>NC_135823.1:54780573-55402073 GCF_964213995.1 Mustelus asterias | reverse complement strand
AACCACAGAACAGATGGAGACTTTTCATTCCCCTTTTGCCAGTGCAAACTCTTCAATCAAAGCGATAGTGAGAATGAGCTGGAATTTAATTAACGCTTTCCGCATTCTCAGAACGCCACAAAGCACTTTGCGCCGCTGATCCATTACATTTGCGGTGTCGTCACCGTAAGACAATCCCAGGGCGGCACGGTGGCGCAGTGGTTAGCACGGCTGCCTCACAGCGCCAGAGACCCAGGTTCAATCCCAGCCTCGGGTCATTGTCTGTGTGCAGTCTGCACGTTCTCCCCATGTCCGCGTGGGTTTCCTTCGGGTGCTCCGGTTTCCTCTCACACTCCAAAGATGTGTGGGTTAGGTTGATTGGCCATGATAAATTGACCCTAGTGTCAGGGGGATTAGCTAGGGTAAATGAGGGTTATGGGAATAGGGCCTGGGTGGGATTGTGGTCGGTGCAGACTCGATGGGCTGAATGGCCTCCTTCTGTACTGTAGGGATTCTATGATATGAATCACACTGGTCAGCCTGTCTTTCAAACTATAATGAAGAGAATGACCATCTGGTTTGGTATTGGTGGTGATGATGGCCTAGTGGTCTTATCGCTAGGCTATCACTCCAGAAACTCAGCTAATGTCCCGGGGACCCGGGTTTGAATCCCGCCACGGCAGATGGTGGAATTTGAGTTCAATAAAAAGTATCTGGAATTAAGAAAATCCATCTGGTTCACTAATGTCCTTTAGGGAAGGGAATAGAAACTAGAAGCAGGAGTAGGCCATTCAGCCCTTGGAGTCTGCTCCACCATTTATTTTGATCATGGCTGATCATCGAATTCAATATCCTGGTTCCCCCCGTCCCCCCATATCCCTTGATCCCTTCAGCCGCATCTGACATCCTTACCTAGTCTGGCCTGGTGGTTAACTCTCACCTGCCCTCCAAGGGCAACTAGGAATGGGCAGCCAGTGATGCCCATTTCCGATGAATAAAAAAAACAGACTATATTCGAAATCAGTGGGAGTTAAGGATTGACAGAGGAATGAGGAATTCTTTGCAGAAAAATGATTGCCTAAGACATATCTACAGGTGTGTATCAGTACCACCATTATATGTTGCAGTTACCGATAGGTTATAGATAGATTGAAGTTATAGACAGGTTATAGTTATAGAATCATAGAACAGAATCACTACAGTGCAGAAGGAGGTCTTTCGGCCCATCGAGTCCGCACCAACCACAATCCCACCCAGGCCCCACCCCCGCAATCCTCATTTATCCTGCTAATCCCTCTGACATTAAGGTCAATTTAGCATGGCCAGTCAACCTAACCCGCACATCTTTGGACTGTGGGAGGAATCCAGAGCACCCGGAGGAAATCCATGCAGACACAGGGAGAACGTGCAAATTCCACACAGACAGTGACCCGAGGCTGGAATTGAACCTGGGTCCATGGCGCTTTGAAGCAGCAGTGCTAACCACTGCGCCACCATGCCACCCAAATAGACAGGGTGAAGTGATAGACAGGTTACAGTTACAACCAGATTACAGTTACAGCCAGGTTACAGTTATAGACAGGGTAAAGTTACAGACAGGTTACAGTTATAGACAGGTTACAGTTATAGACAGGTTACAGTTATAGACAGGTTACAGTTATAGACAGGTTACAGATATAGACAGGTTACAGTTACAGACAGGTTACAGTTACAGACAGGTTACAGTTATAGACAGGGTAAAGTTACAGACAGGTTACAGTTACAGACAGGTTACAGTTATAGACAGGGTAAAGTTACAGACAGGTTACAGTTATAGACAGGTTACAGTTATAGACAGGTTACAGTTATAGACAGGTTACAGTTACAGACAGGTTACAGTTATAGACAGGTTACAGTTATAGACAGGTTACAGTTATAGACAGGTTACAGATATAGACAGGTTACAGTTATAGACAGGTTACAGTTATAGACAGGTTACAGTTATAGACAGGTTACAGTTACAGACAGGTTACAGTTATAGACAGGTTACAGTTACAGCCAGGTTACAGTTATAGACAGGTTACAGTTATAGACAGGTTACAGTTACAGACAGGTTACAGTTATAGACAGGGTAAAGTTACAGACAGGTTACAGTTATAGACAGGTTACAGTTATAGACAGGTTACAGTTATAGACAGGTTACAGATATAGACAGGTTACAGTTATAGACAGGTTACAGTTATAGACAGGGTAAAGTTACAGACAGGTTACAGTTATAGACAGGTTACAGTTATAGACAGGTTACAGTTATAGACAGGTTACAGTTACAGACAGGTTACAGATATAGACAGGTTACAGTTATAGACAGGTTACAGTTATAGACAGGTTACAGATATAGACAGGTTACAGTTATAGACAGGTTACAGTTATAGACAGGTTACAGTTATAGACAGGTTACAGTTACAGACAGGTTACAGTTATAGACAGGTTACAGTTATAGACAGGTTACAGTTACAGACAGGTTACAGTTATAGACAGGTTACAGTTACAGCCAGGTTACAGTTATAGACAGGTTACAGTTATAGACAGGTTACAGTTATAGACAGGTTACAGTTACAGACAGGTTACAGTTATAGACAGGTTACAGTTACAGCCAGGTTACAGTTATAGACAGGGTAAAGTTACAGCCAGGTTACAGTTATAGACAGGTTACAGTTATAGACAGGTTACAGTTGCAGACAGGTTACAGTTATAGACAGGTTACAGTTACAGCCAGGTTACAGTTATAGACAGGTTACAGTTATAGACAGGTTACAGTTATAGACAGGTTACAGTTACAGACAGGTTACAGTTATAGACAGGTTACAGTTACAGCCAGGTTACAGTTATAGACAGGGTAAAGTTACAGCCAGGTTACAGTTATAGACAGGTTACAGTTATAGACAGGTTACAGTTACAGACAGGTTACAGTTATAGACAGGTTACAGTTACAGACAGGTTACAGTTATAGACAGGTTACAGTTATAGACAGGTTACAGTTACAGACAGGTTACAGTTACAGACAGGTTACAGTTATAGACAGGTTACAGTTATAGACAGGTTACAGTTACAGACAGGTTACAGTTACAGACAGGTTACAGTTATAGACAGGTTACAGTTATAGACAGGTTACAGTTACAGACAGGTTACAGATATAGACAGGTTACAGTTACAGACAGGTTACAGTTACAGACAGGTTACAGATATAGACAGGTTACAGTTACAGACAGGTTACAGTTATAGACAGGTTACAGTTATAGACAGGTTACAGTTATAGACAGGTTACAGATATAGACAGGTTACAGTTATAGACAGGTTACAGTTACAAACGGGTTACAGTTACAGACAGGTTACAGTTATAGACAGGTTACAGTTATAGACAGGTTACAGTTACAAACAGGTTACAGTTACAGACAGGTTACAGTTACAGACAGGTTACAGTTACAGACAGGTTACAGTTATAGACAGGTTACAGTTATAGACAGGTTACAGTTACAAACAGGTTACAGTTACAGACAGGTTACAGTTATAGACAGGTTACAGTTATAGACAGGTTACAGTTACAGACAGGTTACAGTTACAGACAGGTTACAGTTATAGACAGGTTACAGTTATAGACAGGTTACAGTTACAGACAGGTTACAGTTATAGACAGGTTACAGTTATAGACAGGTTACAGTTATAGACAGGTTACAGTTACAGACAGGTTACAGTTACAGACAGGTTACAGTTATAGACAGGTTACAGTTATAGACAGGTTACAGTTACAGACAGGTTACAGTTACAGACAGGTTACAGTTATAGACAGGTTACAGTTATAGACAGGTTACAGTTACAAACAGGTTACAGTTACAGACAGGTTACAGTTATAGACAGGTTACAGTTATAGACAGGTTACAGTTACAGACTGGTTACAGTTATAGACAGGTTACAGTTATAGACAGGTTACAGTTATAGACAGGTTACAGTTACAGACAGGTTACAGTTATAGACAGGTTACAGTTACAAACAGGTTACAGTTACAGACAGGTTACAGTTATAGACAGGTTACAGTTATAGACAGGTTACAGTTATAGACAGGTTACAGTTACAAACAGGTTACAGTTATAGACAGGTTACAGTTACAGACAGGTTACAGTTATAGACAGGTTACAGTTATAGACAGGTTACAGTTACAGACAGGTTACAGTTATAGACAGGTTACAGTTACAAACAGGTTACAGTTATAGACAGGTTACAGTTACAAACAGGTTACAGTTATAGACAGGTTACAGTTACAGACAGGTTACAGTTATAGACAGGTTACAGTTACAAACAGGTTACAGTTATAGACAGGTTACAGTTATAGACAGGTTACAGTTACAAACAGGTTACAGTTATAGACAGGTTACAGTTACAAACAGGTTACAGTTATAGACAGGTTACAGTTACAAACAGGTTACAGTTATAGACAGGTTACAGTTATAGACAGGTTACAGTTATAGACAGGTTACAGTTACAGACAGGTTACAGTTATAGACAGGTTACAGTTACAAACAGGTTACAGTTATAGACAGGTTACAGTTACAGACAGGTTACAGTTATAGACAGGTTACAGTTACAGACAGGTTACAGTTATAGACAGGTTACAGTTACAGACAGGTTACAGTTACAGACAGGTTACAGTTATAGACAGGTTACAGTTATAGACAGGTTACAGTTACAGACAGGTTACAGTTATAGACAGGTTACAGTTACAGACAGGTTACAGTTATAGACAGGTTACAGTTACAGACAGGTTACAGTTATAGACAGGTTACAGTTACAGACAGGTTACAGTTATAGACAGGTTACAGTTATAGACAGGTTACAGTTACAGACAGGTTACAGTTATAGACAGGTTACAGTTACAGACAGGTTACAGTTATAGACAGGTTACAGTTACAAACAGGTTACAGTTATAGACAGGTTACAGTTATAGACAGGTTACAGTTATAGACAGGTTACAGTTACAGACAGGTTACAGTTATAGACAGGTTACAGTTATAGACAGGTTACAGTTATAGACAGGTTACAGTTACAGACAGGTTACAGTTATAGACAGGTTACAGTTATAGACAGGTTACAGTTACAAACAGGTTACAGTTATAGACAGGTTACAGTTATAGACAGGTTACAGTTATAGACAGGTTACAGTTACAGACAGGTTACAGTTATAGACAGGTTACAGTTACAGACAGGTTACAGTTACAGACAGGTTACAGTTATAGACAGGTTACAGTTATAGACAGGTTACAGTTACAGACAGGTTACAGTTACAGACAGGTTACAGTTACAGACAGGTTACAGTTACAGACAGGTTACAGTTATAGACAGGTTACAGTTATAGACAGGTTACAGTTACAGACAGGTTACAGTTACAGACAGGTTACAGTTATAGACAGGTTACAGTTATAGACAGGTTACAGTTATAGACAGGTTACAGTTACAGACAGGTTACAGTTACAGACAGGTTACAGTTATAGACAGGTTACAGTTATAGACAGGTTACAGTTATAGACAGGTTACAGTTACAGACAGGTTACAGTTACAGACAGGTTACAGTTATAGACAGGTTACAGTTACAGACAGGTTACAGATATAGACAGGTTACAGTTACAGACAGGTTACAGTTACAGACAGGTTACAGTTATAGACAGGTTACAGTTACAGACAGGTTACAGTTATAGACAGGTTACAGTTACAGACAGGTTACAGATATAGACAGGTTACAGTTACAGACAGGTTACAGTTACAGACAGGTTACAGTTACAGACAGGTTACAGTTATAGACAGGTTACAGTTATAGACAGGTTACAGTTATAGACAGGTTACAGTTACAGACAGGTTACAGTTATAGACAGGTTACAGTTATAGACAGGTTACAGTTACAGACAGGTTACAGTTATAGACAGGTTACAGTTACAGACAGGTTACAGTTATAGACAGGTTACAGTTATAGACAGGTTACAGTTATAGACAGGTTACAGTTACAGACAGGTTACAGTTACAGACAGGTTACAGTTATAGACAGGTTACAGTTATAGACAGGTTACAGTTACAGACAGGTTACAGTTACAGACAGGTTACAGTTACAGACAGGTTACAGTTATAGACAGGTTACAGTTACAGACAGGTTACAGTTACAGACAGGTTACAGTTATAGACAGGTTACAGTTATAGACAGGTTACAGTTATAGACAGGTTACAGTTACAGACAGGTTACAGTTACAGACAGGTTACAGTTATAGACAGGTTACAGTTATAGACAGGTTACAGTTACAGACAGGTTACAGTTATAGACAGGTTACAGTTATAGACAGGTTACAGATATAGACAGGTTACAGTTACAGACAGGTTACAGATATAGACAGGTTACAGTTACAGACAGGTTACAGTTATAGACAGGTTACAGTTACAGACAGGTTACAGTTATAGACAGGTTACAGTTACAGACAGGTTACAGTTATAGACAGGTTACAGTTACAGACAGGTTACAGTTACAGACAGGTTACAGTTATAGACAGGTTACAGTTATAGACAGGTTACAGTTATAGACAGGTTACAGTTACAGACAGGTTACAGTTACAGACAGGTTACAGTTATAGACAGGTTACAGTTATAGACAGGTTACAGTTACAGACAGGTTACAGTTACAGACAGGTTACAGTTATAGACAGGTTACAGTTATAGACAGGTTACAGTTATAGACAGGTTACAGTTATAGACAGGTTACAGTTACAGACAGGTTACAGTTATAGACAGGTTACAGTTATAGACAGGTTACAGTTATAGACAGGTTACAGTTATAGACAGGTTACAGATATAGACAGGTTACAGTTACAGACAGGTTACAGATATAGACAGGTTACAGTTACAGACAGGTTACAGTTACAGACAGGTTACAGTTATAGACAGGTTACAGTTATAGACAGGTTACAGTTATAGACAGGTTACAGTTACAGACAGGTTACAGTTATAGACAGGTTACAGTTATAGACAGGTTACAGTTATAGACAGGTTACAGTTATAGACAGGTTACAGTTATAGACAGGTTACAGATACAGACAGGTTACAGTTACAGACAGGTTACAGTTATAGACAGGTTACAGTTACAGACAGGTTACAGATATAGACAGGTTACAGTTATAGACAGGTTACAGTTACAGACAGGTTACAGTTATAGACAGGTTACAGTTACAGACAGGTTACAGATATAGACAGGTTACAGATATAGACAGGTTACAGTTACAGACAGGTTACAGTTATAGACAGGTTACAGTTATAGACAGGTTACAGTTATAGACAGGTTACAGTTACAGACAGGTTACAGTTATAGACAGGTTACAGTTATAGACAGGTTACAGTTATAGACAGGTTACAGATATAGACAGGTTACAGTTACAGACAGGTTACAGTTACAGACAGGTTACAGTTACAAACAGGTTACAGTTATAGACAGGTTACAGTTATAGACAGGTTACAGTTACAGACAGGTTACAGTTATAGACAGGTTACAGTTATAGACAGGTTACAGTTATAGACAGGTTACAGATATAGACAGGTTACAGTTACAGACAGGTTACAGATATAGACAGGTTACAGATATAGACAGGTTACAGTTATAGACAGGTTACAGATATAGACAGGTTACAGATATAGACAGGTTACAGTTATAGACAGGTTACAGATATAGACAGGTTACAGATATAGACAGGTTACAGTTATAGACAGGTTACAGTTATAGACAGGTTACCGTTACAGACAGGTTACAGTTACAGACAGGTTACAGTTATAGACAGGTTACTGTTACAGACAGGTTACAGTTATAGACAGGTTACAGTTACCGACAGGTTACAGTTATAGACAGGTTACAGTTATAGACAGGTTACCGTTACAGACAGGTTACAGGTACAGACAGGTTACAGTTATAGACAGGTTACAGTTACAGACAGGTTACAGTTATAGACAGGTTACAGTTATAGACAGGTTACAGTTATAGACAGGTTACAGATATAGACAGGTTACAGTTATAGACAGGTTACAGTTATAGACAGGTTACCGTTACAGACAGGTTACAGTTACAGACAGGTTACAGTTATAGACAGGTTACAGTTACAGACAGGTTACAGTTATAGACAGGTTACAGTTACAGACAGGTTACAGTTATAGACAGGTTACAGTTATAGACAGGTTACAGTTATAGACAGGTTACAGTTACAGAAAGGTTACAGTTATAGACAGGTTACAGTTATAGACAGGTTACAGTTACAGACAGGTTACAGTTATAGACAGGTTACAGTTATAGACAGGTTACAGTTATAGACAGGTTACAGTTACAGACAGGTTACAGTTATAGACAGGTTACAGTTATAGACAGGTTACAGTTATAGACAGGTTACAGTTACAGACAGGTTACAGTTACAGACAGGTTACAGTTATAGACAGGTTACAGTTATAGACAGGTTACAGTTACAGACAGGTTACAGTTACAGACAGGTTACAGTTATAGACAGGTTACAGTTACAGACAGGTTACAGTTACAGACAGGTTACAGTTATAGACAGGTTACAGTTATAGACAGGTTACAGTTATAGACAGGTTACAGTTACAGACAGGTTACAGTTATAGACAGGTTACAGTTATAGACAGGTTACAGATATAGACAGGTTACAGATATAGACAGGTTACAGTTACAGACAGGTTACAGATATAGACAGGTTACAGTTACAGACAGGTTACAGTTACAGACAGGTTACAGTTATAGACAGGTTACAGTTATAGACAGGTTACAGTTATAGACAGGTTACAGATACAGACAGGTTACAGTTACAGACAGGTTACAGTTACAGACAGGTTACAGTTATAGACAGGTTACAGATATAGACAGGTTACAGTTACAGACAGGTTACAGTTATAGACAGGTTACAGATATAGACAGGTTACAGTTATAGACAGGTTACAGATATAGACAGGTTACAGATATAGACAGGTTACAGTTATAGACAGGTTACAGATATAGACAGGTTACAGTTATAGACAGGTTACAGTTACAGACAGGTTACAGATATAGACAGGTTACAGTTACAGACAGGTTACAGTTATAGACAGGTTACAGATATAGACAGGTTACAGTTATAGACAGGTTACAGATATAGACAGGTTACAGTTACAGACAGGTTACAGATATAGACAGGTTACAGTTACAGACAGGTTACAGTTATAGACAGGTTACAGATATAGACAGGTTACAGTTATAGACAGGTTACAGATATAGACAGGTTACAGTTACAGACAGGTTACAGTTATAGACAGGTTACAGTTATAGACAGGTTACAGTTACAGACAGGTTACAGATATAGACAGGTTACAGATATAGACAGGTTACAGTTATAGACAGGTTACAGTTACAGACAGGTAACAGTTACAGACATGTTACAGATATAGACAGGTTACAGATATAGACAGGTTACAGTTATAGACAGGTTACAGTTACAGACAGGTTACAGATATAGACAGGTTACAGATATAGACAGGTTACAGTTATAGACAGGTTACAGTTACAGACAGGTTACAGATATAGACAGGTTACAGATATAGACAGGTTACAGTTATAGACAGGTTACAGTTACAGACAGGTTACAGTTACAGACAGGTTACAGATATAGACAGGTTACAGATATAGACAGGTTACAGTTATAGACAGGTTACAGTTATAGACAGGTTACAGTTATAGACAGGTTACAGATATAGACAGGTTACAGTTATAGACAGGTTACAGTTATAGACAGGTTACAGTTATAGACAGGTTACAGTTATAGACAGGTTACAGATATAGACAGGTTACAGTTATAGACAGGTTACAGTTACAGACAGGTTACAGTTATAGACAGGTTACAGTTATAGACAGGTTACAGTTACAGACAGGTTACAGTTATAGACAGGTTACAGTTATAGACAGGTTACAGTTATAGACAGGTTACAGTTATAGACAGGTTACAGTTACAGCCAGGTTACAGTTACAGACAGGTTACAGTTACAGACAGGTTACAGTTACAGACAGGTTACAGTTACAGACAGGGTGAAGTTATAGACAGGTTACAGATATAGACAGGTTACAGTTATAGACAGGTTACATTTACAGACAGGGTGAAGTTATAGACAGGTTACAGTTATAGACAGGTTACAGTTATAGACAGGTTACAGTTATAGACAGGTTACAGTTACAGACAGGTTACAGTTACAGACAGGTTACAGTTATAGACAGGTTACAGTTATAGACAGGTTACAGTTATAGACAGGTTACAGATATAGACAGGTTACAGTTATAGACAGGTTACAGTTATAGACAGGTTACAGTTATAGACAGGTTACAGTTACAGACAGGTTACAGTTACAGACAGGGTGAAGTTATAGACAGGTTACAGATATAGACAGGTTACAGTTATAGACAGGTTACAGTTACAGACAGGGTGAAGTTATAGACAGGTTACAGTTATAGACAGGTTACAGTTATAGACAGGTTACAGTTATAGACAGGGTGAAGTTATAGACAGGTTACAGTTACAGATAGGGTGAAGTTATAGACAGGTTACAGTTATAGACAGGTTACAGTTACAGACAGGTTACAGTTACAGACAGGTTACAGTTATAGACAGGTTACAGTTATAGACAGGTTACAGATATAGACAGGTTACAGTTATAGACAGGTTACAGTTATAGACAGGTTACAGTTATAGACAGGTTACAGTTATAGACAGGTTACAGTTACAGACAGGTTACAGTTATAGACAGGTTACAGTTATAGACAGGTTACAGATATAGACAGGTTACAGTTATAGACAGGTTACAGTTATAGACAGGTTACAGTTATAGACAGGTTACAGATATAGACAGGTTACAGATATAGACAGGTTACAGTTACAGACAGGTTACAGTTACAGACAGGTTACAGTTACAGACAGGTTACAGTTATAGACAGGTTCCAGTTATAGACAGGTTACAGATATAGACAGGTTACAGTTATAGACAGGTTACAGATATAGACAGGTTACAGATATAGACAGGTTACAGATATAGACAGGTTACAGTTACAGACAGGTTACAGTTACAGACAGGTTACAGTTACAGACAGGTTACAGTTACAGACAGGTTACAGTTATAGACAGGTTACAGTGACAGACAGGGTGAAGTTATAGACAGGTTACAGATATAGACAGGTTACAGTTATAGACAGGTTACAGTTACAGACAGGGTGAAGTTATAGACAGGTTACAGTTATAGACAGGTTACAGTTATAGACAGGTTACAGTTATAGACAGGTTACAGTTATAGACAGGTTACAGTTATAAACAGGTTACAGTTTCAGTGTGAAACCCTATGAAGGGAGATCAGTTGAACATCTGAAAGTCGGTCTGTAGAGCCTTAGACAACGTTTAACCATCCCGCTTAATCCAGGCCTGATACAGCCAGGCCCTCTGAGTATTCAAATATTTTGAAAGTATCGTGTCACGTTGCTTTGTCTGCTCTTTCTCCCAAGCACTCACTCGATTAGTGTCAAGTTGTCAGTCCCTCTGTTTAAACAAGAGTTCCGTGCATCACTTTTGTCAGGTTGAAAGAGGTTTCTTTCACAGCGGATAATGGTCAAATTACAATCAAAAGTCTCAAATTGCAAAACACAACAAATTTGAAACAATATAGAAAACAAAGAATTTTTGACCTGCTGAATATATTTTAGCTTTAAAACTAAAATCAAAATCAAAGCTTTAACTTTTTCCATTGACAGTTTCGTGAGATTTGTGACGTTCAAAAAGTGTTTCATTCCAGAGAATTAGCTGAAGAAATCTTAACTGAAAAATGCTGCAAAAGGAGGAGAGAGAGAGAGTGAGACAGAAAGTGATAGAGAGAGAGAGAGAGAGGGACAGAGAGAGAGGGGAGGGAGGGACTGAGAGAGAGGGAGGGAGAGACAGAGAGAGTGAAACAGAGAAGGAGAGAGACACAGAGAGAGAGTGAGATGGAAAGTGATAGAGAGAGAGGGGGAAGGAGGGACAGAGAGAGAGAGAGGGAGGGAGGGACTGAGAGAGAGACAGAGAGAGAGGGAGGGAGGGACTGAGAGAGAGACAGAGAGAGACAGAGAGAGAGGGAGGGAGGGACTGAGAGAGAGACAGAGAGAGACAGACAGAGTGAAACAGAGAAGGAAAGAGAGACAGAAAGTGATAGAGAGAGAGAGACAGAGAGAGTGACACAGAGAGAGTGAAACAGTGAAGGAGAGAGACAGAGAGAGAGAGAGACATAAAGTGATAGAGAGAGAGAGAAAGGGACAGAGAGAGACATAGAAAGAGAGAGAGAGAATGAAACAGAGATGGAGAGAGACAGAGAGAGAGACAGAAAGTGACAAAAAAAGAGAGACAGAGATAGAGAGAGACAGAGAGTGAGAAACAGAGGGAGACAGAGACAGAAAGAGGCTGAGAAAGGCAGAGAGAGAGACCGAGGAGAGAGAGAGAGGAGAGAGGGAGACAGAGGGAGAGAGGGAGATGGACAGTGAGAGGCAGAGCGAATGAGAGAGCGAGACAGAAGGACAGAGAGAGACAGAAGGAGAGAGAGATAGAGAGGGAGAGAGAGACAGACAGAGAAAGAGAGACAGCGAGAGAGAGAGAGGGGAGACAGAGATAGAGAGAAAGAGACAGAGACACAGAGAGATAGAGACAGAGAGAGAGAGATGGAGGGAGAGAGAGACAGATAGAAAGTCAGAGAGAGATAAAGAGAGAGCCAGAGACAGACAGATAGAGGCAGGGAGAGAGACATAGAGAGAGAGACAGAGAGAGAGAGATAGATAGAGACAAAGAGAGATGACAGAGAGAGATAGAGACATATTGAGACAGACAGAAAGACAGATATAAACAGAGTGAGTTAGACAGAGTGGGAGAGAAACAGGGAGAGAAAGAGAGAGAGAGAGAGAGTGAGAGATAGAGAGAGAAACAGTGTTTGAGAGAGGGAGAGAGAGAGAGACAGACAGAGCAAGAGACAGAGAGAGAAACAGAGAGAGAGGCAGAGAGAGAGAGAGACAGAGTATCAGAGAGAAAGACAGACAGAGAGAGAGAGAGGGAGGCAGAGTATCAGAGAGAAAGACAGACAGAGAGAGAGAGAGGGAGGCAGAGTATCAGAGAGAAAGAGAGAGACATACAGAGAGAGTGAAACAGAGAGAGCCAGAGAGATAAAGAGAGAGACAGAGAGAGGGATGGAAGCATGCCAAAGCATTTTATTCCAGCATTCGACCTGTCCTGTACTGAGTTACTGTTTAAGGTTGGGGGGGGGGGGGGGGGGGGGTGTAATTGATGTTGATGTATCTGGACATTAACTTGTTTGTTATTTTTATCCCCTTAGGCCATCAAAAGAAGTTCATGCTGGCTGTGAAGAAACTGGCTGAAATCCAGCGAGCTAGCCGCTATGACTCTGGCACTCTGAAGAAGAAAGCTCCCCAGTCGTTGGAGATTGTGGCGATAGAATCTCCTCAGGGTGAAAATGCCGAGTGCCAGTCTCCCAAGATGTCCACCTTCCAAGACAGTGAGCTGAGCAATGAGCTGCAAGCAGCCATGACCAGTGCTGGCGATGCGAAGGATGGCCTAGAACCGCGGCAAGCCAACCATGCCACGGTGGCACCAGAGGGCACGGCGTACCAACAACACAGGGGCATCCAAGAGAGTGACAATGGCGTCGGTGGCAAGACAAAGCTGAACGGCACTGTTCAAGAAGTAGCAGGAGGAGGGAGCCAGCTACAAAGAGCAGCTCTGTCCAAGAGCCAGGAAAATCTGGAGGGCCCCAGCTACCGATCAGTCATCACAGAACAAGTCGGCCCCACAAGGCGAAGTCACCGACAAGGGGTTCAACGAGCTAGTGTACCCCCAGCACCGGGGAAGCCAAGAGAGACCTTCTCCCACGGTCATCAAACGATGGCCTCAATGTCAACATTTACCCCGCCGCAGACACCCACCAAGGCCAGGCCTTCCTCTCCGCAGACGCTGAATGTTCCTCAGGCAACGGCCAAAGTGAAGCCCATCCCCCAGCTCCTACAGACAGACCGGCCGATGTCGCCGCGGTCACTGCCGCAGTCCCCCACGCACAGAGGCTTTGCCTACGTGGTCCCGCAGCCCGTGGAAGGTGAAGGAATGACAGGGTCTGGCCATACGTCCAGCCCGCTGGCCCAGGCCGTCCCGGTTTTGCCCGTCTCTGTCCCGGTGCTTTGCCTCCCTCCGCACACGGACGATTCCGAGGAAGACTCCTCAAGGCCAAAGAAGCGGGCGCACAGTTTGAGCCGCTACGCCATGTCGGACAGCGAGCAGGAGAAGGACGAGCTCGCCGTGCCGGACGCCGGCCCTTACGCCACCATCCAGAGGCACGTGGCAAGGAGTCACTCGGTGAGGGGCCAGTCGACAGCCGACAAGAACGTCAACCGCAGCCAGTCGTTCGCCCTGAGGCCGAAGAAGAAAGGGCCACCCCCGCCCCCGCCGAAACGCTCCAGCTCTGCCATTTCCAGCACCAACCTGGCCGATGACTTGGCAAAGGAGAAGGAGGCGGGGACTGCCAAGGACTTTGACGCCAAAGTGAGGTTTAAGGAGCAGCGGCGAGCCAGTGACTTTGGGGGAATGGTGGACACGGGCAGTGCCGGCAGCGTGAAGAGCATCGCTGCCATGTTGGAGATGTCATCCATCGGTGGTGGCGCCAGGGCGCTAACCCTGCACCGATCGTTCAAGGCGGAGAGGGGTCTCGGGGTCTCCTACGCCCAAATGATACAGCCCGCCGGCTCGGAACATTCCAGAGTGGCAACGGTGCTGGCCACGGTGAAGCGTGGGCCGCTTGACAGGTCCCGGGACGCAATTGGGCTAGACGGCGAGATCATCAACAGGAGGCGAACAATCAGTGGACCGGTCACCGGCCTGATCGCCGCTGCCAAGAAAGACAGGCTCGAAAGCGGCAAACATGCGGCAGAACCCGAGCCGGCCATGGATCGGCTTCAGGTGGACCAAGCCGGCTCGTCCAGAAACAACTCCTCCGAGAACTTGCCATTCGCTGAAGAAGGCAACCTGACGATAAAGCAACGGCCACGCCAGCCCCTGAAGCCCGACATGGCGGAATGCCTGCCCCACTTCCAGGTTAACTCCGAGGCCATCAAACAGCAGTATTCCGGCTTCACCGCGTTCGAACTCACCAGCACGCTGAAGAGGAGAGGGAAGCCCAGGCCCACCCAGCAGCAGGAAGTCATGGCGTTCCACCTAACGGAGTCAAACACCGTGAAGCGGCGACCGAAAAGCAGGGAGAAGGAGCAGCTGGAATCTCCCCAGGAGGTCCAGCACCACGCGATGTTCCAGAACGGCACGGGCACCATCAAAAGAAGGCCCGTGTCAGACATGACCGGAGGTGAGACATATCCCAGCTTCTTGACTGTCGGAGAAATCCCCAGAAGAAACAGCGGAGAGCATTCCTCCCACCTTTCGGACGGAGAGACAAGGAGGCCTGTTAAACCGCCAGTGTCTCCAAAACCTTCGCTCACTCAGCCAACGGGCATGAAGCGGCACGGACCACCGTCAGCCGGTGCCAAGAAGTCTCCATTGCCAGGTCCTGGAAGCCCAGGTACATTTTCCAATGTTCCTTAAAGTACACAGCAGCTAACATCTTCTCCCATTTGTCTCCGCACCATCCACGAACATTCCTCCAGTCCAGAATGGGACGGAAGGCAGTACATGGGCGGTGCCACAGTGGTTAGCACCGCTGCCTCACAGCGCCAGGGATCCAGGTTCGATTCCCGGCTTGGGTAACTGTTTGTGTGGAGTCTGCATGTTGTCTGCGTGGGTTTCCAACCGGTGTTCCGGTTTCCTCCCACAGTCCGAAAGACGTGCTGGTTAGGTGCATTGGACGTGCTAAATTCTCCCTCAGTGTACCCGAACAGGCGCCGGAGTGTGGCGACTAGGGGATTTTCACAGTAACTTCATTGCAGTGTTAAAATAAGCCTATTTGTGACACTAATAAATAAGCTAAACTGAACTGACATTCACCTCAGCATCATTTATCACTTAGGGGGCCACCCACCTTGAGACACCCTCCATCCCCCCCTTCCAGCATGTTGTAACTTCTCGCTCCGATAGAGATAAAAGTTTTGAGGTAGTGACCGGCAGATCTGTCCATGAGTCAATATGAAACAGAAAGCGTGAAAATAAAAATGCGCAGTCGGTCAGGCGGTATCTGTGGAGAGAGAAACAAAAGCTAACACTTCAGCTCAAGTTCCGATGTAAAGTCATCAACCTGAAATGTTGGGCTGGATTTTCACCAAGTCAGAATGACTTGGGAGCCCTTTAATAAATGGTTGATTCCGGGATTCCTGACCCCATTCCTGATATGGCCAATTTTCAGGAGTGCCTGTCAAGGATGGGGGCTGGTTTGGGTCAAAGGCCGTCTCTCCCAAGCTGCCTGGCTCCATCACAGGGAACAGGCGTGCTCTAACCCTCCACAGTTTTCCTGGAGTCAGGCCACATTTTAAAGGATTCCCGGTTCACAGCTTTTTCTTTAGTTTTATGAGTGTCACAAGTAGGCTTACATCAACTCTGCAATGAAGTTACTGTGAAAATCCCCGAGTCGCCCACACTCCGGCACCTGTTCGGGTAACACTGAGGGAGAATTTGGCATGGCCAATCCACCTAACCAGCACATCTTTCAGACTGTGGGAGGAAACCGGAGGAAACCCACGCAGACACGGGGAGAATGTGCAGACTCCGCACAGACAGTGATCCAAGCCAGGAATCGAACCTGGGTCCCTGGCGCAGTACTGTGCCACCGTTCCACCCCTCCAGGGGTGTCACGAACCGTAATCTGCATGAGAACCATAGAGTCCCTACAGTGCAGAAAGAGGCCATTCAGCCCATCAACTCTGCACCAACTCTCTGAAAGAGTATCCCACCCAGGGATATCTCCCCTCTGCCCGATCCCTGTAACCTTGCTCACTTACCAGCTAACCTACACATCTTGGGACACTAAGGAGCACTTTACCATGGTCAATCCATCTAACATGCACTTCTTTGGAGTGTGGGTGGAAACCAGAGCACCCGGAGGAAACCCACGCAGACATGTGGAGAACGCGTAAACTCCACACAGTCACCTGAGGCTGGAATTAAACCTGGATCCCTGGCACTGTGAGGCAGCAGCACTAACCACTGTGTCACCGTGCTGGCGCATTCTGGCAAATTTCCTTAGAACCCTCTCAAGGACGCTCACATCCTTGCTAAAGTGGTAAACCCCCACCCCCACCCCAGCCAGGGCATTACTTGCCACTTATCAGCCCAATAATGTTCAGGTCTTGCTGTATATGGGCACGGGTTGCTTCAGGATCTGACGAATTGCAAAAGGTACTGAACATCCCATCCTAACACCCACCAATAGAGTTATTTGGTGGAAGATAACAAGTCTGTATATAGTTCTAGAACCAGTTATGAGACCGAATGAGACCATTTGGCCCATCAGGCCCATGCCAGTGACCCGTGGAGGAATCCAGTCAGTCCTCTTTCCCACCTCTACCCCTGTAGCTCTGCAAGTTCATTTTCTTCGCTGTCGCTGGGTCAGAATTCTGAACACTGAGGGTGTTCCTAAAACACACGGACTGCAGTGGTTCAAGAAGACAGCTCACCACCACCTTCTCGAGGGCAATTAGGAATGGGCAATAAACACTCTGCTGGTCAGCCAGGCTTGCATCTCATGAATGAATTTTTAAAAAAGATTGCGGTGGTGTTTTAAATATTCCTGTGAAATCAAATTCTCCTTCATGTGGTTAGGTCACTTTTCCCTCACACAGCAGAACCACGCATTAGATACAATTCTCCAAGGTGATAATGGGCGGCACGGTGGCACATATTTGTATTTGTCTTCAATAACAACATCTTGGCTACATCTGGGGGCGGCACAGTAGTAGAAGCGGCATGGTGGCACAGTGGTTAGCACTGCTGTCGGCCCTGAGTTCAATTCCTCGGGTGACTATGTGGAGTTTGCACGTTCTCCCCATGCCTGCGTGGGTTTCCTCCGGGTGCTCTGGTTTCCTCCCACAGTCCGAAGATGTGCAGGTTAGGTGGATTGGTCATGCTAAATTGCCCCTTAGTGTCCCAAGATGTGTAGGTTAGAGGGATTAGCGGGGTTATGGGAATGGGGCCGGGGTGGGATGCTCTGTCAGAGAGTAGATGCAGGCTCAATGGGCCGAATGGCCTCCTTCTGCACTGTCGGGATTCTACAATATGATGATGGTGCCTTTGGCAGAATAAAAGAGCATTATTCAACCAAATTTGACACCAATACTCATAGTGGGACATTAGGACAGGTGACTAAAAGCTGGGTCAAGAAGGTAGGATTTAAGGAACATCTTAAAGGAGGAAAGGGAGGTAAAATCTATTTATTGCTGTTGGGATATAAAACAACCAATCATACTTCCAACACATAATAGTAAAAGTTCGAATTGGCTAACTTTGTGGACAACTGCTTTGCACACTCATCTCAGTTCACACCTGGGCAGTTATTACCCTTCTGTAAAAATACAGGTTTAAATACATTCTGTTAAAAATACGTAACCATAATGTAGTTTTGAACATGTTAGATGCTGATGTGTGAAGTTTGGCACCTGACATTTTGTATTTATTCAGCTATCTGCAGACACCGTAACAGTAGCAAATGAACAAGTTAGCTCTTAAATGTATTCATACCGAGGAAAGGTCAGTATTTTGCTTGCAACATAGAACAGTACAGTGCAGGAACAGGCCCTTTGGCCCACGGTGTTGTGCCAAATTAAACTATTCCCTTCTGCCTGCCCTTGGTCCATGTCCCTCTATTCCTTGCATATCCATGTGCTTATCTAAAAGCCCCTTAAACACCCCTATCGTATCTGCCTGCACCACCACCCCTGGCAACGCGTTCCAGGCACCTGCCACGCCTACCACCAGGCCGCCCACCTTAAATCTGATGCTACTCTGAAAAGTAACCTGTTTTCAATTTGCAACATAAATAAACCGCAATAAAATAAAATTTTATTTTAAAATGGCTTCCTCGAATTGCATAGAATGGCCAATTGCAACGCTGGTTGTCTCACTGCTGTTCAGCGGCACTGCAGTTGTACTGATTACATTACTAGACCTGTAACCCAGAGGCCTGAATGAATAGTCCAGAGAACATGGGCGGCATTTTCTGGCCTTGCTGGCCCCGAAACCGGAAAATCCCACCCGACATCGATGGACCTGAGTACGGTCCGTGTCACACCTGCTACGATTCCCGTGGTGGGTGGGACGGTAAAATTCTGCTGCATGAGTTCAAACCAGGCCAGGGCAGTTTAAGAAATTGAATTAAGTTTAAAAAGCTGGTACAATAAGAATGATCGTGAAGCTGTCAGATTGTTTTTTTTTTAAATGGTCCACTAATACCCTTTATGGAAATAGAAACATAGAAAATAGAAGCAGGAGGAGGCCATTCGGCCCTTTGAGCCTGTTCCAGCATTCATTTTGAAGATGGCTGATCATCGAATTCAATATCCTGATCCCCCCTTCCCCCCCTATATCCCTTGATCCCTTCAGTCCCAAGAGCTATATCTAATTTCTTCTTGAAATCAGACAATGTTTTAGCCTCAACTACTTTCTGTGGGAGCGAATTCCACACATTCACCACTCTCTGGGTGAAGATATTTCTCCTCACCTCATTCCTAAAAGGTTTACCCCTTATCCCCAAACTATGACCCCTGGTTTCGGACTCCCTCACCATGGGGAACATTCCAACCGTGTTAGAATTTGATATGTTTCAGTGAGATCCCCTCTCACTCTTCTAAACTCCAGTGAACATCATGGAACAAAGAACAAAGAAAAGTACAGCACAGGAACAGGCCCTTCGTCCCTCCAAGCCCTGTGCCGATATTGATGCCCTAACTAAACTACAAAAAAAACCTTCTGCCCTTTCTCAGTCTGTTTCCCTCTATTCCCTCCCTATTCATGTCCTCATCCAGATTCCTCTCAAGTGTTGCTAATGTGCCTGCTTCCACCACCTCCTCTGGTAGCGCATTCCAGGCTCCCACCACTCTCTGCGTGAAAACGTCCCCCGCACACCTCTCTCAAACTTTCCCCCTCTTTCCTTGAACCTGTGCCCCCTTGTAATTGACATTTCCACCCTGGGATAAAGCCTCTGACTATCCATCCTGTCTGTGCCTCTCATAGTTTTGTAGACCTGTATCAAGTCTCCCCTCAGCCTCCATCTTTCCAGCGAAAACAATCCTCGTTTATTCAACCTCTCCTCATAGCCAACACCCTCGAGACCGGTCAACATCCTGGTGAACCTTCTTTGCACACTCCCCAAAGCTTCCACGTCCTTCTGGTAGTGTGGTGACCAGAACTGCGCGCAATACTCCAAATGCGGCCTAACCAAGGTTTTATATAGCGTAATCCTAAATAAATCTGCCGTTTTTATCTTGACTCCAACCCCACAGCAACATGGTTGACTCTTAATTATTCTCCTACGTGGCCCAGTGAACCACTGCTGGTTCGAGAAGAAAGCTCACCACCATCTTCCAAGGGCAAAATGGGGGTGAGACAATAAATAGGATCCTTCGCATGAGTGAATAGGAGGAACAAGCTAATTCCTCTGCTTGAAGGAGTAGGTTTTATCACCTTGCCTATTTAATTGCTGCAACACACATACCAGTGACGAGGTCAGCCTTCAGAAACAGGTTGCTCAATGGCCTGATTTATTCCTGTGAATTTAAAGGGAGAATGCAGTTATGTTAATCTTAACTCAGTGAAATGTGAAAGGCAACACAAAATTTCTATCGATGTCATAAATTAATCCCAACGAATAAGCTATATACTTGCCAATTTTAGGTGTTTTTTTTTACACATGGCCACAGGGCTTTTATGTCC
Source organism: Mustelus asterias (assembly GCF_964213995.1). Lineage (NCBI taxonomy): Eukaryota > Metazoa > Chordata > Chondrichthyes > Carcharhiniformes > Triakidae > Mustelus > Mustelus asterias. The sequence continues at coordinate 55,381,137 of NC_135823.1, read as the reverse complement.
ATCTAAGATCTTATACTGGGAGACCAAAAGAGCATCTGACCAAGGCCCATCTCCCCAGCCTATCCCCATGACCCCACACAAGTTCCCCTCGTGTCTGCGTGGGTTTCCTCCGGGTGCTCCGGTTTCCTCCCACAGTCTGAAAGACGTGCTGGTTAGGATGCATTGGCCGTGCTAAATTCTCCCTCAGTGTACCCGAACGGGGGTTGGAATGTGGCGACTGGGGGATTTTCACAGTAACTTCATTGCAGTGTTAATGTAAGCCTTACCATGGTTGGATGGCACGGTGGCACAGTGGTTAGCGCTGCTGCCTCACAGCACTAGGGACCTGGGTTTAATTCCCAGCTTCGGTCACTGTCTGTGCGGAGTCTGCATGTTCTCCCCATGTCTGCGTGGGTTTCCTCCGGGTGCTCCGGTTTCCTCCCACAGTTTGAAAGACATGCTGGTTAGGTACATTGGCCATGCTAAATTCTCCCTCAGTGTACCGAACAGGAGTCGGAGTGTGGCGACTAGGGGGATTTTAACAGTAACTTCATTGCAGTGTTAATGTAAGCCTACTTGTGACAATAATAAATAAACTTTACCATGGCCAATCCACCCAACCTACTCAACTTTGGACACTAAGGGGTAATTTAGCATGGCCAATTCACCTAACCTGCACATCTTTGGACTGTTGGAGGAAGCACAGTAAGAAGTCTCACAACAACCAGAGCACCCGGAGGAAACCCACGCAGACCCGGGGAGAAAGTGCAAACTCCACACAGACAGTCACCCAAGGCCAGTATCGAACCTGTGCCTCCCTAGATTCTAGTAGATAAATTTTGATTTAAAAATCTGTAGACATGTAAGTCAGTGAGATCTTGTCTTGTCCTGGGATGATTATCTGGCTATGTTGGACTATGGTGAGTAGTCTCTTTATGGTGACTTTGACATGATTATTTCTGTCCATCTTTATTTCAGAAGTGAAACGTGCCCCGCCCCCTGTGTCCCCGAAACCAATCCTACCTCCCCCTCTGACTCCACCCAAACCCATCAAACCCCACACCATTCTCCAATCCCTGAGCGCAGGCCCGACTCCCGTCCCCTCGCCTGCCAAACAGCCAACTATCAAAGCAGCAAGCACACCACCGTCCCTGTGTTCGAGCCCAGCTAAACCGATCGCCGGAGGTCAGCCACAACAGGTCCCAGTTAAGCCGCCGAGGTCCTCGATAGCCGGGTCGTCCACGGAGATGGCCACCACAGAAGTAGCACAACTGAAGCTGGAGGAAACCAGCGCCTCATTGGCAGCAGCTTTACAGGCCGTGGAGGAGAAGATTAAACTTGACGAGGGCCAGGAAGCAGAGTAAGTTGCTTGTTTCTTTTTTCTGCCATGCATGAGTGACGCACTGAGGTTGACAGAGTTTGAGTCCGGCTCATCAATCAGGCTAACGTGGAATGGTAGACAAGGACGGAGGCTGTTACCGGACGTCTTTGGTATTTTATTTGTTGTAGTTAAAACTACCGCTCCCAAGTAGCCAGACAAAATCACGGAGTGGGTTACGATGACTTATTAAAGACAATAGCAACTGGACTCCGACTTCAGTCACCAAGGCCAGTTGGAGCACAGAATCCAGAAATACACAAGCAGTTACAGTTTCAAATTCGATTCCAAGTAATTAGCATAGACCAATCAAGGCATAGGAGTTATCTCCATCCACTTACGGTTATTGATTGAGATTACATCATGCATAGACAAGGGTATAGCGTCAATCTTTTTGACTAACCAAATAAAGTAAATCAAATTAACTGAGGGACAAATTAAGAAGTGCAGCCTCCAAAAAGGAGGGAACCGCCCGAACGAAAAACCAAAGTAGAAAGGAAACTTTAAAAAATCAAACTAAAATGTGATTAAAGGGGTCAACAATTGTGGTGCCAACAAGCAAGAAGGCCTTGACAGTGCCCTCGGGCACCGCATACTCCCACTCCAGGGATTCCTAGTCGCGAATGTAGCCACGGTAGAGGGGCAGACAGTCGGGTCGGATAGATATAGTGTCCTGTTATAACTTCTGCATGTTATAGCATCAAGCAATGATAGCTCCATCTCTGACCAATGGTATATTAACCTCCCTTTCCACTGTTCCTTATTCTAATGCACAAACATGAGCTGCAACTGCACATTGTTCAATTAAATGGTCCTTGACTCTTATCTGGGTCTGCTTTAATCAAGACCTGGTGTTTGCCCATAGCTTTCCCTGTGTAATTGAGACTCAGCTTGCAGCCAGTGTGATTTTTAAACTTCTGTCATTATTAACCCTTTCAGAGGCTATTGGGCCTATCATATCTGCGTCTGCCAATAGATAGACATGCAGTATAACTCCACTTTCGCATGATCCATCGTCTTGTGAGTTAGTCGCTTACAGCACTTCAGGCATAGAATCATAGGATCGTAGAATCCCTACAGTGCAGAAGGAGGCCAATAGGCCTATCGAGTCTGCACCGACAACAATCCCTCCCAGGTCCTACTCCCATAACCCCATGCATTTACCCTAGCTAGTCCCCCTAACATTAAGGGGCAATTTAGTATGGCCAATCCACCTAACTTGCACATCTTTGGACATCTCAAACCCATATCCAAGTGTTTTTTAAACGTTATGAGGGTTTCTGCCACTTAACACTGAGTTCCATATCCTCACCATCCTCTGGATGAAAAGACCTCCCCTTGAATCCCTCCAAATCTCCTCCCTCAAACCCAAAATCTATGCTCCAGGCCATTGACCTCACTACCAAGGGATCCACTCTACCGAGACCCCTCATATTTTATACACTTCAATTAAAACTCTCCACTGCCCCCTCTGTTCCAAAGAAAAGAATTCCAACCTATCCAATATTTTTTTCTCTCTCTCTTTCCACTTGTGTAAGGGAAATACTCTAGGCAGGATCTTCGCTCAGCGTCAGACTGCACATGATTTAGTACGAGTTGGTACGGATGCAGAGCTCTCAGTCAGGGAGCGGAATCTTGTGGAGGCAATGGGGGTTCTCAATCGCCAGTCAGAAAGCTGACTGCAGCCCTGTCTCGCCTCTCTTCAGGAAGGCTTGCAGCATCCCCTACCTTTGGGAAAACATATTGAATATCAAGCTGATCTATGCCCCTCATTATTTTATAGACCTCTATAAGATCACCCCTCAGCCTCCTACACTCCAGAAAAAAAAGTCCCAGTCTATCCAGCCTCTCTTTATAACTCAATCCATCAAGTCCCAGAAGCATCCTAGTAAATCCTTTCTGCACTCTTTCTAGTTTAATAATGTCCCACTGAGGCATCTTAACCAGGCCAACCGTAGGGTCTGTTCTTAGAATAGACGCAGGCACAACTAGTCAGAAGTAACACTACATTTATTGAGCGTCATTTAAAAGTAGCATTTACAGAAAGCGAAAGATATTAATTTACTGGTAAGAGAGAGAGAGAGCCAATACAGACTTGATCCAAAAGCTTGTACAGGATTCAACACAACTGAACACAACTGAACAGATATCTATTATTAACAATGAGTTCGGTCATCCGTGTTTTTAAAGAGTTGGGTACAAACCATGTCTAGCTGCATAAACACTTGTCATCTGTGACCATGCAACACTGTGATTTACCTTATGAGAAAGCCTGTTTATTGGAAGGACCATTTCTGTTTGACATTGCATTTTCAAATGTGGACAATTTTCGAGGCTGAACCCAGAATTCCAAGCTGAGTTTTGAAATGTGGCCGAATTAGCCTAAGTTAGCTTCATAGCATCGCACGATTAGTTACGTTAGGCAGAAATACCTTAAAATGAAGCTTTTTAACTGCGGCAAACCACACAGAGGATCCCACACCAACGATAGGCCTTCCGGCGAGATCAAGGGCCTGGAGCGGGGGGGGGGGTTGCAAAAACCCTGCGTTCCGAGAGCTAGATTGAACGATAGCACCACCAGAAAGATGATCGAAAGCTTGGCTTCAGAGGTAAGTTTTAAGGAGCATCTTAAAGAGTGGATGCGGATGTGGAGCGGATGTTTCTGCTGGTGGGGCATTCTAGGACGAGAGGCCATAGTCTTAGGATAAGGGGTAGCAAATTTAAAACAGAGTTGAGGAGAAACTACTTCTCCCAAAGGGCTGTGAATCTGTGGGATTCGCTACCCCAAAGTGTGGTGGGTGCTGGAACAGTGAGTAACTTTAAGGAGGAGTTAGACAGATGTTTAATTGGTAATAGACTGAAAGGTTATGGGGAGAAGGCAGTGTTATACAGCTTCAATTTAAACATCTTCCAAGCATTCCAGTCTAATGAGACAAACAAGGACAGTAATTCAATTATTTTTAATTTAATACTTCTAGTACCAACTCAAACATAAACAGTTGCAACTCATTAACTCTTTACTGAACTTTAACTCTAACTCAACATCAACTGAACTTTAACTCTTAAACTGCACTTTAACAGAACATCAATTTTAACTATTTAACTGAAAGTAGATACTACCAAGTTTAGGAAAACCTTGGCCAAGAAATATCCTCAATGTAGAATTTACCTTTTCCTTCTCTCTGAAGTCTCCTTCAGGGTACAAGGTCTTGTTGCGCTGGTTGTTCTCTTTGAGTTATCGCTGCCAAACAAAGGACTCACATGTCTTTTATCCACAATTCTCCACTTGCTTCCGAAAGATTCTGTGTCATCCAGCCAACTGTGTCACCAGAAACCGATCACACGGCTCGAACATCCAGTGAAATTACTTTTGAACAATGTCATTACACTTAGTTCAAACTGCATACTCCATACAGAGCAGCCATAAAAATCGGAGTCACATTGTCTCAGTTAATGTAAGCAACTTCCCTGATCTGACCCAACACAGGAAGCTTCAGATCACAGCTCTCAGACCAGAGCCTCTTTACGACCTGCATCTGGTTTTAATCCATAAGTTGACCAAAAATTCCCAGCATGCTGAGCTCTCAGTCAGAATAGCCATTTTAAAGCCACTATTGCTACTATTGTTGTTAAATCATTGTTGTAGCCGTTCTTTCTCCGTCCACACCGGAAAATGGGGATGAGGAGCATATCAGCCATGATCGAGTGGCAGAGCAGACTCGATGGGCCAAATGGCCTAATTCTGCTCCTATATCTTATGAACTTATGAAGGCAGAGCAAGAGAGAGAGACAGAGGATTTAGCGACAACATCCCAGAGCTTTGGGGAATTGCTGTCAATGGTGGGGGATTTTCACACTAACTTCATGGCGGTGTTAATGTAAGCCGACTTGTGACACTAATCAATAAATTTTAAACTATCAGGCTTTAAACTTTAATAACTGTGGCTGGGTACATCTCCAGGATTCAGGCGTCCAGATAAAACAGGCTTTCCACTTCCCAATGGCTCATTACCGATGAAATGTGTTGTCTTTTCTCTCCGCAGGGCTGCGTCTGAAGCAAAGAGCACAGGTAGTATTCTCGATGACATTGGCAGCATGTTCGATGACTTGGCTGACCAGCTGGACGCCATGTTAGAGTGACGGAGAAACAGTAAAAACGGCAAGAAAACCTCAGGACTCAAAAAGTGGGCACAGTGATCTTTAGAATCCAATCCAAGACCGGCCTCGGACACAATTTCCCCTCCATGAACACATTTGGTTTTTAATTCTTTGGTTTGAAAGGGAAAAAAAAAAGAAACCAATTAGATTACCTCAGGATCTCCTTATATGATGATCTGCTGGATTGAATTTACCTAGACCATCTTTCAACCAAAACGATGAGAGAGAGAGAAAAAAAAGGCTAATGATATGGGATCTGCAGCAGATAGAGGTGATGCGAGGTTGAATTGTAACTATACAGATCCGAGATCTTGCAAGCCGGAGGGTGTTTAAACTCTTAGAATAAAATTTTTTAAAAGGTGTTAACGTGAGATGTATATGTACACTGTAAGCATGAGCATAGGTTTGTAAACTATCATCACAGATGATGGGAATTGTGCACAAGGACATGGTTTAATTATGACACTAAAGTTTATTTTTAATCCCTCTCCCCCCCCCCCCCCTCTTGCAATGATAATCACAGAGGCTAATGGGATTTGGGCTGGCCTGCTTTATGTTCCTTCCTGTCTCATAGTATTAGTCGTTCTGTCAGTCAGAGGTGCGAGGGAGATTAAAAACAGAACACGGCCGTAAGTGCTCAGCATCTGTGCAGAGCCAGGAACCGAGTTAACATTTCGCCTCAATCTCTTTTTGTCAGAACGGACACCGGTGACTCCTGAGGGGCTAAGGGGGAGGTGCGAGGCCTACATAACAACACTCGATTGGTCAAGGAGGGAGGACGGAGGGTAATTTGCAAACACTCAACTGGTTAAGGAGGAATGAACAGTTATCGTAGAATCCCCACAGTGCAGGAGGAAGCCATTCAGCCCATCGAGTCTGCGCCAACTCTCTGAAAGAACTTCCCACCCAGGCCCACCTCTTTGTCCTATCCCCATAATCCCATTTACCATGCCTAATCCACCCATTCTACACATCTTTGGACACTAAGAGGCAGTTTAGCATGGCCAATCCACCTAACCTGCACATCTTTGGACACGAAGGGGCAATTTAGTGTGGCCAATCTACCTAACCTGCACATCTTTGGACACTAAGAGGCAATTTAGCATGGCCAATCCACCTAACCTGCACATCTTTGGACACGAAGGGGCAATTTAGTGTGGCCAATCCACCTAACCTGCACATCTTTGGACACTAAGAGGCAATTTAGCATGGCCAATCCACCTAACCTGCACATCTTTGGACACTAAGAGGCAATTTAGCTTGGCCAATCCATCTAACCTGCACATCTTTGGACGCTAAGAGGCAATTTAGCTTGGCCAATCCATCTAACCTGCACATCTTTGCTCACGAAGAGGCAATTTGGTGTGGCCAATCCACCTAACCTGCACATCTTTGGAGTTTGGGAATAAACCGGAGCACCCGGAGGAAACCCACATAGTTACAGGGAGAATGTGCAAACTCCACATGGATAAGTTCCTCAAGGCTGGAATTGAACCCGGGTGAGGCTGCAGTGCTAACCACTGTGCCACCGTGCTGCCAAATTGACTGTTTAATAGAGGAAATGAGCCACTGTATGGTTTAGTGGATAAGTGTCACGTGTAGCAGGCTCAGGGATCAAATCAGAGCCAGGAAAAAGGGCTACCCAGACAGATTCCCTGCTCCTGATCACTGCCCAGTGACTGCTGTTGGAAAGTGTCTATCTGGCACATTTGAGGGCGCAGTTACGGTTAATGGTAACATAAACGGCCACCATTGGCTGTCCAGGTCCCCAGTTGATGAATGACCAGTTGGATCAGTGCCAGAGGACTCACATGACCAGTGATCTTCGGGAAAAGGACGAAATCACAAAGCAAGGTGCAACAATCTAAAACAAGAGCGTTCAAACGAATAACAACTTACTGCCTATCTATTTATTCAAGAGGCGGCTAGAAATAGCACTTGGGGCGAACGGGATCAAGGGTTGTGGGGAGGAAACAGGATTAGGCTATTGAGTTGGACAATCAGCCATGGTCGTGATGAATGGTGAAGCAGGCTCAAATTGCCTCCTCCTGCTCCTATCTTCGATGTTTCTATTGGAACACAATTTTTTGTTGGGGGTTTGAGGCGGAGTGGGGGAGAGAGGTTAAAGCAAATTCCGATGTCTGAATATAAAATGTAACATTCTCAATTCAGCTCCTTACAGGTAAAGACAATTTGTTTTAAAGTACAGGTGAAGGAGAAACGAAGGTAATGAAAATTAATTTTCAGTGACAGGATTGACAAAGCATCAGTCAAGGGCTTTTCCACATCTTTAGTAAAGGAGAATTGAGCTACGAGTGGGACTGAATGAAATCAACAGCTGTCGATAATAGTTTCAGTGAAATCGTTCATTCGAGGCCAAGTGTTCTTCATTCATTCAGAGTGTGGTCACTTCCATTCACTAATAATTAGTGAAATCCATTGTACTTATATCAGTGTTTCTTATTTTCCCCATATAGTTTTGTCAAGTTTTTTTAATTTATTAGTCACACAAGTAGGCTTACATTAACACTGCAATGAAGTTACTGCGAGAATCCCCTAATCGCCACAGTCCGACCGACGCCTGTTCAGGGACAATGAGGGAGGATTTAGCATGACCAATGCACCTAACCTGCACACCTTTCAGAGTGTGGGAGGAAACCAGAGCACCCGGAGGAAACCCACGCAGACACGGGGAGAACGTGCAGACTCCGCACAGACAGTGTCCCAAGCCAGGGATCGAACCCGGGTCCCTGGCACTGTGAGGGGCTACCAAATTTGCTACCAAATAAACCTGTTGGACTTTAACCTGGTGTTGTTAAAACTCTTACTGTGAGGGGCAGCAGTGCTAACCACTGCGCCGCCCACAGTTAATGAGTTAAAAAAAATGAATCCTGTATTTCATCCTCTTGAATAGTTTGTCGCACGCCCAGAATATTCTGGCCAACGCTGTAAAGGTGCAGGCTGTGACGGGAGAGGTTTTAATTCCGAATGATTGGATGGCTGTGAATTTTGTCACAGTAGACAGCATCATGTGGAGAAAGATAGAGTTTACATTTTTGTAGCGCCTTGCACCATCTCAGGCCATCGCTGGCATTGAAATCTCTTTGAACCGTAGCCGCTGGTGGAAATGTTGGAAGTGTGGCAGCCATCTTTGTACACAGCAAGCTCCCACAAAACCACGATGGGATAAATTGCCAGATCGTCTATTTCTAGGAGTTGGGTGAGCGTATTAATCAGGTCACCAGCAAGAAGACCTTCACAAATAGTGCTGTGGGGTCTCTTATATTCATGAGGGAGGGCGGACAGCACCTCACAACTTTGGCTTAATGTCCCATCAGAAAGACAGTCCAGCTGGAGTGTCAGGATAACCAAGATCTTCAAATGTCTGGGGTGGACCTTGGCTCAGAGGCCAGAGAAACTCCCCCTCAGAATGTTGCATTGTGATAAATGACCAGCGAATCGGGTTTATTGATGGGATCAAGGGATAGATATTGTCTGGAATGTCAGGAGAACTTTCCCGCCCTTCGTTGAACGGTGAAATTGGATCTTTAACATCCACCTAAGCAGGCAGGTGAGGCCTCAGTTTAACTTCTTACCTGGAACACCGCACCTCCGACAGTGCAGCACCCTCTCAGTACTGCACTGGGAGTGTCAACTCCATTTGCATGAGATTGGAAAAATGGACTTTGTTGCGAGCTAAGGAATGGATGGGCATTGATTGCGTGTTCGAGGTAGACTGAACTAGTTTGTTCAACTCCTTTGCTCTCGGTGTCATACAGTACAGAAAAGGCCTTTCGGCCCACCAAGTATGCACTGACAATAACTACCACTAAAGGCAGTAGGGATTTTCTCAAATCCCCTCTGAATCTCCTACCCCTCACTCTAAAACTATGCCTCCTTTGGATTGACCTCTCCACCAAGGGGAACAGCTGCTCCCTACTCACTCTATCCATACCCCCATAATCTTACACACCTCAATCATGTCCCCCCTCAGCCTTCTCTGCTCTAAAGAAAACAAGTAAGAAGTTTAACAACACCAGGTTAAAGTCCAACAGGTTTATTTGGTAGCAAAAGCCACACAAGCTTTCGGAGCTCTTAGCCCCTTCTTCAGGTGAGTGGGAATTATGTTCACAAACAGAGCTTATAAAGACACAGACTCAATTTACATGAATAATTGTGTTTACCCCAGTCCAACGCCGGCATCTCCACACTAAAGAAAACAATCCAAGCCTATCCAGTCTCTCCTAATAGCTTAAATGCTCCACCCCAGGCAACATCCTGATGAACCTCCTCTGTACCCCCTCTCCTGCGATCACAAAAAGTTGTCATGTAACCCAATCCATCACGCAAAGCAGCCTCCCATTCTTTGACTCTGTCTAGTGTTCCCGCTGCCTCGGCAAAGCAGCCAGCATAATTAAGGACCCCACACACCTCGGACATTCTCTCCTCCACCTTCTTCCTTCGGGGAAAAAGATACAAAAGTTCTGAGGTCACGTACCAACCGACTCAAGAACAGCTTCTTCCCTGCTGCTGTCAGACTTTTGAATGGACCTACCTTGCATTAAGTTGATCTTCCTCTACACCTTAGCTATGACTGTAACACTACATTCTGCACTCTCTCGTTTCCTTCCCCATGAATGGTATGCTTTGTCTGTATAGCGTACAAGAAACAATACTTTTCACTGTATACTAATACATGTGACAATAATAAATCAAATCAAATCAAATCAAAAAATAGTGAGGTGACCAGAATGGCACCCAGTACTCCAGCTGTGGCCTAACCAACATTCTGTACAGCTCCAACATTACCTCCTTGCTCTCATACTCTATCCCATGACTGTCAAAGATTGCTGATTCCCCTGAACTTGATTGAGATTCATGGAGGGCTTCCATCCTAGTACAGTAAGGCAGATTATCCTTAAGTAGCTTAAACCAGGAGAGCTTTGCAAACTCAGTCACTTGCCAGAGAATCTGAAATGCCAAAGCCAAAACAGTTTTAGTTGCCAAGGGGGGTGAGGAATGCCCCCCCCCCCCCCCCCCCCCCATTTGCCCTCAGGAGAGAAAAAGGGATTAAATCTAAAAAGGAACATTTAATTACTCTGTTGTTTTTGGATTCGGTGCTCAATGTGCATTGTGACTTTGAAACCACCAGTTAAAGCTTCTGACAATTCATCGGGTCATCCCAGTGTGTTGGCCCGTTTTTGTAACGTGTTTTTTGTTTATTTGCTTTTAGCAAGAGCCTCTCATTTCAAACCTTTCAGTGCTTGAAGGACCTGGAAGCCATCATGCATTTTACAGAGTGTCATAATGTCCTGTGTCTACAGTCAGGCCAACATTGTAAGTTTTTCTAGTGCGGTATCTTTAGTTGGAATCACATGTCTCCAAAAACCGTCGTAACAATGACTCGCCAGAAAGAGATACGATACCCGAACCAGCGGACAGCCTATCCATCTCCACCTTCCCCACTCTCCTGATTTCATTCCCATCTATAAAGGTACCTGCTCCATTGTCCTTGTCTGCAACAGGGCCAGTTAAAAAATGGCTGACGCACATGCTTTGCCGTATAGTCACCTTCTTCTGTCTGATGTAGATGTAGAGGTCTGGCCTACACGTGACTCCACATCCACGGCAATGTGGTTAATTCTTAAAAATGCCCTCTGAAATGGGATGGACAATAATTACTGACCCAGCCAGCGTCGCCCACATCCCCTGAGCAAATGAAATTTTAAAAATGGACGGCTATAGTTTTGCATTCGGGTGGTTAAGCCAGGTAATCGTGCGGCTGAGTGCATTGCTGGGATGTGTTGAGTCATTAGGTGTTCCGTGCTCTAGGTGACCACAGTCGCATACTGGAGAGATTTTAACATACCCGTTCACGCACCCAGCATCTGCAACTGCCTTGGTTTTGTGTGGATGCCTCAGTGTGCCCCAATTGGACATGTCCGTAGGTTTAACACCACCTTCATTGTATTAGCTCAGATAATCAAATTATTCCTCGCTCTTCGCCATACACCCACGGTACTTAACATGTCGCCTGGTTTGTTTTCACATTGAGAGGTTCATTGTTGACACTATGAAGAATGCAAACAGCACAGCAGAGCCATACGCTCTCTGTTACTGTCTCCACCTTTGGAAGGGTTTTAAAGTTTATTTATCAGTCTCACAAGTAGGCTTACATTAACACTGCAATGAAGTTTCTGTGAACATCCCCTAGTCGCCACACTCCGGCGCCTGTTCGGGTACACTGAGGGAGAATTTAGCACGGCCGATGCACCTCTTTCAGACTGTTGGGGGGGAAGCCGGAGCACCCGGAGGAAACCCACGCAGATGCCGGGGAGAACGTGCACACTCCGCACAGACAGTAACCCGAGGTCGGAATCGAACCCAGGTCCCTGGCGCTGTGAGTGCAGCAGTGCATCAGTACACCTGAACAAACAGGGCCTTGTATGCACACGCTTATTTCAAAATTCCCTGGTTTCGGTTTTAAGCTCAAGGATCTCAAAGGGCTTTTTTGTTTGCACACATTCTAATTCCATGTTGGTTAGGTAGGGTCTGTTTGCAAAAACTTAAAAGTTAAGTTCAGCCGGGTTAAGCAATTCCAGATGTGCATCCTCTGCCTCCCTGTGGCAGCCTTAGGTCATTGCAGGAGTAGAAATCCATTATCTCAAATGTCAGTGACGATAGTTATAAAGTGAAACGGTGGAATTTCCCTGCAAGGAAATCTAACCCACATCATCACCCTGTTAGAAAGAGAAAACGTTTAGAATATTTGCCAATGATCCTGTTCACAGATGAGAGATTATACTGACCCAAGATTCTATATTAAATTATATATTAAGATGATTTACTCTAGCACAAGCTGAAGACTCCTGTAAAATTCTACTTTATTTTGATGCCATTTTTAAATAAGATATATATAAATGATGTTTTTAGATTATCATTTTAATTTGTGTTGATTTTTTTTTGGTGTTTTCAATGTTGACGCAAAAGCATTGTATACATTTTTTTTCTAAAAATGAACAATGATGTGCCTTCTTTAAGTTGAAGATTTCTTTTTTGGTCGATTGCTTTGAGACATTGAGTTTCATTTTCAAATTCACTTGTACATGTGTTGGAGAGGAACACGCCTGTTGTAATATCAAATGTACAAACAGTGTATAAAGTCTGGTTTTAACGCCTGAATTTATGACGAATGCATCTATCTGCCTGTGATTTGAAGAAAAACAAAATCAAGTGTCAATTGTAATTCTCGGATTTGAGCTATTAATCGTCTGATATTGTGTCCAATGACCCAGTGTGTTTGTCACAGTTTGGAACTTTCTTCAAAGCCTGAAAAATAAAAAAAATAACCGATGTAAATTGTAAAAAAACAAAAAATTTAGAAAGCCCATAAAAAAATTGTACGACTGTTATATTTTTATTAAGTTATGAAACTGTATCGTATTTTCATTATGTAAAGCTATGCATCTTGACGCTTCATGCTATTCTGTGCTCTGTTGAAAGTGATTAATGTTGTTCGGTGTGTTGTGGTGTTCGAAGAGGATATTCCATTTTCTTGTCAGCTACATCTACAAGAAGCAACTTCGATCTTACAGAGAGTCAGAAGGGGAGAAGGTTGTCCACTTTAATGTATTCTGGGAAGCCAGTTTATTTTTATCTTTTTGGAAAAAAAAAGGGACTTACGTTTTCAAGTGGAACTCCTCCTGTGTCAGGTCACCAAATGTGTATGTCCTGTTAGACTCTGCCAATGACTGTATCATAGCCAACATGACAGGCATGAGGCAGTGTTGTGCTTGACTGAGTGCATTTACTGCCATTGACTCTAAATAAATGTTAAAAAAAAAGGTTACTTTGTCTGATTTTTCCCTTTCTTTTCAAACCGTTAACAACTAACCCTTCAAGGAAGAAAAGCTTGCGTTCATGTCACACCGTTAACCGACGCAGGAGCCAGCCCATGGAGCCGTCTTTGAAGTTTAGTCGACGTTGCGACATAGGAAGACAATTTGAGCACCGTCCACTCTCAGAAATAGCAGCCAGGTAAAGATCGGATGAAACGGAAACAGAAAATTGCTGGGAAATCTCAGCCGGTTTGACAGCATCTGTGGAGAGAGAATAGAGCCCACCTTGAGAGTCTGGATGACCCTTCATCAGAGCTGAAGACAAGGAAAAAATCGGACAAGGGGGCAAATTTTCCCATCACGCCCACCATGGGAATCGTTGCATTAACACTGCAATGAAGTTACTGGGGATCGAACCTGGGTCCCTGACGCTGCAAAGCAGCAGTGCTAACCACTGTGCCACCCTACTCTGCTTGGGCACTCAGTGCAGAACTGGAGGGGTGAGGGTTCAAGCCTACTTCAGGCTTTTAGCTCCTAATCCAAGAGTGATTTGAGATAACCTTGAGGGAATGCAACATTATTGGAGGGTCCAGTCCTGATGATAGAATGGGTGAATCCTAGTCCCATCTTGTATCCTAGCGGGGTGTTAAAGATCCAACACCAAGGGGCGTATCATGGAAAGGTCCGCTGACCTCGGACAGGATTTTCCGGTTTTGGGGCGAGTGCGGTCAGAAAGTCCCACCCAAGATTTCTACTGTAAGAGTTATGGGGGCGGCGGTGGGCTGTAAATGATACAGCTGGCAAAGACAAAAAGAGAAAGGGAATGTAAATGGTGATGATAAAGGCTAGGAATGGTGCAGTTAACGTCCATCAAGAGATCGCTCTCAGCATCATGAGGAAGGATGTCCTTGCTATATGGGGAGTACAGTGAAGGTTTACTAGACTGATTCCTGGGATGGCAGGTTTGTCATATGAGGAGAGACTAAGTCGGTTAGGATTATATTCACTGGAGTTTAGAAGAGTGAGAGGGGATCTCATAGAAACTTATAAAATTCTAATAAGATTAGACAGGGTAGATTCAGAAAGAATGTTCCCAATGATGGATGTGTCCAAAACCAGGGGTCGTAGTTTGAGGATAAGGGGTAAATCTTTTAGAACTGAGGTGAGGAGAAATTTCTTCACCCAGAGGGTGGTGAATGTGTGGAATTCACTACCGTAGAAAGTAGTTGAGGCCAAAACGTTGTGTGATTTCAAGAAGAAATTAGATATAGCTCTTGGGGCTAAAGGGATCAAGGAATATGGGGGGAAGGGGGGGATCAGGATATTGAATTTGATGATCAGCTATGATCAAAATGAATGGCGGAGCAGGCTCGAAGGGCCAAATGGCCTACTTCTGCTTTCTATGTTTCTATGTAAAACAAATGTACCTATGGTGTTACCATAGTAACCATTTTATTCATGTTGCCATCTGGCAGGTACTAACATTATAACACCATCATTACGAGTGTATTTTTATTTTAATTCCATGAGGTTTACTCAGCTGTAAGCCCTAATCAATCTGGAATGATAAGGGCCGCAATCTGTCATGTCAACAATATTAACACACATACTATTATTATTTATTTATTAGTCACAAGCTGGCTTACATTAACACTGCAATGAAGTTACTAGGGATCGAACCTGGGTCCCTGACGCTGCAAAGCAGCAGTGCTAACCACTGTGCCACCCTACTCTGCTTGGACACTCAGCGCAGAACTGGAGGGGTGAGGGTTCAAGCCTACTTTTAGCTCCTAATCCAAGAGTGATTTGAGATAACCTTGAGGGAATGCAACATTATTGGAGGGTCCAGTCCTGATGATGGAATGGGTGAATCCTAGTCCCATCTTGTACCCTAGCGGGGTGTTAAAGATCCAACACCAGTATTTAAAGAAAAGCAGAGACCTCTTTGTCCTTTGGTTAACATTCCTCTATCAAACCAAATAAAAATCCAGGTCAACTGAAAATGTACCTCATTGATGCTTATGGGATCTTGATATTTTTGCATAGCTGTGCTTATGGTCCAGTGTGGACTGCAATCAATTGTCCATGGCCCTGCTTAACAAGTGCACTTGCATTTACATCATCCCAGGGCATTCAAAAGAGCTTTAGATGCAATTAAATACTTTGGAAGTGCAGTCATTGTTGTAATGACTCCCAAGTCACACACTGTACAAATTTGGACATATATCAGCCATTCCTTCAACATTGTTGGGTGAAAGTCCCGGAACCTCTTGCCAAACCGTTTTGTGGGAATATCTTCACCCAGTGGATTGTAACGGCTCAGAAAATAACAACGCCACTGCCTTCTCAAGGATGGGTAACAAATATCAGCTACACATCACTGATGCCCACACATTCTGGACCGCGTCTCAGTTTCTTTCTCTCAGTTTATCTGAACTCGGCTGTTCATTCCAACCACAATTTCTTTCAGAAGAAACATTCGAAGCATGAACTACAGTAATGAAGTTTAAAGTTTAAGTTTATCAGTATCACAAGTAGGCTTATATTTACACTGCACTGAAGTTACTGTGAAAATCCCCTAGTCGCCACACTCCAGTGCCTGTTTGACAACACTGAGGGAGAATTTAGCACGGCCAATGCACCTAACCAATACATCTTTCGGACTGTGGGAGGAAACTGGAGGACCCAGAGGAAACCCATGCAGACACGGGGAGAACGTGCAGACCCTGCACAGCGGCCCAAGCTGGGAATCAAATCGGGGTCCCTGGCACTGTGAGGCAGTAACGCTAACCACTGTGCCACCGTTCTGCTCCAGAGAGATGCTGAATAAGATCACGTATCCAATGAACACAAGCAGACTGCCTCCAATTTAATTGAATAATGCACCTAGCCAGTAATGCTGGAAAGGGGGGGGGGGGGGGGGGGGGTGTATCAGTCTGAATTTTTGTAATCACTGTGCCACCATGCCACCCTACCCTAAATGGGGTGGAATAAGAGCAAAGTTTGCAGCTCGCAGTTCCAAGCACACTGTTATTGTCTATATCACATGCAACCTGCTTTGCATACGAAAGTCGAGATTGACACTCAGTGAGCAGCCACAGACTCCTCCAGTACATCACAATCCAGAAAACAGGAGGCTGCCAAAAAGCGTGTTATGATGAGGGTGCATGTTATAATTGAGGTCCCTTGACGCCCAAGGTCACAGCTGCGTAACCTTCATTTTGGTTGCTGCAGCAGAGATGTAAACACAGATGTTCAGAAAGGAGACTTGGCTGGGAAGAGTGTTCCAGGGGAACAAAACGCAGAACAGAATCAACGATATATAAGATGAACAAAAAAACAAACAAACTTGGAAACGGAAAAGTTAGATAAATGAGATGCACGTGCTAAAACAAAACCAGGGTGACTGGGAATGGGAAAACCCAATATTTACTTTAGGGAGAGATGAAGGCGACTGTGTGGTGTGGTGGTGGGGGTGGGTGCGGGGAGGGGGGGGCGGTGGGGCGGAGGTAGTTGGTGAACTGGAGAATGCTGTTGATCCAATCTTGGAATCCATAGAAAGCATTCTTTCTGGATGTATCACAGCTTGGTGTGGCTTCTGCTCTGTCCAAGACTGCAAGAAACGACAAAGGGTCGTGAATGAAGGCCAATCCATCACGCAAACCAGCCTCCCATCCATTGACTCCACCTACACTTTCCTCTGCCTCAGCAAAGCAGCCAGCATAATTAAGGACCCTACGCACCCGGGACATTCTCTCTTCCACCTTCTTCCATCGGGAAAAAGATATAAAAGTCTGAGGCCACGTACCAACCAATTCAAGAACAGCTTCTTCTCTGCTGCCATCAGACTTTTGAATGGACCTACCTCGCATTAAGTTGATCTTTCTCTACACCCTAGCTGTGACTGTTACGCTACATTCTGCACCCTCTCCTTTCCTTCTCTATGAACAGTATGTTTTGTCTGTACAGTGCAAGAAACAATACTTTTCACTGTATACCAATACGTGACAATAATAAATCAAATCAAATTGTGTATTTTGAGCTGTCTTTCTTGTAGTTTATTTTTATTGACCATTCTGCAAAATATCAGGTTTGCTTTCAGAGATGCATTCATAAAAAGCATCCTCCACAACTTCAAACCTTCCCCCGAAGCACTTTACAGTCAAAGAAGTACTTCTTTAAAAATTCAGTTAATTAATTTTTAACACCAATCGCAGATGAATAACAGTACAGAGCATAGCTTGCAGTACAACAATAATTTTATAAACTTACACCTGGCAGAGAAAGAGAGAGAAAAAAAGGAAAAAGGTGAAAAGACCCTCCATAAATAACATCAATCATAGAACACATAGGGTGGGATTTTCCAGCCGCACTCGCCCCAAGGCCCCAGGTTCCTGTCTGAGGTCAATGGACCTTTGCTTGGTCCGATCCCGCCTTCTACGATTCCCATGGTGGGTGGGACAGGAAGATTCCACCCGTATAGTTTCACATATTATATATAGAACCTCATTAGGGTCAACTATACAAAAGCAGTGAGCTGGAGTTCAAAATAATCCAGGCAAGATTGCAGAGCTACATAAAACCGGCCAATGGAGCCTCTTATTGCATACTTTATTTTCTCAAGTTTGAGACCATAGAATCCATACACTGCAGAAGAAGGACATTAAGCCCATCGAGTCTGCACCGAGCACAATCCCACCCAGGCCATATCCCCTTAACCCCATGTATTTACCCTACTAATACCCTGACACTAAGGGGCAATTTAACATGGCCAATCAACCTAACCTGCACATCTTTGGACTGTGGGAGGAAATCTGAGCACCCAGAGGAAACCCACGCATACACGGGGAGAATGTGCGGACTCCACACAGACAGTGACCCAAGGCTGGATTTGAATCTGAGTCACTGGCACTGTGAGACAGCAGTGCTAACCCCTGTGATGCTACATAAGATTATGTATCCAATTAAATGGTAAAAAATTGCAGCATGCTGCTGTGCAGAGGGACCTGGGTGTCCTTGTGCAGGAATCTCAAGGAGTTGGTTTGCAGCTGCAGCAGGTAATTAAGGCGGCAAATGGAATTTTGTCCTTCGTTACTAGAGGGATGGAGTTTAAAAACAGCGAGATTATGCTGCAGCTGTATAAGGTGCTGGTGAGGCCACACCTGGAGTACTGTGTACAGCTTTGGTCTCTTTACTTGAGAAAGAATATACTGGTACTGGAGGGGGTGCAGAGGAGATTCACTAGGCTGAATCCGGAGTTGAGAGGGTTGGCTTATGAGGAGAGACTGAGTAGACTGGGACTATACTCATTGGAATTCAGGAGAATGAGGGGAGATCTTATAGAAACATATAAGATTATGAAGGGAATAGATAAGATAGAAGCAGGGAAGTTGTTTCCACTGGCGAGTGAAACTAGAACGAGAGGGCATAGCCTCAAAATAAGGGGAAGCAGATTTAGGACCGAGTTGAGGAGGAACTTCTTCACACAAAGGGTTGTGAACCTGTGGAATTCCCTGCCCAGTGAAGCAGTTGAGGCTACTTCATTGAATGTTTTTAAGACAGGGATAGATACATTTTTGAACAGTAAAGGAATTAAGGGTTATGGTGAGCGGGCGGGTAAGTGGAGCTGAGTCCACAAAAAGATCAGCCATGATCTTATTGAATGGCGGAGCAGGCTCGAGGGGCCAGATGGCCTACTCCTGCTCCTAGTTCTTATGTTCAATTAGTACAAGAGGATAGGGCAGACTGCTTCCAATTTAATTGAATAATGCACCTAGTCAGTAATGCTGGAAAGGCGAATGCATCAGTCTGAATTTTTGTCAGAGGCATATAATTTGGTTCCACTCAAATGATTCATGTAGTCGTAGAAGGTTCAATGTTATTACTAAAAATGTGAGTAACAGGAAAAATGTTCTCCAAAACAATGTAGGACACGACCAGTCCATATGAATGAGGGGAGCTGGGGCAGTATAGCATTTATCATAGGTTGGTTTGAAATTTGGATAAAGTGTACTATCCCTCAAGTTGCAGAAATTTATGTTTATTTATTAGCATCAAGAGTAGGCTTACATTAACACTGCAATGAAGTTACTGTGAAAATCCCCTAATCGCCACACTCCCGCGCCTGTAACGGTACACTGAGGAACAATTTAGCATGGCCAATCCACCTAGCCAGCACAGGCTTTCGGACTGTGGGAAGAAACTGGAGCCCCTGGAGGAAACCCACGCAGACACAGGGAGAATGTGCAGACTCCGCACAGCGACCCAAGCTGGGAATTGAACCGGGGTTCCTGGCACAAGGAATGTACACAAGAGAAAATAGACTCCCAGCTATTCTCTGAACAGACCAAATCAAAAATGTGCTTCACTTGTGTTTTTAAGGTCGTAGGAGAGGGTGGTTAAGTGAAAAAAATTATCAGAATATATTGTGGAAATGAACCCACTTACGAAAGGATTTTGTTGTAAAATATCAATTGGTGAATTAGGGGCGATAAAGGAAACAGCAAATCATTTGTGTGCAAAATCTCGGATTTGTAAGGAGCGAAAGAAGTGCGGGGATAATCATATTTCCAAGAGAGAGTCAAAAAAAGCAAAAGAATTATCAATGCATAGGTTAGCAAAGGATTCACATCTCTCACTTGCCAAACTTGAAAGGCAGAATCGCCTAATGATGACGGGAATAAATGACTTGCATCAATAGGACTGTGTAGAGAGATTGTAGCCCAAAGTATGTTCTGAACTGTGGCTAATCTTATGTGAGTTTCAAGATAGAGTTGATAGAGGTGATAGAGTTTCAAGAAAAGTGACTAGTTGAGAAAGGAATTGAAGAGCAGAACAGAGGAGGGGGATGTGGATTGACAGGATGCTGCCTGCAATTGCATCTGCGCTAAACTGATGGCGCCTGTATTAAGCCAGAGATATTTTAGGTGGGATTTTCTGTGACGTGTTTCATGGCGGTGGAAGCAGCCTGCCATTGGCTGGCAGCAGAATCTTCTGGTCCCTCCATTGTCAACAGGGTTCCCTGTTGGTTACACTCTCCGCTGCTGGGAAACCTGGGACGCGTCGTCAGCGGGACCGGAAGATCCTACTGGCGTCAGTGACTGGAAAGCTCTGGCCTATGAATATTATATTATAATGTCCTTCAGGGAGGAAAATCTGCTGCCCTTACCCAGTCTGGCTTACATGTGACTCCAGACGCACAGCAATGTGGTTGACTCTTAAAATGTTCTCAGGGATGGGCGCGACAAATGCTGGCCAGCCAGCCCGTGACGCCCACATCCCGTGAACGAATAACAGCGGACCAATAATAAAACTCAAATGGTTGGGCTTTTGTGGAGTCACTTTGCGAATTCTGGATATTTTCTCATTCCAAATAAAGTGATTAATTGAGGATAAACAAAGAAGAAAATTACAGCACAGGAACAGGCCCTTTGGCCCTCCAAGCCTGCACCAACCATGCTGCCCGACTGAACTAAAACCCTCTATCCTTCCAGAGACCATATCCCTCTATTTCCATCCTATTCATGTATTTGTCCAGACATCCCTTAAATTCACTATCTTATTTGCTTCCACTACCTCCCCCGGCAGTGAGTTCCAGGCACCCACCACCCTCTGTGTAAATATCGTGACTCACGCATCTCCTTTAAACCTTGCTCCTCGCACCTTAAACTCATGCCCCTTTGTAATTGACTCTTCCACCCTGGGAAAAAGCTTCTATCTCCTCTGTCCATGCCCCTCATAAAGTGTAATGCACTGAAGTAAGTATTGACATTTTGACAAAATTACAGAATTTATACGATCAACTAAAGAAAGGGGTAAATTCGGGACCAATGTGCTAATTCTTGCTTCATACATTCCAACAAAGGGTCAAAGTTGAGCTTACAAAAGGTCTCCAAGGGACTGAGTAACTAAAATTACTCAATAATTAAAACTGAAGGCCAGGGGAGAAAATAGTTATTCTTGGCAATGGGAAAAATTTCACTCTTTTGCAAATTAATTTAAAAACCAGAAGTATTACCAAATGGCTCAAGAGTACAGAATACAGGGTAATTCTTTCACTCCTGCCCACCGCAGGATTTGTTACGGGCGGGACAGACAATTTGACGAACCATTTGAAGGTCCGTTTACTTAGGGCAGGGATTTCTGGTCTGGGGGTGGGCATGACCGGAAATTCACACCCGATATGTAGGAGCCACGAGACCAGATCAGAGATGTAAACAAGCAGGTCATATACGGAGAGTTTCTGTTTGACTCCACTCGACATAACAGCCTGTCCATCGCCACAGGTCCATAGTGAGATTGCCCGGGGCTCAATAGCAAAAGCAGAAAGTGTCGGGCAGGGAAAGGGGACAGACCTGTCTGCTCCCTTGGTGAAGGTCAAAGCGTTTCAAGTGCACATGGTTTGTGTACTGAGCTAACCAGGGATGAATGTAATAGTTATTTATAAAAATGGCTCCAAATCTCTGAAGAGTGGAGAATCATAGAAAAGGTAGTCAGTCCCATTCCATTCTATCAAAAGCCTTTTCTACATCCATAGTTATAAGATCCTTACAAGAGTAGTTGAATGCATATAAATCACATTGAAAAGGCACCTTAAATTAGAGATCGCCTGTCCAGTATGAAACCAGTTTGGTCAGGAGAAATAATATATGGAGGGACAGGTGGCACAGTGGTTCACACTGCTGCCTCACAGCGCCAGGGACCCGGGTTCGATTCCCAGCTTGGGTCACTGTGCGGAGTTTGCAAGTTCGGCCTGTGTCGACGTGGGTTTCCTCCGGGTGTTCTGGTGTCCTTCTGAAAGATGTGCTGGTTAGGTGCACTGGCCATGCTAAATTCTCCCTCAGTATACCCGAACAGGCACCAGAGTGTGGCGACTAGTGGATTTTCACAGTAACTTCATTGCAGTGTTTATGTAACCTACTTGTGACAATAAATAAACTTAAACATAATAGATCCTGTGGCATAATTTCAAGAAAAACAGGGAATTCTCCCCAGTGCCTCGCTAATATTTGTCCCTCAACCCAACACCACTGAAACAGGCTGGCTATTTATCGGTTATGGTCTCTGTTCCAATTGGTTGCTGCATTTCTTCAGATCATGACTGCAAAAGCATTGAGGCTATTGAAGTTGTGAAAAGCACTATTGAAATTCAAGTTCTTCATATACATATAGACAATAGACAAGGCAGTCTTGTGGTACAGTGCGTAGCAACAGAAGCTCCACATTGACGGTTCTCATGATGTGTCCAGGAGATGCAGTAGTACAGGAAAGCTAGAAGATTCACAGGCACACCATTTACTTCTCCTAAAAAAGTGAAATAACCAAGATTGGTATTCTTAGAACTCATCCCTACGGCACTACTTCAATCGGGAAATAGATACAAATCTCTGAAAACGCGTACAAACTCAAAAACAGCTTCTTCCTTGCTGTCATCAGACTTTTGAATGGTCCTATCATATATTAAGCTGATCTTTCTCGTCACCCTACCTGTGAACAGTGTTGCAACTGCAACACTACATTCTGTATCCTATCCTTTTCCCCAACGTACTTCATGAGTGGTATGTTTTGCCTGTACAGCGCAAGAAACAATACCATTCGGTGTACGTCATTACATGGGACAATATCAACCATTTATAAAATCCACTACTCCAGTTGTAATCTATTAAGAAATTGAATTAAACACACAAAAGTTAGGGAGGAAGATTTATTGTTGTAAATCATTTAACAAAATGATAAAAATCTACAGTCACGTGATACATCAGTTCCATTAGTTTCATAATCTTTTCAATACAATACAGGTGCAAAATAACTGAAGGGAGCTTTGGTTACTTCTTTAGGTTAGTGGGTACCAGATGCTTAAAGCAGCAGCTAAATGGATTAACATAAGCTATCCACTTGTAGCGGTTCACAGTTGCGATGCTTCATGGTCACAATACCCCTGCCTTGGGCCTGGTCACTTACAATGGAATACATTGATAATACATTGCTGATCAGCCACACTGCGTTCTGTTTAGACCAGGGCTCTGCTATGATAAGGATGTTGAAATAAAGCAGTGAATTGGGAGTGGCATGTTATAATCTATGTCTCGATCATGTATGCACTTGACAAGACTGCAGCAAATTACTTTATCTACCAATCGTATCCTTCAGAGATATCCTGAACCCATCAAACTGCTTTCCTAAAAACGATGATCTGGCTTTTAATCACTGAACTCCTGAACAAAACAAATAAGGCATTTCTGGACAGTTCTTCTACAAAACACGAGACAACACAAGGCATGCAAAACGTACCATCGTCTTCCTCTTCTGTTTTATTTCCAACTGTTCATTCTTCAAGACACTTTAAAAATTAGGTATTTAAAACAGACAGTCTCTATTTCAATACAAAATACATCCATGCTAAGCACCTGTGCACGTACGCATGCAATGCATAACTTCCCATTGGC
Source organism: Mustelus asterias (assembly GCF_964213995.1). Taxonomy (NCBI): domain Eukaryota; kingdom Metazoa; phylum Chordata; class Chondrichthyes; order Carcharhiniformes; family Triakidae; genus Mustelus; species Mustelus asterias. Next base: position 55,357,339 of record NC_135823.1, on the reverse strand, counting down.
AAGTCAACATCAAATCAGCCCTCTTCCTCAACAGGAAGATCAGTCAATTAAACAAACAGGTTTATGGCGCTGTGACTATGGGAGTTACATGGTTGCAGCTGTTAGTTACCTTACTTCAACTTTTGGAGACTAATTTTTTAAATATCTCCCACCTAGGACGCATCCTGGGTCAAAATCCTGGAACTCCCTACTGAACTGCAGTGTCAGAGTACCTTCACCTTACGGACTGCATCATAGAACCCTCCAGTGCAGGAGGCCGCCATTTGGCCCATTGAGTCTGCACCGACCACAATCCAACTCAGACCCTATCCCCATAACCCCATGTATTTACCCTGCTAATCCCTCTGACACGAAGGGGTAATTTAGCATGGCCAATCAACCTAACCCGCACATCTTTGGAGTGTGGAAGGAAACCGGGGCACCCGGAGGAAACCCACGCAGACACGAGGAGAATGTGTAAACTCCACACAGCAGTTAAATGCGGTGGCTCACCACTTTCTCAAGGGGAATTAGGAATGGGCAATAAATGCTGGCCTTGATGGCAATGCCCACACCACATGAATGAATGAAAATAGTCAGCACAACCAATGATTGGCGTTTTAAGGTGTAAATGCAAGTACAGCTGGATTCTAAAAATTAGGCACTTGTTACATTTGTAAAAACAATCTTTTAAAACAGGCTAATTCGACAACCAAATATTCTCACTGTAAATACTTCACTGTGTTGAAATATATGTTTGCATTGTAAACTGCAAATGTATATCTGTAATTCTCATATACACAGATAAAACATTCAACATTCAGTCACGTTTCATTATTGAATATCGATTTCCATTCACAATCTCAAAGCACATGATAGCTATAATTTTGTAAGTAACTCTTATCGAAATACTTGATCTACTCAGATATATACTACCTTCTTAGCTGATGGATCTTTACTCAGGTAAAATCTATATGTCAACCGTATTCTAATTGAAGTCTATTTTGCTAAAGGAGAACTGATGAGACTTACAGAATATTATAGAGTAGCTAAACAAGTAGGATTGCTCAATAGTTTCTAGACTGGTTCTAATTTATATTTTAAAATCATGAGCCACATAACTGAAACCACTTATGAAGGATGAATATTTATATGGGTGCTATTTGCTTCATTAGAAAATGCATTGGATCCATATGGCATTATGATATAGTTATGGGAAAATGTAAGTTTTCTTGAGTTGGAAAAGAGGCAAAGCTTTACAAACACATAATTCACATTGAACATCATTTCCAGAACTCTTCTTAGTGGAAGTCACTACTTTACAGCATTGCATAATATATCTTACGAACCTCTGTAGCATGTGACTATGGGAAAATATGGTGTCCACCCCAAACTAACCTGCCCTCCCGCCAATATCTTCCCAGTTATTTCTCCTCGGTGTCCTTCTCACAAGTCAGGAACTTAGACCGAGTGCCAGAGTGCCTCACAAGTCGACAGCTGGCAGCTTGACCAGAAAGCTACATGGTGCGCACTTACAACAAAGATACTTGCACGACAATGATGAGTGAGAATCCTGGATGACTTTGACCTCTCCTAGCTGAACAAGGCACAGGTCAAGTGTAGCACCCTCATTGTAATCCTGGCTGACCATACCAGGGACTAAACCAGAGAACGTGCCAGATAACGTGGCCCAGTGCCACACCACGCTGTCCGTTTACCCAGCTAATCTTCAGGGAAGCCGTGTGAGGAGGGGGCTGGGGGAGGATGGGAGAGAAAGGGGGAGAAAAACAGGAAGACCTTGCAGATTTCCAATTTTGAAAAATACATAAAAGAGGAACTTAATTTTCTTCAGAAGATCCCATACTTCTATTCACATCTATTGAATCATCCTATTAAAAAAATCATATACTGCATGTCAAAGATCAATAATTGTACAACACTGATTGGAGTAAACTTGTTCTGGAACAGTCTGATTTTAAAGCTTTGTTAATTAATTGCGAGAGCAATTATGCAATGATATTATATAAACCGCTATAAACAGAAGTCAAAATTTAGCAGCAGTATATATTACTTACAATGTGAAATTATTATGTCTCAGCCACACATATATTGGCAAAAGTAGAACTTTGGAATACAGAATTTGCCTTTGAGGAAGTAGTGATGAAGAAATCGTACCTCATTACAGCTGTTTCACTATAATTCTTTTAAGGCGGCATTTAGAAGGTAAAAAGATCACAGCTTCAATAATCTGCCTACCTTATTATATTACAAATTGTTTTTTCTAAAGCAAACAGGTCAAATTATGGTTAGCTAATACATGGGTTGAATATTTTACTTGCCTGTGGCCTAGAAATAGTGTGTGCGTATGTACGTGTGTGGACTAAATCAATATAAAACAACACGCAGAGACTGCCAGACTAATGGAAGATGCAGTCACCTACAATGCTGCAGTGTACAATTCCTGCCACTGAAGACTCAGCGAAATACAGAACGTTTTCCAGTAATTTCCCCACACACACACACAAAAGTTCAACCCCGTAATGCTTTCCAAAGCCATTCCACCGGTGTGCATTTCAGTCTTGTGCTCTTCTTAACCGTCTCCAGTCAATTACTCAAGAACACTGTTAATTCTATTGAACTGACAATGTTGAAACATCAATCTCCTGTTGCAAATCCAGAACTGTGGTTTCCACTGCTGCAGAAAGCACGCCATGCTGGTCAGTCTCAAAATTGGACAGCAATCTTAGAACAGATTGCGCTGTGGCAGCCAATTTGCAGTGGCATTGTTTCCATTCCAAAAAAAAAATCCATAAAGGCAAGTCACAGAGAACATTGCAGTCACTTAATGAAACCTTGTGTCCTAACAGGTCCAGACCTGGAGGGAGAAAAATAATGAAAGTGTTAATGGACCTCTCGCAAAATAAAATTCAGCAAGTGCCTTGCACCTCTAATTAAATTATTTTGGTTTGTTTTAAAATGTCCAAACATTCAACAACAAAACCTCCTCCAAGCGATAATTAGGTTTGAAAATTGTGCCTTTAACACTGACTCACAGATCCAACTTTATGCATCATAAAACGTGCAGTCGTAGACGGCGCAGCTCCAGTGCAATGGGTCAATATATGGTCAGGAGAAAGCTCTCAACCTGATAGCCCCATGTCCCTTATCTCAGCCGTGCTCATATGGAGAGGCGTAACATGAATACCAGGAGTTTTTCCACAAGGAAGTGAGCTGGGTAACAGTGGCCAAGTCCTGGGATCAGCAGTTATTTCACAAATGCTTGCACAACCTTGCCTCATCCCAAGACTACAACCTTCTTCATGCCTGCATTTCACAGTTTTCTGGCTTGTCCAACCTGTTTATCCCTACTCTTCTCTCCAACACCCATTGCAGAGCTTCGAGCCCGCACTTCCTGCACTCTGGAATTCCCTTAAGCCTTTCCAAATTGTTACATTTCTCTCACCAAAATCTTTCTAATCAAGTATCCCCCTGGCTCCTCTAACTTTAGTTGTTATAATTTTCCCTCTCCTCTCTAACAGTATAAACCATTTTGAGTTGAAATGAAAAAGAAAATAGAATACAGCCCTAATATTAAGCAACACAAAATCAACCACAGTTAAACATTTTGAAATGAATTACTATTAACAAATGCAAACTAGAATAAAGCTGGGAAATACATATTGCTCAGTCGTCATCTGTGTATGAAGGCAGAAGACAAGATATTCAGTATGTATCTGGAATGTCATGCAGTCTTTCCTCTTTACAGGTGTTGACTGATCTGAGGTACATTTCCAGCATTTTCTGTTTTACTTTTAATTTAATATTTCTAGCATTTGCCGTTTGCCATCATATTTTGTACAAGAAATTGAAGTTGCTTACTTTAACAGTGCTGTCCACTGCACCCGAGAAGAGCCGTCCTCTGGACACAGCGAGGGCAGTAACACTGCCTTGGTGACGGAGCAATGTCTGTGTACAGATCATGTTATCCATACTCCAAACCTAGAGCAAATTATAAATATGGACATGAGGACAGGAAACAGTGCTACATTTTAAAGAGCATAGATCATCATGAACACGTGGTTACCTGTGGTTAGTTTAAAAACATGGTGGCACTTTGAACACATGGGAAAGAATAAAAAGATAAATTTTGCTATTCCAAATACCAATATTCCAAATTTTATTTCTATAAAATAAAATATTGCTAACAATTATTGAAATATGTCAAAACTATCTATTTAATGGACTTGGATGACAGGACCAAACATGTTCTAGCCAATTTGCTGATAATACAAAGATAGGTGGGAAAGCAATTTGTGAGGAGGAAACAAAGAGACTGCAGAGGGATATAGAGAGATTAAGTGAATGAGTAAAAATTTGGCAGATGGAGTATAATGCGGGAAATTATGAGGTTGTCCGCTTCGGTTGGAAGAATATAAGAACAAAATATGACTTAGAGAGACTACTGAATGCTGCAGTAATGGTGTGCTTGTACATAAAACCTAACAAGTTAGCATTCAGGTATAGAAAGTACTTGGGAAGGCAAATGGATGTTGGCCTTCACTGCAAGGGGGATGACGTATAAAAGTATCGAAGTCTTGCTACAACTGTAGAGGGCATCGGTTAACCAGACCCTAGAGGACTGCATACAGTTTTGGTCTCCTTATTGAGGGAGGAATATACTTGTATTCAAGACAGTTAGAGAAGGTTCATTAAGTTGATTCCTAGGTGAAAGTGTTATCTTATAAGGAAAGGTTGAGCCTATGCTTATTGGGGTCCAGAGGGATAAGTGGGGATCTTGTTGAAACATATATGGTTCTGGGGGGCCTTGACAGGGTAGATCCCATTGTGGGGGTTTTGGAGCCAGAGAATAGACCAGTTCCGAAGAAAGCCATTTGAAACGTTAACTCCGGCTGGCATTTTCTGGCCTTTCCATGCAGGACTCGTTGCGGGAAATTTGGCGGCTCAGTCAGAAGGCCATTGACTTTCGGCGGGACCAGGCCATCTTGGCAGCGGGTGGGACCAGACCATCCCGTCCTGTTTCTTTCTCTACAGATGCTGCAAGACCTGCTGTTTTTCCAGCACTTATAGTTATTTTAAAACTGGGGACTTAAGTTTCAGAATAAAGGGTCATCCATTGATAATGGAGATGGAGAGGAACTTCTCTCAGGAGGATCATTAAACCACTGGAATTCTCTGTGCCAGAGAGCAGTGGAGGTTGAGTCATTGAATATATTCAAGGCTGAGATTTGTCTAAAGTTATGAACAGACAGGAAAGCGGAGTTGAGGCCAGGAGCAGATCAGTCATGATCTTACTGAATGGCGAAACAGGCTTGTGGGGCCATGTGGCCTACTGCTGCTCCTATTTCTTATGTCCTATTTTCAAGTCAACACTTCCATGCAACATCAGATTTGATTAAAACAGTCACTCATTTTAAAAGATTTATTTGTACAAGGAACAGTTGCCAAGAAATGGCAAGATTATATTGTACGACACTGCAAGACCTTTGGGCAGGACTCTCCCATCTGGTACTAAGTCCCGTGACGAGGGCAAATGTGGGGACGGGGGACCATTTCCCACCGCGTAGGCTGACAGAAAAAAAACCAGGCCGTGTCTTCCATCTCCGGCGTAATTAATGATGCATCTGGGGATTTTGTGCCATCTACCATGGCAGGGCAAGTTTGATTGCGTGCAACTAGCTGTCCTATCCAGGTGCATATTTAAAAGGCGCCGGACATCAATGGCCCACCGTTGAAGAAAGCAGATGGACTTACAGGAACACACTGAGGCTGGAACATGGGCCTCCTCGAAGATATTGAAGTTGGAAGATTCACCTGATAGGTGCTCCCCCCATTCACTGCCGTGTGGCTCCAGGGTGCAGAGGGGGGGTCAAAGAGATATTCCAGTCGGATCTTCATCTGCATCGCATTAGCGGGATGCAAATCAATTTCATGCTGGCCTCCAGCAGGATTCCCCTGTGTCATGGCAGTCAACATCGGAAAATCCCACTGTAATTTCATGCCGGCATGAAACTGATCTTTGGGCCTCCTGCTGGATTTTCCCCCATCCCCCTCTCTGCCATTGATCCCTCTGATGTGGAGATGCCGGCGTTGGACTAGGGTAAGCACAGTAAGAAATCTCACAACACCAGGTTAAAGTCCAACAGGTTTATTTGGTAGCAAATACCATAAGCTTTCGGAGCACTGCTCCTTCGTCAGATGGAGTGGATATCTGCTCTCAAACAGTGCACAGACACAGAAATCAAGTTACAGAATACTAATTAGAATGCGAATCTCTACAGCCAGCCAGGTCTTAAAGGTACAGACAATGTGGGTGGAGGGTGGCTGTAGAGATTCGCATTCTAATTAGTATTCTGTAACTTGATTTTGTGTCTCTGTGCCCTGTTTGAGAGCAGATATCCACTCCATCTGACGAAGGAGCAGTGCTCCGAAAGCTAATGATATTTGCTACCAAATAAACCTGTTGGACTTTAACCTGGTGTTGTGAGACTTCTTACAGTGATTGATCCCTCTGGCAGGGCATTGGGAGAATTCTGCCCAAAATTCTTCTCCTCCTACCAATGATAGAACAACTACACACACTGTAATATTGTGGATTACTTCATCATTTTCCTCGAATTTATCAAGATAAAAAGATATTTACTATCAATCTAGTGCAGCTGCATTTAAGATTATTAGAATAGAGAAGGACCACTTACTAAAGCCCTGAAATATCTATGGAACCATTTAAAGATCTGCACCTGGCTAAATCTCTGTTAAACCCTGTATTAGCATTTGTCTTTGTTTGATTAGCACATGAGAGTGTGAGCCTGAACAACAATTGGGAAGGTATTAGGAGGCTGTTGCATAATTAAAGGTTTCAAGGGATATCAAACCACAAATATGAAGCACTGGAGCCTTGAAACTCCATAAACCTGGTCTGACAAAACACAGGTGCACAATCGTGAGGGAATACAACACTGGGGAATATAACACTAAGGATTCAGGGAAATAAGTCGTGCTTACAGTTAGCACCTTCAATGCAGGATTACAAACATACTTTCCCACATCAATATGTAGTCTCATGCTGATGGTGGTATTTTCTATGTGTTTTTGGTTACTGTAAATGGTGCAAATGCTTCATGGAAGTACATTGTTCAACTATACGATGATACTAGCAGGAAGATTGTTGACAATAAGATGTAAGGAAATGGATCAACTTGTCTCCATTATTTATAGTTTCGTGTGAAACTATTAACTTACCCTAAGTGATCGATCATAAGATGCACTGAAGACTTTGGTCTGGTCTGGTGTTGAAATCACAGCCAGTGCATATACTGTGCCCACGTGGCCAGTTAGTGTTCGGACCTGTTCTTTAGATTCAATATCCCACACCTATGAAAAGAGTAATTGTAACATTCTTATCAATTAAATCTTCTGAAGTACATTAATAAAGTTACTCTTTAGGGAAGAATAATACTTACATGGATGAGATTTTCATAGGTTCCACACACAATGTGGTGATTAGTAACTGCGATGGAGTACACACTACCACCAGAAGTTTGCAATACATGCACACATTCTAAGGTTCTTATGTCCCAGATCTGCAAATGAAATTTGAATGTACATCATAGTTAAGAGTAAAAATATAGCTGTTAATATTCTTTAAAAATACAGCTGGGATTCTCCCAAAAGCATCTAAGTGCTGAATTCATGTAAAAACAGAAGAGACTCCCGCTGTTGTTTTAAAAATCGGGATTCTCAAAACGAATCTCCCACACTCTGTGCATCACAGAGCCCCTCAGAGAGATTCACACTGGAAATCAGGGGGCGGGGCCTATTCCTGCCGGAGAGGCTGGCAGCATAGCGCTGAGTAGTGCTGATCTGTCAGAGCAGAGATTGACACATGTGCAGTAGCCCCGTGATCCCCCATCGCTGCGCCTCTGATTTGTCTCCGGGTCTAGCGAGCCCACCCCAACCCGATGAGTCCCTTATCTTCCTCATGGGGCCGGGGGGAGGGGGTGGGGAACTTCCATTCTTAATCACACTTAAATGCTGATTTTAATATTTCAATCAGCTCCACGCCGAGCTGATGACGCCAGACGGGAGTAACTCCACTTTTTTTTAAAAGCGAGATTCTCAAAACAAATCTCCCGCACTCTGTGCATCACAAAGCGCCTCACAGAGATTCACACAGGAGACGCACGGAGGCCATGGCGCACAGCGGGCTGGGAGAAACACCCCCACAAACTTTCAGCAAGCAAAGTTAACTTAATTACATATCCTTTTGGTCTGAAATAAATGACTCAAATTATCATCCTTTTAGGGGGAATAATGTAAATTAATTCAGTTAAAAACATAAGGAACCCATAGGATATATGTTGATTAATTAGTGATGCTGCAAAGATTTAACGACATATTGGGCTTTCAAAAGAATGAAATCTCTGATCTACTTTTCAACATTATTTGATGTATTTCACAATACAAATGGACATAAAGCAGTCATTAGTCAGCAAGTACAAAACTCAATTCTTCTCATTACAATTCATAAATGCTAAAAGATGAAATACGCTGCAGAACATATGCTACATATCCCAGAGTGCTAACCCCTTTTTAACACTAGGTGGCTTTTCCAGCTTCCAAATGGACTATTCGCCTGTAAGTAAAGGAATTTATGTAGCTATGCATTACAATCATAAAACAACATACAACAAAAACATTTCATAAAAATTATAAAGTTATTAAACATTTTAGGGCTTAAGCTTGGGTTTTAAGGTTTGTGTCCAATTTTGATCATTTAAAAACATGAATTTCCATTAAGTGCCCCCCCCATCATCGCAAATCATACTGGTGGAAAAATTGAACAGTGCTGCATCTGTTAAGAGTTATACAATTGTTACCATGGATACAGGGCCAGTATTTGGGTTTATGGGTATGACACACAGCTCTGGCAATTTACAAAGACTGCTGTTAAAGGAGGACTTTAGAACAGGATTGTGTGTGCAGATATTTCTCAAAGCAATTTATAAATGAGGAACAAGTTAATATCTGCACCATTGTATAGAAAAATATAGCTGAAGGTTATACATCTCATGTTTAGTAAGCTTTTAGGAGCCGGTGTTAATTTCTGACCTATAATGGTTAAATGTAACGATTGATACCAGGCCCACATACACTGCTTCCAAAGAACAAAAACCCAAGCATTTAATTCTAATATAGAACATAGAACATAGAAAAAATACAGCACAAACAGGCCCTTCGGCCCACAAGTTGCGCCGGTCATGTCCCTACCTACCTAGGCTTATATATAGGCTTACCTATAACCCTCAATCCTATTAAGTCCCATGTACTCATCCAGAAGTCTCTTAAAAGATCCTATCGAGTTTGCCTCCACCACCACTGACAGCATTTAAAAAGCATTATTGATCATTTTGTTCACACAACTTGCTGTTATATATCGACTGAAGCATCTCTAATTGGCTTCTTTTAGAACGATTAACCTCATGATCTGCAATGTATCAAAATGTGAAAACTTTATTATGTGCAAAAATGAAGAAAACCAACCTTGATTGTCTGATAAGATCCACTGTAAAGGTGATTTTGCGAGGCCACCAGCGCACGTACCCAGTGATTCAAACCAGTGAGCTCTTTCTTCAGATTCAGATCTGTGCTCACAATGTCCCAAACCTTAGGAGGGAATCACATTAAAACAAGTTAATAAAAACGGAAAACTGCCAAGGTAATTAATAAATTCTATTTTTGTAGAGCCCATTACAGTATTGATACGGATCATTTATAGGAAATCATCTGATCTTTCACAAAAAGCAAGTTCCATCAAAAAGGTAACTGGTTATGATATACGAAAAGCAAAAGGACACTGATGAATGAACATTCAAGAGTTGAAGTCATGACCTCCAATAGAATAACTACCTTAATAGCTTTGAGTGAGCCACTGAAGAGCATATTGTGTGATGATACCAAAGTGCAAACCGGATTGTCGTGCGCGCGAATGGTATTGACTTTTTGCAAAGCTGGAATATCCCACACCTGGAGAGATTCAAAAGGGAAAAACACATCAACTCAACAGCATAAGTACGGAGGCAATTATGGAGAGAGAGATGGATGGTGAGCACAGGAGTGAGACACATAAACACAAACAGAAATTAATAAAAATCCAGCAGAACAATATAGTTACATTTGTAATTATGCTTTTTACAAATTCACCTGTCCAAATTATTATAGATTTTTACAGTAATTTCTATTAGTAGACTTACAATTATAGTGCAATCTGCAGAGCCACTGTACAACTTGTTCCTGCAAATCAAAATGAAAAAAGAATTTGAGTGCACATTTGAATTTGCTTTATTAAAGAGTCACATCCATTAGAAAACTAAGGTCAGAATTTTGCGTTGCTCGGGTGGACGCATGCCCGACACATAAGCATGTGAAATCACGTGATATTTCAGTCAGTCTGCGTGTGCAGGAGTGGGGAACATGCCAACTGAAATATTGCACGATTTCACACGCCAACATCTAAATGGGCAATTAAACCCATTAAGGAGTCAATCAAAAGTGATTTTTATGTGGCTTGATCACTTTTATGGTTAGCCAACGGGCCAACCGGCCATTTATTTCTCACTACAGCCTCAATCCAAGGTGGGATGAAATGCCCGGAGTGAAATAATATTTAAAAAGACTTCTGGGGGGAACTGAGGTTTTCGGAATTCTGCTGTTAGGTATTTCAATATGCTGCATAATTTGCTATGTTTTTACATCACATTTAATTTGTAGTGGTCTGCAGTTTTCTGAGACAGCTCCACAACAGCTATCTGCCTTGAGGGAGCCCAATAGAAGCATCAGCCTGTATCCTCCCTTGGCACCTGCTCACTTCATGCACCCCATGGCAGTGCTGAGCCTTTCTCAGCACGCATTTCACGCTGGCTGCACGTTAATTGGCCAACCAGCATGACATCACGTTCCTGGGCCCATCGCAGCCAGAAGTGCATCTAATGTCTGCTTCTGGGCCCACTGTGTGTAAAATTGAGGCTTAAGTGCCAGCAAAAACAACTGGCATTTATGTTGTGTCTTTAACAAAGTAAAACATCCTAAGAACTGTTAACTAAACAAAATTTTACATCGAGCCAATGTAGGTCAGTGAGCATGGAGATGATTAGTGAACAGGACTTGGTGTGTATTAGGATACAGGAGGAGGAGAGTTTGGTTGAACAAGTTTATGGAGGGTGCAAGAAGGGAGGCCAGCCAGGAGAGTACTGGATAGTCAAGTCTACAGCTAACAAAAGCTCACAAGAGTATTTTAACAGCTGACAAGCTAAGATAAGGAATAGCTGGTTTTGGTCTTCCCAATATTAAATTGAAGGGAATTTCATTACATTCTCTGAGTTGAACTAGCAGCATGACAGGTCAGAGGCAGTGGAGCAGTCCAGAGAGGTGATGGTGAGGGAGAACCAAGTGTCACAGTATACATAGGAACCTGATGCTCGTTTTCAGATTATATAAGCAAGGGGTAGGGGATAGATGAGAAATAGGAGGCAGCAAGGATAGATCCTTGGGGAAGTCCAGAAGCAATAGCCTGGGAAAGGGAAGACAAGCCATTCTTGGCTAAGATTGGATAGACAGGAATAAACCAGGCGAGGGCAGGTTTATTCTTCAAACTGGGTGGCACAGTGCTGCCTCTCAGCTCCCGGGACCCGGATTCAATTTCAACCTTGGGTGACTGCCTGTGTGGAATTTGCACATTCTCTCCATGTCTGCATGGGTTTCCTCCAGGTGCTCCGGTTTCCTCCAGGTGCTCCGGTTTCCTTCCACACTCCAAAGACGTACAAGTTAAGTGAATTGGCCATGTTAAATTGCCCCTTAGTGTCCCAACATGTGTAGGTTAGATGGGCAAGCCATGGTAAATGTGTGGGGTTACAGGAATAGGGTGGGGGAGATCGCCTGAGTAAAATACTCCATCAGAGTCGGTGCAGACTCGATGGGCCGAATGGCCTCTTCTGCACTGTAGGGATTCTATGATTCTGTTTGGTGAAAACTTTGTCATATAATGTCATACCCTTGAATGCAGAGAGCCAAGACAATACCATCGTGTCCTTCAAGAGTCTTCTGGCATTTGTATGTAGTACAGGTATCCCATACCTAAAACAGGTGTCAAAGATCAATTCTTAGCCTTTACTTCCATTAGAGAATTTATTTTATCACTATAAATCACAAATTAATCCTTAAAACTCAACAACCAGTAAAAGCCCTCCACGCAACACAAGGGATGAAAATTTGTCTTGCATTAACATATGAATGCTTAACTTCTGTGTGTGCTATGTTAGCAAAACTGCTAACCCATTTAAACACATTAATATAATGTATCTATTAAAATAGCTGAGAAAGCAATTTCATAAGTCATTTCAAATATTGTTCAACATCCTTTCCTGCTTTGTGAAGCAGCTGGAGACATGTTCAACAAGAAGCCACTGTCTTGCAGCATAATTTCATCTCATTATTGAATGCTTAAGACAAAGTCTATCTAGGTAGGATTTGATGTTTTTGTGACATAAGTATTTTTTATTCGAAAATAAAACTGAAATTATTTTTTGGTGCACTTTTTCAGGAGTTTGGTGTTAGAAGAGGTACATTAGATTGTGGACTTCAAAGAAACCTTCTAAAGTTACAGAAGCCACAATTCACTGTGCAATTTGGAGCACTCAGGAGTGCTACGCACTAAGAAGGAACCCAATAATTTAAATGTGTTACAATTTAATTAATAGTTTTAAATTCAAGAAATTGACAAAGAGCAATGACGGTATCTTCAATATGGAAAATGCCCCAAGTTGCTCCACAGATGTTGAACAATAAGTGAAATGGCAAAAGCAAATTACTGCGGTGATTGGAATCTGAAACAAAAACAGAAAATGCTGGAAAATCTCAGCAGGTTTGACAGCATCTGTGGGGAGAGAACAGAACTAACGTTTTGAGTCTGGATGACTCTTGAAGCTTGGCTGAAAACAATTGTTTTGAGTCAGCTTTGAAAATAGGGGAGAGAAGTCGCAAGGCAGTGAGGTTTCGGAAAAGTGTAGGGCTGAGACTACAAAGTGCAACAGAATGGGATACACGCAGAATTCTTAGAAAGACAGTTTCCCCAAATTAAACCTAGACAGGATGGTGAAAAATTAAGATAAATTTTTATTTTGTTGAGGTGCTTTGTGGAAAGACAATACAACCTAAAGTTCTTAGCTTCTAACAGAGATTCAAAAACACACCTTGATAGTTTTATCTGAAGAGCCACTGAAGAGCAGGTCACCAGTAGAGTGGACACACAAACACCAAACTGGACCCTGGTGGCCCACAAAAGTACCCTTGCACTTAAATATCTGCTGAGGGTCATAGGCTGAAAACAGAATGGAAGAATATCAGTGTCTGGGCTACAAGAGTAATTTAGTATTGTGTGTTCAGAACAACCACAGTGTAAGTCTTTTCATTAGGAAATTACTGGGCTTCCTCTGTAGATCCACTTTACATTACTCAGCATTCACCAACTGCACAGAAATTACTTTTGCAACTGTCGGTACTTTGAAAGAAAGCATGGACTGAATTATTTAGACAAGTACTTACAGCCCAGAATTCCCATGTTTAACCTGGCATTGATGTGTGAAAGTTCATCCTATAATATAATAAAATTTACATTACTGTCAAATTACACAACAGTATAATACAATAACATCCTGACACATAAAGGTTTCAGCATTTAAAAAAATATTTATGTGGTTAAGGGGATTGCGTCATATTTTTGTATGTCTCAAAACTATACTGAAGTCCACTATAACATTTTGAATTGATCTTTTATAAAAAGTCTGCGTGCCACAGCTTGAATCGTCACTGCAAAATACCCTCAAGACTCGGTTTTTCTTTCTGGATATGGACAACTATCAAAGCATTGACCAGAAGGCAAAAGAAAAATGCATTGCAATATGGAAATAATATAAACAAGGCTTTTTGCCCATCATAGGCATTTACAACCTTTGCATTTTCTTTGAAATTGAATTGAATCAATGTCAAATGGTTTCAAGGAGCAAATCAAATGGTTCTATTTTATTCCCTATATTACAGTATTCACAAGTATAGATGTGGCAAATCTGCACTGATTTCTACAGCATTTACATTTCACAGTGGCTTTGAAGCTTTCTTCTAAGTATCAAAATGTGCATTGTGGATTATGCAAGCTTTCTGCATTTATAGAGCACACACTGAAGAAGCCAGATTAAAACTGTGTTACTGGTGTTTATCAATCAAGAACACTGAGGAGGTCTTCACTGTTAATTTGATAATCCACCTATTAGGAGTAGGCCATTCAGCCGCTTGAGCCTGTTTCGACATTTAACTAGATCATGATGGATCATCTACCTCAATGCCCATGTTTCCGCATCCTTTAATGTCACTGGCATCTAGAAATCGAAGGACCTCTGATTTGAATATACTCAATGGCTAAGCCTCGACAGCCCTATGGGATATAGAATTCCAAAGATTTACCAGCCTCTGACTGAAGAAATCCCTCTCCACCTTGGCCCTAAAGGCTGACTGTGTCCCCTAGTTCTAGACCCCTAAACAGGGGAAACATCCTTTCTGCTTCTAAAGCCCTGTAAGAATTTTGTACATTTCAGTGAGATCATCTCTCATTTTTCTAAACTCTAGAGAATACAGACTCAGGCCAGAAATTTCCAACTGTTCATGCACTCCGCTTTGGGGTTTTCCGGCGGCAAAGGATTCATTGGGAAACCCTGTTGACAACGGAGGGACCAGAAGATCCTGCTGCTGGCCAATGATGGGTCACCTCGGCGTAACACGCAGCGGGTTGCATGGAAAATTCCACCCTCAGTCTCCTCCATCTTTCCTCATAAAACAATCCTGTCATCCCCAAGATTAGTCTGGTGGACCTTTGTTGCACTCCCTCCATGGTCAGTATATCCTTACTTGGGTAAAGAGACCAAAACTGCACACAATACTTCAGGCTTTGGACAACTGCAGCAAGATTTCCACATTCCTGTACCTTAAATTCCCTTGCACAAAAGGCTAATTTACCACTTACCTTTCCAAATGCTGGCTGTACCTGCACGTTAGCTTTCGATTTTGAACAAGAACACCCAAGTCTCTTTGGACTTCAACATTTCCCCTCAGAGAAATTGGGAAATGCTCTCGGTGACAAAGTGGCTAGCACTGCTGCCTCACAGCGCCAGGGACCCGGGTTTGATTCCCGGCTTGGGTCACTGTCTGTGTGGAGTTTGCATATTCTCTCCATGTCTACGTGGGTTTCCTCCGGGTGCTCCGGTTTCCTCCCACAGTCCAAAGATGTGCAGGTTAGGTTGATTGGCCATGTTAAATTGATCCTAATTTCAGGGGGATTAACAGGGCAAATATGTGGGGTTTCTGGGATGGGGTGGAATTGTTGTTGATGCAGGCTTGATGGGCCGACTGGCCTCCTTATGTACTGTAGGGATTCTATGATTCTATTCTATGACTTAATAGCTAATGAAAGCTAAAGAAAATTCCAATTGCTTTGATTTTACATCGCCTGTTCTCAAAACTCCAAACAAGTTGTCTTCAAAGATGCAATTTTTCATTTAGTTTGTGCAGATACAAAAATTTTCTTAAGTATTGTCTTTTAAGTTACAGATATTTCTTACAGTAAATGCTATTATAAACTGAACTGTAAACATATTACAGGGGCAGAAGCAGCCTACGTGCTTAAGGGGAGGTCCTGTGCACAACCACTTAATGAATATCTACAGATATAGTTCAGAGAAAGTAAAGAAACCGCATGCAATTGCTGTGCCCAAAAAATAAAAGATCAAATCACAAAATGCCTAAAGCCCAAGAACAAATTTAAGTGACTGTAGCTTTGTGTAATGTATGGGCGGTTGGACAATTTTAGGAAATAGGAACTGAACACATACTGTCCTGTTTCATATCTTTTCATGCTTTGCAACGATACGCCAAATGCGTTTTTGAACTCCACTGCTGTGTACTACTGCCAGCAATCTCAAGACTATCAGGATGTGCCATCTGTACAATGTGCAGAAAACAAACATCCTCATTTCCCAGAAGTAAAGATTGTCTGACAAAGGCAAATAAACTCAAGAGCTGCAGCCACATTAAAGAGAAGCAGCATTTTAAGTCTGAGTTGTAAAGTAGTATTTGGAACCCCAGTTACAGCTGGACATCAAGAAACAAACTTTACAGATCTTACACTTAGCATTGAAGCATCTCTACGGAACTCCATTAGGTCCTCACTGAGTTTACTTTGGTTCTCGTCCAAAACATCTGAAACAATAGAATACCATCAGTTTCAATTCCCAGTCCAAAATAATTAATATGTTCAACAGTCCATTATAAACAGTTACAAACCTCATGTAGCCAGTTCATTGCAAAAGCTCGAATCTAAAGAAATAGTTAACCCTTGTGGTACTGAATGTATCTCGCAACTTTCAACATGCATTCTGGTTTTCAACAGTTGTCCCCTCAAGTTATTGACACATGAATTACGACTGAATCAGTTTAATGACAAACAATGTACAGATAGCTTATTTTCCAAAAAGTGCAGAATACCAACAAGTTTGACAAGATCCTGCTCTGAATAAGAGGCGATCTGATATTGACTGTGAGCGATCCACTGGATGTAGATTGGGACTCAGGATGTGCCTCCAATTGCATCCCTACATAAAGGACCTGCATCCCTTGTGGCCAAGAAACAGTTTGCTTCCAGGCCATCCTCTACAATAGGAGACAATGGAGTAGTGGTAGTGTCTACAGTCCCAGGCTAATGCTCTGGGGACATGGGTTCAAATCCTACCATGGCAGCTCGTGGCATTTAAATTCAATTTTCTTTTAAATCTGAAATTGGCTGGCTTTCAGACTCTCATTTGCCTTTTTTCCCCTGCTGGAAGATAGGAAATATTTTAACTTTTCTCGACAGTTCTGAACAGATTTTCAATTTTTATGCAGTGTAAGCGTCTATTAGGAGCTAACAGCAGCTGCCCAAGCAATTAGAATTAGACTTGACATCTTGATTATATTAACGAAAATAAAATGACTGAATATAGCACTCATAACTCTGAATCAATGCCGGTGCATTATTTTGGTTTGCAACATTACTGCATGTCAAAGGTTTAAAGATACATGCTGATGCTCAGAATTCTTTGGACTCAAAACTTTACATCTATCTCAGTTGTCTGGGAATGACTACAAAGAGTTTCTATGTTTTGCTGTATTAAAGACTCCGAGTAGTTTTACGTACCAAACTTCAGCTCCAGAGACTTCTCCAGCTGGTCAAGTTTCTCAGACAGCTTCCCAAGCATTGACCTAAGGAAGGCAATTTCCTGGTCTTTTTGAGCCAGGCCTACTTGCATTTCGTGAAAGCGATCATCAGTCTGCTGCAGGAACTCCTTCAGACCCTCAAACTTGCACACCTCCAGGTGAGCTTCATAGGTGTCCTGGTTCCCAACAAACGTGCATCTGATTCAGGACGAGGTAGAAAGGCAGGGGGCAAATAGAACGAGCAAATCAATTCTAAATCAACAATTCATTAGCTTCTGTCTAGTCCATTTACAGAATAGGACACAGTTATTTTTGCTAGTATTTATCTAATTACTCTTTATTTAATTAAGACCATTTGTTGTTGCTTCAAATGAATTTTAACATTAGCAGATTAAAACAGGAGACAATAGATGTTCTGCTGTCCTCTGCTGTATCTTGCAATATTCTATGGAATAAAAAGAGCCACTGTAAAAAAGTACAAGGGAAAAAGGAGAAAAAGCACAATAGTAAAAACATCAAGAAAAGGGAGGTGTAATTATAGGTATCCTAGTGCATCTCTCAGAAACCTCTCAAAGCAATTAATTACTTTGAAATCTAGTCGCAGTTGTTATACAGGGAAAAGCAGCTAAGTTTTTGCACAAAAGCAAACACCCACAAACAGCAAATATGACAAAAGGGGAGTTAATCTATTTTTGGTACTGCTGGTTAAAAGGAATAATGGGGACTAGTGCATGAGGAGAGCTCCCCCTTCCATGCCTGGTATCGCTGGATTGCTAATGGCCCTGAAGCATTGATTGGGTAGAGAATTGGGTTGTGCTATATCTAATACAGGGATGTTTAATGCTGATGCTGGCTGACAAAAGTGGTAAAGAGAGATCTATTTCTCGCCTCCAATATACTAATAATGACTCATTTGTGTATATAAATAATTTATAAATGAAAACTCCAAAGCTGTCTATAAAGGACAGGACTCGTGGCGATAAAACCATTTCATAGTGAGAAATAAATGACAGTGGTCATCCCCCACCAAACCAAAAGAAATGTTATAGCATAGACAAAGTACTGTTGAAAAAAAGGCATTTTGTCAAAGTTTATTGGCACTCATCCTGACAATCACAAGAATATCAATGGCAGGGAAAACAACAACTTTATACTGAATGAGAAGAGGGTGGTTGGCAAGTGGACTCTGATTGGTAGAGGCACTGCCATGGAGAATGCACCAGTTGATAGTGGCCAACAATTAGCCAAGCATTGTTTGAAATTTATATCCGGCATCCTGACTCTGATTGATCAAGGCACTGCAGTGTGTAATGAACCAGTGAATGGCTATCACTTATTGTGTTTAGCTGAAGCAGGCGCAATGCATGTACATGTTCTTTCTGTCTGCAAAGAAAAGGGCCCCGTGTATTAATATATGTAGCTTCCAGTGCATGCACTGTGAACCTGAATGACAATCTTAAATTGGTTGTTGGCATAATTTTTAAGCATGCAGGGAAATATTTGGTAAATGTTGTCCAATCGCAGAATTACATTTAACATTGGACACTGTGTTTTGTACACATGGGCTGGTTCCCAAAGACTGGGAAATCCCAAACACATGCTCCTTCTGCTGCTTACAATGGGAAAAGTGCAGACCATAACCAACTAGCCCATGCTTGCAAAATGCAAAACAGTGTCCAACATTAGATGTGATTCTATGATTTGACAGTATTTGCTAAATAGTCCTCAGTGTTCTATCCAACCAATCAACGCCCTCTTCTCATACAGTATAAAGCTGTTGTTCCCCTGACATTGGTATTTTTGTGATTGTCCTGATGAGTGCAAGATGAAAAGCTTCGACAGAATGTATTTTTTCAGCAATACTCAAATTCTGTATTACCAAACGACTATTAATATAGACAGAGGCTATTCAGCCCAGCGTGTCTGTCAATCTTCACCAGAGTAAAGAATGAAATCATGAAATTAAAATGGCTTTGTGCACGATTTGTACATTGTATAATATCAATTAAATTGCATGATATGTAATTTACTGCACTCACTTTGCAATCTAGTTCTTTTAGTAATTAGTGGAATAAACCACAAAACAATTTCAGATCTGAGAGTTAAAAAAATGAGCACGTTAAGAGGTGACATTCCAGCTAGGAAGGTAATTAGCCATAATCCATAAGGGGACATAAGCATCTCTCTCTATCAGAGAGAGACAATAGGTTACATAGAATAAAGAACAAAACAGCACAGGAACAGGCCCTTCAGCCCTCCAAGCCTGCGCCGCTCATGTGCCCAACTAGACCATTCGTTTGTATCCCTCTATTCCCTGTCTGTTCATGTGGCCATCGAGATAAGTCTTAAACAATGCCAGCGTGTCCGCCTCAATCACCTTGCTTGGCAGTGCATTCCAGGCCCCCACCACTCTCTGTGTAAAATACATCCCCCTGACATCTGTGTTGAACCTTGCCCCCCTCATCTTGAACCCGTGACCCCTTGTGTTCGTCACCTCCGACCTGGGAAAAAGCTTCCCTCTGTTCACCCTATCTATGCCCTTCATAATTTTATACACCTCTATTAGGTCACCCCTCATCCTCCGTCTTTCCAGGGAGAACAACCTCGGTTTACCCAATCTCTCCTCAAAGCTAAGACCCTCCATACCAGGCAACATCCTGGTAAACCTTTTCTGTACTCTCTCCAAAGCCTCCATGTCCTTCTCGTAGTGTGGCAACCAGAACTGGATGCAGTATTCCAAATGTGGCCTAACCAACGTTCTATACAGCTGCAACATCATATGCCGACTTTTATATTCTATGCCCCGTCCAATAAAGGCAAGCATGCCATATGCCTTCTTGACCACCCTCTCCACCTGTGCTGCCACCTTTAAGGATCTGTGGACTTGTACACCCAGGTCCCTCTGTGTGTCTATACTCCTGACGGTTCTGCCATTTATTGTATAGCCCGCCCCCCCTACATTAGATCTACCGAAATGCATCACTTCGCATTTATCTGGATTAAATTCCATCTGCCATTTCTCCACCCAATGTTCCAGCCTATCTATATCCTGCTGTATTCTCTGACAATGTTCATCACTATCCACAACTCTAGCAATCTTTGTGTCGTCCGCAAACTTATTGATCACACCAGCTACATCTTCCTCCAAATCATTTATATATATCACAAACAGCAGAGGTCCCAGTACAGAGCCCTGCAGAACACCACTAGTCAGACCTCCAACCGGAAAAATACCCCTCTACTGTTACCCTCTGTCTTCTATGGCTAAACACAGTAAGAAGTTTAACAACACCAGGTTAAAGTCCAACAGGTTTATTTGGTAGCAAAAGCCACAAGCTTTCGGAGCCTTAAGCCCCTTCTTCAGGTGAGTGGGAATTCTGTTCACAAACAGGGCATATAAAGACACAAACTCAATTTACAGAATAATGGTTGGAATGTGAATACTTACATTAGCTGTAAGTATTTATACTTGATTAGCTGTAAGTACTCGCATTCCAACCATTATTCTGTAAACTGAGTTTGTGTCTTTATATGCCCTGTTTGTGAACCGAATTCCCACTCACCTGAAGAAGGGGCTTAAGGCTCCGAAAGCTTGTGGCTTTTGCTACCAAATAAACCTGTTGGACTTTGACCTGGTGTTGTTAAACTTTACCCCAGTCCAACGCCGGCATCTCCACTTCTATGGCTAAGCCAGTTCTCCACCCACCTAGCTAGCTCACCTTTTATCCCGTGAGATTTAACCTTTTGCACCAGCCTGCCATGAGGGGCCTTGTCAAACGCTTTACTAAAATCCATATAGATGACATCCACGGCCCTTCCCTCATCAATCGTTTTTGTCACCTCCTCAAAAACCTCAACCAAATTTGTGAGGCATGACCTCCCACGTACAAAACCATGCTCTGTCTATCGCTAATGAGATTATTCAGTTCTCAATGCTCATATATCCTATCTCTTAGAATCTTCTCCAACAATTTCCCTACCACGGACCTCAAGCTCACCGGCCTATAATTACCCGGGTTATCCTTGCTACCCTTCTTAAATAACGGGACCACATTTGCTATCCTCCAATCCTCTGGGACCTCACCTGTGTCCAGTGAAGAGACAAAGATTTCTGTTAGAGGCCCAGCAATTTCATCTCTTGCCTCCCTGAGGAGTCTAGGATAGATGCCATCTGGCCCTGGGGATTTGTCTGTCTTAATGTTTCCTAAAAAACCTAACACTTCCTCCCTTGTAATTGAGATTTTTTCTAACGGGTCAACACATCTCTCTGAGACACTACCAGTCAACGTGTTCCTCTCCTTTGTGAATACTGATGCAAAGTATTCATTTAGGATCTCTCCTACTTCCTTTTGTTCTAAGCATAATTCCCCTCCTTTGTCCCTGAGAGGTTCAATTCTTTCTCTAACAACCCTCTTGTTCCTAACGTATGTATAAAAATGTATGTATAGCTTGAGGATCATCACCACTCTGCATCAAGTATGGGGCAGGCAAAGAGGCAGGTCCAAAATATCCCTTAACTGAACCTGTGCTGTTGGCATTATTCTCAATCACACGCTAGTCATCGAGCCAACAAGGCTAACTGGCCCCAGGTGACATACTGCAAAGATGTTAATACTCACCCATACTTGGAATGAGGACATTTGATGTGTTCACATTCCTTTAGATGAGCATCAAGATTCATTTTTAAGAGTGGTGGGCAGTTTGGGTTGTTAGGACAACGAACTGGCCGGTAATCACAGCTGCCCTCATGGTCTCTGTAGAAAGACAACTCATTCGGATAAGATTATTTTATTCTACACTTACTTTTGGGAACAACTTTGTTCATTATTTATATCAAGATTACAAACTCATTCCATTAGCAAGTCTTTTTACAATTTTACTACGAAGAGTTTATTGAGGAAATGTTTGTTCATTTTGTATCGATACTGAGCAATATGATCTGGATTCTAAACTCAAACAAAATCTCATACAGAAATCAATTCACAGTACTTTACCCACAAGTTCTTCATGTATGAATTAGTTATTTCATGCACTAAAGCTGGCTTGTCCAAGCCATGGCCTACAGGCCGCAATCCGGTCCTACAAGTCTCTGCATCTGGCCTATGGACTCACCATTTCAACTACAGTTAAGTTCAATGAAGGGTTCTGCAAAGAGCTGCTCCTCCAATCACAGAGTGTTTCTCACCTGCATTTGCTGCTGATAGGCTCACCGGGGTGAAGGTGTGAGGCTTCTCTTTGTTTTTACGGTGTGTGTTCTTTTTGGCCACGGTCTTGCTCTCTTGCCCTCCTGCACAGATGCCAGCCCCTAAAGGAGCACAGGGGTCAAGACGGCAGAGCGGACCAGGGAGGCCACAAGAGTCAGCAGGGTTGGAGCAGTGGCTGATCCCTGCTGATCCCACCCCCCCCCCCCCACCCCACCCCCCCACCCAGAGACTCAGACAGGACATAGTGACGAAATTCATCTCTTCAGTGTCCTAAATACCTTCTCGGGTAAGATGAGCAAAGAGCATGGGCCCAGGTGAGAAGTGAGTGAATCAGTGCATGAGTGAGTGAGAGTGAGTGAGAACCCCGAGACTGGAAGTGAGCCCCACACACATACCCTCTTCCTCCTCTCTCCCAAAAAACCTATTTACAAAGCAGGACAGGAAAAGAAAAAAATCCAGACTAAAAGGTGACCTGCTTCTGTATTTTGTTTAAAAACAGCGTGTTAAATTAGTGGAGACAACTTATGCACCCGTTTAGGAAGGTGAAGTACGAACTTACTTTCTACCACTCAATTTAACGGTGAATGGACATCCGCGTGGGTCAACATCGAAGGCCCCCGGTTTTCCATTTGAAGCTGGCCGGCAGCCATATTTACAGTGGACAAACAGCTCTCCAATCTGCTCAGCTACAGCTATGTTATTAACTACCACTGTCAGCTTTGCATTGTCAACCGGGCATTTTTCTGAGAACACAAAGAAATTTAATTAAAACCACACAGCAGTGTATTTTTATTTAGACTCTGCATAACATTTTTTTAAATTTAGGACTTCCAAACAATAAACCACTGTGACCTTTGTTAATATTTATGTGGTTGTTTTGAAGTGGTTTGTACATTTACAAAGCTTGAAACAATTTTTATGACGCATTTAGTGAAATGTTTTATGTGGAGTATATAATGTTGCATTGATCACAGAACAATCCCTGTAAAAGGTGTGTGATCACACACTGTAAAAAATTGCATGAGATAGGGATTCTTTGGTTCTAGAGTACTTTGGTACACAAAAGCAAAAACTTACCAGACGTTAAGGCGCATCTTCTACAAAATGTATGCTATTTAAGAGAAGAGAAACACCAGTGTTACCAAGTGCCATTTTAAATCACTGCAAGAAAGGTTAACAAGGACTGGAAGGTGTGGATTAAACTGGTTCAGACCAGCAGCATGTTTTGTGCACTAAAGTTGATAAACTGCAAGGGTTTCCTTCCTGTCCTGAGCAACAAAAAGAAACAATAAATGCCAACTCTCTGTAAACAGGGTGACCTCCCCCAACCAGACATCAATGATTCACTCATATTACAGTAAAAGCTATGAACAATTCAGAAAGTCAGCAAAGTGTGGACTTTATTCCCCAGCACTGGCTACTAGCATGATAACGGCAAGTTTAATTTTTATGACATGTAATCACCTCTCCTTCCTAACACATGCAGCTGCGCAATACACTGAAAACATTTGCCAAATTTCAACATCATGTCCAGCATGCCTACTTCCTGTTGAAGGGATTTTCCACGCTAACAAGCAAAATTCACGCCTTCCTGAGTGTAAGCTTTAACATTGCGCAGCAAACAAGGAGACCATTTTGCAAATGACATTTCAAGATAAGCTGGAAAAGTGGCAATAAAGCCATGTTGCATTCAGAAGCTGAACACCAAATATAATTATTGCTGAACGTTTAGTATACCTGAAACAGCAGATTGTTTATTACTTTGCTAAAAATGATCTTGCATTGTGAAGTTTATGGACAAAAGTGAGAACCAAATACTGATTAGCTTCTTATTCCTCCAATCCATCCCACACAAAAATTGTAAACTTAAAAATATAATCTGGGTCCCATGGAGCAGTGAGCCCAAGCAGTACAATTTAAATGCCAAGAATAAAATATGATTCACATCACAGCTCCAGGGTCCCAGGTTCGATTCCCGGTTCGGGTCACTGTCTGTGTGGAGTTTGCACATTCTCCTCGTGTCTGCGTGGGTTTCCTCCGGGTGCTCCGGTTTCCTCCCACAGTCCAAAGATGTGCGGGTTAGGTTGATTGGCCAGGTTAAAAAAAAAACAATTGCCCCATAGAATCCTGAGATGCATAGGTTAGAGGGCTTAGCGGGTAAATATGTGGGGGTAGGGCCTGGGTGGGATTGTGGTCGGTGCAGACTCGATGGGCCAAATGGCCTCCTTCTGCACTGTAGGGTTTCTATGATTTCTATATATATTTCTAGAAAGTTTTTACTGTGTTCCTTTCCCTAAGTTCACTATTTGACACCAGTCATTTACTGAGTTCCCACTCTCAATGAGGAAGCTCCCCTTCAAAAAGCACATATCAGAAATTTTGATGGATGACAAAGGCTGTGGACATTTCTCGCTGACAAAATATTATGCAAAATTTCTTCAGGGGAAATTTGAAAAACACCGTTTTGCTATTTTACTGCAAAAATTCTACTATTCTGCTCAGGATTATTAATCAGGAGTGAATCCAAACTTTCAGGGTGTTGACCACACAAACAATTCATAGGAACAGTGGACTTATGAGCAGTTGGCCATTCTGCTCTTTGAGCCTGTTCTGCCAAAGAAATCATGGCTGACCTGGTTGTGGCCTTCACTCAACTTTCTTGTTTGCCCCCCTCATAATGTTTGTCCATCAAAAATCTATCGAACTCTACCTTGACTAAGTTCAATGACCCAGTCTCCACTGCTTTCTGGGGAAGATAATTCCACAGACTAACAATCCTCAGAGAAAATATATCTCCTCTCCCCCATTTTAAAAGAGATATTTCTTATCCTTAAACTGTCTTCCTAGTTTTTGTCTCCGCCATAAGTGGGGACATCCTTCTGGTATCCATCCCAGCAAGTCACCCCAGGATCTTATGGTCGCAATTCTCCAATCTTATCACTGCTGCCAGTGAGAATGAAGAATGTGGCTCGCGGGACCAGAGAATCCCAACCATGTCACAGTGGCAAGCACTGCTACTTCACAGTGCCAGGAACCCAGGTTTGATTTCAATCTTGGATGACTGTGTGGAATTTGCACGTTCTCCTTCTGTCTGCATGGGTTTCCTCCGGGTGCTCCAGTTTCTCCCACACTCCAAAGATAAACAGGTAAAGTGGATTGACCATGGCAAATTGTCCTTAGTGTCCCAAGAAGTGATGGGGAATTAGCGGGGTAAATATGCAGGGTTATGGGGATAGGGCCTGGGTAAGTTGCTCTTTGGAGAGTCAGCGCAGACACGATGGGTCAAATGGTCTCCTTCTGCACTGTAGGGATTCTAAGGGTGAGGTCGGATAATTCTGATCGACATGTTTCAATAAAATCACCTCTCATTCTTCTATACCTCAATAGCTATAGGTCCAACCTGTTCAACGTTTTTCATTAGATAAGCCCTTCATCGCTGAATTAGTCCAGTGAGCCTTCTCTGAACTGCTTCTCATGCAATTATATATATATTTTTCAAATAATGAGACCAAAACTGCACACTACTCCAGATGTGGTCTCAAGAATCTGTCCAGCTGCAGTAAAACTTCCCTACTTTTATATTTCATTTCCCTTGCAATAAATGCATCAGTGCATTCTAATAATGTATTAAAATTCAGAATTGTAATGCTTACTCCACAAGTTGTGATGACAGGATCCTTGAACACACTGCAACAAAGTTGGCAACATAATTTCACTGAAGGCTGTTCAGCAAAAACCAAAGGCTCCTGAAATGAACAGAGCAGATCTTAAAGTACAGTAGATCACCATACAAAATATAGGCACCAAATATGCTGACAAATTGTAAACTACGCTTTACTTCACAGAAATTGCAAATTAGCTTAATTTTAGGTTTCAGTCCATTTAACTAGCCACTAACACGGCAACATAAGCATTATGCAACAGCGCTTGTCCTAATCGCTGCAATTGTGTTGCAGAGTTTTCCATTCCATCTAACTTGCTGGTTTTCTTTTTGACTCTGCTATTTTCCTGAAGTGGTTTTACTAGATTCAAATTTCTCAGTAAAATCTTACAAATAAAGAGCAAGAAAGGCAGCTTTTGGAGAGATCAGAAAAGGCAATCTGTTAATCATTTTGAGGATTTTGTCCGCCGAGCACTGGGGAAAGCCTTGTTGTGCTTCTAGTTCTCGACAAAAGCCTGCAGCAATTTTGTGGCAAATTAATTTTTTGTATCCCTTGACTAGATGTGGACACATTTTTAACTTAGACCAAAAAGCATATTAAAGGAGTGCGCAAAAGAAAATGCTATGTATAGAACAATCTTATAAGGTTCATGCCCATGACCACTTTAAACAGAACCAACTCTTATCTTCCCACTCTCCCACTTAGCAATTCCCAAAACTGATAATTCACACACCTGCTCATCTTCCTCTTCGTGTAGAGAAAATGTTGATCGCAGAGACATACTTGATTCTGAATGCAGAGACCGTACAGATATCGCCGAGTCTGACCGACGTGGAGTACTGATTGGAGGCTGCAAAAACACATCACTATCATCTGCATTTCGCATACACAAAGAAGACTTAATGTCCACTGGTGTAACACTAATCATTAGCATGTATATCATTCTAACACCTTCATTTATTTTAAGTACAATAGATAAATGATCAACACCAAATGGGAACATTTTCATTACAATTGACTAATAACCAATTTAATGATGCCGTTTATATATTAAAAATACATAATCAAGCTATTCTAACGAACTCAGTCCCAAAGTTCTCTTCCTACTAAAACATTCACTGTGTAACAACACAACACTCCACAGGGGATTTTCACAGTAACTTCATTGCAGTGTTTATGTAAACCTATTTGTGCCATTAATAAATAAACTAAACACATTTGCAAAGGGAGTATGAATTATTTCACTGTTCCACATATCTAACCATTTAAAAATACAGCCATACAAATGACTACCACAAGGACTTGTATGCTAGGAATAGCACATCAAAGCCCAGCTCAGTGTAATGGTGTGAAAGCAATCAGCCCTTATAGACAACAGAAGCAATTCAAAATAAAATCTAGTATCATATATATTTTTTATTGGAAAAGAGAGATTAATTTACCTTGCAACTTTAGTTAAACTCGTGTCTTTGCATTCTTAAAAATGAACGAAGGCATTTGCTAGGCTAACTACGACGCCATAAGCATTGTGCAGGAGCACTTGTCCTAATCACTGCAACCCTTCTGCCAAGTTTTCTATTCCATCAAATCTGGTGATTTCCTGCTATTCAATTAACATGAGTCGCACTTTGCTGTTTCCTGTACTGGGGGCCTAACCAAGGGCAATAAGCTATGCCAACAACAGGCTTTACGCAGACAACTTCAAAAAGTTTGTCTTTTGTTTTCTGAAACATTTAAGTGGTTAGGAAAGTACTTTGAATAAGTGAGGCAAGTTCCAGAAAAATAAATTAACAACTTCACTAAATTCAAATCTAAACGAACTCACTCCATAGCAAACTATCACATCTATCTGATCGAAGACTGAATGAGGAACTGAAGGCTGAGAGAAAAGCAGGTTCTTTATTTTTAAAAACTGGTTAGTTGCAGGGTCTATGCTGCTCTTATCAGCAGACGCACCATGATCACTGAATGCAGCATTCCAACAACAACAATACATGCTATTAGAGACACAAATGGTAACTAATCCCAACAAAGGACTAGTAATTCAATAGTGTACATTTTTTCTCCATTTCATTGAAAGTATTTAGATATGGTGCAGCCATTTACTATGGTGAAGAAAGTGGAAAGTGGTCAAATCTCACTGTTCCACTGAACAACTTCTTTCAGCAGTATCCTTCTGAGCCTCAGAGCAATCCCTCCACTGTTCTTACAAGCAGCTAAGTCCTATTCTGTAAATCTGCAACACAATTTTAAATGATTGAAAGTGAAACCAGATGATTCTCAATATATCTGACCTAGCGCCATTCAAAATTGACAAGGATCCAGTCATCATCATGTGTTAGCAAACAATGTGTAGCTGCTTAAATCAAACAGGGGAGAAAACAAATCTCCCTTGATTGTGGGGAAATGCTGAAAGACTTTTGAGGAAGATTAAGGGATCGGGAAAGATATGGTCTGATTAGAGAAAGACAACATGGGTTCAGAGGGGCAGGTTATTGTTGACTTATTTTAGACATGTTTGGAGGAGGTAACAGATCTTATGCATAAGGATGATGAATCTACCTGTATTTGAGGAAGGCATTTGATACTGTCCTGCTAAACAGACTGATCTACAAAGTGCATGGCCCAAGGGACAGAATGCAAAATAATTAAGTGGATGGACACATGGCTAAACATTAGACAACAAATTGAGGTACTAAGATGATGGGAAGCAACAGAGTGCACGCTGGTTACTGGTAGAGTTCCATAGGGTTGGCATTGGAGCCATCACCGATTGAAATGTTTATCCATTTTTTAAGATGATGAAATATTGTTCAAGATGTCCACGTTTGAAGACCATACTAAACTTAGTGTAGCTCGAGATGATCCAAACAAATAGATAATCCAAAGGACATGCACAGACAGATGGACAGAGGGGCAAAGAGGTGGCAGATAGGAATTCAATGTAGACAAGTTAAGATTAAAAAAATGAGAATATGGATCACATATTTATTGGGAATATGCCCGAGGTGAAAGTAGGACAAGCAGAAGTAGGAAGGTTTTGGTGGATAGGTCAGTAAAACTGTCAGTTCAAAATATACAGCTAAGAAAGTAACAAAACATGGGATGTGCGGCTAAGGTTGTGACTTTGAAGTCTAAGTTTCAAATGTTAAAGTTGAATTTGATCCTGATGAGACAGCATCTGGGGTGTTGTATTCATGTTTATCTGTATTACAGGAAGGAAGCGGAAACATTAGAGAGAATTCTGAGGGATACAAGGTCAATTCCATGAACACAGAGGACTAAGTTATCAGGTAAACTTGTGTGCTCGGAGTTATTATTCTCTGGAGAACAGGGAGAACATTAGAAGAAATTTTAAAGATTTTCAAGAGAATGGAGAACTCAGATGTGGTATAGTACGGATATAGGATTTGAGGACAAGGTGAGACAGTTCAATATTAAGGATGTCAAAAGAAACTAGGAGCTGTAAATTACGTACCATTGCATCGTCCTCATCCCTTGGTGAATAGGTCAATGTGCTGGAGGATGATGGGGTCCTCCGATGCTGCTTGAAGGTATTTGTCCCATCAGCTGCGTACCAACAGAACAAAATAAGCCCTCCTTCACTTTATAATTGTCCAACACTGGCACTTCAGTGTTCTGCACAAATCAATGTCCTTTTATTGTCTTTTCTCACAGAAGGAAATTTAAATAATTTAAATGCATCAACTCGTTATTTGTCCAAGCATTTTACTCTGTTAGAAATCAACCAAATAGCCAACAACAGAAAATCTAGCATTTCAGTTGCTGGTGGCTGGATAGTGATTAATTTTTACTAGGTACAGCAAGTACTGTGGCTAATATAGCCAGAGCCTATTACACTTTGGACAGTCCTGACCAAAACTCTGCGCAAGTCAACTTGTGAATATTTATTTCAGCAGCCCACCTCTAGGTCATTTTAAAAATCCCACTTCCAGGCTGAGACACCTGTTCAAGATACATTTCGGTCTTTCTCTCTTCTCACAGTCCAGAAAAGTTTGAGGGTCATGGAACCAAATAGTTCTGTTCTAATCTACGAGGTTGCCAGTGCACTTGCTATTATTTTATTGGTGCTTCTGTCTATGACTTTGGTATAAATGTAACACATTCCTCTGTTTGGATTGAAGATGCCTGACATTTAGTAGGTGAAAAGTTTGCACTATTAGTGATGGGTCAATCACAGCAAAATATGTACCCATCTCCTTTCTCATGTTGTGTGGTGCAGTTGGCTAGGGACTCCTGCCTCAAAAATAGCAATTAGGGATGCTGTCATAATGATACAATTAATTGTTCTCAGTACTTCATCAAACCAACTCTATACTAATCAACAAAACATTGATCTCACAGTGTACAAACTTAACATCCATTAAGACAGGCCAGATAAAACGTTTCATTATTTTTAACCGAACACCTTCTGCAAATCATACCACTGAAGAGTAACCAAAGGTGGCTTACTTTGGTGTCACGACTAACTCTGGGTTTTAGTATGATCATAAACACGTCACTATGAGCTGAAACAAAAGTGAGGTGACGGGCGCTTTCGGTAGCATCCACCCACTGCTCAGGATGATGGGAACTTGCAACCGATTCTGCACATGGAAGCTCATTAATTATGCACAGGCTAGTACCAGACCAAATTATTTGGTGGGTAGGGAGCCAATTTGTCTGCCCATCAATGACCACATCCAAAGAGGAAGCACTGGAAGAATTGCCACTGCACTAACCAGCACTCTCCACCAGCACAGGGATGCACACCTCAGAGGGACACAGCTTTAGATTAGGCTCAGGGTCACTTTCTGGAGAAGGTCTGAGGCTGGGACAGCCCAAGGCTGAGGAGAATAGTCACCCGATCAGTCCCAGTCACATGATGAGCCTCTGTGAGCAGCCGACAACTTCATGCTGGAGATGCAATAACAGGCAGTGGAACACAAGGCAGGGATTCAACAGTCTTTCAGCAGACAAAAGCGAATGACAAAGGAGTCACTCCGCATTCTGTCTGATGTCTTGGCCTGACATGCGAGCACCTTGAGGACATCACTGAGGGTTGGCAATCACCACAAAGATCTTGGTCCAGCAAGTTTTGTTAGATTTGCACTCGGCCCTGGCTCCATGGTCACACTCCTGGTGGGCACCATCAAGATGCTGGTGACGGGGAGGGGGAATCTTGACCTCCCTCCAGATGCACCATCTCCTCAGGGAGTCAGGGGAGGGCCATCAAGACGCCCACAGGGAGGATGTGCGTCAGACGAACACCCGGGGCCTCCTCTCGGGACACACCAAGGGTGTGCAGCCATCACAGGCCCCTCTTCCTGTGACTCCATCCACTCCATCTGCTCAGACCGACAAGGGTGCACCTGCCCGTGAGCAAGCCACCTTTAACAAGCCAGGCCCCTCAGGCTACCAGAGGATATCTGATAAAGTAATTGCAGACATCAGGGATTATCAATCAGCAGGCTACCTCCACCTCTGCTGCAGA
Source organism: Mustelus asterias (assembly GCF_964213995.1). Lineage (NCBI taxonomy): Eukaryota > Metazoa > Chordata > Chondrichthyes > Carcharhiniformes > Triakidae > Mustelus > Mustelus asterias. The sequence continues at coordinate 55,325,687 of NC_135823.1, read as the reverse complement.
TGTTAGGGCTGCACCCAGGAGTAGCACAAGGGTTAGGAATGTTAAGGAATTTTGATGAAACTTTTGGGTCACTTGCGTGCTATCACTGTAAAGAAATTGTACTTTTCTGAATACATTTCATGGTTATGTAAATATATTGGTCAACTGGAGACAAAGTGAATTTGTGCATTGGAATCCTCTTATGTTGAGGACTAGCCATCCTACCACTCAGTGAAAGTGTCCCATTGTGAGATTAGCATTCATGTGAAGCACTTTGCTTGAAATACTTCACTTGAAATAGTCTCCGCACCCTTGTGTGATGTCAGGGAGATGTGTTTAAATCTTTATTTGAAGTGTGTGATGTATGCACTTCTAACCCTACTTCCTCAAGGAAGACCATTGCATGACAGCAGCTCATTAGCATTGATATTTTAGCGACTGTGTTTCCTCAGCTGTAATGGTAGAAAACATGCATGGGAGAGGAGAACCGTAGTCATGTCCCCCAACTCAGTGGTCGCAACGTTTGCATCATTATCTGGCAGCGAATGCTTCAAAGCATCTCTTGCATCACTCTTGTTCCTCAGTGGACTCTGAGATCCCAGAGTGAGTGCATTCACAGGGCACCGTGCACTGAAGCAGGGATTATGGCCTGGCAATTCATGAGGCCAGAATGTGCAAATACTGGAATCTTTCTCACTGCAAGTGGTTGGACATCCCCTGAGCTGAAAGCGAATGGCATTGAGGGTGGGGAAAAATGTGGCCATATGCCCTCCCTTAATTTTGCACTTCCTGGACCCTGTCAGCAATCAAAGTATCACGGCCCATGTCTTGCTTCCTCTTTGGCATCCTCGTGTTCATACTGACCCTCAGCTCTCTTAAGGTTCCTGGGTCTCTGGATCTTCATCCTCCACTGAGCTCTTACTCTCCTGCACTTCACCCTCTGGCAAGGAATCACCTCTTTGCATCACCAGTTTGTGAGGGGTACAACACACTGCAATGATACAGGAAACCCTTTCGGCCGTATGTTGTAGAAGCCACTTGAGGGGTTCAAGCATCTTCAGAAAAAACCCTATGGTCTGCTCTGCAAGGGAGCATGTGGAGCTGTGAGCAGCATTGTACCTCTCCTCGGAAGGACTCTGAAGTCGATGTATCAGTGTCATCAGCCGATGTTTCACTAGGTACCCCTTAACCCCAAGTAGCCATCTCTGCAGACATGTTGGCCCTCAAAAATCTCAGGCACTTGGGAGTGACTCACATGACAATCCCAGGGTACTGTGCACAATCGTGCATTATGTGTTTCTGATAATCACACACAAATTGTACACTGATGGAATGGTAGCCGCTGCAGTTTTTAAACATTTGGGGCTGCTACCATAGAGCCTGTAAAGCCATCTGGGTGCAGTCTATTACACCCTGCACTTTTAGGCATCCTGAGATGATGGTGAGGCTGGTGAATCTCACAGCCTGGCTACCTTCATCCAGTGCAAGCCTCACACTCTGATGTGCCTTCCTGTTAAGGGCAGCTGTGACCTACTTTATACATCAATGCATTGTGAACTGAGTGATGCAATACAGATCCCCTGTTGATCCTTGGAAAGACCCACTGGCAAAGAAACTGAGTGTGGCGGTCACCTTCAAAACCACTGGCCTCCCTCACGATTGCCTGCATTCCCAAATTTTTAATCCCTATGGGTTACCCTCAAGATGTAGCAACTATGACGATAAGCCAGTGTTCTGAGTACTTCTATTACACCACCGATGAAAGCATGGGCTTTCTTCATAAGAATGCTTTCCTCCTTTCTCACTAAGCAGATTTCTGCTCACTGCTACAGCACCAGTTAAAGGGCAACACAAAAAGGGATACCTTAGCCTAGCAACACATTTCTCCCGCACTGCCTCAGACCCCTCCCGATCAGATTCGCTGCTACTTTCAATTTATAACTGTGGTAGAGCAAGATGGCGATTCTGCAATATGCTTTGGAATGAACTTCAATGTTCCTTCCCTCACTGTCCGTGTACCAGAAATATACCTGCAACCTCACAACGTGAAGATAGAACTTACTCCTATTGTTACTTAGCTTCCCCCAATAATATTGGATCCCACAATTGTTGTGGCAGATATTCCAGCTCTCCTCAACCAGAGCCTAACACTTGTGACACACCCATGCCCCATGTGGACCACTGCACATCCTACCTGAAGGCTGTGTGCACAGTTACCTACCAAGGCAACCCCCACCTCCCCTTCCTATTCCAGAGTCCATATGCATTCTCTCTCATTCATAAAGGCGTTATCCCTTTCACCTCCTTGTCAGTGTTTCATGTACACTTGTCAGGCTCCAGCTTTCCACTCCTCGGTCTACCCTCTTGTCTTCCATTGTTCCCCATCCTCCTCCACCTCCTTGCCCCTCTACCTTTCATCATTCCCCCTTCTCCCCCTGATACCCCTCACACAGCTTTCCTTTCCCATTGCTCCCCTTTCTGTTCAACCCCAGTAATGTGGCATTTGTTGCAGTGCTGCGGTAGGTAGGTTTTGTATGTTGCACTCACCTCAAAGTCATGGGTGGACTGAGATCCAACCTGCGCACACCGCTTCTTTTCAGGTTGACGTAATTTTGCGCTGGCAAAATTGGAAGGCATCACGGGATTCCAGCAAGCAGTTGCTTTAATGAGCATTCATGAAATGGCGATGAATTCAAATGGCATTCAGGCCACTAGGCAGCGGGGTATCTAACCCACCATCGGAAGAATGACAAACTATTTTTGCACCGACGTGTTTCCAACTTTTTGCCTGTCAGTGGATTCTTCGCTTCCCCCGCCACAAAATGCATTGAATTAATTATAGGCTGACAGGTGATTATTTAGACTTGTTTTACTGCACATTAGTTCATTTTACATCAGATCAATCTGATATGCACCATAAGATTTAAATCAGTAGTGAATGCATTGAAAAAAATGCTACGGAGTTGTACTGTACACTCTTTAAAATCGTAAACATTTTTAAAATTACAAAATTGATGATAGAGTTGACTAACTCAATCAGAGAGCCCAATGCAATACAGAACTAGATCCTTCTTAGGTACATTTCAATATTTAGTGTTCGGTTATGTGTGACCACCAGGAATTGATGGCTCTATTCAAACTGAATATTGGCTACAGTTTGACTGCACACTCACACAAACCTGCTCAGTCGCCAGTAATAGTCATATTTACCTTTAGTGATGGTAGTAACAGTGGAATACGCTGGGCCAAAAGTGGTTTCCATTCTTGTCTGTTTTTGAAAGAAAACAAAAAAGGCTTAAATTCCTGGTTTGGGGAAGGGGATGCAATATCAGGATACAGGCTAGAACTTTGCATTGACTTGTTGTATATCTGGATAAATTCTGTCAAAATTGAGGGCAAGCCCCTTTGCCCCACATGGACATCACAAGAAGAGAGGGAAGACTGGCAGGATGATGTAATCCATTAGATGTCTTGTCATGTTGCCCCCCCCCCCTTCTCCCCCAACAGTAAGTAAATACATTTGTACGATGTAGATAAATTTCCATGCCCCAGAATGAGATCATATCCCAGTGGGGTGCCCCAGTCTCCCAATAATAATAGATTGCATAGCAAATTATTGATTTAAAAACTCAAGCACCCTTAATATTGTGGTAAGATGTTGCTATGAATTTCTGCCTTCACAGCTCAGCAATGCCACAAATCGCACAAACACTAAAATCTTCTCTTTTCCCTGCCACGCATGAATGATCCTGCACTGTTATTTAGGATTGTGGCCAGGGTCACAGCAGCCTGGGAACCAGTTGTCTCTCCCTACAGGACTTCCAACAACAGTGTGGGATCTCTGGAAACTCAGGCACGTTGGCAATTATAAAATGCCACAATTTCATGCAGTTAACTTAACAAAATGTTACTTACAATATGGTGATCTCTTTCCTCAGTCACCTGTGTTAACTGGATCCACCCAGAGTTAAAACTAAGAGACAGCAGCTTTCTTTGCTGAAGATAGTTTATTGATTTAGTTCAGTCTACACCACTTTAACCCACCAGTGCTACAGCTATCCCCATTTAAACTCCTGTGAGCATAATGGTGAACTAATTAATCTAAATCAACTAAACTGAGGGACAAAGTAAAAGAGTAGCCTCTTAAAGGGACACTGTGTCAAACAAAACCACATCTCAAAGGAAATATAAAAGCAAATTACTGCAGATGCTGGAATCTGAAACAAAAATGGAAAATGCTGGAATATCTCAGCAGGTCTCACAGCATCTGTGGAGAGAGAACAAAGCTTCTGTTTCGAGTCTGGATGACTCTTCGTCAGAGGAAAAGGAAATATTCCTAGTCATAGGTGTACAACTACCCATCATCTATTTAACAATATGATTGCCATCAAAGCATAAGGGCAGCATGGTGGCACAGTGGTTAGCACTGCTGCCCATAGCGCCAGGGACCCAGTTTCGATTCCCAGCTTGTGTCACTGTCTGTGTGGAGTTTGCATGTTCTCCCTGTGTCTGCACGGGTTTCCTTGGGGTGCTCTGGTTTCCTCCCACAGTCTGAAAGACGTGCTGGTTCGGAGCATTGACCCAAACATGCACTGCAGTGTGGCGACTAGGGGAATTTCACACTAACTTCATTGCAGTGTTAATGTAAGCCTTACTTGTGAATAATAAATAAACTTAAACTTACTTAATGTAATTAATAAGACACTGACACCCAGAAGAACAAAATGCATAATAAACCGAAAGAAAAGCGCTGTCCAGAAAACACGTTTTTAAATTGTAGGGATGGAGATTTTCTGGGTGAATTTCAGTATGCCACTTTTTAAGGCAATATTTTCCAGCTCTCCTCTCGAGATGGGAGTGATTTGCCACTGGGGTAAGTTCCCACATATGAACCAATGCCATTCCCAAATGGCCACTGTCCACAAGCACATCTTTACTGTTTGTCAGCAGGCTATCCCACTCTTTGGGGAAGGGTGAAAACATTTGCTGTCACCTCTGATCTTGTTCCTATCCAATATCCACAAGTGGAAATCGGAGTCAGAAATGCTAACAGCAGTGGCAGCACCGCAACCCAACTGAAGCTTACTTAAACTCACTGGATCACTGTGACTTCACAGGCCCTCTTCCAAGTTATATTTCCCTTGTTTTCTCATTGAGTTTCACTCTCTCACACAATGTCCTCAGGTAAGATGTGCCCTGTCCCCATTCCTCTGCCAATGCTGCGCAAAATGGTGGGAATAGCTAACAAAACCCACCCTACAGTTTTGTATTCTTCCGGCATAGCATTTTGTCACCATGTGCTATCACCTAACATTGACATGACTGAAAATAGAAACTCATCAATGTAAAGGGAATGCAAGCTTAAAGCCATGCCCCAGCATATTGTGGCACATTCACTCACTACAAACCTTTAATGGTACATGTTGTAGTATTCTATTTGCTCCGATTTCAGGCAATTTCAGAAAACATTATGGCTCCAAGGCAGTAGTGTACAGAACTCTAAATTCTTGGGTTTACCATTTAATCAGATCAATCACTTGACATGACACATGAATACTTACAATGCTTGTATTGTCTATAGCCGGTATGTTTGCTGCACCTCCAGAGAAACGGTTGTAGCGATTGCTCTTGGTTGAGCTCATAATCTAGAAGAACAACCAGTCTTCTATTTTAAGTCCATTCCCTATTGTAGAAAAACAAAATTATGAACAACACTCATGTGTATGTTACATACAAGGATAATGATAACCACTTTCAAGGCACATAATAGCAACATGACATTTTCAGTTTGAGTACAATACTCAGGAAACAAAGATGTAAGCCAGAAATCACCAAAAAAATAATGTAGGGACACTATATACAGGAATAAAAATGATGGAAAATTGCTCGTGAATTGAATCTGCATTTTGACTTATTTTAATGGGGTAATTTGTTTACTATATGTCAAATTATAATGCACTAAATATAGATAGCAAATTAGAAAAACTCGAAATAGTTGCCTCAACATGGAACAACACTCCACATGACATCAGCTTTTTAGAAAGTATCCATTCTGCACTGAAACCATATACAGTACCCCACCTATTACCTTCTCAGAGAAATCTCAACTGTACTTTTGTGACATTTCATGTCTAATTCAATGCCCTCAAAAATGCCAATTGCCACATTTTAGTTACCAGCAAGTGGTCAAATGTGCTTCGTTTCTTTTGCTTTCTATGGTAGTCTTGTAACCCTGCAATTGACAGTTAAAATACTTAAATAACAAATTGTGAAACCGAATTAAATTTGGCCTTTGTGGGCTAGCACCAGGAAATGATGGGACGATGGGCGGCACGATGGCACTGCTGCCTCACAGCACCAGGGACCTGGGTTCAATTCTGGCCTTGGGTGACTGTTTGTATGGAGTTTGCATGTTCTCCCAGTGTTTGCATGGGTTTCCTTTGGGTGCTCCAGTTTCCTCCCACACTCCAAAGATGTGCGGGTTAGGTTGATTGGCCATGCTAAATTGCCCCGCAACGTCCAAAGATGTGTAGATTAGGGGGATTAGCGGAATAAATGTGTAGGGTGAAGGGGGATAGGACAAGGGGTGAGCCTGGGTAAGAGTCAGTGCGGACTTCATGGGCTGTATGGCCTCCCTCTGAACTGTAGGGTTTCTATGATCATAAAGACGTCAGATTGTCATCAAATTCCACCTGATCCATTCATGTGCTTTAGTGGTGCGATGGGAAGGGAACTTGCCATATATGGCATAATGTCGCTGATCTTAATGCCCTTGGGGCAACTGGGGAATAAAGGATGGGGAATAAATGTTGCTATATGGTGCTGCTCACAGCCAAAGAACAAAAGGGAGAAGATTCAATTTCTGGTTTGGGGTGGGAAGGGCAGCCAAAGAAATAACGAGTTTGTGTTCACACATGCATATAAGAGAACAAACATGTAAGAGTACAGTTGAACGCACTAAACATGGAAATTTTATCTAATAGTGCATCAGAATCCTTGCTCATTCACGACAGAAATTTAAACACTAACCCAAACTACCTCTTTCAGAAAATAAATCACATTGGGCTTCAATAATTTTTGAATCATCTATTTGTCGAGCCACTTTTCGATATAGTGGCTCCTCCTGCTCTAGAGTAAATGTGTAGTTAGTCCCACATGCCTGTGCTCCTTCCAAGATGTGAGATATCATCATGATAGAAAGAGCCAATTATGCACCAATTCCAGGACGGCCTGCCTTGTATCATGATGTGGTGTTGGCTCTGCATCAACAGATCTACAGGCAGAAAGAACAGTGCTGCTATACACAGAATTCTCAATGTAAATCAAAGGGAGTACTGCAGAGTTCATTTGTGTCACTCCCTGATGTATCAGGAGGTGGATGATGGATCAGGTGAAAAAATCTTTACGTGTACACGTGGTCTTGAAGGATATAGACCTGGTGATCAAAATGCAAATACTGAAGAGCATACAACATCAATCCAAATAGATTTAGTTATATTTCAGGCGAAACTTCTAAGTTTGGCAGGGGAAAAAGAACAATCAGGTGGGATGTAGAATAGGTTGTTGATTTGCTACCACCCGCCTTAAGATTGTGCTGGAGCTGAGAGTTCCACCCCACCATGTGAAACGCCAAATATATTTTATTTGGAACCTGGAGCTTTACTAAGGTCATAAACCTCCATTGCTCCCCCGTGACTAATCAAGAGTTTGTGCTATTGTAGACAGCTGCTGGAGAGAGAATGTAAGGGAGGATTTTGTTTATAGATTTGACTTAATCAGAACAGAGACAGAAAATTGACAGTACAACAGGAGGCCATTTGGCCCCATATTTCTGTGCCAGTTGAGAAAGAGATATCCGGCCTAATCCCATTTTCCAGCTCTTGGTCCAAGGCCCCGCAGGTTACAGTACTTTAAGTGACGCCCACCCTTTCATGCTCAAATTCCACATACTTGTTTTGGGGAATTTGATACAAAATCACCCAGGAAATAGTCTCATTCCACCAAGGGTTTGAAGGATTACAATCAAACGGCTAAATAATATCTTGCGACAAAGGGCTTGAAGCAAACAATTGAATCCAATATAGAATCTCCACCGTGCAGAAAGAGGCCATTCGGCCCATCGAGTCTGCACCAATTCTCTCTGACAAGAGTACCTTACCCTGGCCCTTTCCCCCATCCTATCCCAATAGCCCCCACACATTTACCATGGCTAAATCATCTAATTTACACACCTTTGGGCACTAAGGGGCAATTTAGCATAGCTGATCCACCTAACCTGCACTTCTTTGGACTATGGGAGGAAACCAGAGTACCCGGAGGAAACCCACGCAGACAAGGGGATTTCCTCTGGGTGCTTCACTTTCCTTCCACAGTCTAAAGAGGTGGAGGTTAGGTGGACTGGCTATGATAAATATTGACATATTTCACTTGGCAACAAATATTTATGAAAACAACAAAGTTACCAACTACATTTACCTTTGATCAGTTTACATCTGTTCCAGCAATATTTGCTAGAGAATATCTCGTATGTTGCTAGTTGAAATTATTAACACTCAGCTCATCCAAAATATCCAAACACTCCACCTCAAGAAATAATCCAGTCCAGATTAGTTTTCTCAGTAGCCCAATTCTTACATGATTCAAAGGTGTTATGATGTTCTAAAAGATATCTTTTAGGGTCATGATTCCAGACTTCAATTTCACGCAAACTATTTGCATATCAAACCCTGTAATAGAAGTAAAGATGGCTGAAGTACCTCTAGAATATCAAAATCTTATCTGATTTAAATCTCGCAATGAAATGTGAGATGTTTGCAAGCTTTTGCATTTGATTTTGGCATTGGTTAGCATAAGGTGTTTCACTCCAGGCGTGAAGCAGAATATCAGAGCAAATTGTGTTTTTTTTAAAAATGCACGTAGTCAGGATCTTTGATTTTATTAAAGATTCCACGTTTGGGGAAGCATTTTCCAATTTCTTGCTTGCTTCCCAAACATCTCTTATTTTCCTCCTACAGCCTTCACCTATTCCCATTGTCCATCTGCTCAACTGCTCCGTCACCTGTTATTGACACACAGTCCATTTGAGAACCAAATATAAAGAGTCCCTTGATAGCTAGGTTAACTGATAGGAGGCTGAACAATATAAATGCAGAAGAAACCAAGTATATCATCTAGTATGTACTGACAAGCTTACTTGGATCAGCTGCATTAATACCTCGCTTCTCGGCCTTTTGGCTAAGATCAAGTGTAGTATGGACAGGCTGCGCTTGGTTGAGGTCATTAGGTTACATTTAAGCTTCATTTGAAGCAATTTTTAAAAGCGGCATCTCGACCTTTTGGCTAAGATGCAAATGAGATCAAGCCTTGGAGGAGGTGAGTCTGCGCCTACTCCGATCAGCTTGGCTCATGTAGATCAGGCCCAAGACAGGAGTGTAGGCCCTCTCTTGTCAGCTTGGATCGGAAATGTCTCAACTTGTTGAGACTCTGAATTGGACTTGATTTGATTGAATTGGAAAAGTATATTAAAAAAACAAAAAAAATACCTAGACCAGCCATGTTCTCGGTCTTTTGGCTAACATCAAGTGTAGTATTGACATGCTGTGCTTGGTTGAAGTCATTAGGTTACATTTTAGCTTCATTTGAAGCAATTTTTAAAAGCAGCATCTCAGCCTTTTGGCTAAGATGCAAATGAGATCAAGCCTTGGAGGAGGAGCTATGCCGACTCCAATCAGCTTGGATCATGTAGATCAAGCCCAAGACAGGAGGTGAGAGCCCTGTCTTGTCAGCTTGGATCAGGAATGTCGCAATTTGTTGAGACTCTGAATTGGACTTGATTTGATTGAATTGGAATAAAAATACAAAAACAAAATACCTATACCAGCCATGTTAACACCTGGGTTATAAGAGCAGGGCAGAGGTTGAGTGTGCTATGACAAGTGGCTCACCTCCCAAGCCTTCAAAGTGTCTCCATCATCTGGAAGACTAAAATTAAGAGTGTGAGCCAATATTCACCACAAGCTTGAATTGGTGCAGCCATGATACTCAAGAGTGATGTGAATGTTTAGTAGTCCAATGAGTAAGGATCAAGAGTGCAGGCAATTAGTCTCATGGAATATAAAAGCTTGAAGATGATCGAAGAGTGTTCGAAGAAAAATGAGAGAAAGCTAGAGTAATCAGGTGAGGATTAATGGGGGGCCTTGAGGAAGCAGGGAAGAGGAGGAAAACATGGTGGTGGTCAGGGATGGCTGAAAGAGGGGCCTCAATCTTAGAGATAAGAAAATGTATAAACTCTTTTAGATTTATAGACAGAAAGGTTGGAGGGCAGTCAAAGAGGCAATTTATTATGATAAAAAGCCATCTTTGATACTCCTTGCTCTTCAAGATAACCATGGAATAGTAGGAGGATTTTGCTAAAGAATACACTTAATCTTGTTGAATCAATCTGGCTAATATTGGCCAGGCCAACCATGCACCAGGTGGTGCTCCATGGCTTTAAGGAAAGCGGATGAGAAACATCCTGAGGAAACATGGGAGACTATGAGAAAATTGGTCAGGGCACAGATGTCAATAACAGAGGTGAGGCAGCAGTTGAGCCGACTGGCTGTGGGGATAGGTGAAGGCTGTAGGAGAAAAAAAGACATATGGGAAGCAAGAAAGAAATTTAAAATAAATCAACACAGATTAGATGGGCCCAAGGCCCATTAATATTTGGAAGTCTTTGTATTCATTATTACATTTTTTTTAAATCAAAAAGTAAAATCAATACTCAAATTACTTCTTGCAAAACTGCAGGTAACCCTTGGCAGGATTTACTCCAAATTAATCTGAATGGAATGCTTTCAGTAGCTTTTCTAAAGACAAATCTTGCACAATGATTTCCACATTTGTTTCTTCGTTATAATGGAAATGAATTAAAATTGAAAGAGCAGCATTTAATGTGGGCATACCTCATCTAGTTTAGCATTTTGTGAATCTAGGCAGTGAGGCTCAGCTAGTTACAATAGCCAAGATGTCTCAGGTTAGTCTCCACAGCTGTACCCTGAACCTGTCCTCAATCTAGCTCCACACATGTATACCTTCCAGTGGAGGGTCACCAGATGGCAAAGACGACTACTTAACAAAAATCTAACTGATCAGATTTACTTTGAGAGTCATTTTGTGCTGGCAGAGTCTATTTATATTGCTAGCGTGCCAAAGACAGCCATGTTAAATATCAGCACCTTGTGGTTTGATTGGGAGTTGCAGTTAGCAAGCATCACTTTGGCCTCCAAAAGCACGACCAGCAGTACAAACCCAGGCAGGCCTAACAATCAAGGCAGAGAGATTAAAAGAACTCAGCTGCTACAAAACGGAAAGAATTTAACTAGACCATCCCACTACAGGTGACATTGCTGGTGCAAAGGATCATATAGTACCAGCTCCGAAGAGGTTTTTTAAAACCTGACTGCTGCTTACCGATTTGCAGTTGTTCCACAAAATTAATTTGCATAGCTGCAAAGTGAATGGGCTGACACGGAAAGCGAGTCTAGATGCCAGGCACAAACCTTTCCCTTCTAGTGTCAGGGGGATTAGCTAGGGTAAATTCATGGGGTTTTGGGGATAGGGTCTGGGTGAGATTGTGGTTGGTGCAGACTCAATGGGCTGAATGGCCTCCTTCTGCACTGTAGGATTCTAGTCTGCAGCAAACTCCAAAATATAAGTGAACTGTTAGTTTCATTCTGAAGGTTATGCAGTACAGTGTAAATCACACGCGAGTGTGAAGATGCAAGTATGAGATGTATCACGATCCAACACACCACCCTGCTCTCTCGTCCACATATCCATCCTCGGCCAATTGCAATGTTCTAGTGAACCCCAACGCAAACTGGAGCAAAAGCACCTCATCTTCCGATTGGGCACCTTACAGCCCTCCAGGGTGAACACGGAGTTCAACAACTTCAGAGCATGAATTCTCTCCTCTACCTTCACCCCATTTCCCTGTATTTTATTTCATTTCTCTTTCTCATCTCATTCATCCATTTTCATCACTTTTTATTCTTCTATTTTTCCATTTCTCTAAATTTGCTTTCTACTGGTCTCCAAACATCTCCCACCCCACTCCGTTCAGGGCTACTGCCACATTCCTCAGGTAGTCCCTTAACAATCTGTACTTCTGTTCAGCCATTCACGCATTCCGATCACTTAATAGACACTTTTAGGACCTTGCTTAGCCTTCATCACCACTATTTACATTTCCTTTGTCCAGTTACTACTCCCCACCCCCCCCCCCCCCCACCGCCTCACAGTATGAATCTTGTCTGATATTCTATGCCCTCAACTCTGACGAAGGCTCATCCAGACTCGAAACGTTGGCTCTATTTTCTCTTCACAGATGCTGCCAGACCTGCTGAGATTTTCCAGCATTTTTATATCAAAACTGTCACACTTCAGGACTCATCTGTAAATTAAACAAATTTATGACTGGTAATAAGTACTCATTTCAGCCAAATGTCCATTGATTAAATGTGACCAATTGAATCAAGTTGCTTGTTAACTGTCACGAAGGATGAGTGATCAGAAGGAAAGTGAACAATTTCCCGAGAGTATCAATCATATTTGTCAGAGGTCAGAGTTCAAAGACGTACAGGTTAGATGGATCAGCCATGATAAATTGCCCCTTAGTTTCCAAAGGTGTGTAGGTTAGAGGGACAGAATTGTTGTTTCAGGTCAATGTCCTTTCATCAAGGGTCATTACATTGGGCAGGATGCCCCCCTCACTAAGTGCAGCGGCAGACATGAAAAACGGTGTTTTACTTGCCAGTGGATTTTTGCGCTGTATCATTCACTTCCTGCGCATTCATTATGCACCTACAGGAAACATGCGGCATCGTGGGCAGCCTCCAATTCACCTGTCCCGCCAATGAGCTCACTGCTCTCCCACTCCAGATGCCATATCTGAACAGTAGCCATGCACAGCATTCTCAATCCAAGCAGCCCAGCACTGCTCCACTGAAGACATGGCTCCGAAAGTTAAGAAGACGGCAGCCCCGAAGTTTAGGGATGCCTCACTGAAATGCCTTCCAGATACTGTGGAGGCCCGTCACGCTGTCTGCTACCTCTGTGATAACTGAAGGGGATCTACCAACCTCACAACTCTGATTTGCTAGGTGGTCAATGCTAATACTGCACAAAGGTCAACCATTAAGTACCGCAACTCAAGGTCCACACTGCCTTTGAGAACAGAACCATTGAGCTGGCCAGAGAGTATGTGGATCTTGCCAAACGCCTATGTGAGGATTTTGCATCAGCTCATCCTTCTGATAAGAACATTAAGTATATTGTCCTGTTTTACAATTGCCTGCCATGTACTAATTATCTCTACTTTCATTCATGGGCACTTCTGCCAAGCGCCCAAGGCCCTCAACCAGCCAGGCTCTTTGCTTCAGCCCCGAAACACCTCAGAAGGACAGCACCGCTGAAGACCCATCACTGCATTCATCCACAACCTCCAGCAAGCCTGCCTTGTCTGGCTCACGGTGTGGCTCAATGCCCTCATCTCCTTCGATGTCCTCTTCATCGGAGAAGGCGTGCATGTCAACATCTGGCGAGTCCTCTCCATTTTGGCGCACCAGGCTAAGGAGCACACAGCAAGCAATGATGATCCATTACACTCTCTGGGAAATAAACTGGAATGCAGATTTGTCCAGGTATCAGAATCGCATCATTAAGATACCTATAATCTGTTCCACCAATATTCGGGTAGTGGAGTGGCAAGAGCTTTGTTGTATCTTCTCTGCAAGAACCTATGGCCACCACATGGGCATCATTAGCCATGTCCTTTGTCACTGAGGAGCCAACTCTGGATCCTGTGTGGTCCCTCGAAGATGTCCAGGATCTGTGATCTACTTCACATGTATGAGTTGTGCACACTTCCTGGATATCTGGCACAAACCTAAATAAGTTTCTAATGGTCACATGGGGGGGGGGGGAGAGAGAGAGGGAGAGAGAGAGAGGGAGAGGGAGAGGGAGAGGGAGAGAGAGAGAGAGAGAGAGAGGGGGAGAGGGAGAGGGAGAGGAGAGAGAGAGAGAGAGAGAGCGAGAGAGAGAGAGAGAGAGAGAGGAGAGAGAGAGAGAGAGAGAGAGGAGAGCGAGAGAGAGCGAGAGAGAGCGAGAGAGAGCGAGAGAGAGCGAGAGAGAGCGAGAGAGAGCGAGAGAGAGCGAGAGAGAGCGAGAGAGAGAGAGAGAGAGAGAGAGAGAGAGAGAGCAGAGGCAATGGCCGAGTGGTATTATCGCCAGACAATTAATCCAGAAACTCAGCTAATGTTCTGTGGACCTGGGTTCGAATCCCACCATAACAGAGTGTGGAATTTGAATTCAATATAAAAATAAAATTGGGAGTTAAGAGTCTACTGATGACCATGAAACCATTGTCAATTGTCGGAGAAACCCATCTGGTTCACTAATGCCCTTTAGGGATGGAAGTCTGCCATCCTTACCTGATCTGGCTACATGTGGTTGATTCTCAACTGCCCTCTGAAATGGCCTAGCAAGCCACTCAGTTTTATCAATTGCTACAAAGTCTCAACAAAGAAATGAAACGAGATTGACCATCTGGCATCGACCGAGGCACTGGAAAATACAATGGCAAAACAGCCCTGTCAACCCTGCAAAGTCCTCCTTACTAACATCTGGGGACTAGTGCCAAAATTGGGAGAGCTGTCTTGCAGACTAGGCAAGGAACAGCCTGACATTGTCATTCCCATGGAATCATACCTTACAGATAACACCCGAGACACCACCATTACCATCCCTGGATATGTCCTGTCCCACCGGCAGGACAGACCCAGCAGAGGTGCCAGTGGCACAGTGGTATACAGTCGAGAAGGAGTTGTCCTGGGAGTCCTCAACATAGACGCTGGACCCCATGAAGTCTCATGGATTCACATTAAACATGGGCAAGGAAACTTCTTACTGGTTACCACGTACCATCCTCCTTTAGCTGATGAATCAGTACTCCTCCATGTTGAACAACACTTGGAGGAAGCACTTAGAGTGGCAAGGGCGCAAAATGTACTCTTGGGTGGGGGATTTCAATGTCCACCACCAAGAATGGCTCAGCAGCAGCACTATTGATCGAGCTGGTTGGGTCCTAAAGGATATAGCTGCTAGACTGGGTCTGCAGTAGGTGGTGAAGGAACCAACAAGAGGAAAAAACATACTTGACATTATCCTTACCAATCTGCCGGTGCAGATGCATCTGTCCATGACAATATCGACAAGAGTGACCACCGTACAGTCCTTGTGGAGATGAGGTCCCGCCTTCACATTGAGAATAACCTCCATTGTATTATGTGACATTATCACCATGCTAAATGGGGCAGACTTCGAACAGATCTAGCAACTTAAGACTGGGCATCCATGAGGCGCTGTGGGCCACCAACAGCAGCGGAACTATACTCCAGCACAATCTGCAACCTCATGGCCCGGCATGTCCCCCACTCAACCATTACCATCAAGCCAGGGTTCAACTCTGGTTCAATGGAGAGTGCAGGAGGGTATTCCAGTAGCAGCACCAAGCATACCTAAAAATGAGATGTCATTTGGTGAAGCTACCAGACTACTTGCGTGCCAAAAGGCATAAACAGCAAGTTATAGACAGAGCTAAGTGATCCCACAACCAACGGATCAGATCTAAGCTACAAGAGCAGGTCAGAGGCTAGGAATACTGCAGCGAGCAATTCACTTCCTGACTCCCCAAAGCTTGTCCACCATCTACAAGGCACAAGTCAGGAGTGTGATGGAATACTCCCCACTTGCCTGGATGGGTGCAGCTCCAACAACACTCAAGGAGTTTGACACCACCCAGGACAAAGCAGCCTGCTTGATTAGCACCACATCCACAAACATCCACTCTCTCCACCATCGACGCTCAGTAGCAGCAGTATATACTATTGACAAGATGCACTGCAATTCACCAAAGATCCTTAGGCAGCACCTTCCAAACCCAAGACCGCTTACATCTAGAAGGACAAAGGCAGCAGATACATGGGAACATCACCATCTGCAAGTTCCCGTCCAAGCCACTCACCATCCTGACTCGGAAATATATCGCTGTTCCTTTGCAGTCGCTAGGTCAAAATCCTGGAATTCCCTCTCTAATGGCTCAACCCACAGCACATGGACTGCAACAATTCAAAAGGGGAGCTCACCACTACCTTCTCAAGGGCAACTAGGGATTTGGCAATAAATGCTGGCCAGCCAGCAACACCCATGTCCCATGAATGAATGAATGAAAAAATCCAACTGTACATTGAACGAGTGGTAGCCTTTCCTGTTTATGCATGAAATGATGTTCCCAACATGCTGAGGAGGGAAATACAGCCCGCCACTGAAGTGCAAGATCGTAAATCTGAATTTTGGCCTTCTCGTGATATTTTGAACTTCCGTCCACCATGATGCCCGCTGGAGGGGAGTGTTAAAAATCTGAGCCAATATTTCTGTTTCTCTCTCTCCCCATAGAGGCTGGCATAAGCATTTCCAGCAATTTGTTTTTATTTCAAATTTCCAACTTCCACTGACGGTTGTGTTGGATTATACAACTTTACTTTGTACAGAAAAGTTTATTTTTATACTAAACTTTAGTTTATTTATTAGTCACAAGTCCACTTCCATTAACCCTGCAATGAAGTTACTGCGAAAATCCCCCAGTCACAACACTCTACAACCTGTCTGGGCAGATTGAGGGAGAATTTAGCATGGCCAATTCACCTAACCCAGGGGTCTCCAAACTTTTCAGTACAAGGGCCACATCGTATATTTTACACATTTTCGGGGGCCAAAGAAAAACAATTAGTTTTATAAATGAATTATTAAAATTTAAATGAATGAATAAGTTTTATTTGGATCATCTTTGTAATCAGCATGATATGATTCAGAACAAAAGAGAAATGTGGCAATTACAAAGAAACAATGCCGTGCTTACACTGAGAAATGATATACGAGTAAAAATGTCAAACATTCATTAGCAAATGCTCTGACAAAATGATCAATTACTTAACTGCAGATGAATGCCCAGGATGTTGCCTGGTCTGGAGGGTCTTAGCTATGAGGAGAGATTGGGTAAACTGGGGTTGTTCTCCCTGGAAAGACGGAGGATGAGGGGCGACCTAATAGAGGTGTATAAAATTATGAAGGGCATAGATAGGGTGAACAGTGGGAAGCTTTTTCCCAGGTTGGAGGTGACGAACACAAGGGGTCATGGGTTCAAGGTGAGGGGGGCAAGGTTCAACACAGATGTCAGGGGGATGTATTTTACACAGAGGGAGAACAAGCCCAGTTTACCCAATCTCTCCTCATAGCTAAGACCCTCCATACCAGGCAACATCCTGGTAAACCTTCTCTGCACTCTCTCTAAAGCCTCCACGTCCTTGTGGTAGTGCGGCGACCAGAACTGGACGCAGTACTCCAAATGTGGCCTAACCAGCGTTCTATACAGCTGCAACATCAGACTCCAGCTTTTATACTCTATACCCCGTCCTATAAAGGCAAGCATACCATATGCCTTCTTCACTACCTTCTCCACCTGTGCTGCCACCTTCAAGGATTTGTGGACTTGCACACCTAGGTCCCTCTGTGTTTCTATACTCTTGATGGCTCTGCCATTTATTGTATAACTCCCCCCTACATTAGTTCTTCCAAAATGCATCACTTCGCATTTATCTGGATTAAATTCCATCCGCCATTTCTCCGCCCAATTTTCCAACCTATCTATATCCTGCTGTATTGTCCAACAATGTCATCGCTATCCGGCACTCACTGTCCACTTTTCTTTTCCTTTTTCCTTCCATAACTGAATTGCCGCCATCATTGTCATTGTTCTCACTCATTTCAGACAGATGTAGCTTACGGATTGGATAAAGCAGCTGTCACTCAGTCAATGCAGACCGGCAATTGGATAACAGATGTCTCAATTGCTGATTCGTTTAATGAACTGTCAGTCACAGGACGGCAGCTTTGATTGAACAATAGGCCAGTAAAGAGGGCGGGGATTCCCATGGGTCCATCAGACACCGCATGGAGCGGCAGCAAATGTCCGGCCTGTGGCTTTCGTCCCCGCGTCCGGATCCTGAGTCAGCGGCAGGGTTCCGGACACGGGAGTGTTTTCGGCAGCGGGAATCCCGTCCCGCCCCTGGCTGCGGGCCAGATGTAGCCCGCTGCGGGCCAGATGTGGCCCACGGGCCATAGTTTGGAGACCCCTGATCTAACCTAAGAAAGTGAAACAGTGGAGCTGAGAAAAAAGGTTTGTAAAATCAAAAAATAAAAGGGTAAAACAACTGTTTTTGAAAAAAGCTCAAACAAAAAAGGACATTGCTGCAACAGCATAGCCTTTTAGTACCGCACAATATCAACTCCAGGGAAATATTAGATACCTGAAAATATTAAATACCTGAAAATCTGTATTTCAGATATACAGAAATTATGCCACATGCTTAAATAATTAACAAATGTCTTTCCTGAAAATTGATTTTGGTGGAAGCCACAAGTAGCTCATGATAGTAACAATTAAGGCATGTTAAATCAACAACGCAAAATGCAATCTCTCACCAGAGACAATTCAATATACAAATATTTCTATAATCTTTGTCTTTAGCACAACTCCCTATTCGTGACAGCATGGTTAAAATCATTAACTTGTTCTGTGGTTGATCATTTTACCATTCGCTATCACAGCATGCCAGACTAAATACCTGGGCCATTCAACCTACTTATTGTCAAATGCTGTTTAACCACACCAGATGATTCCTTCATTGGTTCAAATATTATGTTCAGTGGCAAAGGAACAGTGCTCACTCCTCATTATGCATTTCCTACATTACAACAGTGATTACACTTCAAAAAGTGCTTTATTGGCTGTAAAGCTCTGAGACGTTCATTGGTCATGAAATGTGTCATATAAATGCAAGTCTTTCTTTCCTTTACAGCTGCCCCCAGACTTTGAGAGCTATTGAATGGCAACTTACTGCACTGGATCAGATGCCGATGATGTGAAGATGCTGGCGTTGGACTGGGGTAAGCACAGTAAGAAGTCTCACGGCACAAGGTTAAAGTCCAACAGGTTTATTTGGTAGCACAAGCTTTCGGAGTGTCACTGCTTCTTCAGGTGAGTGAGGCGTTGCATTCACAAACAGGGTATATACAGACTCAAACTCAATTTACAAGGTAATGGGTGGAATGCGAGTCTTTGCAGGTAATCAAGTCTTAAAGGTACAGACAATGTGGGTGGAGAGAGGGTTAAGCACAGGTTAAAGAGATGTGTATTGTCTCCAGCCAGGAAAGTTAGTGAGATTTTGCAAGCCCAGGCAAGTCATGGGGATTACAGATAGTGTGACATGAACCCAAGATCCCAGTTGAGGCCGTCCTCATGTGTGCGGAACTTGGCTATCAGTTTCTGTTCAGCGATTCTGCGTTGTCGTGTGTCGTGAAGGCCGCCTTGGAGAACGCTTACCTGAAGATCAGAGGCTGAATGCCTGTGACTGCTGAAGTGTTCCCTGACAGGAAGAGATCACTTCTGCCTGGTGATTGTCGAGCGGTGTTCATTCATCCGTTGTCGTAGTGTCTGCATGGTCTCCCCAATGTACCATGCCTCAGGACATCCTTTCCTGCAGCATATCAGGTAGACAACGTTGGCCGAGTCGCAAGAGTATGTACCGTGTACCTGGTGGATGGTGTTCTCACAGGAGATGATGGCATCTGTGTCGATGTTCCAGCACGTCTTGCAGAGGTTGCTGTGGTAGGGTTGTGTGGTGTTGTGGTCACTGTTCTCCTGAAGGCTGGGTAGTTTGCTGCGGACAATGGTCTGTTTGAGGTTGTACGGTTGTTTGAAGGCAAGAAGTGGGGGTGTGGGGATGGCCTTGGCGAGATATTCGTCTTCATCGATTAATGTTGAAGGCTCCGGAGAAGATGTCGCAGCTTCTCCGCTCCGGGGAAGTACTGGATGACGAAGGGTACTCTGTCTGGCGTGTTCAGTGTTTGTCTTCTGAGGAGGTCGGTGTGGTTTTTCGCTGTGCGCATCGGAACTGTCGATCGATGAGTCGAGCGCCATATCCTGTAGCGATCCTTCTCATCTGAGCAGGAAACCGGGATCTTGGGTTCATGTCACACTATCTGTAACCCCCACGACTTGCCTGGGCTTGTAAAACCTCACTAACTGTCCTAACAATATACATCTCTAACCTGTGCTTAACCCTCTCTCCACTCACATTGTCTGCACCTTTAAGACTTTATTACCTGTAAAGACTCGCATTATCTTGCAAATTGAGTTCGTGTCTATATATGCCCTGTTTGTGAGCACAACTCCTCACTCACCTGAAGGAGTGACACTCCGAAAGCTTGTGCTACCAAATAAACCTGTTGGGCATTAACCTGGTGTTGTGAGACTTCTTACTGTTCAGATGCCAATGACAGTAAGTGCCTACTCAACTCATTCCTGAGATGAAGGGTTTATCTGATGAAGAAAGGTCGAACAGGTTGGGCCTATAACCCTTTGGAATTTAGAAGAATGAGAGATGATCTTATTGAAACATACAAGATCCTGAGGGGACTTGACAGGACAGATACCAGGGGGTGAACTAGGGGACACCAGTTAAGAACAAGATTCTATGTGAGCAGAGCACAGATCAGCCTGGCTCTTCAACCAGACTGAAGTAGCCATATTGAGGCACTCGGGTGCTAAACCAGGAAGCATGAATTAAAATGGTTAATTCAATATAAAAACATATACAGAAAGCAAAATAAAGAGGGAAGGAAAGATGAGATTAAGTGAAAGATAAAAGGGACAAAAAAACAAAAGTAATTTTAAATACAAGATCTATCATCATAATCATGATAATGTACTTTAAGATAGTCCTTAAAACCACTCACTTTGACCAAACTTTTGACCATTTTATATGTCTTGGTGTCAAACTTTGTTTTATAATGCATCTGTGAAAAGCCATGGGATGAATTACATTAAAGACACTTTATAAGTTGTAGTTTTTGAAGCACAGTCAAATAGTGTTAACTACTTTACAGGCAGAGAAAGTCATTGGGACAATGCTGCACTTAAAAAGCCAAATTTTAAAACATCTGAGTGTGATAACAAAAGCCACACAAAGATTCCATACATGGTCCCACAATCAGCAGATTGCATATCAAACATTTTACCCATTTGACTACTAACTTGCTTTGCTGTCTAGTTGTCAGTTTCAGCTCAGTTAGTCTCTTGGGAACCAGGTTCCCCACCTCCCACACCATGTATAAACTGCAATAATATCAGGCAGTCACTTGTACACACAAGTGTACACATCAGATGAGTAATTAACCTAAAAAAACCCAAATCTGATCTTATCCTCTTGTTGTTTGCTACACTTCTTAATAAAATAAGACCAATTACTCAGTTTACTTTAAAAATGTAAAATTTATATTCTGTCCTTTAAACAATAGTGTGCATCATTTTGAGTCACAGTTGAAAGTGGATTGATTACAGCTTAACTATTCAATACTATAAAATGGCAGCATGAAAAGTCAAAAACTTGGATATGAAACAGGTAATGCTGGCAATACCAACAAATTGACAACTGCCAGTATTATTCTGAAAAATATACATCCTCTTGGGCCTTTGTTAAAAAAGGTGCCACTCACTGATCAGCTGGTACATTCAGGTTATTCAGTCACTCTCCGAGAAGCACGTGGGAATGTGGGTAAAGCTGGATAGAAGCAGGATTCATCCCCACTTCCTGCTTTTGTAAACACTGGGATCCTATTCAAAATATCTCCACACAACTCTTGCTTTTTTGGGCCAGGAAGTTGAAAACATAAGTAACTGAAAGATGGAAGAGTACATAATTAAAAAGACCATTTTACACCATTTCCCACTGCAGGCAACCTTTCAGTCCAAGTAAAATTGGCTGTTTCAAAGATAATTTTCAGCAGCTTCCAGTTTCCATTCCACATTAAGAGTCCTGCAAAATAATTTCACGACAAATCCTAACGGCTGACTAAGATTATTCCATCCCTTCAATCTTCATTAATTTCAAACACAGAAGTGAATGATGCATTGCACCACCCAATAAGATAAATTAAATATTTTCTAATGAACAAAAGCAAGTTTGCACAGGTAAGGAGAAACAATTACATGGTTCGAGCTACAACACATAACTTTCAGAATCCTCCCTTATTTTATTTTTGATTGTTGGGGAGGGAGCAACATTTCTGTGCTAACTCCCTGAGCTAGATTTCACAGGGCTGCACAGTTTCTGTTCGTCCACTACAATTTAATGCTGGGAACAACATTAACTGCTTTAAGGTAAAACTGCTGCCATTTCTATCTTAGGAGGAAGAAATACCTTAGAGAGCAGACAGCCAATTAGATAGCCAGCAGCTCTGCAGTCCCAGCAACCCATGGCGAGAAGCCCAGGAAGTCTGAGCCGGGGGGGCTCAATGATGGGGGGAGGGTGGGTTCAAGAGACTATAGGGAGGGTTATAGGGTGGCATTATCCACCCACCTTGCCTGACACCAAGCGACACAGCTAAAGCCTCCGGAAAAATTCGGAAGCCTTCTTTTTCCATTGATCAAGCAAAATCTACCCCTCACTGATCTTTTTTCAAAAGCAGTGAACAGTTTCTCCCTTGTGCCCAAAGTAAAGCTTTTAAACTTACTTGGTTGAAGGACCTGCTTCAAGTACTGACACATGCCAACTGACCCCCAAGTACCAACTTCTGAAATACATTGGCAGTGACCAAAAGGACCTTGTACTTTAGACACACCAATCTAAATTGTACTAATTTGTTCAGCTGATTCGCAAATCTCCCTGAGCTCTGCAGTGGAACAATTTTTCTTGGCTTGCTATATCAGTTGTTTCACTCTGATCTTTAATTCCTTACTCAGAATTCCAAAATCCCAGTTAAAATCAACAGAGGACGCAAAATAGAAAATAGCAGCAAATGAAATGGATCAAGTATGCTCCAAAAGTAGTACAAAAAACTGAAATAAACTAAATGATGTGATACAACCCATTCTCCTACCTACAGTGTGGGAAATGGGCTCTCTTTAACTAACTGTTTAGATTGAACTGCAAGCAGCAGGGTCACAGACTATCCAGATTCAAAAGTAATGGAAATAAATTGCACAACTTTCAGGTTGAGCAATAATACTCAATTATGAATCATAAATCAGAAAATCCTAGTGCAATAGGAGTCCATTCGGCCCATCGAGTCTGCACCGACCACAATCACACCCAGGCCCTATCCTCACAATCTCATGCAGTTATCCTAGCTAATCCCCCTGACACTATGGTGCAATTTAGCATGGCCAATCCACCTAACCTACACATCTTTGAACTGTAGGAGGAAACCGGAGCACCCGGAGGAAACCCACGCAGACATGGGGAGAACATGTAAACTCCACACAGACTGACCCAAGCTGGGAATCGAAGCTGGGTCCCTGGCGCTATGAGACAACAGTGCTAACCACTGTGCCAACTTATACCCTGAACTATTAAACCTGATTTCTGAAGAAAGCTAAACCATGCTGTTGGATTAATCATGAAGTAAAATAAAACGTCTCGGAAGCTTGTCACTTTTTCCCCCTTTGAGTATTGCAGCCTGACGCAACACTACAAAAAGAGGAAGTGTATTGTAGCGAAAAGCTGCATAGCAAGTCAACTTGCTGGAGAAAGTATAGCTTAATCTACTGATTGTAAATTAATCATGCTTTCAAATGTCGACCTTTTTAAAGAAAAAGACGCAGCACAGCAAGATTCGGCCCTGATTCCCCTGAACAAAAGCCTGCTATTTGCTCAAGAGTTGCGAAATCAATACTCATTCTCTTGTCTCACTCTTCTGCAACACAAGCCAGCATATGATCAAAACCACATTACCTGCAGCTCAGAAATCCGGATTACCACTTGATGCTTTTTTTAAAAAAACCTTAACTGCAAAGAAATGTCTTCTTCAGGTCTTCAGCTGGTTTCAGAAGCAGTCAGCTTACAAATGATGCACACAGAAAGGCATTCAGCTGACAGAATGTTATGCAAATGATACTGGAAAAACCCAGACCTAGGCCAATAGAATCGTTTGGCAGACACAAAAGGTTACACCACTCTAGGCCTGACGTCACAGGATTATAGAGGCTCCAGAGGGTTAAGCATACATTGCTAACAGCTAACTTAAGGTGGCCCAATCTTCATCAAACACCAACACAGGGTTTCCCAAACTTTATGAGCCGTGGAACCCCCAGTGACCTCCCAAGGGCATGGGGAATCCCAAGCATTCTCAATGTGGACACCCTTTTTTGCCACAAAATAGGTGCAAGTACAGAAATCAAATGTAAACAAGTATTTTCCAGCTATATCATTGTATATATTAGGACTTAGGAAGAGGCACAGTCACAAATACATACACAGCTACATGGTCCCTTCACATTAACCCCTGGCTAAGCCATCCTCGCATGGCCCACAGAAGCAGTACCCACTTTAGGAGTAGATAATCTGGTAATCTTTAAAACATTCCCTTACTAAATATTCAAGTTTTACCTTTTGTCATTTTTAATGGGAGGAACGATGCTGGAAAGCTTATTCTCATATCAGACACATGCACACGAGCTCCCCGCTCCTGCACGCACACGAGCTCCCCGCTCCTGCACGCACACGAGCTCCCCGCTCCCACACGCACACCAGCTCCCCGCTCCCGCACACATACACACTCCGCCAGTTCTGCAGACCTTTTGGAGACCCTTCATGGGCCCTAGGAGTCCATGGATTCCAGTTTGGGAACATCTGCACTAACACAAAATCAAAATACTGTGGAAGCTGGAAACCGGAAATAAAAAGAGCAAATGTTGGAAATATTCAGCAGGTCAGGCTGCACGTGTGAAGAGAGAAAAATAGAGTTAGCGTTTCAAGTCAGTGACCTTTTTCAGAACTGAGAAGTTACAGATGCAATTGATTTTAAGCAAGTGAAGAGGCTGGGGTGGGAAAAGAACAAAAGGGATGGTCTATGATAGTGTGGAATACAGGAGGGATTACATGACAAGAGTTGATGGTGCAGGGCCGAAAGGAGTGGTAATGGAACAATTGAAGAAACAAAAGATGTGAGGAGAGGAGGAGTAAATGACAATGATGAAGAGCTACTGTCAGAAAGCAAAAACATGAGAATAAAATCAAAACCTGCAAAGAAAAATAAACAAATTGGGGGAAAAAGTTACCATCTGAAAGCGTCGAGTTCAACGTTGATTCGGAGTGCGATAAAGTGCCTAGACAAAGGATGAGGTGCTGTTCGTCAAGCTTACATCGAGTTTCGTGAGAACACTTCACAATCTATTCCCGATATTAAGTCGCAATATCAAGATCTCAGCCATTCCTCATGCAAATAATACAAGGAAGGTGAAATAAAGTTGGACAAATTAATTTCCAAAGCTGATAAATTATTCATTAGCTTACAAGAAACAGAATAGCAAACTGGGGCAATATTAACAACAATGAACTGTTCCCCAAGAATATTAATTTTCTGTACAATGGGAACCCACTAGTTATGCAAAGAAAAATGTATCTAAAGTCATCCCTCCACCCCCTCAACATTTATTGGATTTAAAACTTCTAATTACCACTGTTTTGTTACATCCAGATCCAGACCCACACTAAAATATTTGGTGATGGTCAAGTTTTGAGAGTGTAACTCTGTTCCACCACCATTAATCTTACTGTTTATGCTTCATATAAAGCATCGACAACAATCAGGTCTTTTGTTTATAGACCAATGTTAACAGGCCTATCTTTCATTTCTGACCACCAACCGAATTTGACGTCTGTATGTTTTACAGCTTAATTTTCAACCTGGGTATCCATAAGTTTTTGAAAACAACAAGCTTATAGACATAGGGCCTGATTTTACCATCGCGTTGCGCCCATTTTTGGGCACGAGACGAGTAGTGCGTCTGCGCCAGCCTCCATGCCGGTTTCCCCTTTACTAAGGCCCGAAAATGGCCACGATTGGGGCCATGAATGCATTTGCATGCATTTATATTGACTTAATGGGCTGCACACCCAACTTTAGCGGCACTTCCCCCTTTACCATGCGTTTACTCATCCAGAATCAGCGCAAAACAGACATGCTCCATATAAATTCGATTTGGGCACTCCAGTTAGTGAGGTGGTAAGTGCCCAGCGTCCGACAACTCACTGCTTGAGATCAGTGGGTGGGGGGAGGGAGGAGGGAAGGGGAGTCTGCTGCCACTCTGCCTGAGATCGGTGAGCAGGTGGAGGGAGCACAATCAGTCTGGGTGGTGGGGGAGTGGGGATAAGGGGGTCAGTAATGTTGTGGGGGTGGGGCAAAGTCTGTGGGGTCCAGGGGGAGGCATTATCCGGCCCAGGAGAGATGAGGTGGGGGAGCCGCGTTCTATCTTTTTTTTCTGCGCATGCACAGTTGGAAGCATCGATTGGAGCTGCAGGGCTTCGGGTGCGATAAGCCCCACCCACAGGTTTGTGCAGCAAGATTCGGAATCACTGATATTTTTGCGGGCAGTGTGCGTATGGGGGCGTGCCTCAGAACAGTCTAAAAGTCGGATCTGAAACACTCCCATTTTCAAATCCGCCCAGCACTTAGAATCAAAATGGTAAAATAGAACCCATTGAGTCACAGTTATTCTCACATACAGGGCTTCAAATGCAGACAAAGGTCTACCCTCAGAGCACAGTAAATGTCTTAAATGGAGATAATCTGCGTTGTCTCAATCCAGCATTGCATCCACAATGCAAAACCATAGCCTGGCGATCTCTTGGAGAAATCACAAGGATAGTTAGTTAGCTTGGGATAAGAAGAAATTCCCACTCAGGAGTAGGTGGTGCTTTTCTGAGTGAGTCTTAGGATACCCCTGTATATTTTTAGGCAAAATAATGAAAATTTCAGATATTTTCATATTTCTGTTTAGGCTCTCAGAGAATAGCTCTGAAATGGCTACAAATGACCACCAAATTTATTTAAATCAGTCTACCGCCAATGCTTTTTATCTTATTGGAAGGCATATGGGAGAAAGATGTAAATCACTCACTGACATTCTTAGGACCCACAAAATTTGTCTTTCTGCTACTGTCAAAACAAAGTTCATTTTTTATGATTGTAAACCATCAGCAGCAGTACATGGTGCCCTACACAATAGCAATGTCTTTAATTTGCATCATGCAATGTCGCATGCTATCGTGATATTAACCCTGGATAATAAACCAAAGAAATGAAAATCGTTTTCTACCACACAAATCATATGTAATTATACCAACCAATGTTGACTCAGCAGTGCACTTTCTTGAAGAGATGTAACTACACTGTAACAAGTTTGTACAGACAGTTTCTAATATAGACACACATAAAAATTTTTACTGATTAAAAAGTGTCTGGAAGTGCACACAGTTTAAGAGTTTAATGTGCTATGAAAAGGAAATTATAAATTCTGATTTACATTACTAGTTGAGTCCCCAAGACACTGAATACGATGAGAGTACAGTAATGGCAAGCATAGTTGGAGGTTGGGAAAATAATTGTATGAAAGTGAAATTGGGCAAGGGGGAGCTGGAAGGTTGACAAAATACTCGGAGGGGAAAATGGGGAGCACTGTTGGGGTGAGGTGGTACAGTTACTTTCAAAATAACTCCAGCATCTGAACAAAAATGTGCAGTAATTTTGATAAAGGGTATTTGTTATCTCTTTCTCTTTACAAAGTAAGCCACACTGTTTCATGCAAAACACATAACATCTTCAAAAGATATGCAGGTTAGGTGAATTAACCATGGTAAATGCGCAGGGTTATGTGGGTGGTTGGGGGGCTGGGTAAGATGTCCTTTTGGAGAGTCTGTGCAGACTTGATGGGCTGAATGGCCTTCTTCTGTACTGTAGGGGTTCTATGGTTCACAATCATAATGCTTTTACGGTTCTGTGATTCAGACGACAGCTCATTTTGTAAATTATTATTTCCTGGTCAAGGGACTTTCCCGTTGAATCACACTATATATACTGAACATTTTTAACACTTTTCAGTATCGTTGAACAATGACCCATCTTTTCCAAGTTATTAACAAGCTGTTCTCTCTGGTCTCTCCTCCATGTCTTCACTCAAAATAGGCACTTCAGAATTGCTTTTACAGAAGTGGGAAAAAAAGCTTCAGCTGAGTTAGCTAAATCTAAGAATATTTTTGTTTGGAAGGCCAAAAAAAGTGCATTTTACCAAACGTCATATTATTGTAAACGGAAAAAGTGGGCAACATCTTCAAGTCAAACATTCTTATGAAATCATGTTGCATCAGACTGCAGCATTCTTTTAAAATCTAAAATGGACTCTGTTGAGCATAATTTTGCTACATTTGAGATTTCAAGACAGCAGCGCTTGTAGTTGAAGCAAGGAAACAATGGTATATTTCAGCTTGAACAACATGATCACAGTATGACATAGAATAGAAAACCTACTTATTTTAAATTAAATCTCCCATTTTTATTTTGAAATATTAAATACTTTTATGGGATTCCAATCTGGTGAATAATATTCTTAATTATTTTTACATGAAATGTGATATACAAAAACATTCTTTTCACTTTCACTAATAGGTAGCAATCCGTAAAGTCTACAAAATTAAGTTACAAATTTCCGTGTAATAGTGTCTTTCAGTAAGTAAAATAAACTTGTAAAAAATCATCCAGCACACCATGGGTTAATCAATGGATGCAGCAACAAAGAATATGAACGACTCCATGGCTCTATGAAGTTCAGAAATATTGGGTTTGAAAGAATGCAATCATTACATCAAATTAGAATCAAAATATACAGCTGTGATTTCAAATTCAGTGCACTCTAAAGTAGTTAAGAATTAGGCCTCACAAAGGTGGAGTTGAACAAGGGCAATTTTCACCATCTCCTTTGATGTGGGTGAAGCCTAAACATCACTTCATGGCAAAAACAATAAATTTTACATTAGTCAGTAAAATATGGCACCCTTGGGAATTTATGCCATGTCATGAGTTTGTATCACAAGATAAGCCTCAAGTACTTTATTGTAAGGAGCTGCTCTACCTCTAAGCCAGCAGGCATCATTTTCTGGATTTTGTAGCATTATTCAGCCACACTCTCCAGGTAGCGGGTGATCTATAATTTGCAATGCTGGTGACCTTCAGATCTGATTTTATGCTGAGGTCACAAGGAAGGAACAATAAAATTTGATATTTTGAAAATGGCTTGTTGTGGAAAAAATAGATAAGGGTTAAATAATAAAAGACTGTTTTGAAAGATAAGTTTGAAGAGATACAATGCAAGAATTGGGCAGAGATTACACAGAATGTGATTAAAACAGGGAATACAATAACCGTAATTTTTTTGCAGTTTCTCTGTTGGGATCAATTAAATGTTTCCACCAGAAAAAACAAGAAAGAGCCATTTGTATTGATTCAAGATCAGCTTCTGATACCTGGTTCAGCCCAGTACAAATTCTTTTTAAAAAATCTACTGACCGATTTCAGTGCAGTCACTGCAGAAGCCAAGGATATTCAATGCAACAATAAATGACCAGAATTGGTCACAATAACAATGTAACACTAGTACAGCATCACTTAACGGCAGCAATCTCTCACCAACTTTTACAGATGCACCACAGAAAGCATTCTTTCTGGTTGTATCACAGCTTGGTCTGGGCTCCTGCTCTGTCCAAGACCGCAAGGAACTACAAAATATCGTGAATGTAGCCCAATCTATCACGCAAACCAGCCTCCCATCCATTGACTCTGTCTACACTTTCCACTGCCTCGACAAAGCAGCCAGCAGAATTAAGGACTCCATGCACCCGACATTCTCTCTTCCACCCTCTTCCGTCGGGAAAAAGATACAAAAGTCTGAGGTCACGTATCAACCAATTCAAGAACAGCTTCTTCCCTGCTGCTGTCAGACTTTTGAATGGACTTACCTTGCATTAATTAAGCTGATCTTTCTCTACGCCCTAGCTATGACTGTAACACTACATTCTGCACTCTCTCCTTTCCTTCTCTATGAACGGTATGTTTTGTCTGTATAGCACGCAAGAAACAATACATGTGACAATAAATCAAATCAAAAATCCAATATGGCACCAATGGAATGGCAACCACTGGACATTTTTCATGATGAGTTCCCTGATGGAAGCAACATCTAATAATGAAAACAAAATACTACTTCAAATAGCAAAGGATCAACGTTAAAACCAAAGTTACAGAAATAACTTAAGGTCCAAACATGCAAGAGACAAAAAGTAATTTGTAAATAATTCAGTTATACCACCTTCATGGACTGGTGTCCAAATTCAAAAATGACAATATGATGTTACAGCAGAAGCTGTAGATAACATAGTCACAATATGTCATTGCCATGGTAGCTCAAGTTTATACCCAAACTAAATAATAAGCTGGCTGTGAAAAATAGGAAGATATTAAAATCCTTGAAACTGAAGGTGAATTTTCAAGAAGTCATTAATATTTCTGCTGGCTATAAGTATCCTTGGAAATTTTGAAAAGTTTAAGATGCAGTTTTGCTAATTTCAGAGCATATTTCAATTCTAGCTTTGGAACAGGTTGACAATTTTGAAGAAGATGCAGAACATTTGCTGACTTTTATAAAGCGTTAGCACAATTGATGAAGTGTCAAGCTGCTGTAAAATGCCTCATTGTTTAAAAAAAACCTCACATAATAAATAAAATGCAAGAGGGCCTCTGGTGGGAATCTGAATCTCACATAATGCCTTGGAAATTAGATTAACTTGGAAACAGCAATGATAAAGATTCTTCCAACCTTCAGGCAGGAGTAAATGTCATGGCCGTGAGAAGGCCAAGTTCGCTGATCAATAAAAGGTAAAACAAACAGCATAGGAGCCAAGACCAGATAATTGATCAACATGAAGTATTTTTCTTTAAAATGCAAATATCACTTTAAAAATAAGTCATTATATGGACAATGCAAACAAAAATAAAATAACATAACTTAAAAACTAACAATTTCTCCAGAGCTTTTAAACTTGCTGTCCTCTCCACAGTGACCACGACATCTCACAACCCTGCCACAGCAACCTCTGCAAGACGTGCCGGATCATCGACACGGATGCCATCATCTCACGTGAGAACACCATCCACCAGGTACACGGTACATACTCTTGCAACTCGGCCAACGTTGTCTACCTGATACGCTGCAGGAAAGGATGTCCCGAGGCATGGTACATTGGGGAGACCATACAGATGGTACAACAACGAATGAATGAACACTGTTCAACAATCACCAGGCAGGAGTGTTCCCTTCCAATCGGGGAACACTGCACCAGTCACGGGCATTCAGCCTCTGATCTTCGGGTAAGCGTTCTCCAAGGCGGCCTTCACGACACACGACAACGCAGAATCGCTGAGCAGAAACTGATAGCCAAGTTCCACACACACGAGGACGGCCTCAACCGGGATCTTGGGTTCATGTCACACTATCTGTAACCCCCCACAACTTGCCTGGGCTTGCAAAATCTCACTAACTGTCCTGGCTGGAGACAATACACATCTCTTTAACCTGTGCTTAACCCTCTCTCCACTCACATTGTCTGTACCTTTAAGACTTGATTCCTTGCAAAGACTCGCATCCCACCCATTATCTTGTAAATTGAGTTTGTGTCTTTATATGCCCTGTTTGTGAACACGAGTCCTCACTCACCTGAAGAAGGGGCTTGGGGCTCCAAAAGCTAGTGCTGCCAAATAAACCCGTTGGACTTTAACCTGGTGTTGTGAGACTTCTTACTGTGCTCTCCACAAAGCCAGTCCATTACATATGGTGCTTAGCATCAAATGGTGGGTTACAGGTTGGAACTGGTGAGAGCAATTTGTTATTAAATTATGTTTTCCAGCCCTACAGCTTTGAAGGGCTGGCAAGTAGCAAATAACATTTGAGCCAGACAAGTGCCTGGCAATGACAGCACAGTGGTTAGCACTGCTGCCTCACAGTGCCAGGGACCCAGGTTCAGTCCTGGCCTTGGATGACTGTGTGGAGTTTTCACATTCTCCATGTCTGCATGAGTTTCCTCTGGGTACTCTGGTTTCTTCCCACAATCTAGATCGGCCATGCTACATTGCCCCTTAGTGTCCAAATATGTGTAGGTTAGGTGGATTGACCAGGCACGGGGTTACGGGGATAGGACAGACGGGTGGGATGCTCTCTCTAAGGTGCTCTTTCGGAGAGTCAGTGCAGACTCAATGGGCCAAATGACCTCCTTCCGCATTGTAGGAGTTCTATGGATCTACGACAAATCTAAACTTTTCTTCAATGGCGTTACCACTGCTGAATCGACCACCAACAACCTGGGTGTTACCACTGACCAGAAGCTTAACTGGACCAGCCATATAAATACAGTGGTTACAAGAGCCATTCAGAAGCTGGGAGTTCTGCAGCAAATAACTCACTAAAGCCTGCCCATCATCTACAAGGCACAGGTCAGGGGAGTAATGGAATAATTCCAGGATTAGTGAAGCCCCAACAACACTCAAGAAACTTGACACCATCCAAGACAAAGCAATTTGATTGCATCCATCCACCACCTTAAACATTTTGTTTATTCTTTCACAGGACATGGGCTTTGTTCACTAGGCCAGCATTTACTATCCATCCCTAATTGCACGAGAGAGTGGTGGTGAACTGCCTTCTTGAATCATTGCAATCCAGGTGGTGTATGTGCACCAACCGTGCAATTAGGGAGCTGCAGGATTTTGACACAGCAACAATGCAGGAATGGCAATATCATTGCAAATCAGGATGGCGTGTGGCTTGGAACGTAACTTGTCGATGTTGCTGTTCCCATGCATTTGCTACCCATGCCCTTCTAGGTTGTAGAGGTCGCAGGTTCGGAAGGTTCTGTCGAAGGAGCCTTGGTCAGTAGCAGCAGTGTGTGCCATTTACAAGATGCACTGTAGCAGCTCACCAAGACAACACCCTCCAACACATCTTGCCAGCCAAGTTCACATCCCAAGAACAAATAAAAAGCTACAGTTTAAAGAGCAATAGAACAGCAAGTGGCTGAAATAAAATTCCACAGATTCCAATGGACTCCAGAACTGCAGAGTATAAATTAGTGCAGTACAGCACCTAAAAAATGAACTAATTGGTGCAATTGAAAGCAGATGGGACAGTGGATTGTGGCTACACATGAATAATTTGATGGCAGTTGTTTTATTGTTTAAGCTGTAAAGTTTGATCTGGAAAGCATGCCAGCAGAATGCCGTCTGCAAAAGGTAATTTATTACCTGTCTGCTCATCTGGATGTTTAAAAAGAGCAAAATTTTGTGTTTGAAATACTGGAGCTAGCAAAATGCTTATGGATCTCAGCTGAAAGCCTGAAAGACGTGCTGGTTAGGTGCATTGACCCGAACAGGCACCGTAGTGTGGCAACTAGGGAAATTTCACAGTAACTTCGTTGCAGTGTTAATGTAAGCCTTACTTGTGACTAATAAATAAACTTTATACCTGACATGCAAATTATAAATAAAGCAAATGTATCTTTTCTAAGGAAGGTGCAGTGATTTGATTTATTATTGTCACATGTATTGGTATACAGTGAAAAGTATGGTTTCTTGCGTGCTGCACAGACAAAGCATACCGTACATTGAGAAGGAAAGACGGTGCAGAATGTAGTGTTACAGTCATGGCTAGGGTGTAGAGAAAGATCAATTTAATATAAGGTAGGGCCATTCAAAAGTCTGATGGCAGCAGGGAAGAAGCTGTTCTTGAGTCGGTTAGTATGTGACCTCAGACTTTTATGGCTTTTTCCTGGTGGAAAAGTGTGTGTCCGGGGTCTGTGGGGTCCTTGATTATGCTGGCTGCTTTTCCGAGCATTGTGTGTTTAAGAAGGAGAGAATTTTAATTTTGCAGAAATATAAAAGGAAGCCTGTTGGTATGTGTAAGTGAGTGAAGATTGATTTTATATATTTCTCTTAAAACGGCTGTATTGCAACACTACATTCTGCACCCTCTCCTTCACTCCTACATACTCTATGAATGGTATGCTTTGTCTATACAGCACACAAGAAACAATACTTTTCACTGTATCCCAACACGTGACAATAATAAATCAAATCAAAATAAATCAAATAAAACTAATTAGAACATAGAACAGTACAGCACAGAACAGGCCCTTCGGCCCACGATGTTGTGCTGAGCTTTGTCTGAAACCAAGATCAAGCTATCCCACTCCCTATCATCCTGGTGCGCTCCATGTGCCTATCCAATAACCGCTTAAATGTTCCTAAAGTGTCTGACTCCACTATCACTGCAGGCAGTCCATTCCACACCCCAACCACTCTCTGCGTAAAGAACCTACCTCTGATATCCTTCCTATATCTTCCACCACGAACCCTATAGTTATGCCCCCTTGTAATAGCTCCATCCACCCGAGGAAATAGTCTTTGAATTGCTTTTAATTGCTCCAACAAATGTTAATAGGACCCAAGGACAAAGCCAGACTGCCTAGTTTACTGTCTCTTCTGTAAACTGAATCCAGGAGGCAAAATGCTGAGACATCGGTCAGTAGTTAGGACAGTAAATCTGGCCTTAAAACTGCTGTCTGTAGAGAAACGAAGTATGATGCCGAGAACATTCCCTTCATTTTGTGAACAAGGACTCAACCATTAGGCCGCAAATAGAACAGAAAGACGCGCGCTAACCATTGAATTTTGTGCTGCCCATAAATCCATAGGGGTAAATATACTTTAAAATAGGTCAGCTTCGTAAAATTGCTGCTGAGTAAGATTTCCCCATCCTTTCACAGTGATTTAACTGAAAGAATGAAACGTCCAGTGGAACTATTGAATTTGAGTTTCTGCTAACTAATGTTAAGTCTTAGATCGGCATTTTCAGCTCTTTGGAGAGCAGAATGACCAGCGCTAGCCATTGAATTTTATGTTGCTTCGTTCAGGAGTAATTTGTACGGTTCCTTAAAAATGTGTGTTTTTGGTTAGACATTTTCCCTTTGAGCAGTTGTGGTGTCCCATGATAGAAAGCAACCTATTTAGCGACTGCTCAACTGTTGCAACCAGGTTTCTCTTGAACGTTGTTCTCCAGTGTTATCCTCATTGTGGGATGGTAGAGATAATCTTTAGGTCCTTTTTTTTAATTGTACCATTTATCTGCAATTTATGGCTGTAAATGCCATTTGCTATTCATCTAATCAGACAAATGGCTGTTCATTCTCTTGAATGTTGTACAGAACCCTCAGTATATCCAGCCTTTCTATCATTACTTAATATTTCCCTGTCAAGAATGTTGATAAATTATACAAGCAAAAGGGACTTCCTAACTATGACATTGTAATTGCTAATGAATTTAATTACCATTTATAGCCATCCAATTTACAACTTATCCTTTCATACTGTAATTTTATTAATTCCTTTATAAATTCTTGGCCAAATGCTTTCCAAAAATCTTGACTTGCAAATTGCACTAGACGTCTCTAGAAATTCTGGCTTCAAAAAACATTTTAAATGATTTTGTTCAGCACAGTGATTTAAGTTTAATTTTTCAAATGGAGTCCACCGATGGCCAGCTGAGATCTACAGGCATTTTGCTAACTCCAGTATTTCAAACAGCAAAATTTTACTCTTTTTAAATATCCAGATGAACAGACATGCTCAATTGCCCCTTATTGTCAGAAGGACTAGCAGGGTAAATACATGGGGTTATGGGGATAGGGCCTGGGTGGGATTGTCGTCTGTGCAGGCTTGATGGGCCAAATGGCCTCCTTCTGTACTGTTGTGATTCACTGATGACACGAAAGAGAACTGAAACCCTTGTGTTTCCTTCCCTTTCTGTAATCAGTGTGTATTTTAAAAAGACAAAGACTTCCCCCAGGGCAGCACTGCTGCCTCACAGAGCCGGGGACCCAGGTTCAATTCCCGGTTTGGGTCACTGTCTGCGCGGAGTCCGCCACATTCTTCCTGTGTCCGCGTGGGTTTCCTCCGGGTGCTCCGGTTTCAATCGCACAAGTAGTGCTGGTTAGCTGCCATGCTAAATTCTCCCTGAGCGTACCCGAACAGGCGCCAGAGTGTGGCGACTAGAGGGGATTGTCACAGTAACTTCAATGCAGTGTTAACGTAAGCCTACTTGTGACACTAATGGTTAAAACAAAGAGAAATGCGAAGTGCTGCGTTATGGCAAAGGCCTGAGCGGTGAGCAGGGTCAGAAGTGTGTGTGGGGGGGGGGGGGTCACAGGTGAAGCAGCAGGCTGGCACGGGGGAATGGGCAGGGTGCCAGTACAGGTACCTGCTTTTGACAAAGGTCAAATGGTGGAGCCGGCCGGGCGGTAGGACCCAGGGGCGGAGGAGGGTTAATATGGGGGGGGGGGAAGAGAAGTGACGGCCAGAATGTCTCTCCCCTCATAACGGGGAGAAGGGGCACAGTTGGCCTGATCCGTCCCTCAGCACCGAGTCTTCCCCTCTGCCATTGGAAGCCACTTCTCGGACGGTTCGTCTTGGCAGGTCAGCCGCCAAGTCTGTCTCCATTTTTTAACCCTCCTCTGACGTTTTAAACAGTCGCTGCATTTAAATGGTGTGAAAAGTACTCTTCCCCTGCACGCGGTGGGAGAACAAAACAAACTCCTCTTACCCGCAAACCAATTCCGCTCGACATTTTCAAACCCCACCGTCTGACAACAAATTTCAAGCAACTAACCCCCCCCAAACGGCCGGCCGCGCTCGCACTCCCCCTCGGCGGCGCCACGCATGCGCCGCGGAGCAGGCCGCTGAGCAAGCCGGGAGTTGGAGTCTCCCGATCCCGCCCCCCGGATGGCAGCGGGCAGCGGCCGGGACTACATTACCCGGCAGGCAGCGCGGGCTGCCCCCCCCCGCAGCTCATGCACCGCCCTCACCGGCGTTCAATTGGACAGGAGCCGGTCAGACTATGCCCCAGATCCGATGTCCATTGGTCAGATGAGGTGTCAGTTAACCCGCCCTGTCCAATAGGCAGGCGGGAGGGTGGGTGATTGACAGAGGGGTGCCGTATATATACCCGAACATGCGGCGAGCGCGCCCTTTCGACGGGAGGCTCCGAGGAGGAAGGTTGGTGTGGCTTGAAACGGAGTCTTTAATGTCCAAACAGCCCCTTAGCGTGCATCTATTTATGGAGGATTAATTACTAAACGCTTCTACTTAAGAGTGATAACCAGTCTGAATATATATTTTTGAATTGAAGGTGTAAATAAGTCCCCGTGTTTTGCGGGAGGTGATGGTGTCAGGCCACATGCTCAGAGCGGACAATCCCTGGTGGTGGCACAGTGGTGAGCACCACTGCTTCTCACAGCGCCGGGGACGCGGGTTCGATTCCGGCCTCGGGTCGCTGTGTCCTGGAGTCTACACGTTCTTCCCGTGTCCACGTGGGGAATAGGACCACGAGTCATAGAGGTTTACAACATGGAAAGTCCCTTCGGCCCAACTTGTCCATGCTGCCCTTTTTTTTGCTAATCCCAATTGACCGCATTTGGCCCCTATCCCTCCCTCTATACCCATCGTACCCATGTAACTATCATGTAAAATGCTTCTACATGTAAAAATGCTTTTTAAAAGACAAAATTGTACCCGTCTCTACTACTACTACTGGCAGCTTGTTTCATAATGTGGAGATGCCGGCGTTGGACTGGGGTAAACGCAGTAAGAGTTTTAACAACACCAGGTTAAAGTGCCAACAGGTTTATTTGGTATCAAATGCCATTAGCTTTCGGAGCGCTGCTCCTTCGTCAGATGGAGTGGAAATCTGCTCTCAAACACGGCACAGAGACACAAAATCAAGTTACAGAATACTGATTAGAATGCGAATCTCTTCAGCCAACCAGGTCTTAAAGATAAAGACAATGTGAGTGGAGGGAGCATTAAGCACAGGTTAAAGAGATGTGCATTGTCTCCAGACAGGACAGCCAGTGAGATTCTGCAAGTCCAGGAGGCAAGCTGTGGGGGTTACTGATAGTGTGACATAAATCCAAGATCCCGGTTTAGGCCGTCCTCATGTGTGTGGAACTTGGCTATCAGTTTCTGCTCAGCGACTCCAGACACACTCCACCCTCTGAAGAAATTGCCCTTCTGGATACTCTTGTACCTCTCACCTTAAACCTATGCCCTCTAGTTTTAGACTCCCCTACCTTTGGGAAAAAATATCTCGCTGACCTGTGCCCCTCATTATTTTATAGACCTCTATAAGATCACCCCTCAGCCTCCTACACTCCAGAGAAAAAAGTCCCAGTCTATCCAGCCTCATAATTCGAACCATCAAGTCCCGGTAGCATCCAAGTAAATCTTTTCTGCACACCTTCTAGTTTAATATTATCCTTTCTATAATAGGGTGACCGGAATTGCACACAGTATTCCAAGATCTGGGTGGGATTGTTGGTGCAGACTCAATGGGCTGAATGGCTTCCTTCTGCACTGTAGGGAGTCTGTGTGGGGTTTGCGCATTCTCCCTGTGTCTGTAGGTTTCCTCTGGGTGCTCTGGTTGCCTCCCACACTCCCAAAAATGTGTGGCTTAGGTGGATTGGCTGTGCTAACTTGCCCCTTAGTGTTGGGAGATTGGCAGCGTAATTGTGGAGTTAGGGGGAGAGTGCCAGGGTGGGATTGTTGTTGGTGCAGGCTTGATGGGCTGACTGGTCTCGTGCACAATGTGGGTAGGCATTCTATGGTTCACATGGTGGTAATTTTCATCACCACTTTAAAGTGAGGTAAAAGCAAATGCAGGAATCTGAAACAAAAGCTGAAAATGCTGGAAAATTTCAGCAGGTCTGGGGGGTGGTTTCAGCCCTGAGACTTGTGATCTGCACCATTTTGACCTGCACATTTCAAGGAACTTTAGTTTTACTGTGTTTTCAGTTAAACTCTGGCTTTCACATTTGCTTCACTTAAAAGGATGGTATCCCTTAGTGGAGACTTTTCGGGAATGTAACCACCATTTTAAGTGAGGACTCAGTAATGTTGAAACCACGATGAGCACATACCGTCGGTGAGAAGTTGTGTGTGGAATCTATGCTTTTGAGGGATGGTGTGAACAGAGAAGGGGCCAGAAATGCATGCATATGATGCGTTTAAATGAAAAGCTGAGTTAATTAACCTTTGCTAAACTGATTGTTGCAATATGTTGGATCAGACTTGTGTTATTTTCTGTTTCCAGGTGCCCTTTGAAAGCCAATGAAAGAACTGTTTTTAGACCTCCGGGATGGACTGGGAGACGTGCATTCGCCTGCAGATTGGCACTACTACTGTGAGTTTGTGGGGGAGAGGGGTGGAGGCTTTGTAATGTTGACCAAACTGTATTTATAGATAGTTCTATGTATCCTGTAAAGATCAAAGGAACCTAGCATTCCCAGTAAATTAATATCTTGGCTGAAAACAGTAACTTTCATGTTGTCCACCTGTTGTGGACAACGCCTGTGTTTGAGCATTTGTGTCCTTGAGTTGCAGCAGTGGTCAAGATGCCATTTTGCCTGTGTAGAGTTGTTTAGATCCTGGGCCTTTCTTTTATTCCTGACATCTCCAATGAAAGTATTGCATTAAAGCAATGCTTGATTACTATTTTGTGGCTGAGGCTTAATTTTGAAAGCCATGTGAATTAATAATAATTCTATATTTCAGCTCACTCTATTGTGTGTCATTTCAGGCTTGGAGTGATAGGCTGCTGATGAAATATTGGCCGTGGCATCCGACGTAATGGTGTCGAAAGCACAGGTAAGGATTAGTTGTAATCAGATGAATGCAGAATCCTGCACAAGTTTAAAGGAATACATTTTAGTAGAACTTTACAGTAGAACTTTTTAAAGAACTTTACAGATGTTGAGCCTGTGATGAACCTTTTTTCTATTTCTGACATCTCCAATGAAAGTGTTGCACCAAAGCAATGCTTGATTACAATTTTGTGGCTGAGGCTTAATTTTAGAGGCAGTGTGAGTTAATCATTGTTTGATACTTCCAGCTCACACTGTATTGTGTGTCATTTCAGGCTTGGATGATAAGCTACTGATCAAACGCTGGCTGCAGTCAAAATATCATATTGGTACTGGAGACAGGTAAGGATTAATTACTTGTAATCAGAGGATTTCAAAATGTAGCATAAATCTATAGGAATGCATTTTAGTAGAAGGGAATTGTTTTTATTTTAAAGAACTTTACATATGTTGAGCCTGTGATGAGCCTTTTTTCTATTTCTGACATCTCCAATGAAAGTGTTGCATTAAAAGCAATGCTTGATTACTGCTCTCTGGCTGAGGCTTAATTCCAAAAGCTGTGTAAATTAATAATTGCTCTACTTTAGCTCACACTGTTATTGTGTCGTTTCAGACTATGGTGATAAAGTGCTGATGAAGCACTGGCAGCAAATTCTCTGAAAGTTCAGCAGTGTAAACAGGTAAAAATTAATTACTTGCAACAGAATAATTCCTGGATCCAGTTTATAGTTAATCTAATCCAGATTGTATGTACTGCTCCCTTAATGGGCCTCGCCATTTTGTGTTACACAGATGAAGTGATCTACGTATTGAGACCAGTATTAAGTGCCAGACATTTAAAGCAATGCATTTATAGGAGAAGGAGATTAGCTGTTTTAAGAACTTTGCAAATGTTGAGCCTGTGATGAGCCCTTTTTTCTATTTCTGACATCTCCAATGAAAGTGTTGCATTAAAGCAATGCTTGATTACTACTCTGTGGCTGAGGCTTTATTTTAAAAGCATTGTAAACTAATATTTTATTTTACTTGAGCTCACACTATTA
Organism: Mustelus asterias; assembly: GCF_964213995.1. NCBI lineage: Eukaryota > Metazoa > Chordata > Chondrichthyes > Carcharhiniformes > Triakidae > Mustelus > Mustelus asterias. Next base: position 55,284,934 of record NC_135823.1, on the reverse strand, counting down.
TGGGTACTTGCAGGCACAGTGGTAGCTGCTGATGAAATACTGGCAACCGTAACTTGGATGATACTTCAACAGTAGCAGTGATCTGCCGACAGTTAATGATGAGAGCTGTGGTAAGTGTTAACTAGGACAGGGTTATAGTTGTGGCTTGATAATTTTGATGTTAGAAATGCCAACTTGCTGTAAATTCTAGCTGTTAATAGTGATTCTTTTAATTTTGGGCAGAAATAGTGTCATAGAACGCAAGGGGACAGAATTCTGCAAGGGTACTCAGTGGTTAGCACTGCTGCCTCACAGCGCCAGGGACCTGGGTTCAATTCAAGCCTCAGGTCACTGTGGACGTTGCATATTCTCCCCGTGAATGTGTGGGTTTCCTCCAGGTGCTCCGGTTTCCTCCCATAGTCCAGAGATGTGTGGGTTAGGTTGATTGGCCATGATAAATTGCCCTTTAGTGTCAGGGGGATGAGGACTAAATATGTGGGGTTACAGCGATGGAACCTGGGAGGGATTGTTGTTGGTGTAGGCTTGATGGGCTGAATGGCCTCCTACTGTACTGTTGATTCTATGAATGTAGAATGCCATTCTTCACTTTCCAATACTGAATGTTCTGTGCTGTAATGCAATAGCACATGTGGGGAGTTTGTGATGTCAAGAACTGGCTATGCCTCTCACAGACGCTATCCTGTTGACAGGCAATGGACTCCACGATCTGTGGATCCAGAGCTGGCTTGCCCAAAGGAGGCAGAGAGTGTGTATAGATGGGTCTTTTTCTATTTGGAGGTCGGTCACCAGTGGTGTGTTTCTGGGTTCTGTTCTGGGACCTTTGCTGTTTGTCATTTTCATAAATGACCTGGATAAGGAAGCGGAGGGATGGGTTGGTAAGTTTGCCGACGACACGAAGGTTGGTGGGGTTGTGGATAGTCTGGAGGGATGTCAGAAGTGACAGAGGGACATAGATAGGATGCAAGACTGGGCGGACAAGTGGCAGATGGACTTCAACCCAGATAAATGTGTAGTGGTCCATTTTGGCAGGTCAAATGGGATGAAGGAGTACAATATAAAGGGAAAGACTCTTAGTACGGTAGAGGATCAGAAGGACCTTGGGGTCCAGGTCCATAGGATTCTAAAATCGGCCCCACAGGTGGAGGAGGTGGTTAAGAAGGTGTATGGTGTGCTGGCCTTTATCAATCAAGGGATTGAGTTTAGGAGTCCGGGGATAATGATGCAGCGATATAAGACCCTCGTCAGACCCCACTTGGAGTACTGTGCCCAGTTCTGGTCGCCTCATTACAGGAAGGATGTGGAAAAGGTTGAAAGGGTGCAGAGGAGATTTACAAGGATGTTGCCTGGATTCTGTGGCATGCCTTATGAGGATAGGCTGCGGGGGAGCTGTCTTTTCTCCTTGGAGAGACTAGTATGAGAGGAGACCTAATAGAGGTATATAAGATGTTGAGAGGCATAGATCGGGTGGACTCTGAGGCTTTTTCCCAGGGTGGAAATGGCTGCTACGAGAGGACACAGGTTTAAGGTGCTGGGGGGTAGGTACAGGGGAAATGTTAGGGGGAAGTTTTTCACACGGTGGGCGAGTGGAATCGGCTGCCGTCAGTGGTGGTGGAGGCAAACTCAATAGGGTCTTTTAAGAGACTCCTGGATGAGTACATGGGACTTTTAATAGGATGGAGGGTTATAGGTAGGCCTAAAAGGTAGGGATATGTTTGGCACAACTTGTGGGGCCGAAGGGCCTGTTTTGTGCTGTAGTTCTCTATGTTTCTATACCTGCAAATGTTGATAAACTTGCATTTTTCTGACATCAATGTCGATCAGCATAATTTGGAATGTGTGCAATGGCTATTATCCCTCTGATAAATTACTAATCATGTTTTATTGCACACTGGTGAAGTAGTGTTATTATGTGAAGTGCTGACTGCTGTAAGTTAAAGAGCTGCACTTAGAACTTCACAAATATTGAGCCCATGATGAGTCTTTTATATTTCTGACATCTCCAATGAAAGTGTTGCATTAAAGCAATGCTTGATTACACTTTTTGTACCTGAGGCTCATTTGCACTTCAGTTTGTCATCGAATTGGAAGCACTTGATATTACTGACCTAAATGCTTTAATTGTTACAGGTTATCGATATGACTGGGTGACTTTGGGAGCATGTGAATCGCATGGCAAATTAGGCTGGTGTCTAATTGCCACACAGCTATTGGGAACATATTCATCGAGATGCACGTCTTCACTTGTATTTTGACTTAATAAATAAATCAATTGTCTCTAAACATTTTTTAAAAATTATATTTACTGATCCTCATCTGGTACTGTTGAGAATGTTAGGACTTGGAAAACTGAAGACAGCTTTTGCTAAGGTCCATGCAAGAGATCAGTGAGCAAAATTAAAGCTCGTGGTATTGGGGGTAATGTATTGATGTGGATAGAGAACTGGTTGGCAGACAGGAAGCAGAGTGGGGGGATAAACAGGTCCTTTTCAGAGTAGCAAACAGTAACAAGTGAGGTACCGCAGGGTTTAGGGCTGGGACCCAAGCTGTTCACAATATACATTAATGATTTGGACAAAAGAATTGAATGTAATATGTCCAAATTTGCAGATGACACTAAGCTGGGTGGTAGTGTGTGTTGAGGCAAATGCTAAGAGACTGCTGGGTGACTTAGGCTGGTTGAGTGGGCAAATACTTGGCAAATGCAATATAATGTGGATAAATGTGAGGTTATCTACTTTGGTGGAAGTCCACCAGGTTTATTTGGTAGCACAAGTTTTCGGAGCGCTGCTCCATCAGGTGTGGGAGTCTTGTTTGCAAACGGCATGTAAAGACAAACTCAATTTACAAGATAATGGTTGGAATGTGAGTCTGTCCAGGTAACCAAGTCTTAAAGGTACAGACAATGTGAGTGGAGAAAGGGTTAAGCACATGTTAGAGATGTGTATTGTCTACAGCCAGGACATTTAGTGAGATTTTGCAAGTTGTGGGGGTTACAGATAGTGTGACATGAACCCAAGATCCCGGCTGAGGCTGTCCTCGTGTGCGGAACTTGGCTATCAGTTTCTGCTCAGTGATTCTGCGTTGTCATGGAGGCCATCTTGGAGAACGCTTGCCCAAAGTTCAGAGGCTGAATGTCCGTGACTGCTGAAGTGTTCCCCAACAGGAAGAGAACACACCTTGCCTGGTGATTGTCAAGCGGTGTTCATTCGTCTGTTGCAGTGTCTGCATGGTCTCCCCAATGTACCATGCCTTGGGACATCCTTTCCTACAGCGTATCAGGTAGACAACACTGCCGGACATCCTTTCCTAAAGCGTATCAGGTAGACAACACTGGCCGAGTTGCTAGAGTATGTACTGAGTACCTGGTGGATGGTGTTCTCACATGAGATGATGGCATCTGTGTCGAACTGGCATGCCTTTAAGAGGTTGCTGTGGCAGGGTTGTGTGGTGTCATGGTCACAGTTCTGAAGGTTGGGTAATTTGCTGCGGACAATGGTCTGTTTGAGGTTGTGTGGTTGTTTTGAAGGTGGGGGTGTGGGGATGGCCTTGGCGAGATGTTCATCTTCATCAATGACCTGTTGAAGGCTCCGGAGAAGTACTGGAAGATGAAGGGTAGTCTGTCCATCAAGTCCCATGTTTGTTTTCTGAGGAGGTCGGTGTGGTTTTTCGCTGTGGCGCATCGGAATTGTCAATCGATGACTCCCACTCACCTGATGAAGGAGCAGCGCTCAAAGCTTGAGGCTTGTGCTACCAAATAAACCTGTCGGACTTTAACCTGGTATTGAGAGACTTCTTATTGTGCTTACCCCAGTCCAACGCTGGCACCTCCACATGAAGGTTGGCATGCAGGTACAGCAGGCAATGAGGGAAGCTAATGGCATGTTGGCCTTCACAGCAAGCAGATTTGAGTATAGGAGTGAGGATGTCTTGCCGAAGTTATTCAGGACTTTGGTGAGACCATACCTTGAGTATTGTGTGCTGTTTTGGTCTCCTAGTCTGAGGAACGACTTGCTATTGATGGAGTCCAGTGACGGTTCACCAGACTGATTCCTGGAATGGCAGGACTGACAAATGAGAGACTGGATCAACTGGGCTTCTACTCACTGGAATTTAGAAGAACGAGAAGGGAATCTCATAGAAACATAAAATCCTGATGGGGCTGGATGCGGGGGAAATGTTCCTGATGTTGGAGTGTAGAACTAGGGGGTCACAGACTAAGAATAAGGGGTAAGCCATTCAGGACAGATGAGAAAGAACCTCTTCACTGAGTTGTGAACCTGTGGAATTCTCTACCGTAGCTGTTGAGGCCAGTTCGTTAGATATGTTCAAGAGGGAGCTGGACATGATTCTAGTGGCTAAAGGGAGCAAGGGGTATGGAGAGAGTGGGATACTGAAAGTGCATGATCATAATGAATGGTGGTGCAGGCTCGAAGGGCCAAACAGTCTGCTCCTGCATCCATTTAGTATGTTTTCAAGAGGAATTTTTATTAATTACTGCTTCTGAGAAATGCCCAAAAAAGCAGTTGAATGTCCAGTAGAGCAGGTCCTAAACTATTTCCAGAGTCAGTGTATGCTGCTTAAGAATATAGGTTGACAACTGTAATTGCTCTATAGCTAACTTAGTCAGGCTTTGAGAAACGAACACTTAACAAAGCATCCTACGCTAACACATGCCTTAAGATAGATGGCTGGATAATCTATTCATTGAGGTCAAGGACTCTAGGAGAATGTTCCTGTCTGCTCTTTAAGTAGGCCTATGGAATCGTAGGTAGGCTTTTTTAATGCCTCATCTGAAAGATGGAACCTATGCCCTGATTGGATGAATGCTACAACTGAGCAATGGCTACCATTCCATTTTACAACCAATACTTCAGCCAGAGCTGAGATGAAATGCTCAACAATTAACCTATGGCAGTGATTTGATACCTCCAGTCCCATCAATATCTGGACTGGGTATAGGTTTTTGATTACCTTTGCCTGCAGAATGAAGTGCAAGGGAAACATGTGGGTGCTGGAATTATGAATGGCTACAGTAATGTGGGCAGATTGTTGGGAGTACCTGTGAATAACTTGTGGCCCTGTGCTCCAAAAGTCACGGGCATTCAGCCTTGGATCTTCAGGTAAGTGTTCTCCAAGGCGGCCTTCACGACAGCGCAGAGTTGCTGAGCAGAAACTGATAGCCAAGTTCCGCACACATGAGGACGGTCTAAACCGGGATGTTGGATTTATGTCACATTATCAGTGACCCCCACAGCTTGCCTCCTGGACTTGCACAATTTCACAAGCTGTACTGTCTGGAGACAATACACATCTCTTTAACCTGTGTTGAATGCTCCCTCCACCCACATTGTCTGTACATTTAAGACCTGGCTGGCTGTAGAGATTTGCATTCTAATCAGTATTCTGTAACTTGATTTTGTGTCTCTGTGCCCTGTTTGAGAACAGAGACCACTCCATCTGACGAAGAAGCATTGCTCCGAAAGCTTATGGTATTTGCTACCAAATAAACCTGTTGGACTTTAACCTGGTGTTGTGAGACTTCTTACTGTGCCTCCAACTAAAACCATTGTCTTCATGCTATAATAAGAATTATGGTGATTTGTTTGCACAATTTGAGTTGGATAATGCTCGAGTTTAAATGTGGCTGCTTAATGGTCAGTGCCGATCCTGGGGGTGAGGAGAGAAAATAATGATTGACCATAAGACCCAGGAGCAGAATGAGGCCACTCTGCCCATTGAGTCTGCTCTGCCATTTGATCATGGCTCATTTTATTTTTCATCCCCAAATTCTCTTGCATTTTCCCCATAACCCCTGATCCCCTTATTAATCAAGAATTAATTGGAGATTGAATGATTAGACTGGGATCATCTTATATTTGAGCCTGGCTAGTTTAATCAAATCTAGATGGTGAGAGCCGGATAAGATTATACTTAATGTACTTCAAGCCAGATGGTTCCATGGTCCTGGCTCGGGAAGCCTAGCATTAGTAAGGTGCAAGGTTTTCAGGTTATGTTGAGTAGCCCAGTGTAATGGCAATCCCAATACCATTACTCTTGACTTATGTCTAGGCTATCTGAACTAGAGTGTGGTAGGGGAGGTTCGATTTGGTACTGTGATTAGCGCTGTGCCTGGGGCCTAGGTTCAATTCCCCGTTTGGATCAGTGTGTGGAGTTTGCACATTCTCCCCGTGTCTGTGTGGGTTTCCTCCGGGTGCTCCAGATTCTTCACACAGTCCAAAGATGTGCGGGTTAGGTAGATTGGCCATGCTAAATAGCCCCTTCATGTCAGGGGGACTAGCTAGGGTTAATGCATAGGGTTATGGGGATAGGGCCTGGATGGGATTGTGGTTGTTGCAAACTTGATGGGCCGAAAGACCTCCTTCTGCTCAATAGGATTCTATGATCCTATTCCAAATAGTAAGCTGAAAGATGCAGCTTTTCTCTTCTGCGTATCTCACATTGGACTAAGCATCTGCTTAAAGTGCAACAGGCTGTGGGTAATTGGGTAAAAAATATGAAACTAAAATCTGGTCAGTCTAATGTTCAAATGGGCTGGTTCATATCTTGGAACAGCAAAAACAGGCAAAAGCTAATCGTGCGCATATTTGCAATAAAATGACTTGGTCTTTGAGGAAGGGGATTCTGTATTAAACAGAGTCATAGGCAGATTATTGGGTTTAGTAACTGATGGGAAGGAAGGAGTTGAAATGACTTGCACCTAACGAGATCATGTTGGCTGTTTGCTCATATGTGAATGATAAACACTAGTAAAATAAAAGATGATTTTAATGTTAAATATATTTGTGTTGAATGTATTAGTAAGAGGGTTGAAATATTCACTAGAGCCAATGTACGAATATTGCTGAGACTACAGTAGTTCAAAAGTTCAGAATTGGAAGTTATTTGGTCAGCAGCAAATACAATGAAGTTTCGTGTTCAGGACAAATTAAGAAACATTTAATAAAATGTAAAGGCTCATTGTCAGGACATGGCAAGTATCAACTCTTTGGGCCCAGCGATGGTGCTATCTATTTTTCTGGCAGAATGCTGGTGGGAAAGGTATTTGAGTAGAAGCATAGCAATGAGTAAGTTAACCGTAAGAAGTCTCACAACACCAGGTTAAAGTCCAACAGGTTTATTAGGTAGCAAATACCATAAGCTTTCGGAGCGCTGCTCCTTCGTCAGATGTTAACCGTGCCAAGGGGCAGGTATCTGGTTTTTGAGATAACAAATGAAAGATCATCAAGCAGTGTTTCACAATTGGCTGAAGTGTCTCTGTATTGGACTGATATATTAACGTGAAATGAAATCAAGTTTAAGCTAATTAGCAGGAGTACCTTGGATATCCGAAAAATATAATTGTAATGAATTTTGGCTTAGAACTTCGGACCTTTGGAGTGGTCTTTAGCACCAGCCAGTGTTATCCAACCCTTTAAAGGAGTCCCGCAGCTGAGGTTAATGTCTTGTTTGTCTTATGTCTTCCATGTTTTAAAAATAAATTTTATTCACGCTTTACAACTGAAATATATTGCCTTTGCGAAATTAGTTAAAGTCTTCAATAAAGTTTATTGAAACTAAGGAATTGGATTGAACAGTTAACAGGCAGTTCATAGGCATTATGAAGAAAGCACAGTGCACAAATTTGGAATTTATATAGTTAAGTTTTTAAGAGAATCAGGCTACCAACATAAAATTTCCCACAACAGTCTTGCATCTTATGAACTGCAGGAAGTTTGAATAAAGGAAATACAGCAGAATGGATTGGATTATTTCTCAAGGTAGTACTAAAAGGCATTAATTCTCAAGGCTTCTTGGGGAATTCTAGGATCTAATGAGAGAATGGAGCAGCGTTGATATAGAGAATGAATTAGAGGCAAGTGGTGGTTCCCCAACTGAAGAATAGTGGTGTAACCAAGAATTAGAATTTTGTCCACTTTTCTCCGTTTTATTGACAGGGGGTTTAGACTTGGTGCCAGCAACATCTCTTCCAAACTCGAACATCATATTGGACATTTGAAACTAAGTGCTGGATATTTTCAGGAGATCTGACAATCTATGGAGAAATAAACTAAGTTGATGTTTCAATTCAATGATCTTCTTTGAAGAATCCCAAATTTGCTGGTGGTACAAGAATGGGATTTGTGGAAGATATTGATTGACAGAATGGGTAGGTGGGTGATTTTGATAAATGAGGCTTGGGAGGAAAACAAGGAATTGGATTGAACAATGAATAGGTGGTTCATAGGAAGTGTAAGGAAAGCATAGTGCACAAATTTGTAATTTATATAGTTCCTGTAACGATAATGTTCCTCCAGAAGCTTTATAAAACAAGATATGCCACTAGAGAGAGATTGGACAGAAGCTTGGTTAGTGTTAGGTTTTAAGGACCACCATTAAGGAAAAGCAAGGTAGAAGTCGAGATGTTGTAGGAGGAGATTTGAGGTTAGGGCGGAGGCAATTTGAAGGCATGGCCACCAATGAAGTGATTAGAATAAAGGATGCAGATGAGGCTAGAATTGGAGGAGTACAAATATCTGAGTTTTTAGGGCTGGAGATGATCATGGAGACAGGAGGCCAAGGTCATTGAGAGATTTGAAACTAAAGATAAGAATTTTAAGATTGTGTTACCTGGCTAAGAACCAATACAAGTCCGAGCACAAGTGATGGGTGAACCAGGGCTTTGTGCAGGCATGGGCAGTGGAGTTCTGAATGGAGTTTATGGAGGGCAGAATGAGAGGAGCTGGCCAGCAATGTTAAGAGTCAAGCCTGGAGATAACTAGAGGATGGGCGAGGAATACAGCAGTGCATTGATTGAGGTAGTGGCAGATTCGAGTGATCTATGGTGGACTTGTTGATGGAGCAGATATGTGGTTAAAAACTCTTGGGCTAGGGAGTCAATTTTGTGGTGGGGACTAAAGGTGATGGATTCAGTTTGTTTTTATTTTAAAAATTTAAATCATATGGCGTTCTGTTGGCTAGATGAACCCAATGTTTGGATTTCTCATGCCAGCAGGGAGGGAGGACTTGTAGAAAACAATGGAGGGATAACATTCTGTGTACCGTGGTCAATTATGGGATGGTGGGAGCGTTGTGGTAATGTCGCTGCTAGTAATCGAGGCCCTGGTATGTAAAGCTAGTTTTAGTTTCATGGTCACTCTTACTATCATTTGTTGTAAAAATCCATCTGGTTCACTAATGTCCTTTTAAGAAAAGAAGGAAATCTGTCTTTGCCTGTTCTGGCCTGACTCCAGAGCAACAGCAATATGGTTGGTTCTTAACAGCCTACTGAAATGGCCTAGCAAGCCACTGTTGAAGCCCAATTGGGGATGGGCACAAATACTGACCTTGTCAGCGACACCCACATCCCATAAAATAATTTTTAAGAAACTTGCAAATGTGTCACTGAGTTTACCAAGACATGTGGAGTAACCTATACATTGCTGAGAAACACTTTTAGAAACATGAGCTGAGTGCAAAAACAATACAACTGGTAACTGCAAATTTAAATAGTGTCTCATAAGAACTAGAAGTAGGCAACTTAGCTCCTTGAGCCTGCTCCGCTATTTACAAGGGGAAACATTGTCTCCACATCTACTTTGTCGATCCCCCTTATCATCTTCTACACCTCAATTAGATTTCTTATTCTTCTAAATGCCAGGGAGTATAGGCCTAAACTACCCAATCTCTCTTCATACAACAAACCCCTCATCTCTGGAATAAAAGCAAAATACTGCGGATGCTAGAATCTGAAACAAAAACAGAAAATGCTGGAAAATTGACAGCATCTTTGGGGAGAGAATAGAGCCAACGTTTCAAGTCCAGATGACCCTTCAGCAGAGCAGGTCATCTAGACTCGAAACATTGGCTCTATTCTCTCTCCCACAGATGCTGTCAGACCTGCTGAGATTTTCCAGCATTTTCTGTTTTTGTCCCTCATCTCTGGAATCAGTCTAGTGAATCTCCAAGTAAGGGGCCCAAAACTGTACACATTCTACATCTGGTCTCACTAATGCTTTGTACAGTAGCAGCAACACTTCACTACTTTTATTTCAATTTTAGCAATAAATGCTGGGATTCCATTTGCCTTCCTTATTGTCGGCTGTACCTGCATACTAGTTTTCTGTGATTCATGCACTAGAGCACCCAGATCCCTCTGCATCAAAGCATGCAAAATTTCTCTCCATTTAAATAATAATTTGCCTTCATATTTTTCCTACCAAAATAGACATCCTCACCCTTCTCCAATTAAACTCCATCTGCCAAATTTTGCCCCATTCACTTAACCTATCCATACCCATTTGTAAATTTCTTATTTATCACAACTTACTATACCATCTATTTTAGTGTCATCTGCAAATTTGGCTTTGGTAATATAGATTCTAAATAGTTGGGGTCTGAAGACTGAACTCTGTGGCACCCACTAGTTACATCTTGCCAACCAGAAAAAGATCCACTTATCCCAACTGCTTTCTATTGGTTAGCTAATCCTCTATCCAAACTGATAAATTGCCCCTAATCCCGTGTGAACTAACCTTGTGTATTAACCTTTAGTGTGGCACCTTATCAATTCCTTCTGTAAGTCCAGGTATACTACAGCTACAGGATCCCCATTATTCACCTTGCTTATTACACCTTTGAAGAACTTGAGCAAATTAGTCAAACATGATTTACCCTCCATAAAACAATGCCGACTCTGATGGATTGCATTTTTCTCAGTGGTTAGCACTGCTGCCTCACAGCGCCAGGAACCCGGGTTCGATTCCGGCCTTAGGTCACTGTCTGTGCGGAGTTTGCATGTTTTCCCCGTGTCTGCGTGGGTTTCCTCCGGGTGATCCGGTTTCTTCCCACAGTGCGCAGGTTAGGTTGATTGACCATGATAAATTGCCCCTTAGTCAGGGGGACTAGGAGGGTAAATATGTGGCGTTACGGGAATAGGACCTGGGTGGGATTGTTGTCGGTGCAGGCTCAATGGGCCAAATGGCTTCCTTCTGCACTGTTGATTCTATGTTAATAACTTTCAACAATTTCCCAATGACAAATGTTAAACTAATTGACCCCTATAGTTTTCTACATTTTGTCTCCCAACCTTTTTGAACAATTATTATATTAGCATTTTCCTATATCCAATCCAGGGAATTTGGAATATTGTAACCAATGGATCCACTGTCTTCAATGCCACTTCCTTTAAGATCCTAGCATGTAGGCCATCAGGCTCGAGGGACATGCCTGTCTTTGAATCCTAATAGTTTGCTGAGTTGGGTCACTGTCTGTGTGAAGTCTGCACATTCTCCCCGTGTCTGTGTGGGTTTCCTCCGGGTGCTCCAGTTTCCTCCCACAGTCCAAAAGACGTGCTGGTTAGGTGGATTGACCATGCTAAATTTTCCCTCAGTGAACCCGAACAGGCTGTGGCGACTAGGGGATTTTCACAGTAAATTCATTGCAGTGTTAATGTAAGCCTACTTGTGACCAATAAATAGAAACTTTAAAAAAACATCAATATCCTCTGTGTTTTTCTGTTACTATCAGGATGGTACTCATGTCCTCCACAGTGAAAACTAAGGCAAACTATTGATTTTAGTGTCTCAGCCATGTCTGCATTCCCTACTATTATCATCTTCCAAGGGATTATATCCCACCGCGCAACCCTCTCCCTTCCCCCTCAATTCCAGGTGGATTGTTGAGGAAACTCTAATGCAATTCCTGAAGAGATCTTAAAGTTGTTGGGAGTGTGGAACTTGCTATCATGTTGAGTGATAGAGGTGAACACCATTGATGCATTGAAGGGAAAGCTGGAAGGACATTCTGTTCAGGAGAGGTCAAGTAGAGTAAAATGAGGTTCAGGTGGAGCATAGCACATAGTCATCAGTTGGAATCATAGAATCCTACAGTGCAGAAGGAGGCCATTTGGCCCATTGAGTCTGCGCTGCCCACAATCCCACCCAGCCCCTATTCCTGTAACCCCACATATTTATCCTGGTAGTCCCCCTGACACTAAGGGGCAATTTAGCATAGCCAATCAACCTAACCTGCACATCTTTGGACTGTGGGAGGAAACCCACACGGACACGAGGAGAACGTGCAAACTCCACACAGACAGTGACCCAAGCTGGCAATCGAACCCAGGTCCCTGGTGCTGTGAGGCAGCAGTGCTAACCACTGTGCCACCTTGGCGCCCAAATGTATGGCCTGTTTCTGTATAAATTATTGTGTTTGCAACATGGAAAGAGGGTGGTTTTAGGATTGAAAATAAAGATATTACCATGGCCATGTCACACTCCTGGTTTGATAGCTTGCTATGGAAGGAAATGAAAATACCTCATCTAAAGATACAACAAAAACACTTCAACACTGTTACATAAAATCTACAGCAGAGGGCACTCTAACTCCACAATGATGACATTGCTAGAGGGTTGAACAGTGAGGGCCCGATTTTACCGTTGCATTGCGTCTGTTTTTGGGTGTGAAAACTTGGTAAAGTCGGGTGTGAGGCGAATAGCGCGGTCCCCGCGTCCACGCAGATTCCCACTTTACCAAGACCCGAAAATGGCCACGATTGGAACTGCGCCCATTTTAATGCATTTGCATGCATTTAAATGGACTCAATGAGCTGGATGCCCAATCTTTCCGGCGTTTCCCCCTTTACCATCGCGTTCGCCGGTCCAGATTCGGCGCAAAACAGACATGCTCAGCAAAGCTCTGTTTAGGGTGCTCCAGCTTCTGAAGAGGGAGGTTCAGAGCTTCCAACGGCTCTCTGACTCAGATTGGTGGTGGTGGGAGGAGGAGGAGGCGGGTCAGGTGTATCTCTGGAGGGAGGCCCGATCATTCACTGGTGGGGGTGGGGAAGGGGGGAAGGAGGAGGCCAGATGGATCTCTGGTGGGGCAGGGGGGGGTCCGCTGCTACCACTCTGTGGGTGATCGGTTGGGGAGGGGGGAAGGGGGGGACCGCTGCCACTCTGTGGCCAATGGTGGGGGGGAAAGGGGGCAGGGGATCGCGATCGGTCTGGGTAGAAGTGGGGGGGGGGGTTGGTGGATAAGGGGTACAGTTATGTTGTGGGGGTGGGGGCACAGACAATGTCTGTGGGGGCCATCGCTCCCGGGCCACTTTATCTGCTTTCTGTGGTCCAGGAGCAATGTGACAGGGGAGTGTTTTTCAAATTTTATTTTACTGCGCATGCACAGTTGAAAGCTCCGATTGGAGCAGCAGTGTTTCGGGTGCCATAAGCCCCGCCCACAGCACAATTCAGACTCATGACGCTTTTTTTCAGGCTGAGTGCGTATGGGGGCGCCTGAGAACAGGTTTCCAAGTCGGATCTGAATTACGCCCAGATTCAGCACTTAGAATCAAAATGGTAAAATCGCCCTCTGAATGTCCAATTGATCTCTACTGATTGAGATGGTTGAGATGTACTTGGGACATCAGCGAATGCATTTTCATTCAGCAAGAGCAATAAAGAACTTTACCAACTAAAATGCCTATTTTACTGACTTAGATGAGTTGTCAGGGTTATGAGGTGAAACAGTTACAGAAAAAATAAATCATTGACATTGTGATTTTTAAAAGAAATTGAAGGCCAACTCAAGGGCTGCAGTTCGAGTCCCACAAGGGTTTAGATGGCTTGTCCACTGCCTTGAGTTCTGGGGTATCCTGGCCTTTTGCAACAAGGAGCAACTGAGTTTGATCAACGTGGTTAGGCACTGAGGCAACGAGAAGGAACTCTGGCTAATAGGGATATTTAAGATGGGGCAAAGGTGGTGTATTGAGTATTTAAGTTGTCTATAAGGGAATAGATAAACAGATACATTATCCTGGAGTGATGTTTACCAGTAACACAAACACCAAGGCAACAGGACATTCTGAGTAGCCGCTCGGCTCAACACAAACCCTCCTAGAGCATGCAGGCTAATTGAGCACAAGGGCATCACAGCTATAGCCAAGCCGATATGTACCTGGTGCCCAAGCATGTACCCTTGGGAATTGCTGGGTACTGATCCAGACTAAAGCCTCTCAATAGCCTGCATTTGGGTATCTCTTAACTTCAAGTGAACCAAAATTACAATACAGACTACCTTCCAGTTCAACAGCAGCACAAAGAGCGTGAGTAGCTTCACTTGGGATATAGGAATATCGGTCCAGGTGGTTTATAAAGCTAACCCAGTGCTGAGGTTCACAATTCCAACCACTCACTATCTTACTTGGCAACTATACTTTTCAAGATCGTACTCTGGACTGAATTAACGTCGAAAGGAGTCAGCAATACTCTAGATATTTGCCTCCTGAACTTGACTGTCTCCCTAGAATCATAGAATCCCTACTGTACAGGAGGCTATTTGGCCCATCAAGTCTGCACTGACTCTCTGACAGAGCATCTAACCTAGGCTTACCCCGCCCTACCCCTTAACCCCATGTATCCTAGAACTAGGGGGCATGGCCTCAAAATAAGGGGGAGCAGATTTAGGACTGAGTTGAGGAGGAACTTCTTCACCAAAAGGGTTGTGAATCTGTGGAATTCCCTGCCCAGTGAAGCAGTTGCGGCTACCTCATTGAATGTTTTTAAGAAAAGGATAGATAAATTTTTGAACAGTAAAGGAATTAAGGGTTATGGTGAGCGGACGGGTAAGTGGAGCTGAATCCACGAAAAGATCAGCCATGATCTTATTGAATAGCGGAGCAGGCTTAAGGGGCCAGATGGCCTACTCTTGCTCCTAGTTCTTATTTGCCCCGCTGATCCCCCCTAACCTACACATCTTGGGACACTAAGGGACAACTAACCATGGGTGATCCACCTAACCTACATATCTTGGGATACTAAGGGACAAATAACCATGGCCAACCCACCTAACCCACACCTTTCCTCCTGTGAGAGGAAACCAGAACACCTGGAGGAAACCCATTCAGACATGAGGAGAACGTGCAGATTCCGCACAGTCACCCGAGACCAGAATTGAACCCGGGTCCCTGGCGCTGTGAGGCAGCAGTGCTAACCACTGTGCCACTCAAATTCTCTAGATATTTGCTTCCTGATTTTGACTGTCGTCCTGCGAGGAATTTCCAGCTGATTCTATTACTATCTGTGTTGGAACTGAGCAAACTCTGTCTCCTAATAACAGTCTTCGGCCTTTTGTTTGGAAAGCAGAGGACAGTAGCATCACAGCCAACATTTGCTATCCAGTTAGGCTGTGAGTGGAGCTCTAGAGACACATGGATAGGCAAAGGGCCAAAGCTAAACTCAAACCCAATAGCTCTACTTTCTGTAGCTTCGGATGAAATTGCTTCTTCACTGGACTTCCAACTCCAGAACAGAATTAACAGGCTTGCACGTTTCATCTGAAAATCTTCACCCCCAGAGAGCTGTGGAGGCTTTAGCATTGACAGTGTTGAACACTGAGATCGATTAGACTTTTGGACATTAAGGGATTCAAGGAGAGCAGGGGTGAATGGAGAACAGCGGTTCCCAACCTTTCATCCGTCACAGCACATCTCTATACTATATCAAAAAAATCTGAGGCACATGTCCTATTTTCTCTGAACTGCCCTCTAACAAAAGATTTTTTGGGGTGATTTTCAGCCTGCGTTTGCCGTCATAGAGAATGGTGACGCAGGTGGAAAATCCGGAGAGATTCGGGAAATGTGGGTTTCCATGTGTTACTGTGCATGTGTGGATGCCAAAAATCTCTTCTCCACCATAACAATTATGGCCTCAGATGATTGTCTGTGTGGAGTTTGCATGTTCTCCTCTTGTCTGCATGGGTTTCCTGAGGTTTGAGCTTCGTCAGGTCTTGGAGAGGCTGACCACAGAGCTGAGACAAAGGTTAGTTTTAGTTTAATTAAATTAATTTTTGTCATTTTGAATCTTAATTCACATCACACTTGGGAGGGGGGGAGGCGGAATGCGGGTCTACACTGCACATCAGGCAGACTGGTTGGGAACCACTTATGTAGAAGATTAGTCAGACTCTGTTGAATGGTGGTGCAGGCTCAGAGGGCCAAATTGCCTCCTCACAGCTTCATAGAACCCTACGATTCAGGAGGCCTTTTGGCCCATCGAGTCTGCACCAACAACAATCCCACCCAGGCTCTATCCACGTAACCCCACGTATTTACCCTGCTAGTCCCCCTGACACAAAGGGGCAATTTAGCATGGCCAATCCACCTAACCTGCACATCTTTGGAGTGTGGGAGGAAACCAGAACACCCGGAGGAAACCCACGCAGACACGTGCGCCCTCATTTTATGTTCTTAAGCAGCCCCGTGGCTGAATACGATTGAGTTGTATGAGACTCGAGTTCTGGATTCACAGGCCATTTCAAGGCAGATGTTACAATCTTTCAACCAATGCTACAGTCTTGTCAGCAAAGAAAAATATAAGGAGTAGAGAAATCAACCACCAGTTCAGGATCTCAAACAATGACGAGACAGAGTACAGGAATGAGATAGAGGATCTGGTGAACTGGTGTGGCAACAATAATCTCCCTCTCAATGTCAACAAAACGAAGGAGATTGTCATCGACTTCAAACAGCGTAAAGGAGAACATGCTCCTGTCTACATTAAGGGGATGAAGTAGAAAGGGTCGAGAGCTTCAAGTGTTTAGGTGTCCAAATCACCAACAACCTGTCCTGGTCCCCCCAATGCCGACACTATAGTTAAGAAAACCCACCAACACCTCTACTTTCTCAGAAGACTAAGGAAATTTGGCATGTCAGCTACGACTCTCACCAACTTTTACAGATGCACCATAGAAAGCATTCTTTCTTGTTGTATCACAGCTTGGTCTGGGCTCCTGCTCTGCCCAAGACCGCAAGGAACTACAAAAGGTCATGAATGTAGCCCAATCCATCACGCAAACCAGCCTCCCATCCATTGACTCTGTCTACACTTCCCGCTGCCTCGGCAAAGCAGCCAGCATAATTAAGGACCCCACGCACCCCAGACGTTCTCTCTTCCACCTTCTTCCTTCAGGAAAAAGATACAAAAGTCTGAGGTCACGTACCAACCGACTCAAGAACAGCTTCTTCCCTGCTGCTGTCAGACTTTTGAATGGACTCACCTTGCATTAAGTTGATCTTTCTCTACGCCCTAGCTATGACTGTAACACTACATTCTGCACTCTCTCGTTTCCTTCTCTATGAATGGTATGTTTTGTCTGTATAGCGCGCAAGAAACAACACTTTTCACTGCATGTTGATACACGTGACAATAATAAATCAGATCAAATTAAAAAGAGAGCAGAATGAGAGTGGTTTTCAAGTTTTTACTTTCTGCTAAAGCATTTGCTGCACAATAGCTAACAACAAGCCCATCAATCTTTCTTACCATCACTTTTTCTCACTCATGTCGGAGTGCGGCTTCTTGGAAAACATTTTATTTTACAGATGTTGCAACTATTTATTAAAATTCTAATATCAAGTCTGACAATTACGCATTGAAGTAGTTATTTCTTTAAAAAATAGTTTACAGTATTTCAGCAGGATACACAAAGTGGGGAAGGGGAGGGGGGGGGGGGGGGGGAGGTTCAAATTGCATTTCCCTGTAAATAGCATCCTGATTTATTTTCACACACCTGTGGATTCTCTTCTGTTCCCCAAGTGAAATTAAAATTGGCCTGGTAAAGGTTTTAAAAATGTACACAGCATACATTCAGTACAATCACGGACATCAGTGTACAATCGTTTAATGCCCCAACCGGACCGGGTTTCTTTTTTCTAATGATACAAACTGTTAGTCAGCAAAAGCAGATTTAGATTATGTAAACAATCAAGTAGTAGAATAATTTCGATCCTGATTTAACACCATTTAGATCCCACCCACCTGCCCAAGATGAGCTCAAGGTCTTATCGGCTGATAAACACTTGTCAATGTACAAACAACAAGTACAGACATGCAGGGAGTTCACACAAAGAAAAGATGGCGGCGGAACCACGAGACGAACTGTCCTGGCCGTTTTTTTAACACCCAATCAGTCTTGTACAAATATATAATCGGCAGAAAGAAGTCGCCAGTTACGACCTGCAGCAGCCCGTGCCTTTCATCTCCGAGTTCACGTAGTCGTGGAGCTTGAACTTGGGGTCGTTTGGCGATTTCATCGACCTGTGCTTCAGTTCTCTGTAACAAACAGTTGCAGGTGACTTTCACGCGCCTATCCGGAATGTGGGTTCTGCTGATCCCGCAGCTAGGGCTGGGGGCCAGTACAGTGAATGGGCGCCCACCGTGCCTCCTGCCATCTAGAGTTTTGAATGAGCTTATCATATATTAAGCAGATCTTTCTCTTCACCCCACCTGTAGCTGCAACACTGCATTCTGCACCCTGTCCTTTCCTTCTCCCCTATGTACTCTACAAAAGGTATGTTTTGTCCATATAACTTCATTGAATCCCTACAATACAGAAGGAGACCATTGGCCCATTGAGTCTGTACCGACCACAATCCCACCCAGGCCCTATTCCCGTAAACCCACACATTTACCTGCTAAAAGCAAATTACTGCGGATGCTGGAATCTTTCATTCCCTCCTCTTGCCGTATAAATATCTCCCACTTTCTCTGCCTTTTAGCTTTGACAAAGGGTCATCTGGACTCGAAACGTCAGCTCTTTTCTCTCATTACAGATGCTGCCAGACCTGCTGAGATTTTCCAGCAATTTCTCTTTGGGTTTCATTTACCCTAGCTAGTCCCCCTGACACTAAGGGGCAATTTAGCACGGCCAATTAACCTAACCCGCACATCTTTGCAGTGTGGGACGAAACTGGAGCACCCGGAGGAAACACATGTAGACATGGAGAGAAAATGCAAACCCCACATAGGCAGTGACCTGAGGCCAGAATTGAACCCAGGACCCTGGCGCTGTGAGGCAGCAAGAACTGACTGGAGCGCAGGAAACAATCGCCGGAATTCTACCGCCCCGCCCACCCCCACCGCGGAACTGGAGCGGGTGAGGGGCGAACAACGGAAACGTCCGTTGACCTCGGGTGGGATCTTCCGGTCTCGCTCGAGCGAAGCTGTAAAATCCCACCCATTATTTTTCACTGTATCCCAGTACGTGTGACAATAATAAATCAAATCAATTCAAAAGGAACACTCGGCAGGTCAGGCAGTGTCTATGGAGAGAGCAACAGTCGAATGTCTCAGGTGGTGACTTTTCATCAGAACTGGAAAACAGTTAGAAGTTGCATCTCTAACTTGCTCCAGTTCCAAGTGAATATTGTGGCCGGAATCTTCCGACCTTTCACGCCAGCGGGATTTTCCCATCCTGCTGCAGTGAACGGAGATTTGGCTGGGCGCCAGATTCTCCCTCTTTGCTGCAACGGGAGCATGAGGTGATTGGATGGTAAGATCGCGTCCTCTTTCCCTCTCCCCGTATGTTATCTGCCCCGACGAGTATTTCCAGTGTTTTCTGTTTTAAATTTCGGATTTCCTGAATCCACGGCAGATCCAATCCAGGGATTTCTTGCAAATGAAGAGGGTGAATTAGAAATGTAATCGAAGGAAGGTGCGGTAGATGCTAGAAATATTCAGTTCGAAAGAAGTGGACTCGAACTCTTTGCCAGACCAGCTGAGATTTTCCAGCACTTGTATTTGAAATTAAAGATGTATATTGATGACCTTATCCCAGTAATGCTGACTGTCAATTCTATTTCAGTGTTATAGAATCATAGAATCCCGACAGTGCAGAAGAAGGCCATTCGGCCCACCGAGTCTTCACTGACTACAATCCCACCCAGACCCTATCCACATAACCCCACATATTTACGCTGCTAGTCCCCTGACACTGAGGGGCAATTTAGCATGGCCAATCAACCTAACTTGTACATCTTTGGAGTGTGGCAGGAAACCGGAGCACCCGGAGGAAACCCACGCAGGCACGGGGAGAATGTGCAAACTCCGCACAGACAGCGACCCAAGCTGGGAATTGAACCTGGGTCCCTGGTGCTGGAAGGCAGCAGTGCTAACCACTATGCCACCTACAATGTACATAATGTATACCTACCAATGTACATAACGCCTACAAATTAAATTCCCACTTTCGGTCCTCATTCCTCACATTTGTTTCAAAGAACAAGAACAAAGAACAATACAGCACAGGAACAGGCCCTTCGGCCCTCCAAGCCCGTGCCGCTCCCCGGTCCAGGATTGAATCCAGAATCCAGGATCCCCGCCCAATTTTCCAGCCTATCTACATACTAATATCCTATCTACCGAGCTGTCTCTCACAGCTACGATGCTTTGTTCATCACAACCTATTAACTCACCCCCACCCCCCCATTTCAGACCATGTGATCTCCAGGGAGAGGCGAAAACCCTACTGTGATGCCTACAGTAATCATAGAATCCCTACAGTGCAGAAGGAGGCTATTCAGCCCATCAAGCCTGCACCAACAACAACCCCACACAGGCCCTATCCCCGTGACTCCATGTATTTACCCTGCTAACCCCTCTGACGCTAAGGGGCAATTCAGCATGGCCAATCAACCTAACCTGTACATCTTTGGAGTGTGGGAGGAAACCCACGTGGACACGGGGAGAACGTGCAAACTCCATACAGTCACCCGAGGCTGGAATCGAACCCGGGTCCCCGGGGCTGTGAGTCAGCATTGCTAACCACTGTGCCACCGCGCCAATGCTGTATTATTCTGCCTGGGAGTGTGGTGGAGGGGGTTGCCTCACATCCTTTAAAAAGTAACGGATGAGCACTTGGGACGTCATAGCATTCAGGGCTATGGGCCTGGTGCTGGCAGGTGGGATTAGGTGGGAGTTCAGGTGTTTCTAATGTGTCGGTGTGGACTCGATGGGCTGAAGGACCTCTTCTGCGCTGTATGATTCTATTATCTCAGGAGTCATTCAACTTAATTTTGCTTGCCTTTTCATTTCTGTCATTTATTAATTTTACCACAGGGACAATAAGATCGGGAGCTACTTTGATTAAGAATTGTTTGTTACAATAATCCTCACTGATGTTTGCCCAATACAGGTAATGTCAAAGGATCACTCTCGCATCACTTACTTTGCAATAGCCATAAATGCCAGCTCAACATTTAGACCAGTTTTGGCACTTGTTTCCATAAATGGCACTCCGTATTCCTAGAAGAAGATAGCGGCCAATTAGATATATCCACAGCAAACTCATTGCGGAGGGATTTGCACCCTCATTACCGAGTGAATTGCACCTCCGTCATTAGCAGCCACCAAATTTCATTCCTCTGATGTCGACCCGCCAACTGATCACCAACCTCATCATCAAATTACCCCATTATCACTTTGATGAATGTTTTTCCCAGTATTGTAAAATAGTTCCGAATTATTAAATCCATAAGGGAGGATTTTCCCGTCTTGCCCATCATGGGAATCGTAGCGGGCGGGCGGGGTGGGGGGGGGGGGAGTGGGCGGGGGGTGGGCACCATGCTGAGGTCTGTTGACCTCGGGTGGGCTTTTCCAGTTTTGGAGCGAGCGTGCCCGGAAACTCCCGTCCATAGTCTTGCAATAACCGATGCTTTCAGTCACATCCCTTCATTAAAGAAAAGGAACTGGCGTGATAAGGTCTATTTAGTGAAACGCTAAATCTGCCCTTAAATCATCGCAATTTTTGTCACCCTTCCACATTGTCATTGCAGGTCCAGCGAGGCAACTGCCACTGGAATCACCTGAAGGGCAAAAGCAGCGAAAGTAATAAATGGAAGAGCTGATCTGTTATCTGGGCTCTGAATCCCTCCATCCCGAATTCTCACTAACTGCTGATTCACGTCACTACATCTTCATAGCCGCCAGTTAATGCCTAAATCGTACTGCCCGCTGAATCTCGCACCTTAACCTCCCATTATGACGGAGTCAGGTTCGACCTGAAACTGGCAAAGGACGGGCAGGGTGGCTTAGCACAACGTCCTTTTCCCTGCGCCTTGCTTTCAACCCACGCTCGGTCGGTGGAACGGAGATCTTTCTCCCAATTCCCGCTTTTCCGGTTTCCTCGCCACCAGCAGCAGTCTATTCCAGGAACTTCATTTTGCAAAATCTTCCCAGCCCCGCAGTTTAAAGAGAAAACAAAGGGTGTGACCTTTCCCCCTGCTGTGCCAATCGACCGGCACAGTGGGCCAGTAAGATAGCGCGAGACTTTCTCGCCAGGCGCGAACCGGCCTCGTGCCGATAGCCATCTTCCCGGCTCTGTTTTGCCGGCGCAGTCGGCTTTGCGCCCTTTTTGGGACTTTCCTGAAACATGGAATTTTTCGGGCAAGATCACCCCTGAAGGGTGGTTTAAAAAGCAACATACCTTGGCTAATTTTTCTCCTGCTTCTTTCTTCACTGCTCTCTCTTGAGCCACGTCAGCCTTTAAAAGACAGAAATGGCGATGAGTATGTTTCAGGGTCACAGCTTCATGTGTGAGTCTGCGCTCTTTCTAAACAGTGCGGCCTATCCCATACTAACTGATGCAGTTCCCAATTTCTAAAATACAAGCTGAACAGATTGAAATTTCCAATGATCACAACTCCAATGCTTTACCCTTTGCCTTTACTTGGTGCTCCTCCGAAAAGGCCAAGTGATGTTAGTTAAGGAATAAAAGAAAATACTGCGGATGCTGGAATCTAAAACCAAAACAGAAAATGCTGGAAAATCTCAGCAGGTCTTGACAGCATCTGTGGGGAGGGAATAGACAGTAAGAAGTTTAACAACACCAGGTTAAAGTCCGACAGGTTTATTTGGTAGCAAAAGCCACACAAGCTTTCGGAGCTCCAAGCCCCTTCTTCAGGTGAGTCAGAGCCAACGTTTCGAGTCAGAGCTCTGACCAAAGGTCACCCAGACTCGAAACGTTGTCTCTATTCTCTCTCCACAGATGCTGTCAAGACCTGCTGAGATTTTCCAGCATTATCTGTGTTTGACGTGAAGGAATTCTCTGTCGCAATTTACCATTCGACCAAAGGGTGGCAGCAGCTGGTCACACTGCGAAAGGATCGGCTGAATAAAGTTAAGCCTCGGAATTATACTCGTCCGGGGAAAATCAAGTGAAGGGGAGGTCAATTTAACAAAAGGTCAAATCAACAAATTAAAGGGGCAGCGCCTAAGCCTAGAAATGACGGAGTGATAAGTGGGCACTGAAGGGGGTACATGCCCATTCTGCACCTGGGCTGCGCCAGACGCTACACTGGTCACTGTGCCAGCCTGGAACAGCATTTGGCCCATTGACAAATTGGGGCCAAATGCCCCTTTCCGCCTTCTTTCCCATACTTTTACTATGTTTTTACTTTGCTCTGGAGCATTGTTTCAATTTTTAAGGTGATGGCCGAGTGGTATTATCGCTAGACTATTAATCCAGAAACTCAGCTAATGTTCTGGGGGACCCGGGTTCAAATCCCGCCACGGCAGATGGTGGAATATGAATTCAATTTAAAAAGTCTGGAATTAAGAATCTACTGATGACCATGAAACCACTGTTGATTGTCGGGAAAAACCCATCTGGTTCACTTATGACCTTGAGGGAAGGAAACCTGCTGTCCTTACCCGGTCTGGCCTACATGTGACTCCAGAGCCACAGCAATGTGGTTGACTCTCAACTGCCCTCTGAACAAGGGAAACTAGGGACAGGAAATAAATGCTGGCCAGCCTTATGGGTGGCACGGTGGCACAGTGGTTAGCACTGTTGCCTCACAGCGCCAGGGACCTGGGTTCGATTCCTGCCTCGGGTCACCGTCTGTGCGGAGACTACATGTTCTCCCCGTATCTGCGTGGGTTCACTCCGGGTGCTCCGGTTTCCTCCCACAGTCCGAAAGGTAGAGTCATAGAGGTTTACAGCATGGAAACAGGCCCTTTGGCCCAACTTGTCCATGCCGCCCTTTTTTTTAAAAACCCCTAAGCTAATCCCTCCATCCCGAATTCTCACCAACCTCTGATTCACGTCACTACATCTTCATAGCCGCCAGTTAATGCCAGTTAAACTGATGTAATTACTGTCACTGACATATGGTTGAGAGAGGGGCAGGATTGACAGCTCAATATTCCAGGATATAGGATCTTCAGGGAAGGAGGTAAAAGAGGAGGGGGGAGTCACAATTTTGATCAGGGAATCAATTACATCAGTAAGGAAGGATGACATTTTGGAAGGCTCTTCAAATAAAGCCATTTGGGTAGAACTTAAAAACAATAAAAGGAATAATCACATTGCTGGGAGTGTTCTATAGGCCCCCGAACAGTCTGAAGGAAATAGAAGAGCAGATGTGTAGGAAAACTTAAGAGAAGAGTGAAAATAATAGGCTAGTGATAGTTGGTGCTTTCAACTTTGCCAACATTAACTGGCGTGAAAGGTTTAGAGAGGACGGAATTCTTAAAATGCATCCAGAAGAACTTTTTAAGCCAGTGTGTAGAAGGTCCTGCAAGAGAGGGGGCAATCCTGGACTTAAATTTAGGCAATGAAGCCAAGCAAGTGACTGAAGCATCAATGGGGGAGCATTTTGCAGACAGCGATCTTAACTCGGTTAGATTCAAGACTTTTCTGGAAAAGGACAAGTATGGGCCAGAAATCAATGTTCTAAACTGAGGGAAGGCTGGTTTTAATAAGATCAGGTCTGATTTGGATTGGGAGCAGACAATTTTAGGTAAACCTTTGACGGAACAGTGGGACGTATTCAAGATGGAAATAGGGAGACCACAGGACCAACATGTTCCAAATAAAGAAAATGGGTGGGACCAACAAATCCAGTGAACCCTGGGTATCGGGGGATACACAGCATTGGATAGAGAGAAAAAGGGAGGCTTACAGCAGACACCGAGGGCTCAAAGCCATAGAGGAGTATAGAATGTGCAAGAGGGAACTTAAAAAGGAAGTTAAGGAAACAAAAAGAATGGCAAGTAGAATAAAGAAAAATCCAAACTTGTTTTACAAATACATTAAGGGCAAAAGGATAAGTAGTGAGAGTAGGGCCCATTAAGGACCACAGTGTGTGCAGCCAGAGGACATAGGTAGGGTTCTAAATGAATACTTTGCGTTAGAGTGAGGGGTACAATGTGGGTACAGAGATCAGGGAGAAGGACTATGATACAATAAAAAAAAACATAGGGGAGAAGGGGGGTCTCAGTGATCAACAAAGAACAAAGAAAATTCCAGCACAGGAACAGGCCCTTCGGCCCCCCAAGCCTGCACCGATCTTGCGGCCCGACTGAACTAAAACCCCTTACCCTTCTGGGGACCATATCCCTCCATTCCCATCCTGTTCATGTATTTGTCAAAATGCCCCTTAAAAGTCACTATCGTACCTTCTTTCACTACCTCGTTCCAGACCAGAACTACCAGAGTTCCAGACACCCACCACCCTCTGTGTAAAAGAACGTGCCTCGTACATCTCCTTTAAACCTTGCCCCTCGCACCTTAAACCTGTGCCCCCCAGTAATTGATTCTTCCACCCTGGGAAAAAGCTTCTGACTATCCAATTCAGAAGCTAAGTCTGGCAGGCTTAAAAGTAGATAAGTCTCCAGGCCCGGGTGAAATGTGTCCCAGGCTGTTGAGTGAGGCAAGGGAGGAAATAGCAGGGATACTGCAATAATTGTCAATCCCTCTCTGGCCACAGGACAGATGCCGTGGGACTGGAGGACAGCCAATGTGGTACCATTATTCAAGAATGGAGGAAGGCTTAAAGCAGGAAACTACAGGCCAGTAAGTCTAACCTCAGTGGCAGGGAAACTATTGGAAGGAATTCTGAGAAACAGAATTAATCTGCATTTGGAGAGGCAGGAATTAATCAATACCAGTCAGTGTGGTTTTGTTAAAGGGAGGTCATATCTGAGCAACTTGATTGAATTTTTCGAAGAGGTGACCAAGTGTGTAGATGAGGGCAAAGCATTAGACGTGGTCTACTTGGACTTCAGCAAGGTTTTTGACAAAGTGAGACTGATAGCGAAGGTAAGAGTCAATGGGATCCAAGGAAATTTGGCAAATTGGATCTAGAATTGGCTGAGTGGCAGGAAGCAGAGGGTGATGGTTGAAGGGTGATTCTTGACTGGAAGACTGCATCCAGTGGGGTCCTGCAGGGATCACAGTTGGAGCCCTTGCTGTTTGTGGTTTAGATAAGTGATTTTGATTTGAATGCAAGAAGGCTGATCAGTAAGTTCGTGGATGATACGAAAATTGGTAGGGTGGTAAATAGTGAGGAGGCTAGCCTTAGACTACAGGAGGATATAGACAGGATGGCCAGATGGGCTGCTCCGTGGCAAATGGAGCTCAATCCAGATAAGTGTGAGGCGATGCACTTGAGCAGGACAAACAAGACAAGGGAATACACGATGAACACCAGGACCCTGGGAAGCACCGAGGATCAGAGGAAGTTTGGTGTGTGCAGGTACACCGGTCCCTTAAAGAAACAGGGCGGATGGATAAAGTGGAATTCTTGACTTTATTAGTCGAGACATGGGCCAGAATTCTACCGCCCTGCCCGCCACGGGAATCGGAGTGGGTGAGGAGCAGAGCATGGGAAGGTCTGTTGATCTTAGGCAGGATTTTACGGTTTCGGGACGAGCGAGGCTGTAGAATCCTACCCACAGAGTTTTAGAGCGAGGAGCTGGAACTGTATAAAACATTGGTTAGGCCACAGCTAGGATATTGTGTGCAGTTCTGGAATCCACATTACAGGAGATATGTGGTAGCATTAGAAAGGGTGCAGAGGAGATTTACCAGGATGTTGCCTGGGCTGGAGAGTTTTAGTTATGGAGAGAGACTAGGTAGACTGGGATTGATTTCCTTGAAGCAGAGGAGACTGAGGAGGGACATGATTGAGATGTAAATGAGATTAAACCCATGCAGACAGGGGGAGAATGAGCAAACTCCACACAGGGAGTCACCCTAGACTGGAATTGAACCCAGGTCCCTGGCGCTGTGAGGCAGCAGCAGTGCTAACCACTGTGCCACCATGCCATCAATATATCCTGATGACACAAGAGGACCAATTCCACGTGCTCCTCTCACTCACACTACCAGAGGCTTTGGAGAGGGTACAGGAAAGATTTACCAGGATGTTGCCTGGTTATGGAGGGCATTGGCTATGAGGAGAGGTTGGAGAAACTTGGTTTGTGCTCACCGGAACGACGGAGGTTGAGGGGGCGACCTGATAGAAGTCTACAAGATTATGAGGGGCATGGACAGAGTGGATAGTCAGAAGCTTTTTTCCAAGGTGGAAGAG
Source organism: Mustelus asterias (assembly GCF_964213995.1). Taxonomy (NCBI): domain Eukaryota; kingdom Metazoa; phylum Chordata; class Chondrichthyes; order Carcharhiniformes; family Triakidae; genus Mustelus; species Mustelus asterias. The sequence goes on along the minus strand of NC_135823.1, from coordinate 55,257,792 downwards.
TCAATTACCAGGGGGCACAGGTTTAAGGTGCGAGTGGCAAGGTTTAAACGAGATGTCTGAGGCAAGATATTTACACAGAGGGTGGTGGGTGCCTGGAACTCGTTGCCGGGGGAGGTAGTGGAATCAGATACAATAGTGACTCTTAACTTGACAAATACATGAATAGAATGTGAATAGAGGGATATGGTCCCCGGAAGGGTAGGAGGTTTTAGTTCAGTCGGGCAGCATGGTGGGTGCAGGCTTGGAGGGCCGAAAGGCCTGTTCCTGTGCTGTAATGTTCTTTGTTCTTTGATCTTCATTAATCCCTTCCTGGCCACTCCTGCTCATCTCCAGGCCTGCATTTGAGCTGGGTGCGGTCAAAAGCATAGGCCTTTGATCGTGACAGTGCTTTCAAAGACTGGCACCTGAATGGATACAAAGATGTAGCATGCCAGCACTCACCTTGTTACCCAATAGCATGATTACCACGTCTTGAGTCGCATATTCATGGATCTCCGTCAGCCAGGCCTAAAAGGAACAAGGGAAGTGATGTTAAAATCTCTTGAACCACAGAAACCACAAAGTCGATATGAACGATCTAATTCGGTTCCCCCTCCACTGACAACGACCAAGATTCAAAAGCCGATGGGAAAGCTTCTGTAGCTACACTGGATAAAAATTGTACAAAGATAGGTGAACAATGACAGGGAAAGCTTGCAATCTGAATTTAGTGGTCAGTAAAATGGGAAAGATCGAGACATCTCAAAACAAAACATTCAATCACTGGATTTGGTCGGTTGCCTGAATACTTGCTATCCTAATGTAACTCACTCCCAGCTTAGTTCCTGCTCAGATTTAATCTCTTCAGCAAGTGGCTAGCTTTAAGATCACGGTTATTGTTATATATCAAACAGAAAATGCTGGAAAATCTCAGCAGGTCTGACACATACGTGGGGAGAGAATAGAGTCAACGTTTTGAGTTTAAGTTTAAGTTCATTTATTAGTGTCACAAGTAGGCTTACATTAACAGTTTAGAAGGATGAGGGGGGATCTTATGGAGACTTATAAGATAATGCGGGGGCTGGATAGGGTGGAGGCGGAGAGATTCTTTCCACTTAGTAAGGAAGTTAAAACTAGAGGACACAGCCTCAAAATAAAGGGGGGTCGGTTTAAGACAGAGTTGAGGAGGAACTTCTTCTCCCCCAGAGGGTGGTGAATCTCTGGAATTCTCTGCCCACTGAGGTGGTGGAGGCTACCTCGCTGAATATGTTTAAAGCGCGGATGGATGGATTCCTGATCGGTAAGGGAATTAAGGGTTATGGGGATCAGGCGGGTAAGTGGTACTGATCCACGTCAGATCAGCCATGATCTTATTGAATGGCGGGGCAGGCTCGAGGGGCTAGATGGCCTACTCCTGCTCCTATTTCTTATGTTCTTATGTAACACTGCAATGAAGTTACTGTGAAAATCCCCTAGTCGCCACACTGCGGCACCTGGCTCCCTGATGAGGGAGAATTTAGCACGGCCAATGTACCTAACCAGCACGTCTTTTGGAAACCTGAGCACCCGGAGGAAACCCCACACGTTCATGGGGAGAATGTGCAAACTCCACACAGAGAGCCTGATTTTACCATCAAGTTGCGCCTGTTTTTGGGCGCAAAAGTTTGGTAAAGTTGGGCATGAGGCGAGTAGCGCGATCCGCGCTGGTTCCCCCCTTTTACCAAGGCCCGAAAATGGCCACAATCGGGACCGTGCCCGAAATGGGTGCAACGCGAATGCATTTGCGTGCATTTAAATTGACTTAATGGACGGCACACCCAACTTTACCGGCACTTCCCCTTTTACCACCGCGTTTGCCCATCCAGAATCGGCGCGAAACAGACATGCTCCATAGAAGTCCGATTCGGGCACTCCAGTTAGTGAGGAGGTAGGTACTGAGCGTCCGACGGCACTCTGCTTGAGACCGATGGGGAGGGAAGGGTGATCCGCTGCCACTCTGCCTGAGATCAGTGGAGGGGAAGGGGGGGAGGGGCCTGCAATCGGTCTGGGTGGCGGGGGGGGGGGGGGTGGGGGGATAAGGGATCAGTACTGTTGTGGGGGGTGGGACATTGTCTGTGGGGGCCAGAGGGAGGCATTATCAGGCCCCGGGAGGGATGTGGCAGGGGAGCGGCATTCTATCTTTTTTTCCGGAACACGCACAATTGGAGGCGCTGATCAGAGCTATAGGGTTTCGGCCGCGTTAAGCCCCGCCCACAGGCTTCTGCAGCGCGATTCAGAATCGCTGATATTTTTTCAGGCAGAGTGTGTATGGGGGTGCCTGAGAACAGGTCGAAAAGTTGGATCTGAAACACTCCCAGTTTCAAGTCCGCCCAACACTTAGAATCAAAATGGTAAAATAGGGCCCAAAGAGTCACCCGAGGCTGGAATCGAACCCGGGTCCCTGGCGCTGTGAGGCAGCAGTGCTAACCACTGTGCCACTGTGTTGCCCCCTTACGTCAATGCAGTCTCACCGCCCTCTGGAATATCTGTGCTCATCTAATTCAGTTTTTAAAGTTTATTTATTGTCACAAGTAGGCTTACATTAACACTACAATGAAGTTACTGTGAAACTCCCCGAGTCGCCACACTCCAGCGCCTGGTCTCCTTACACCGAGGGAGAATTTAGCCTGGCCAATGCACCTAACCAGCACGTCTTTTGGACTGTGGGAGAAAACCTGGAGGAAACCCACGCAGACACGGGGAGGACGTGCTGACTCCGCACAGACAGTGACCTAAACGGGAATCGAACCCGGGTCCCTGGCACTGTGAGACAGCAGTGCTAACCACTGCGCCACCGCGAGATGCTGTCAGAACTGCTGAGATTTTCCAGCACTTTCTGTTTGAGTTCTCAGATCAAGGTTGCTGGTACATTTCTTGATGGAGCCTTGCATCCTGCAGTGGTGTTCCAGTGAATAAGTTTTGTCAAGTTGTCACTCGGAAGAAAAGTAGGTAAGCTTGCAAATCGTCCTGCTTTTGCACAGAGCTGAAATACAACTACAGTCATCAATCATTTCTTACTGTCCTGCTACTTAATTTCTAGCTGGCAGATGATGGAATAAAGCATCCCAGTGAGTCTCCTATTAAACAGCAATGTAATACTTCACACATTTTTGCTGTGGTCAGCAATGAAATCTCGACAAGTTGACTGCTGCATTGATTAGATAACACACTGGTTCCATCGTTCTGAGGTGTGGCACTCATTTAAAGTCTCAATAGACTTATCACTTAATCCCTAAGGGAGCTGAAGGGAGCATTGTATAAATACACCTAAAATACCAGGTTGACATGTCACTTGGACTGAGCTTCTGATTTAGTAAAGCCCGCAGTCGCTGCTCTGTCCACCTTGCCCAATGAATCAGGTCTTGGCTATTGAGGAGATGGCAAATGAGTAATGAAGTACCTACGTGATAACTGATTGCGCTGACACTTCTCCACGCACAGCCTTTCCCTGCCCTGTAATCTTTTCTAGTCAAGTCTCGCTAGTTCGCTTTATCTTTCTGTGAAGGGTGCAATCAACCCGTCTCTCTTTGCTCAACTCAGTTAACAGCTCCAGCCACCTTTGACCGACCATTGTGATTTTTCTAAGCGGCTCACACACATTCAGAAATAATTGGCTTTCTTTCACAGAACTAAACGAATCATGGACTAGCTCGGGTGAATGCATGGGGTTATGGGGATAGGGCCTGGTTGGGATTGTGGTCGGTGCAGACTCGATGGGCTGAATTGGCCTCTTTCTGCACTGTAGGATTCTATGTATGCCCTGTTTGAGAGCAGATATCCACTCCATCTGACGAAGGAGCAGCGCTCCTAAAGCTAATGGCATTTGCTACCAAATAAACCTGTTGGACTTTAACCTGGTGTTGTTAAAACTCTTACTATCTTATATTACAACAGAGAAGGTGTACACATTTTGGCTGCCAAGTGCTCGGAATATTCTAATGCCGTGGAAGGTGCTATAGAAATGGAAGTTCTTTCTTCCTTCAGTGCCAGATTGATAACATGTATTGGCTGCGAGATTGTTAATATTCACAGTTGGGCTTACGTTCCTTCAGTTTGGACTGAATTTGCAACAGGTCCCAGAGGTGATGGTCTCATGTCCAATATTTGCACCGCCTTTCCTAACAAATGTTCCAAAAATTTAATCTGTTCCAGGAGACTAGATGAAATGAGTTGAGCTGCGGCTTGTTACAGGCTAGTTCATTGGAACTCATATGAAAATAACTTCCAAGTTAAATTAACAGAATCATTTCCAAAGGCTATAAAATGATCAGTTATCTAACAGAAGGTCGATTATAAATGATGAGCCTTCAAATGAGCACATTACAAACATCCATATTGAAGCAGTTAGGAATATATTAAAATGGCGATTATGCTAGGAATGTAATCAATTATTTCTGGGGTTGGCAATAATTGAGGCCGAGCAGAATGTAGTGGCATGGTCATTGGACTAGTAAGGTTCATGCTAATGCCATGACAGTATGGGCGGCATGGTGGCAGAGTGGTTAGCACTGATCACCTCACAGCGCCAGAGTCCCAGGTTCAATTCCAGCCTTGGGTCACTGTCTGTGCTGAGTTTGCACATTATCTCTCTGTTTGTGTTAAAAGGAGAGGCTGGATAGACTGCAACTTTTTTTTCCCTGGAGCGTAGGAGACTTAGGGGTGATCTTATGGAGGTCTATAAAATTATGAGAGGCATAGATCAGCTAGATAGTCAACATCTTTCCCCGAGGTAGGGGAGTCCAAAACTAGAGGGCATAGGTTTAAGGTGAGAGAGGAGAGATACAAAAGGATCCAGGAGGGCATTTTTTCACACAGAGGGTGGTGAGTGTCTGGAACAAGCTGCCAGAGGTAGTAGTAGAAGCAGGTACAATTTTGTCTTTTAAAAAGCATTTAGACAGTTACATGGGTAAGATGGGCATAGATGGGTATGGGCCAAACGTGGGCAACTGGGACTGGCTTAGTGGTTAAAGAAAAAGGGCGGCATGGACAAGTTGGGCCGAGGGCCTGTTTCCATGTTGTAAACTCCGATGACTCTATTCTCCCCGTGTCTGCGTGGGTTTCCTCCCATAGTCCAAAGATGTGCAGGTTAGGTGGATTGGCCATGCTAAATTGACCCTTAGTGTCAGGGGAACTAGCAGGGTAAATATTTGGGGTTACAGGCCTGGGTGGGATTCTTATCAGTGTAGGCCCAATGGCCTTCTTCTGAATTGTAGGGATTCTATGATTCTATGGCAGGGGTTCGAATCCCACCACGGGTAGAGGGTGAAACTTGAATTCAATAATGATCGGGAATTAAAAGTCATGACCATTGTTAAAAACCCAGATGGTTCAGTAATGCACTTTAAGGAAGGAAATCTGTCGTCCTAATCTGGTCTGGTCTGCATATGACTCCTGATAGACTCAAAGCAATGCGCTTGACTCTAAACTGCTGTCTGAAATGGCCTGGCAATCCATTCAGTTCAAGAGCAGTGAGGGATGGGTAACAAATGCTGGCACTTGTCAGTGATGCCCACATCCCATGAAAAAATCTTAATTTCTTCATGCATGGCTACATTCCAACTGAACAATCACTAAAGTTTGGTTTGAAGTGAATGTAAAGTGTTAGGGACCAGATCAGAAACTCCGAGGTATGTTATGAAGTTAGCCTGGACCCCAACTTTTTTTTGATTTTGGCATTAGTGTGAGCATAAGGTGTTTTGCTCCGGGTGTGATTCTATAGACCCACTGGTTCATTTTTATTCAAGCAAACTTTATTTAACAACACAATTAAAACACAACAAAAAGAATTAGCATAATTTTTACCAATTGAAATACATAATCATGACAAGGTATAATTGTTAACAGCTAGCTATCTCTATAGCTCCAATTTAAACAATATCCCCACAGACATACATCCTTCTTCAGAATCACTTAGCATAAAAAGGTCATGTGGATGATACATTTCCAGCCCTTTAACCCCTCTGGACAGAGATACAGAAAGATACCAGTCTTCTGACTCCCATACAGCAGCCTCCAGAGAACGATCTATCTTCAAACAGTAAACTTCAGAGAAAGAGAGCTATTTGCTGGCAGGTCCCAGTCTCCAATCTCCAGAGAGAGAAAGGGAGACACACTACTTCTCTCTAAAGATCCCAAGCAGCAGCTGAGATTGTTTCTCTCTGTGAGCCAAGCCCAATCAGATGATTTTTCCTGTCAATCAACCTAATCAAACCCCACTCTGAAAATCCCCAGGGGAATTCAAATTCTATGGTGGGCTTCGAACCTGGGTCCCCAGTGCATTACACTGGCTCACTAGTCCAGTGACAATACCATTGTACCACCACCACTCCTAAAGGGCAACTAGGGATGGATAATAAATGTTGGCCTTTCCAGCAACGCCCACATCCCAAGAAATTATTTTAAAAACAAGAGTCAACTGAGTTCCCTGATAAATTCAAGAATGGTCACGTGCCGATGGAACTGTACCCAGCACGAGCTAACTCTTACAGTAGATAAGAGGCAACTCGTCAACCTTAAGAGAAACCTTCAGTGATATTTTATCTGTGAAACCCAGCAATCTAGCCAGTGGCTGACCTTTGATTGATCTGTTCTCTTTTTAACATCCAATCTCACACACTCCCTAGCATTTTTAAGTGAGATGACCTCTCGCTGACTTTGGGTAAGCGCCAAAGGTTGTAGTGAAAGCATCCTAGGATCACAGGCATGTGGATTTTTGGCTTCTTAAGCCAGAAGTTTAAAGTTTATTTATCAGCGTCACAAGTAGGTTTACGTTACAATGAAGTTACTGTGAAAATCCCCCGGTCGCCACACTCCGGTGCCTGTTCGGGTACACTGAGGGAGAATTTAGCATGGCCAATCCACCTAACCAGCATGTTTTTCAGGAGGAAATTAGAGCACCCGGAGGAAACCCATGCAGACACAGGGAGAACGTGCAGACTCCGCACAGGCAGTGACCTGAGCCAGGAATTGAACCCTGGTCCCTGGCACTGGGAGGCAACAGTGCTAACCACTGTGCCACCGCATTGCCCCTTTCTCGAAAAGGATTGGTTAGTGTGAACTCGGGAATATAGGGCAGGTGGGAGTGCAGAGTGGATATTCAATGGGTAACTGTGTGGTGTGGGTAGAAGAAGCTCCCTGTGTTCCAGGGAACAATAGTCTCAGTACTCTGAAAAGCTCCTCTTCCTGACTAAGGACAGGTAGATGCAGTCTGAAGCTTCGTTACATCGATGCTGGAGAAAGTTGGCAGGGTGATCTGCTCCCAGTATTTGCCAAAGCTGCTCAGTGGCCATCTGTTGGGAACCGTATCAGAAGCGTGCAAGCTAACTCGCTTTTTCAGTTCTCCTGTGGAGGAGCAGCTGGCTTTCCATTCTGTGACCTTTCTCGTTGGGAAACTTGAAAGCTCGTATTCATCCTCCGGTGAACTGTGAGCAGAAGCCCATTTCGAACCATTTAGTGTCTCCTTTTCCTTGTTTTGATCTTCAATGCAGCATGAGAAATGAGCAAAGACTATTAATCACATTGAGGTTACTGCTTCTCATGTACAACCATAAGGCTTGCACTGCCATAGCCTCTCCCTGAATTCATTCACTTGTATTGGCGGCACGGCGGTACAATAGTTAGCACTGCTGCCTCACAGCGCCAGGGACCTGGCTTCAATTCCGGCCTCGGGTTACTGTCTGTGTGGAGTCTGCACGTTCTCCCCGTGTCTGCGTGGGTTTCCTCTGGGTGCTCTAGTTTCCTCCTATTCTCCAAAGATGTCTGGGTTAGGTGGATTGGCAATGGTAAATTGCTGTTTGTAATATATAAATGATTTGGAGGAAAATGTAACTGGTTTGATTCGTCAGTTTGCGGACGACACAAAGATTGGCGGATTTGCGGATAGCGATGAGGACCATCAGAGGATACAGCAGGATATAGATCGGTTGAAGACATGGGCAGAGAGTCGGCAGATGGAGTTTAATCCGGACAAATGAGAGGTAATGCATTTTGGAAGGTCTAATACAGATAGGAAACGTACAGTAAATGGCAGAACCCTTAAGAGTTTTGATAGGCAAAGGGATCTGGGTGTACCTTGATAGGCAAAGGGATCAGTGACCACAGGTCACTGAAAGTGGCAATTCAGGTGGAGAAGGTAGTCAAGAAGGCATACGGCATGCTTGCCTTCATCGGCCGGGGCATTGAGTTTAAAAACTGGCAAGTCATGTTGCAGCTTTATGAAACCTTAGTTAGGTCGCACTTGGAATATAGAGTTCAATTCTGGTCGCCACACTATCAGAAGGATATGGAGGCTTTGGAGAGGGTACAGAAAAAGTTACCAGGATGATGCCTGGTATGGAGGGCATTAGCTATGAGGAGAGGTTGGAGAAACTTGGTTTGTTCTCACTGGAGCGACAGAGGTTGAGGGGCGACCTGATGGAAGTCTACAAGATTATGAGGGGCATGGACAGAGTGGATAGTCAGAAGCTTTTTCCCAGGGTGGAAGGGTCAATTATTAGGGGGCACAGGTTTAAGGTGCAAGAGGCAAGGTTTAAAGGAGATGTACGAGGCAAGTTTTTTACACAGAGAGTGGTAGGTGCCTGGAACTCGCTGCAGAGGGAGGTAGTGGAAGCGGATACGATAGTGACTTTTAAGGAGCGTCTTGACAAATACATGAATAGGATGGGAATGGAGGGATATGATCCCCGGAAGGGGAGGGGGTTTTAATTCAGTCGGGCAGCATGGTTGGTGCAGGCTTGGAGGGCTGAAGGGCCTGTTCATGTAATTTTCTTTGTTCTTTGACCCTTACTGTCAGGGGGATTAACAGGGTAAACACTTGGGGTTACGGGGATGGGGCGTGAGTGGGATTGCGGTCGGTGCAGACTCGATGGGCTGAATGGCCTCCTTCTGCACTGTAGGGATTCGATGAATTGAATTTATTATTGTCACATGTATTGGGATACAGTGAAATGTATTGTTTCTTGCACGCTCTTCAGACAAAGCATACTATTCACAGAGTACATAAGGGAGAAGGAAGTGAGAGGGTGCAGAATGTAGTGTTACAGTTACTATTAGGGTGAAGAGAAAGATCAGCTTAATATGTGATAGGACATTCTCGTTGGAGTCAAATAAGCATGGTTAATTATTCCAAAAGGCTACAAAAACTAAATTTATTCTTTGACCCCCAAAACACAAACTATTTACAAACTCGACAGTCACCGTCACTATGACCGCCTATTTCTATCCCTGTAACAAGCCACTCATCCCCTGCCTGCGCTCAACTGTTGCTGAAACTGTGATATATGTATCTACATTGTATGCTGGGGTTTGGGATGTGGACTGCCCCTTTAAGAGTGTGGGTCAGGTGACCCCTGGACAGTAATCCCCTCCCAGCGTGGGACTCGGTTGGGCAGTCTTAACCTGACTATGAATCAATGCACACCTAAAGTGCTCCCAGTGTTCAAGTTATCAAGCCTAACTCGTGAATCTTCATGCACCCTTAATCCATAGGGACAAACATAAGAGAAAACCACAATCATACCTCTGTTACCTACAGATGTTATTATTTCAATGCTCCCCTGGTGGTCTTCCATCTTCCACAATCCTTAAACTTCAACTCACCCAGAACTCCGTTTCACTAAATCACCGCTGTGCTCTCCAACCTCCAGTGGATCTGCTCTGGCAATGCCTCAAGGTAGAAATTCTCATTAAAGGCATCCACCGTCCCTTTCTCTGTAACCTCTTCCAGCAGCCCCTCTTCCCACCCAACCCACCAGATCTCTTTGTTCCTCCAATTCTAGCCTCTTGAGCACCCCCTGTTTTTCTTGACTCTGTCATAAAGTTTATTTATGAGTCACAAGTAGGCTAATATTAACACTGCAATGAAGTTATTGTGAAAATCCCCTCGTTGCCACACTCCGGCGCCTGTCTGGGTACACTGAGGGAGAATTTAGCATGGCCAATGCATCTAACCAGCTTTCGGACTGTGGGAGGAAACCGGAGCACCCGGAGGAAACCCACGCAGACACGGGGAGAACGTGCAGACTCCGCACAGACAGTGACCCAAGCCAGGAATTGAACCCAGGTCCCTGGCGCTGTGAGGCAGCAGTGAGCTACCGCTTATAAACTGCCTTGGGACATTTTCTTGTATGAAAGGCTTTATAAAAATGCAAGTTGTTCTTGTGTCCTACCAGCCGCATTTCCCTGTTGTGGACAGGAGTCTGGTCATGCTGTTCCAACATCATTCCTTTTCCAATCTGCTCTTCCCCTCCTCGGGATAGTGATATCAGCTGAGGAGTAATTTCACAGCAAACACCACCACGCAACAAATGACTGCCATTTGTTGCACACTAAATACTTACAAGCTACTCAAACTCATTGTTATCCTCACCTGACACTCACACAAGTGCACTGTCTTAGCGAAAGTCCCAATTTTTTGTTTATTCATTCGTGGGACATGGGCGTCGCTGACTGGGCCAGCATTTATTGCCCATCCCTAGTTGCCCTTGAGGAGATGGTGGTGAGCTGCCTTCTTGAAATATTGCAACCCACGTGCTGTGGGTTGACCCACAATGCCGTTAGGGAGGGAATTCCAGGATTTTGACCCAGTGACAGTGAAGGAACGCGATATATTTCCAAGTCAGGATGGTGAGTGGCTGTGTGGGGAACTTGCAGGTGGTGGTGTTCACATGTATCTGCTGCCCTTGTCCTTCTAGATGGAAGTGGCCATGGGTTTGGAAGATGCTGTCTAAGGATCTTTGGTGAATTGCTGCAGTGCATCTTGTAGATAGTACACACTGCTGCTACTGAGCGTCGGTGGTGGAGGGAGTGGATGTTTGTGGATGTGGTGCCAATCAAGCGGGCTGCTTTGTCCTGGATGGTGTCGAGCTTCTTGAGTGTTGTTGGAGCTGCACCCATCCAGGCAAGTGGAGAGTATTCCATCACACTCCTGACTTGTGCCTTGTAGATGGTGGACAGGCTGTGGGGAGTCAGGAGGTGAGTTACTCACTGCTGTATTCCTAGCCTCTGACCTGATCTTGTCGCCACTTTACGTGGCAAGTCCAGTTGAGTTTCTGGTCGATGGTAACCCCAAGGATGTTGACAGTGGAAGATTCAGCAATGATAACACCATTGAATGTCAAGGGGCAGTGGTTAGAGTGTCTCTTATTGGTGATGGCCATTGTCTGGCATTTGTGTAGCATGAATGTTACTTGCCATTTGTCAGCCCAAGCCTGGATATTGTCCAGATCTTGTTGCATTTGAACATGGACTGCTTCAGGAGGAGGAATTTTAAAAAAATCATTCATAGGATGTGGTTGTCACTGGCTGGGTCAGCATTTATTGTCCATTGAACCATAGTAAAGTTACAGCACAGAAGGAGGCCATTTGGCCCATCTTGTCTATGTCACCTGCATGCCCTTTCTAATCCCACCTTCTTGCATCTGGCCTTGAGTTCTGAAGCTTGCAGCACTTAAGGTGCAGATCCATCCCTACTTGCCGTTGAACTGAATAGTTTCCTAGGCTATTTCAGAGAACATTTAAGAGTCAATCACTTTGCTGTGGATTTGGATTCACATGTAGTCCAGACCAGTTAAGGGTGGCAGATTTCCTTATCTGAAGGACATTAGTGAATTAGGTGGGTTTTTATGACAGTTGAGAATGGTTTCATGGTCATCAGTAGATTCCTAATTCCAGATATCTTTATTGAATTCAAATTTGATCATCTATTGTGGCGGGATTCGAACCCAGGTCCCCTGGGTCTCTGCATTATTCATCCATGATTTTCAACCCCCAAGGCCAATTATGGCAGCTCTACAACCGAAGAGACTGAGGAATGAGCCTCAATCCTTTGTCATCTTAATGATTCAATCCCTCACCAGACTCTGCATTTACCCAATGGCGCATTGGAGAGATCTTCTCCAAAAGGTTTTGGCCGGAATTCCCTGGTTGTTCACGCTGGCGGGATTCTCCAGTCCCTCCGGCTGCGCACCCTTGTCTGTGGTTTTCCCACCGGGGTGGGGAGATGTCAGTGGGAATTCCCATTGACAGCGGATAGACCAGAGGATCCCGGCATAGCAAATCCTGCCGGCGGGACGCACACTGCTGGGTGACCGAAGAATCTCGCCCTTGTTCTTTTATTCCTCTGCTTTGCCTGATGATCTTCGATCTCTTTCTTAAGGCTGAGTAGCATTAGCCAACTATGATAAGCTTCGTTCTTCATGAGTCTGTACCTCTCGGTGATATAAAGCTATTTTTAAATAATGCATAATTCATGTCGATCAATGCCTTTCAGCCTTTCAAAGATGCTGGACAATTTACTGTCTCAATCTCCTTCTTTCCCAAAGAAACAAGTCATTTATCAGTGTGAACCCCCTCCTCATTACATTACAGCAGCGACTACCGAGAACATTTTACATGCTGAAAAGCACTGTGGGATGTCCTGAGGTCATGAAAGGCGCTACATCAATGCAAGCCTCCCTTTTGTTTTACTGCTTTTTTTAGAAATAGGACGACTTCCCTTTACAATCAGCCTCGCTGCTCTTTTCGCCGGCCTCTCGAATGAATCAATGTGCTTTCAAAGGTAAAGTGCCCAGAACTCGCGCTGAATTGGGTTCCCGGTAACGCTATGCAGTGCTATTAATAACCCGCTTCAACTTGTAACAAAAGCCCTTGAGATTCATTCCATGGATTGATTTGCTGTGTGAACAACAGCCTCACGTTGATTTCTGCTGGTAAATCACCCATAGCAACACCCCTTTTCCTCTTTCCGCCCATTATGTCCTCCTGGGAGCTCCCCCCACCCCCATCCCGGTCAGCATCTTGGCACTGGTACAGAATGTTCACAAGAATGATCCCTGGAATGAAGAGCTTGTTGTATGAAGAACGGTTGGGGACTCTGGGTCTGTACTCATTGGAGTTTAGAAGGATGAGGGGAGATCTTATTGAAACTTACAGGATACTGCGAGGCCCGGATAGAGTGGACGTGGAGAGAATGTTTCCACTAGTAGGAAAATCTAGAACCAGAGGGCACGATCTCAGGCTAAAGGGACGATCCTTTAAAACAGAAATGAGGAGGAATTTCTTCAGCCACAGAGTGATGAATCTGTGGAACTCTTTGCCGCAGAAGGCTGTGGAGGCCAGATCATTGAGTGTCTTTAAGACACAGATAGATAGATTCTTGATTAATAAGGGGATCAGGGGTTATGAGGAAAAGGCAGGAGAATGGGGATGAGAAAAATATCAGCCATGATTGAATGGCGGAGCAGATTCGAAGGGCCGAGTGGCCTAATTCTGCTCCTATGTCTTATAGTACAGGATGCCCGAGATCACTGCGAACAGCTCTTTTCCCCAAACACTTTGCTTCTGGTATTCGCTGATGTGGTGCTACCTTGGAGACCATTTTGAAAAGTTTATTTATTAGTGTCAGAAGTAGGCTTACATTAACACTGCAATGAAGTTACTGTGAAAATCCCCTAGTCGCCACACCCTGGCGCCTGTTCATGTGCACTGAGGGAGAAGTTAGCATGGCCAATGCACCTAACCAGCACATCTTTTGGACTGTGAAAGGAAACCGGAGCAGCCGGTGGAAACCCACGTAGACACGGGGAGAACATGCAGACTCCGCACAGACAGTGACCCGAGCCGGGAATCAAACCCGGGTCCCTGGTGCTGTGAGGCAGCAGTGCTAACCGCTGTGCTACCATGCTGCTTACATAGGGATTAGGAGCAAGAGTTGGCCATTTGGTCCCTCTCGCCTTCTCTGTCATTCAATCGGATTACAGCTAACCTTTGACCTCCACTCCACCTTCTCACATTATCCCATAATTCCCTTAAATATCTAAACATCCATCAACCCCTTGTCTTGAACATATTCAATGACTGAGCATCCACAGCTCTCTCAGAAAGAGATTTGGCAAAGGTTCACAACGTTGAGTCAATATAATAATTTAAATATTCTGGAGTTTGGGGGAGAGGGAAGTGTTTCACTAAATACCTTCAGTTGCCACAGCCGCAATCTTAACTTCTCTCACCTGGTGGGCATCTACAGTACCAGGAACCACGTACCCTCCACCAATTTGGCTTCTTTCCCACCATATTTCCATGGTAACCTGCCATTCTAACAGTTTCAGGCAGGGAGCTGGATACTGTTCTGAACATTCTACATCCGGTTTCTCACTGGTGAATTATACCGGTGGCCGGAATTTTCCGGATGTTCAAGCCCCACAGCCAGCGAGGACGGAGAATTTGGCGCTCAGCCAAATCCCTGTTCACTGTAGCGGGACCGGAGAATCCCGCTGGCGTGAATGGCTGGAGAATCCCGGCCCAGGTTTAACATTCTCCAATACCTCAGGAAATATTGAGAAAAATGACTAAACTGAAATAATTAAGTTTATTACGCTCCCTGATTGTGTTTATGCAGATGGATTTTAGGGGACGCCTGTACTTTAACCCAACTAGTCCAATTACAAGCACACTTTGGGTCAAATTGCCCAATCGCACCCGAAGCATCACGACTTGCGCTGCTGCGCTTCAATGACAAGCTGCTGATTTAATAAATTTGGAAAATAAAGAACTACATTTACATAGTGGGGGCGATCTTACTTTCTCTCCCCACCAGTCAATGGTTCGCACCCTATTTCTCACTTCTCACAATCTTACCGGCATTGGATATCCAGTGAGATCAGCCTAATTTCCGAAAAGGTGCGGTCCATGCAGTCGGACTGCCCGTGCCAGGGTGGGGGGGGAGGGAGGGGAGGGGGGTGTGATTGGCCACCCCATGCATTGGGGAGGGGTGATTGGCTGTGGAGGACAATGACAGTTGGGGGAGGCAGTGACAGCTCTCTCTTGCATTGAACAGAGCGATCTGTGCATGTGCAATGGTGCCCCCTGCTGCAATATGCTGACTTTCAGGTGCGCGTAGAGGCCAGGCTCCTGCCCCCACCCCTCCCCCTGCTGGCGGGAAACAGCTCTTGCTTCATTTTTTTCCTCAGAGTGTGGTCAGATTGGATTTTTGACTCGCCCAAAAATGGTCGCAATTCCTGTTTATACGCTCATTTGGCACTTGGAAATTTTTTGGTAAGATTGCCCCCAGTGTCTTTTATGACTTCAGGATGACCCAGGGTACTTTGCAGCTGCTGGAGTCATTTTGAAGTGCAGTAATTGTGGAGGAAACATGGCTGCCAATCAGCACACGGCAAGATCCCGCAAACAGCAAAGAGATACATGATCAGATAATCTGTTTTAGTGATGTTGGTTGGGGGATAAATATTAGTGTGGTACACTGGATTGAATTCCCCTGCTCTTCTTCAAAAAGGTGCCATGGCCTGTCCCTCTGAAAGGGGAGAGAAAACACCTCATCTAAACCACTCAAGGAAATTTGGTATGTCCACTACGACTCTAACCAACTTTTACAGATGCACCATAGACAGCATTCTTTCTGGTTGTATCACAGCTTGGTATGGCTCCTACTCTGCCCAAGAATGCAAGAAACTACAAAAGGTCATGAATGTAGCCCAATCCATCACGCAAACCAGCCACTCATCCATTGACACTGTCTACACTTCCCACTGCCTCGGAAAAGCAGCCAGCTTAACTAAGAGCCCCACACACCCCGGACATTCTCTCTTCTATCTTTTTCCATCGGGAAAAAGATACAAAAGTCTGAGGACAAGTACCAACCGACTCAAGGACAGCTTCTTCCCTGCTGCCATCAGACTTTTGAATGGTCCCACCTTGCATTAAGTTGAACTTTCTCTGCGCCCTAGCTATGATTGTAACACTACATTCTGCACTCTCTCCTTTCCTTCTCTATGAATGGTACGTTTTGGCTGTGTAGTGCGCAAGAAACAAACTTTTCCACTGTATAACAATGCATGTGACAATAATAAATCAAATCAAATCAAATCTGAAAGATGGCCCCTCCGACAGTGCTGTTCTCCCTCAGTTCTGCCCTGGAAGCACAGCTCAGACTATGCATTCTATTCTTTAGTGTGGAATTTAAACCCACTGCCTACTGACTCACAGGTGCGAGTGCTACCCACTGGTAATGAATGTTAATCTGCTGCAGTTAACGCAAGTACTTGTCATTTGTTCAACCCCGTTACTACTGACAAGCTAGCATGGCAACATCAATTGTCACTGTTCACAGCTCAAATAACTGGGGGAATAAAACAGACAAGGAAAATGTCCTTGAAAAAGCCCAAATGCCAAGGAGGAAAATATAATTCGAATAAACACAAAATGGAATCCAGTTATGACCAGTTCAGCAATCTCAATGTATAGAGCGCTGAGTCAGAAGGCTGTGGGTTTAACTTCCACTCCAGTAATTGGAGTAACATCATCCAGGCTGACACTCCAGTGCTGTGGGGAATAGTACTGAGGGAGTGTTAAACTGACAGAAGAGGCGTCTGTTAGGCACTTTAAGCTGATGCCCCGTCATATGGACATAAAAGATCCCATGACACCGTTTCAAAGAAGAGTTAACCCAAGGAATATTTATCCCTCACTCAACACCTCAGTGCAGATATTCCGTCCATTATCACGTTGCTGTCGTGGGAGTTTGCTGCAGGCAAACTGACTGCCATGTTTCCCCATTCTGCCAGTAACCCTACTTCAACACTTGGCTGGCTGCAAAGAACTTTGGAACATCGTCAGGCCACAACGGGTAGTGTATCATTGTAAGGGGAGGCAATGGTCTAGTGGTATAATCGCAAGAACAGTTAATCCAGAAACTCAGCTAACGTTCTGGGGACCCGGGTTCAAATATCGTCGGAAGAACACATCTGGTTCACGAATGTCCTTTAGGGAAGGAAATCTGCCGTCCTTACCCGGTCTGGCCTGCAATGCTCCCTCCACCCACATTGTCTGTACATTTAAGACCTGGCTGGCTGTAGAGATTTGCATTCTAATCAGTATTCTGCAATTTGATTTCTGTGTCTGTGCCCTGTTTGAGAACAGAGACCACTCCATCTGACAAAGGAGCAGTGCTCCGAAAGCTTATGGTATTTGCTACCAAATAAACCTGTTGGACTTTAACCTGGTGTTGTGAGACTTCTTACTGTGTTTACCCCAGTCCAACGCCGGCATCTCCACATCATGGCTACAATGTGACTCCAGAGCCACAGCAATGCGGTTGATTCTCAACTGCCCTTGGGCAGCTAGGGATGGGTATTAAGTGCTGGCCAGCCAGCGACATCCAAGTCCCATGAATTAATCACAAAATGTACTTTATTGCAATTTTAAAAAACCTGGCTTTGTTTACGATTGAAACTTCTGAATATAACATGAAGGCCAAAATCTTCTGTCCTCATTTGCGGCTGGGATTCTCCGGTGCCACTGAACGCGAAGGGAGTTTTGGCTGGAACGCCAAGTTTTCCATTCTCCGAGAGCCTGGAGAATCCCGCCCAAAAGGCTGAAGAGGCGAATGGATCATTTGCTGAAGAGACAAGTGGATCTTTTATCTTTCCCAAAAACATCAAAAAGCTTATGTAAAATTGGCTGCAGATGCTTGCAACAATGGTTGAATTTACAACAAAAGATGTCACATGCAGCAAATCCCAGGTTTAACATTCTTTGAAACTGCATTGTTGAATGAAGTGATAACATTTGTGGCAGAAAGTGCAGGCTTCGTTGTAATAATTGTGTAATGATAGATGCACTGATGAAGCTGATTGAACAGCTAATGAAAGTTGAATCTCCCAATTAACTAGCTATTCTCAATAAGAGGCTTGTGTCTGATGTGCATATAAAGAAACCCCCAGGGTTATACTAATGCGCATGAATAAGGTAGCTGACAGCAGCCAACTCATTAGAATATCAGGCGAACCATTCTCCCTTGTCTTCACAAATGTCTGAGAGGACCCACTAAGATTGCGTGCTGCCTTAGATTATAACTTAGGCCATATTTTTGTCAGTGAGCCAGCTACGCAGAATTGGCTCAATATTTATCCCTCACTCAACACCTCAGAGCAGATATTTCGTCCATTATCACGTTGCTGTTGTGGGAGTTTGCTGTATGCAAATTGACTGCCATGTTTCCACATCCTGCCAGTAGCCCTACTTCCAATACTTGGCTGGCTGCAAAGAACTTTGGAACAATAATTGTCAGGGGAGGCGATGGCCTAGTAGTACCCCCCATAGCTCCTCAAATCCTCCATAACAGCCTATTTCCCCTCTACTAACTCCCTTTGTTGCCCCTATGCCAACGTAGTGCTACCTCATGCCAACTCATCATCCTGCCCACAACCCCTTTCCCTTACATCTACCATGCCAGCTCACTCAGTATCCACCGTGGGCAGACCTCAAATCCAGAGCAGAGATGGGATGTAATGATATTCTATCAAATGAAGTTCTAAGTGTGCATTGTAGACTTTGCTGTGTTGAAAAGAAAACACGGGTTCCTAACAATCCATTTACCAAACTTACATTTTTCCAACTACACAAAGCCTTGCAACAACAAACATTTCATTCAAGTGCACAATCCCTGCTGACAACATGCACTGGAATTCATAGTCCCACTTCAAAGAGTCTATAACCACACATAGCTGTCGGTCAAACGGTGACATAACAGGTACCCTGCCTATATGATATGAATGGTTGTGAAATCAGTTATTCAGCACTAATCCAGTAATGGAAGCCCCTGGGCTTCGGCAAACAGACAGAGTGAAACAGTTTTGAAAGGTGTTTTTGGCAGTTCCACTTGACACTTTTGATAGGTCCTCTTGAGAGGTAGTTTTGACAGTTGATTTTGATAGGCCTGTTAAAAGTTCCAATCAGCTTGACGGTAATGGGTTCATACACTCTTTATACAGATTTATGCCTACAGAAACAATACCAAAGGGCACCTGATCTCCACCAGAGGGTACCTGACCTCCACCAGAGGGCACCTGACCTCCACCAGAGGGCACCTGACCTCCACCAGAGGGCACCTGACCTCTCCTAATGGTAACCCGGGGTTGAATCTGAAGGGGTACGTACCCTGGCTATCCAAACAAATCTAGCAATGTCTGACCTGCTCTTACCTGCATGTTTCACAATCCAGGGCTACCAAAACCTGACTCTGGTTAGAGACAGGCAATGATTGAATGGCCAGCTGCCTCTGTAAACCACGCCAAATGTGCCAAAGGCAAAAAGTCCCCATTCGCACCCCTGCAAAAGTGAAAAGTGCCGTGGGCAGTGGGTGATGTTCAGATTATTCCATTATTGGCACCACGTTGGAGATGCTCCCTTTGACCTTTGGTGGCTGTGGCTAAGCCATCTGATCACCAGGTACAAAGATAGAGCACTGAACAAAGAGATTCCTTGCCAACCCTGACCAAGGCAGCTGTTTCACAGAGTGTGGTAGCTGTTGGGGAGATTTGGATAGTATTCCGTGGGTCTGTTTACTACCCAACAATCAAACAAGGTTACTTTCTTAAACAGAAACTGACTGAACAGTGACTGACAGCGAAGCGATTTTGCTGTGGATAGTACACGCCGTGCCTAAAGAACGGCTGGAGGACCTGACAGAGTGGCAGTTTGACCTGGTTTGAAGTTTATTTATTAGAGTCACAAGTCGGCTTACATTAACACTGCAATGAACTTACTGTGAAAATCCCCCAGTCGCCACACTCCAGCGCCTGTTCGGGTACACTGAGGGAGAATTTAGCATGGCCAATACACCTAACCAGCACGTCTTTCGGACTGTGGGAGGAAACCAGAACACGCAGAGGAAACCCACGCAGACATGGCGAGAATATGCAGACTCCGCACAGTCACCCAAGGCCGGAATTGAATCCAGGTCCCTGGCACTGTGTGGCAGCAGTGCTAACCACTGTGCAGAGTCCGCACAGTCACCCAAGCCAGGTCCCTGGCGCTGTGATCCAGCAGTGCGAACCACTGAGCCACCGTGGTGTGCGATCTGAGGTGAATAGAGATGATTGGATGAGATGTGCACAATTGCTATGTTCCATTGTCGAATAAGGACACTGGCACAGTGGTTAGCACTGCTGCCTCAGAGTGCCAGGGACCCGGGTTCGATTCCGGCCTTGGGTGACTGCCTGGAGTTTGCATGTTCTCCATGTGTGCGTGGGTTTCCTCCGGATGCTCCGGTTTCCTCTCACACTTCAAAGATGTGTGGGTTAGATGGGTTGGCCATGCTAAATTGTCTCTTAGTGTCAGGGGGATTAGCAGGGTAAATACGTGGAGTTTTGAGATAGGCTCTGGGTGGTATTGTTGTCGGTGCAGCCTTGCTAGGCCGAATAGCCTCCTTCTGCACTGCAGTGCTCTATGATTTTATTATATTCTATGAAAACGCTCTGGCTCGATGCCATGGATGTTCCCACTGTCCCAGTAATCATAGAAATCATAGAAACCCTACAGTACAGAAAGAGGCCATTCGGCCCATCGAGTCTGCACCGACCACCATCCCACCCAGGCCCCACCCCCATATCCCTACATATTTTACTCGCTAATCCCTCTAATCTACGCATCCCAGGACACTAAGGGGCAATTTTAGCATGGCCAATCAACCTAACCCGCACATCTTTGGACTGTGGGAGGAAACCGGAGCACCCGGAGGAAACCCACGCAGACACGAGGAGAATGTGCAAACTCCACACAGCCACAGTAACCACAGCCTTTGAAACCTTTCAACCATTGCCAGCAGATTGACTGAGCATTCGTCTCGTTGCTGTATGGGTGATCTTACTGTGTGTAAATTGGTTGCTGTGTTTAGCTGCAGAACAGAAGGAGCCAGGTTCTTTTCCGTCAGTGAGGGGTCAGCAGGCATGACTGCAGGCACAGGGGGAGAAGCACTGTCACAAGAGTGTCCACAACAGGCCCACTACACAGCATACTTTGGCACTGACCTTTCTATATGCAGGGTTTGAATAGATTAATGTATATTGCTGGATTTTAATGTTATCTTCTGTTATCCACATTAGGACTCATCCCCTTACACATCATAATTTGAGGATTTCAGGCACTGTGGTGATAAAATGGAAATGTTTCAATTAAGGCCATAATTACAGAAGAAAAAGACAAACAGTTTCCTTGCTCCTAGCTAGCTCAGATAATTGGTCTTTTGCTCAGCAATTTATTACAGGAATACATTATTTTTTTTTCAGATCATCTCCCTGATGTGCTTTGAGCGCTCAGACACAAGCTACGACCTTGCAGAGGGAAGAAACACAATCATGTAAGAAGTAATTGATAAATAATAAGAAGGTTGATTTTCGCTCAGGTTTGAACACTGACGCGGCTACAACAACTTGTATTGTTGTGGTACCATTATCACTTGTTTCAAAAGTACAATGGCCAAAATTTTCCGGCCGTTCCCACTGGCGGGATCTTCTGGTCCTGCCACCAGCCACCCCCACCCATCCGTCAAGGGTTCCCTGGCAGCAGCAGATACGAACAGTGGGAAAATCCGTTGACAGCGGTAAGACCAGAAGATCACGCCACCGGCCAAGACATTGCCACCTCCATTGCCGCAAGACACTCTACAGAAATCCTGTCCAAGATGTATTTGATCTTATGCACCTATGACTGTGAGGTTAAATTCCTCTCCAACCCGATTTTCAAGTTTGCTGACAACACCACCGTAGTGGGTTGGATTTCAAACAATGATGAGACGGAGTACAGGAATGAGATAGAGAATCTGGTGAGCTGGTGCGGCAACAGTAATCTCTCCCTCAATGTCAACAAAATGAAGGAGATAGTCATCGGCCTTCAGGAAGTGTAGTGGAGGACATGCCCCTGTCTACATCACCGGGAACAAAGTGGAAATGGTTGGAAGCTTCAAGTTTCTAGGTGTCCAGATCACAAACAACCTGTCCTGGTCCCTCCACTCCAACGCTAAGAAAGCCCACCAACACCTTTCTAAGGAGGCTAAGGGAATTTGGCATGTCCACTATGACTCTCACCAACTTTTACAGATGCAGCATAGAAAGCATTCTTTCTGGTTGCATCACAGCTTGGTATGGCTCCTGCTCTGCCCAAGACCGCAAAAAAACTACGAAGAGTCGTGAATGAAGCCCAGCCCATCACGCAAACCAGCCTCCCATCCATTGACTCCATCTATACTTCCCACTGCTACGGAAAAGCAGACAGCACAATCAAGGACCCCACTCTTTTCCACCTTCTTCCATCAGGAAAAAGATACAAAAGTCTGAGGTCACGTACCAAGTGACTCAAGAACAGCTTCTTCCCTCCTGCTGTCAGACTTTTGAATGGATTTACCTTATATTAAGTTGATCTTTCTCTACACCCTAGCTATGACTGTAACACTACATTCTGCACCCTCTCCTTTCCTTCTCCATGAACAGTATGCTTTGTCTGTGTAGCATGCAGGAAACAATACTTTGCACTGTATACTATTACATATGACAATAATAAATCAAATCAAATCAAATCAAAGATCAAATGTTGATTTGATACATTTTTGTTTTCAAACAATGGCAGCCATACAGCGAAGTTTCCCTTTTTTCCAAACATGCCAGATGCTTTCTGGGATCTTACCCTTCTCTGATTTAAAAAAAAAACCCTCTTCTAATACCACACAGAGAGCTTTTCTTCACGCTTGGTCTTTCCTGCACTGGCACATCAATCTATAATCCTGTTCTCGATTAAACAAAACCCCGACTCGTCGCCAGTTTTCTTTCTGTGTAATGTCCTAACTATGTTAGGGGGTTTTAAATAAAATGAAACGCTGTGGTTTGCACAAGTAGATTCAAACGAACAACAACAGATTTATTCTAGGAGGTCTTGCCTGTACAGACTGAATGTGAAACAGCAGCCTGTGGCAACACCCTAATGACATCACCTTCACATCACATGATCATCTCTTAAACCTGCAACTCTTTTAAATGTTGAACACAATCCGACAACGCCCTCCACCACCCCCACAACCACTCCCACCACCACCAAGCTGAGGACACGACGTGATTCCTCACCCTGGCCTTTGGCCCCAGACCCCACCGATCTCAATTTGCCAACCCTACACCCGACCTCCCAAACTCCCCCCCCCCCGACCCCCCTGATTCCCCCCCCCCCCCCCCCCCCCCCAACCCACTCCACCACCCCTGACCCCTTTACCTGAACAGCTTTAATATCTGGTAAGATGGGCAGAATTTTCTGCGCAAAAGCGGTGGCCCGCCATTGGCCGGCAGCAGGATTTTCCACTCCCGCCTTTTGTCAACGGGATTTCCCATTGAATGCGCCCCTCCCCTGCCGGGAAACTCTTGGTAGGGGTGTGCTGTCGGTGGGACCGGAAGATTCCGCTGGCGTGAACGGCCGCAGCAGTCCGGCCAATACTTTTGTCCTTTCAATACATTTCAGGGACAATATACCCTGAATGTTGGCATCGCTGTGGAAACATCCTCTTGTTGAGATAGTAGGAAATTACTCTACAGTCTGAAGCTCTTCCCATTTTTCTCACCTGTTTGTCAAGTGCACTCACAGACAACTTGTGGAAAAATGAGCAATGCAGAAGGAACACTAAGGGACAGATTGCCAGTCGAGCAATTTGATCTGAGACAGCATGACTGCAAATAACAAGTCAGGATGGATTGATAGTTTCTTACTTAGCAAAATTGTACTTAAGCAAAATCCAAAGTAAAGACAAGACTGACAATTAGAAAGGCCTCTGTATCAACTTCAATGTCTAGCATGTGGAGATGATGTGGAGATGCCGGCGTTGGACTGGGGTAAACACAGTAAGAAGTCGCACAACACCAGGTTAAAGTCCAAAAGGTTTATTTGGTAGCAAAAGCCACAAGCTTTCGGAGCGCTGCCCCTTCGTCAGGCGAGTGGGAGTTTTATTCACAAACAGGGCATATAAAAACACAAACTCAAAATGATGAGACAATACACATCTCTTTAACCTGTGCTTAACGCTCTCTCCACTCACATTGTCTGTACCTTTATGACTTGATTACCTGTAAAGACTCGCATTCCAATCATTATTTTGTAAATTTGAGCTTGTGTCTTTGTTTAGGGGAGACCTGATAGAGGTCTGCAAAATGATGAGAGGCACAGACAGGGTGGATAGTCAGAGGCTTTTTCCCAAGGTGTTAGTGTCAATTACAAGGGAGGCACAGGTTCAAGGTGAGAGGGGGAAAGTTTAAGGGAGATGCACAGGGGATGTTTTTCACACAGAGAATGGTGGGTGCCTGGGACGCACTGCCAGAGGAAGTGGTGGAAGCAGGCACATTAGCAACATTTAAGAGGCATCTGGATGGGTACGTGAATATGGAGGGGTTAGAGGGATTCGGACCAAGTAAGGGCAGAAGGTTTTTTTTAGTTTAGTCAGGGCTTCATGATTGGCACAGGCTTTAAGGGCCGAAGGGTGTGTCCTGTGCTGTAGTTTTCTTTGTTCTTTGCACAGGTCTCCTCCAAACCTTCTTCATCTCAGCCCATCGAGATAATCTGACACTCCTTTCTGCCTCATGTTTTTTTAGCTCATTTCCCATTAAATGCGTCTCTGAGCTTTGGAAAACTAGAATCATAGAATCATAGAAACCCTACAGTACAGTAAGAGGCCATTCGGCCCATCGAGTTTGCACCGACCACAGTCCTACCCAGGCCCTACCCCAATATCCCTACATATTTACCCACTAATCCCTCTAACCTACACATCTCAGGACACTAAGGGGCAATTTTAGCATGGCCAATCAACCTAACCCGCACATCTTTGGACTGTGGGAGGAAACCGGAGCACCCGGAGGAAATCCACGCAGACACGAGGAGATTGTGCAAACTCCACACAGACAGCTTTCACTGAGTTCTTCAGATTTGCGCAACTGTCCCTGATAAATTAGTCTTGCGCAGATATTCGAGGCTCCAAGCACGAAAGCAGGAAGATTAGGCTGAACCATTGTAGAGTTCTGGTTAGGCCACACCTGGAGTATTGTGTCCTGTTCTGGTCACCACACTTTCAGGAAGGACGCGAGGGTCCTTGAGAGGGCGCAGAGGAGATTTGCCAGTCCAAAAGGTTAACAAACATATTCTTATTTCCCCCTTAATACTGTTCTTTTCTTTCTGGGAGAATAGTTCCAAGGATGAGGGGATTTTAGCTACAGGGTTACGTTGGAGAATCTGGGGCTGTTCTCCCTGGAGCAAAGGAGATAGAGGGGAGATGTGATAGAGGTGTACTAGGTTATAACAGATTTGGATAAGGCAAAGAAAGCTGCTTCCATTAGCTGATGGTACAAGGACTTTTGGGAGGAGGTGCAAGGGGGGACAGATTTAATGTTTGAGGCATTGGGGGATGTGAGGAGGAACATCCTTTCCACAGCAAGTGGGGAGGAGCTGGAACTTGCTGCCTTTGAGGGTGTGGTGGTGGAATCAGAGGCGAGGGCCAGAAATTTCCCACCCCTCCCGCTGGCAAGACCATCTAGTCCCTCTGGAGTTAGTGAACATTTGAGTGGCTCGCCGCGTTTTCTGGACCGGTCCCTACTATTGACTGGTTTCAAAGGGAAATTGGATGGAAACTTGTGGGAAATATACCAGTAGGGCTAGAACTTTTACAGATGCACCATAGAAAGCATTCTTTCTGGTTGTATCACAGCTTGGTATGGCTCCTGCTCTGACCAAGACTGCAAGAAACTACAAAGGGTTGTGAATGAAGTGCAGTCCATCACTCAAACCAGCCTCCCATCCATTGACTCCGCCTACACTTCCCGCTGCCTTGAAAAAGCAGCCAGCATAATCAAGGACCCCATGCGCCCCGGACATTCTCTCTTCCACCCACTTCCATCGGGAGAAAGATACAAAAGTCTGAGGTCACGTACCAATCGACTCAAGAACAGCTTCTTCCCTGCTGCCATCAGAGTTTTGAATGGACCTACCTCACGTTAAGTTGATCTTTCTCTAGCTATGACTGTATCACTATATTCTGCACCCTCTCCTTTCCTTCTCTATGAACAGTATGCTCTGTCTGTATAGAGCGCAAAAAACAATACTTTTCACTGTATACTAATTCATGTGACAATAATAAATCAAATCAAATCAAATCGAAATGTTGGGGGTGAGGGGAGGGGAATGGGTCTGACTGGAGGCCAGGTCATTGAGTGTATTTAAGACAGAGATGGATAGGTTCTTGATTGGTAACGGGATCAAAGGGTATGGGAAAAAGCGGGAGAATGGGGTTGAGAAACTCATGGTCGAATGGCGGAACAGACTTGACAGGCTGAATGGCCTAATTCTACTCCTATATCTTATGCTCTGATCTTGTTGTGCTCTAAGAGAGCTGGCATGGATCCGATGGGCCGAATGTTATGAATCTATGGACCTATATTCCTCTCAACTACTCATCGACTGGGTTCCACATTCTAATCATTCTCCGGGCAAAAGAATTTCTCCTGAATTCCTTATTAGAGTTATCAGTGAAATATTTATGGCCCTTTAGTCCTGGCCTCCCTGAAAGTGGAAGCAATCTCTCCTAACCAGTGTCACCTCTGTACAAAGGTGTTCGCTGTGTGCGGGGAAGGTTAGGGTTTAATCTCATGGTGCTGCTGATACTGTCTGGGATTCGCTGCTGCAATATTCAGAACTTTGCACCTCACCGATCCATTATCCTCTGCTCTCACCATTCCAACAAAACCAAGATCTGATACGAAAAGAACAAAATGTATCACCTGCCCGCCTCAACGCCTTTATTGTCCTCAGTAGCTCATTGGTGGATTTGAAGTGCGGGCTTCAACAGTTCAATGGTAAAAACAGAAAATGCTGCAAATACTCAGGGTTCAGGCAGCAACTGTGGAGAGAGGGACAGAGTTAACGGTTCAGGTCAATGGCCGGTGAAGTTGGGAATGAGACAGGTTTCGAGTGCACTGCTCAAGGCACATCTTTTGTTTCCTTTACTTACCCTATCACCATTCCCTTTAGTCTTGCAAGTCCAGAGGCAAGTATTCCCCCCACCCCCGCCCCACTGGCATATTTTCCAGTGGTGGGGCTGGTTTGCCGTTGGTTGCTGGCGGGATCTTCCGTTCCCGCTGTTTTGCGTGGCTCGCCTATCCCAATGCTGGGAGAGTGTGGGGGGGGCGGGTGCTCCCAGAAAGCACCGGTGGGATGAGCTGGATAATTCTGCCCTCAATCTTCTGTCATTCAATCTCTCCTGTCTTCACCCGTCTTCATTTTGTCCTTTTCCTGTTCGCCCCTTGCTGAAAACCTGTGACATGTCCATCATTTCCCAATTGCAATGAAAGGTCACAGAACTGAAACCTCACCCTCTCTGTTTTTCTCTCCACAGATGCTGCCAGGCCTGTTGGGTGGGATTCTCTGGCTGCACTCGCCCCAAAGCCGGAGGTCAACGTACCTTTGCGTGGTCTCCCCCACCACCCCCCCCTCCGGCCCGTTATGATTCCCATGGCGGAGAGGACAGGAAAATCTCCCCTCTTGAGCTTATCCTGCATTTTCTGTTTTTATTTCAGATTTCCAGTGTCCCCAACATTCTGCTATTTAATAGTTCAATTGTTGTACTGCGGATATTGTTTGAGATAAGATCCTGAGGGGTGTGGACGGTGTCACAGTAGTTAGCACTCAGAGATCCTATTTTTGTCAGAAGGCAAACAAGGCAGAATGTGACTGACTCATTTAAAAGTTCAAGTTTATTTTATTTGTGTCACAGGTAGCCTTACATTAACACTGCAATGAAGTTACTGTGAAAATCCCCGAGTCCCCACACTCCGGCGCCTGTTTGGGTACACTGAGGGAGAATTTAGCATGGCCAATCCACCTAACCTGCACATCTTTGGGCCGTGGGAGGAAACCGGAGCACCCGGAGGAAACCCAAGCAGACACGGGGAGAATGTACAGATTCCACACAGACAGTGACCCAAAGCCAGTTTGACAGTTCCACAGACCTTATCTTCCCTTTACGGGCATTTATGTGCATTTTTTAAAAATCATAACACACCTGCTGCGGAAGGCCCTCATTCCAGCAAAAATGGGGGCTGTTGGAACTCAGCGATGAGTTCAAAGGACACTGCTGAGTTTGTGCTTCTCCCATGAGTCGGCACAGTGGCACAATGGTTAGCACTGCTGCCTCACAGCGTTAAGGACGAAGCTTTGATTCCCGGCTTGGGCCACTGTATGTGGGTTGTCTGCATGTTCTCCCCGTGTCTGCATGGGTTTCCTCCGGGTGCTCCGGTTTCCTCCCACAGTCTGAAAGACGTGCAGGTTAGGTGCATTGGCCATGCTAAATTCTCCCTCAGTGTACCCGAACAGGCGCCGGAGTGTGGCAACTGGGGGATTTTCACAGTAACTTCATTGCAGTGTTAATGTAAGCCTACTTGTGACACTAATAAAATAAGCTTTTAAACTTTTAAATGAGTCAGTCATATTCTGCCTTGTTTGCCTTCTGACAAGAGTAGGATCTGGTGGAAATGTGGGCAGGACTTCTGGATCCAGGTTCCCAGTGCCAGTGTTTTGGATAAGCCATGGAGACTCTATAACTCTGCAAACATCTTGGCGCAAGAGTCTGGAGAAGGGCTTGAATCCGTGGCCTTCTTTGTCAGAGGTCTACCAACTGAACGGTGTCACATACAACAGAATAAAATGTTACGAACCCCGCTGATGTTATATGCGAAAGTCTCTCAACTTGAAAGGGAGTGCAGCGAAGGTTTACCAGGCTGTTTCCAGGGATGGAGGGACTGATGTATGAGGAGGGATTGACTAGGTTAGGTTGTTTTCGCTGGAGTTCAGACAAATGAGGGGGGATCTCATAGAGATTTATAAAATTCTAACAGGACTAGACATGGTAGATGCAAGGAGGATGTTCCCGATGGTGGGGGAGTCCAGAACCAGCGGGTCACAGTCTGAGGATACAGTGTAGACCATTTAGGACGGAGATGAGGAGACATTTCTTCAACCAAAGAGTGGTGAGCCTGTCGGATTCATTACCACAGGAAGTAGTTGGTGCCAAAACATTGAATGTATTCAAGAGGCGGCTGGATATAGCACTTGGGGCGAACGGGATCAAAGGTTTTGGGGAGAGAGCAGGATTAGGCTATTGAGTTGGACCATCAGCCATGATCGTAATGAATGGTGGAGCAGGCTCGAGGGGCCGAATGGCCTCCTTCTGCTCCTATCTTTTATGTTTCCATGTTTCTATGAAACACTGGCACATAGTGGTGTATATTGGTGTGGATTAATGTGAAGAGCAATGTACAACCCAGTGAGAAAAATGTTAAAAAAAAGAGTATTTGCTAAATAAAAGAAAAGAGAAATAAATACATGGCAAGAAAAAATAATATACATTATGGTACTTAAGTATATTAATAACCAAAAACACCTTTTCATCTGAAATTATCTCTTGTTCCCAAAATGTACCGACGTTCCCTGAACTCACTAAGAAATCCCTTTTCCCAAACAACCACCAGTTTCGTAACCCTATGGGGGGGAGTTTTTCCATCCCGCCCGCCACAGGAATCGTAGTGGGCGGCAGGGGGGCACAACATGGAAAGGTCCATTGTCCTCAGGTGGGATTTTCCAGTTTTGGGGCGAGCCCAGCCGGAAAATCCCACCCTACAAGTCAAATCCAGCTCTTTGTTACCACACGATACTGCTCAGATGGCCAGGTCTGGGAAAGCATCCTGGTTCAGTGAAGGTACGAAACTGCGTCTTGTACAGGAGAATATCTGCAATGTGCTGTGGATCTAAACATTAAATGGTACAGACCTCCGTGCCTCAGCTCAGAGATGGAAGGCCTCTCTGAAGATTTTGGCTTGTCTTATTACATAAAAAGACAACCTTTCAGGTTGTTGCATGTAACACTGGTCTG
This sequence comes from Mustelus asterias, assembly GCF_964213995.1. Taxonomy (NCBI): domain Eukaryota; kingdom Metazoa; phylum Chordata; class Chondrichthyes; order Carcharhiniformes; family Triakidae; genus Mustelus; species Mustelus asterias. Next base: position 55,228,037 of record NC_135823.1, on the reverse strand, counting down.
CCTCGCCCAAGAGGGTGCTGGCAATTATACTCCTTAACTGCTTTGATATGCCACCCTGTGGATTTGGTTCTCTGTCTCTCAAATACTTTGCCTTTGGAAGTTGGCAATTTGTACAGTTCCACTGACCTGTGGTAAACAATTTTAATGGATATGACAATTCGCATCTCAAGTTCACTAGACGCTTGCTAATTTTGTTCCTGGGTAAATTGCACCTCATTATTCCTCCAGACGCCTGCTAATTTTGCTACTTGTCTGTTATATTGTTTTCATCTCAAGTTCAACTATTAAGCTCGTTAACTTCCCCAAATTCTTAACAAAACTATGAAGTGTCTTGCAAGAAAAAGTACACGACACATAAGCTCTAATGGCCTCCCTAGTCAGTAAGAAGTCTCACAACGCCAGGTTAAAGTCCAACAGGTTTATTTGGAATCACGAGCTTTCAGAGCGCTGCTCCTTCATCGGGTGAGCACTCAGAGGAAACCCACGCAGACACGGGGAGAACGTGCAGACTCCATGCAGACAGTGACCCAAGCCGGGAATCGAACCTTGGCACCTGGCCCTGTGAGGCAGCAGTGCTAACCACTGTGCTACCATGTCCCTCCCAAATGCCACCATTCCGGAATTCCCCCCCTCAATCCTTCCACCTCCTTATCCTTTTCTCAATCCTTTTTTTGAAACCTCCTGAGGAAGCTCTGGCTCATCGGGTTGGCACAGTGGCCATTTTTCCCTCAAACATTCGAGAAACCCCTCAGGAACCTTTTCTATATTAATGGTGCTATGTCAATGCAAGTTCACAGTGAGAGTTGGAGTGGTAATTTGGAAGACTGTTTGGTGATTTGGATTGATATAAGATAGCCGTCCATCTCTGATAGTCAGGATATTGTGCTGACATATTTCCAGCGATTTTAGTGATATTAACATTTGGGATTTTAGTAGTGTACAGCGCCGGTTACATTAAATATGGAGTAAAGACCCTGCAATCATAAAAACAATTTTAATAGCCCACCAAGTAACCAATGTGTCTTCAGTAAATGCTGCGTCTGCTATCTAATAAAAATTTCTACATTAATGTTTAATTATAAATTGGAATCTGCTTCTCATTTTATGTCCAAGTCATAAAAGGTTTGGCTTGCATGTATGAAAATAAGCACTAGTAAATATTACAACATGCTGCGCTAATCGCTCTTTACTAATCATGTTTTAAGTTTTAAGTTTAAGTTTATTAGTATCACAAAAGTGGGCTTACGTTAACACTGCAATGAAGTTACTGTGAAAATCACCTAGTTGCCACACTCTGGCGCCTGTTCGGGTACACTGAGGGAGAATTTAGCATGGCCAATACACCTAACCGGCAGGTCTTTTGGACCGTGGGAGGAAACCGGAGCACCCGGAGGAAGCTAAAAGTGAATCATTTTGGAAACTTGTATAAAAGCCAATTACTGCCGATGCTGGAATCTGAAACCAAAAGAGAAAATGCTGGAAAATCTCAGCAGGTCTGGCAGCATCTGTAAGGAGAGAAAACAGCTGACGTTTCGAGTCCAGATGACTCTTTGTCAAAGCTTTTTGGAAGCTTGTTGCCCCCGTTATTCCCACTTTATAAAATGGAGACGAACAACAACATTTCAAACATCTGGAACGTTATCCAGTCACAATTTCTTTATTTATCGGGTTATCTTATCTAATCTTTTGAACTTTCCCTGTAGAATAGACCATGGGTTCTTCACCTTGGCTTCTGAATATTTCTTCCCAGGATATAAGGAACGTAGCCAAGACATTGGGCCTACGTTCCAGGCACCAAAATAGTCAACTAAGTCTCCAATATGGCGAGCAGGGGGTATGTACACATTACCCGGCGGAAAGTGAACCGGCCTCTGGAGTGATACGGAGTTTGCCCGCATGAGATCCAGCTGCACTCAATCCCTTGGAGAGGTAGGCAGCAGGAGGAGGCAGAGTGGGAGTGGCATAACTTTCCTCTCCGGATACTGTAACCGTCCACCAGAAAAGGAGAAGGTTGGCATAAAGTTAAGATGCTTAAAAGTGTGAATGTTTGAATGGTTGCCAAAGATGCTAGATATGAGAGCTGTGTTCCAGAAAAGGTTAGTATAACCACACCATGAGGTTTATCGGGTGTTCACACAGAATTACAAAGAATTTACAGCACAGAAACAGATGATTAGCCCCAACTATGCTCCACACAAGCTTCCTTCCTCCCCACTTCAATTGGTCCCAACAACATATCCTTCTGTTGAGGGATCTCTATGTATGCAAAGACTTCATTTTAAGACATTTCTGCCTATGCAATTACATTTAGATGCTAAGCTCAAAAAATGATCTAACACTTGACTACATTTTAAAACTCGGAAGGCATGCTGGGTTAGCTAGAAATTGACTGCATTTTTGAAGGGTACAATGCAAGCAAAACAGGCTTTTCATATGCCAGACAAGTTTTTCATGAACAACATCTGCAAGGCCTGTTTCTCCAAGTTGGAGACAGCATGCGCAAAACAATTTCGATAACACGATAACGGATGACATATATCATAATTTCAGCTCTACGTTTGCAGTTCAGCTTTGTTTTTGAGTTAATGATCAGTACAGGGGTCTAGCAGAAAAAGCCAGTCTCGCTCCAGCTTTTCTCTTTCTTTTCACTTTTGTAATAATTTAATTTTAAGTTCTGTTCAATAAAAGAAATTCATTTCAACATCATACCAGTGCTGTCTCTGTCTATTCTAAGGAATGAATGGACCCTATACCTTCTATTCCTTCCTCCCCACTGAGATTATTCAGCTCCCTCTTATCTATTCAATTCACCACAAACTGCTCCTCCTAGTAGCAGGCTAAATATGGAAGGAAAAATAACCAGTTTACTGTTTAGCTCACTCAAGTAATGCTTGATAATTAGTGTGAACAATCTGTCACAGGGCCATATACTGTGAGAAATCTGACAACTTCCTACACTTACCAAATGTAGCACTGTTTGCTACCCAAGTCCCGTCTTTTTAGAATCATAGAATCCCCACTGGGTAGAAGGAGGCTATTCGACTCATCGAGCCTGCACCGACTCTCAGATAGAGCATCCCACCAGGTCCTATCCCTGTAACCCCGCTAATCTCCTTACCTACGCATACTGGGATACTAAGGGGCAAGTTAGTATTGTCAATCCACCTAACCTGCATGTCTTTGGACGTTTTGTTAAAAAAATAAACAATTCTGGAGGCAGTTTCTTTATACTTAACACTGTCAGGGCTGAATAGGTTAAATTATGAGGACAGGATGGATAGACTAAGCTTGTGTTCCCATGAGTGTAGAAGATTAAGGGGTGATCTTATTGGGATGTTAAAGGCGACTAAAGAAATCGACAGGATTAATAGAAACTGTTTCCTCTAGTGCGGGGCAGGGGGGACGGGGTGAGAGTTGAGAGCAAGGGAGCATATTCTTAAAAGTAGAGTGGAGACATTCGGGGGGGGGGGGAGCGGGATTGGGGAGAGAAACATTCCTTCGCACAAATCTTGAGCCCCTTCCCCAAACCGCTGCTGATGTTGCGTGATGGCAACTGAACTAAGATTGATAGATTGTTGTAAGGTAAGGGTCTAAAGGATTACAGAACCACAGCAAATTGATGTATTAAGATCCACATCTGCTACGATCTAATGACAGAACAGGCTTGAGGGGCCGAATATCCTCCTCCCTGCAAGGGGAATAAGATTTACGTGCCCTGCTAAGTTTGGTATTGAAATCCTCATCCATGCCTTTGTTACCTCAAGACGTGACAATTCCCAAAATGGCCGACTTCCCATCTTGCACTCTCTATCCAAAACGATGCCTCCTCTATCCTAACTTACACCAAGGCATGTCTATCTGTCATCCACATACTCACTGCCTCAGTCTGGCTTCCAGTCCAGCAAAGCTTCTATTTTAAAAAATAATACCCTTATATTGAAATCCACCTATGACTTTGCTCCCTCCTCATCTGTGTCACCTCTTATAGCCCCACCACCCTCGGAGATATCTGTGTTCCTCTTACTCTAACCTCTCGTGCACCCCTGACTTTAATCACTCCATAACTGGCATTCATAAACTAAACTGCTTAATCCCTAAGCTCTGGAATCCACCCTTCCCCCAACAAACCTCTCAGCCAATCCCTCCTTTCCAACACTCCTTAAAACCCATCCTTTTCAGCTCAGCTTTTAGTCACATCCCCTTAATGTCTCCTAACGTGGGTCAGTGTCAAATTTTGTTTTCTATTATTTATTTACTAGCCTCAGGTTGGCTTACATTCACACTGCAATGAAGTTACAGTGAAAATCCCCTCGTCGCCACACTCCGGTACCTGTTCGGGTAACACTGAGGGAGAATTTAGCGCGGCCATTGCACCTAGCCTGAACGTCTTTGGACTGTGGGAGGGAACCCACGCAGACATGGGGAGAATATGCAAACTCCGCACAGTGACCCAAGCCGGGAATTGAACCCGGGTCCCTGGTGCTGTGAGGCAGCAGTGCTAATGACTGTGCCACCGTGCCCGCCCCGTTGAAGCACTGCGGAATTTTTACTATGAAACAGGCATCAAGAAAATGCAAATTGCCGTTGTTAAATACAATGTCCGACTGCGCAGTTTAAGGAATGATAATAGCAGCAGCTTCCTCAGGTTAGTTAGTGTTTGGGCTCTCTATTTGGTCAGATGGGAAAGGCGGGTGATTTATTTTCTAATTTGGCAGTCGCTAAAGCAGAAAGAGAGGAATGGAAAAGTCCATCACCGTCACCCCCAGACAGTAGCTAATTTGAACTGTGCGCTGGAATTGATTGAGTGTTTTTCATATTAGGGCTGAATAAGACATGGCTAATGTGGAAGCAAATCTTCTGAGAATGTGCTGAGTGCAACTCCTTTACATTAGAAGCCCAGTTCACATGGAATAATATTCAGGTCATGCGGTGACGGCGGCACAGTGGTTAGCACTGCTGCCTTATAACGCCAGGGACCCGGGTTTGATTCCTGGCTCGGGTCTGTGTGGAGTCTGCACGTTCTCCACGTGTCTGCGTGGGTTTCCTCCGGGTGCTCCGGTTTCCTCCCACAGTCCAAAGATACGCGGGTTAGGTTGACTGGCCATGCTAAATTACCCCTTAGTGTCAGCGGGACTAGCAGGGTAAATGGGCCTACGTGGATTGGGCCTGGGTGGGATTGTGGTTGGTGCAGACTTGATGGGCCAAATGTCCTCCTTTTGCACTGCAGGGATTCTACAATTCACTCAGTGGTCAATTTGAGCGACACTCGCTTCCGAAAGCAGTGAACCGTAACATGTTTTAAAGAGAAAACAACAATCTTGGAAGTTCTGCTTGAATCTTGCCTGTTGCCTCCGCCACTGAATGCGGACAGAGGTAATTGCTGGAACTTTCCGGCCTGTCCATACCGGTGGGATCTTCTGGTCCTGCAGCTGGCGCATGCCCGCCGCGGGTTTCCTGCTGGTATGGGGTGGAATTGTATACGTCAGATTTCAACGGGGAGGTCTGGCAGCTCTATCTCAGAGCTGCCCTGACCCTTTGATGGTCTCCTGGCAGCTGCTGGTTTAAATAAAATTACGTCTTTATACAGAGATACCTGCCTCGTGAGTTTTGTATTGTCTAAACTTTAGGCAGTGCCGGTCACTGCAGTTACCCCACCAACGGAAACTTAGACAGGGTAGATACAGAAAGAATGTTCCTGATGGTGGGGGAGGGCAGAACTAGGGGGTCATAGGTTGAGGATAAGGGGTAAACCTTCTAGAACGGAGGTGAGGAGAAATTTCTTCACCCAGAGAGTGGTGAATATGTGGAATTCACTACCATTGAAAGTATTTGAGGCCAAAACATTGTCTGATTTCAAGAAGAAAGTAGATCAAGAAGAAATTAGATGTCACTCTTGGTGCTAAAGGGATCAAGGGATATGGGGGGAAGGTGGGATCAGGATATTGAATTTGATGATCAGCCATGATTGGGATGAATGGCAGAGCAGGCTTGAAGGGCCGAATGGCCTACTCCTGCTCCTAGTTTCTATGTTTTTAAGATACATTTAACGCACTCAAGACAAATAGATGCTTGGTAGTACAGAACCTGAATATTGCCGAAAAGAGGGATATACGTCAGGACTTTACAACCCCGGGCCATGTGAACTGCCGTTTACTTCAATGGGACTATAATATCTCGCCAAGCGGGAGGGGTCCGTAACATCTTGGCCATGTTGTTGAAGCTTTTCCTCTTGCGCTGATCAGGACAAATGCAAGAATGCCAAATTTCAAACAATCACAAAGCCAAATCGCAACAAGTTACAGTGCAGGATTAGAAGGTGCTGATTGGTTGTCAGTGTCAGCTTGCCAACCAATCAGCACCATTTTCTCCTGTACTACAGATTGTTGAGATTGTTTGAAATTTGGTATTCTTGCATTTATCCTGATGAGTGCAAGATGGAAAGCTTTGACAAAATCTTTCTCTTTTCAGCAACACTCAAAACACATCAACACACAGAGTTAACATCAGACACATTAATCTCTCTCTCTGCCCGACATTGCCTGAGTGGGTCCAACATTTTCTGTCTTTTTTGGGTCTTTTAACTATGCTTTTTTTAAAAACACTCAGGAAATTGAGGGATATGGGGATAGTGTGGAAGATTGGAGCTAAACACCAGTGGCACGGTGGTACAGTGGTTAGCACTGCTGCCTCACAGCGCCAGGGACCCAGGTTCAATTCCTGGCTTGGGTGACTGTCTGTGTGAAGGCTGCATATTCTCCCTGTGTCTGCGTGGGTTTCCTCCGGGTGCTCCAGTTTCCTCCCACACTCCAAAGATGTGCAGGTTAGGTGGATTGTCCATAATAAATTGCCCCTTTGAGTCAGGGGGACCAGCAGGGTAAATACGTGGAGTTGTGGGGAAAGGGCCTGGGTGGGATTGTTATCAGTGCAGGCTCGAAGGGTCAAATGGCCTCCTTCTGCACTGTTGGGATTGTGGAAGAGCGTTTTGAATGCGGAGTAGGTTGGAGGAAGGAGCCGTGTGGCCTACTTCTGTTCCTTACGCCCTTACATTTACCTTAGGATTGAGATTCCTATTGCGTGCAACGCTGCTATCTCCTATTATCGGTGAGCACTCAGCAGATACCCCAGCATGAATCTTTCTATATAGAGTCACATCAATGTGGTTTTAATTGTTAAAAATACTGCATTGCCACTAGGTGGAGTGCTAGTCAACGCTTGGTGTCAAGGTGATACATGTGCTGATTGAACCCATGTTTCTGGCTCCAATTCTTCACTGCAGGCGCACAACAACCTGTCCAGTCCCTCTGTCCATTTCTCAGGGAAAGTTTGTTTCTGAACTGCCACTGCAGGAATTCTGAGCACAGAGCTGCCTGACGTTCATTTGTCCATTCTTTGCTTTGTCATCTTTTTCCAGATGAACATAGAATCCCTACAATGCAGAAAGAGGCTATTCGGCCCATCGAACCTGCACCGACAACAATCCCACCCAGGCCCTATCCCCACGTATCTACGCTGCTAATCCCCCTAACACTAAGAAGCAATTGAGCATGGCCAATTCATTTAACCTGCACATCTTTGGACTGTGGGAGGAAACTGGAGTACCCGAAGGCAACCCAAGCAGACTGGGGCAAACTCCACACAGACAGTGACCTGAGGCTGGATTTGAATCCAGGAACCTGGCGCTGTGAGGCAGCAGCGCTAACCATTGTGCCACCATGCCACCCAGAATCAGAATTATCAAAAGCTACAATGATTGTAAGACTTGCTGCTAAAATAAAGGCTCCCATTGAACTATATGACTATCCCCATTGCAGGCCTTAAAGGGACAGAGGATTACTTAGGATTTCTTAGAATTTACAGCACAGAAGGCGACCATTCAGCCCAAATGACCCTTGCTGGTCTTTATGCTCGACTCAAGATTTCTCCCACCAAACAGCATCTCATCTTATCAGAATCACCTTTCCCCTTCCATGTTCCTCCAACTATATCTGTTCTATTCTGCTCAACAACATCCTCGAGTAGTGACTTCTATATTCTAACCACTCTCTACATTCCTTCTCGGATTTATTCATAGGGGAGCCGATGGCCAAATGGTATTATCGCTAGACTATTAATCCAGAAACTCAGCTAATGTTCTGGGGACCCGGCAGATGGTGGAATTTGAATTCAATAAAAAAAAATCTGGAATTAAGAATCTACTGATGACCATGAAACCGTTGCCAATTGTCAGAAAAACCCATCTGGTTCACTAATGTCCTTCAGGGAAGGAAATCTGCCGTCCTTACCTGGCCTAGCCTATATGTGACTCCATGTGTAGAGCTTGTCCTCTGAAATGGCCGAGCAAGCCACTTGGCTGTATCAGAGTTTCAAGAAGGCAGCTCACCACCACCTTGATGCACTATCAATTACGACGTGAAGACTTCTGAGAGTGAGGGAAAACTAATAGGCTTTTATTCACAGAGAACAGGAGCACACCCTTGTAGCTGACCTGGTCTGGACTGAGGCAAGGAGGAGGGACCATCACCTTTATACCCCACTCTGGATGGAAAGGGAGGGGTCTCAGGTGGAAAGGGAGGAGTCTCGGGCCAGGTGCAGCATGGGTGTGTCCAGGCGGATACATGTCGTAACAGTGGTTCACCACACACCTTCTCAAGGGCAACTAGGGATGGGCAATAAATGCTGGCCTAGCCAGCAACACCCATGTCCCACGAATTAAAGAATTAAAAAAAAATTGAGACTTATGGGCCGGCAAGGCTCGCAGAACGGAATTCTCCGTTAGCCTCGGGCAGGATTTTACGAGCTTCGCCTAAATGAGGTTGTAAAATCCCGCATATGATCCCTAGATCTGGCTTCCCCCCAAAATGGAAACACCTTCTCTGCATCCATCGACAGTAGCAGTTGGTAACAGGAAACGGGGCTCAACAATAAGGAGTGATATTAGCTTTGAGCAACACTCCTGCAACCAGGGTCTCTATTTCAGATTGACAGGTCTCCCCTCATTAAACCACAGTGTAAATGGCCACTCCGTGCTGAAAAAAGGAAAGCACACAAGATAGGTCACTGATTGAGCACATGTTTAAGTTTATTTTTTTAAAGTGTATTTATTTATTAGTCACAAATAAGGCTTGCATTAACACTGCAACTAAGTTACTGTGACAATCCCCTGGTCACCACACTCCGGCGGCTTTTCGGGTACACCGAGGGAGAGTTTAGCATGGCCAATTCACCTAACTAGCATGTCTTTCAGACTGGGAGGAAACCGGAGCACCCGGAGGAAACCCATGCAGACAGAATGTGCAAACTCCACACAGACAGTGACCCAAACCGGGAATTGAACCAGGGTCCCTGGCGCTGTGAGGCAACAGTGCTAACCACTGTGCCGCCCCTATTAGTTTATTAGTGTCACAAGTAGGCTTACATTCACACTGCAATGAAGTTACTGTGAAAATCCCCTAGTTGCCACACTCCGGCACCTGTTCGGGTACACTGAAGGAGAATTTAGCATGGCCAATACACCTAACCAGCACATCTTTCGGACTGTGGGAGGAAACCGAAGCACCCGGAGGAAACCCATGCAGATACGGGGAGAACGTGCAGACTCCGCACAGACAGTGACCAAAGCCAGGAATCGAACCCGGGTTCCTGGTGCTGTGAGGCAGCAGTGCTAACCACTGTGCCACCATGCCACCCGTGTGCGAAGAGATCTGGAATTTCTGCATCCATTGTGAACCGAATGGATGTTTTAAACCACCTGCACATTCATGGGATGCAAGGAAACTCAAAAGAGGCTTTGAAGTACTTCACCGAGAAAATACCGTAATTAAAAATATTTTAAAAAGTGTCCTCTGCTGTCATGTTACTGTGCTCTGATTTAATTGGACTGTTAGGTCTGACTGCTTTTTCAAAAAAAAACCCTGCTTCTGAATGTAGAAATGCACCTGCTCCCTTGAATCCCTTGATTGACAGGGACTCTGCTTTGAAATGGAAATGAGTGTCAGTTCTGTCAGTGGAGCAGGAAGCTTTATTTTAAGGACAGTTGTTCCGTTATGAATGTTTGGCTGGGTTTCAAAAGCTTCAGCCCAGCGGTCTTATTCTTCCAAGAATTATTGATACTTCTCAGAAGCTATCGAAGCAGAATATGTCTTTGATGTGGTTTCTTGTTTGTTTACGAACCTAATAGGCACTGGAAAGGATTACAAATTTTTCCCATTTCTTTGGGCGGGTCCAGCTCGCCCCAAGACCGGAAAATGCTGCCCGAGGTCAACAGACCAACGCATGGTCCACGTTCCCCCACTACCATTCCTGTGGTGGGAGAGGTGGGAAAATTCCACCCATTGGGTTTGAATTTAAGTCAGATTTAATGGTTTTCCCATTCCTATTGCTACTGCATGGCTCTGGGTGAGTTGTCATGCATGATACATGGTGGGGTGAGATGCGGGGGGGGGGGGGGGGCGGTGGTCACAGAGCTGGCATAGGAGGCATTGAGGTGGCATGGCAAATGTGAGATGGTATGATTCCCGGCTTGGGTCACTGTCTGTGTGGAGTTTGCACGTTCTCCCCGTGTCTGCGTGGGTTTCCTCCGGGTGCTCTGGTTTCCTCACACAGTCCAAAGATGTGCAGGTTAGGTGGATTGACCATGTTAAATTAACCCTAGTGTCAGGGGTGTTAGCGAGGTAAATATGAGGGGTTATGGGAATAGGGCCTGGGTTGGATTGTGGTTGATGCAGATTCGATGGACCAAATGGCCTCCTTCTGCACTGTAGGGATTCTATGATTCTATTCAATGATCCTGAATCAACGTTCTTCTCTGGCACTTTAGTCCATGTACTCTTTCATCCACTGGAAATAAACAGGTCTTATTTCCCCATTTTCTAACTTTTTTAATATATTCATTCGTGGAACATGGGCGTCACTGGCTGGCCAGCATTTATTGCCCATTACCAGTTGTCCTTGAGGAGATGGTGGTGAGCTGCCTTCTTGAATCGCTGCAGTCCATGTTGTGTGGGTTGATCCACAATGCCGTTTGGGAGGGCATTCCAGGATTTTGACCCAGCGACTACGAAGGAAGGGCGATATATTTCCAAGTCAGGAAGGTGAGTGGCTTGGAGGGGAACTGGCTTGGTGGTGTTCCCATGTATCTGCTGCCATTGTTCTTCTAGATGGAAGTGGTTGTGGGTTTGGAAGGTGCTGTCTGAGGATCTTTGGTGAATTGCAGTGCATCTTGTCAATAGTACACACTGCTGCTACTGAGCATCGGTGGTGGAGGGAGTGGGTGTTTGTGGATGTGGCGCTAATCAAGTGGGCTGCTTTGTCCTGGGTGGTGTCGAGCTTCTTAAATGTTGTTGGAGCTGCACCCATTCAGGCAAGTGAGGAGTATCCCATCATACTCCTGACTTGTGCCTTGTAAAATCATAGAATCCTACAGAGCAGAAGGAGGCCATTCGGCCCATCGAGTCTGCACCAACCACAATCCCACCCAGCCCCTATCCCCATAACTCCATGCATTTGCTCTAGCTAGTCCTCCAGACACTAAGGGGCAATTTAGCGTGGCCAATTCACCTAACCTGCACATCTTTGGACTATGGGAGAAAACTGGAGTACCCAGAGGAAACTCGTGGACAGGCTTTGGGGAGTCAGGAGGTGAGATACTCGCTGCAGTATTCCTAGCCTCTGACCTGTTCTTGTAGCCACTGTGTTTGTGTGGTGAGTCCAGTTCAGTTTCTGGTAACCCCAAGGATGTTGACAGTGGGGGATTCAGTGATGGTAACACCATTGAATGTCAAGGGGCGGTGGTTAGTGTGTCTCTTACTGGTGATGGTCATTGCCTGGCATTTGTGTGGCGCGAATGTTACCTTGCCCATGGTTGGGGATATGGACTGAATTAGCTACAGTGACACCATAATCAATGAACTTGAAGCTAGACACTATCTAGACTCCTTTGTGAGCAGCTGTTTGATTTGGTATTCGCAGTTGCTAGACCATGGCCTATGAAGCGTTACCATGGTTATAGCTCCAGATACTAAAATCAGTCTCATAAAGACGAAGCATTACTCATCTCACCTACACCGTAAGGTGTTTGCCAAAAATAAATCACTCCTAACTTCACCCCAGCAAAACTGGAGGACAAGTGTATTGGGTTTATATTTGCTGAATTCAATTTCTAAAAATATACTCACTTGGTTGTTCTTCTGCAGTTGAGTAAGAAGATCCGAAGTCAGAATTCATTGTGTGGGAAGTTGATTTTGGAGATTTAGTTTGGTGCTGGATTTCTTACCTCGAAACCAAAACCAGGCCCCACTGCCTACCCAGTGAGTTAGACAGACTCACAGGATCGGACAGCACAGGAGCAGGCGGCATGCTCCCTCATCCCAGTGAAAGAACTCTCCAATTAGTCCTTATCCCTTTCCATTTCCCCATAGCCCTGCTATTTTTTCCCTTTTAAGCAGATATTAAAATCTCTTTAGAAAGATAATATTGAATCTGGGCGGCACGGTGGCACCACTGGTTAGCGCTGCTGCCTCACAGTGCTAGGGACCCGGGTTCAATACCAGCCTTGGGTGGCCGTGTGGAGTTTGCACGTTCTCTCCGTGTCTGCGTGGGTTTCCTCCGGGTGCTCCGGTTTCCTCCCACAGTCCAAAGATGTGGATTGGCCATACTAAATTGCTCCTTAGTGTCAGGGGAACTAGCTAGGGTAAATGCATGGGGTAATGGGGATAGGGGGCTGGGTGGGATTGTGGTTGGTGCAGACTCGATGGGCTGAATGGCCTCCTTCTGCACTGTAGGATTCTATGATTCTACGAAAACTCCTCAGAACCTTGAACACAAAATGATCCCACTCTCATTCACTGCTCTGTCGAAAAAAGTAGGGACATATTCTGGCAGAAAAAACGTCACCACTTTGGCACAGAGTCTTCTATATAAACTGAGAGGAGTTTTCGATTCAGAGAGATCTAATCCTGGAGTGTGTGTGTGTGTGTGTGTGTGTGTGTGTGTGTGTTGAGTGCTCTCAGATCAGGTGAAGCAGAGATTAATTCAAATTATAACTCCATTTACGACAAACATTTAACCCAAAATCAAAGAGTACACCCCAATGTACCAACATAATATTCCTATTGTGTAAGCTATACATTGGCCAAATGGACCAAGGAGCCATTAGGATTTGAACTCCGGACCTCCTGTTTATGAGACAGACACTTTAACCATCTAACCCCATCGAACCACTTTAACCATCTAACCCATCGAACCACTTTAACCATCTAAGCCATGGGCAAGAAGGGTCTTGCCCTACACAGGATAAGGCTGTGCTGAGATTTGAAACCAAGATCTCCTGTTTACTAAGCAGGCTTTTTAACCAACTATACCACAGAGTCAACTGATTGTTCGAGGGATAGGCAATGTTGAACAATAATTAATCAATTGTCAGTTAATTCCTAAGAAAAGAAGTCAATTAGTTTAAGATTTCGTGTCACAAGTAGGTTATATTAACACTGCAACGGAGTTACTGTGAAAATCCCCTAGTCGCCACACTCCGGCACCTGTTCCGGTACACTGAGGGAGAATTTAGCACGGCCAATCCACCTAATCAGCACGTCTTTTGGACTGTAGGAAGAACCGGAGCACCCGGAGGGAACCCATGCAGACATGTTCTTCTTTGAACAGCAGGAATCTTTTTTTTATACCCACCCAAGAGAGTAGAGAGGATGTCACGTTAATGAGTAATTCAAGGGTTGGCACCTCTGACTCATTACTGCGCTGGAGAGTCAGATGATGTGCTATGAGGTGTCTGGAAAAGGGACTTGAACCAATATGTTTCTGACTGAAAGATGAGTGTACTATGGGCGAATGAGTGGTTAGCACTGTTGTCTCACAGCACCAGGGACCCGAGTTCAATTCCGGCCTTGGGTGACTACGTGGAGTTTGCACGTTCTCCCCGTGTCTGCGTGGGTTTCCTCAGGTTTCTTCCCACACTCCAAAGATATGCAGATTAGGTGGATTGGCCATGCTAAGTTGCTCCTTAGTGTCCCTTAGGTTACGTGGATTAACCATGGTAAATGGCCAGGGTTACAGGGATAGGGTGCAGGGGAAGGCCTGAGTGGGATGCTGTTTTGGAGAGTCGGTGCAGACTGGATGGGCCAAATGGCCTCCTTCTGCACTGTAGGGTTCTGTGGATTGGACATACCAATTACGAGTTACAATGAAACAGCTGCGGCCTATTTAATGGTCACTTTACAAATCCTGCTAAACCAAGGTTAATTGCCAGATTTAATTCTTGAACACAGAATTGTTTGTTCAGCTTTCCATTTTTACCCAAATCTATAAATTGATTTTTGTTTTACAAGTAGCGCTGCTGAATGGTTATAAAGAGGTTTCTGGAAGGTATGAAAATTGTCGTCTGGATTCATACAATTAGAGAAAATGTAACTGTGTACACAAAAACTGTAGCTATAACCTTTAAAAAGGTGAAGTAGAGATTAACAATGGAAAGATCATTGCTGATTATTCATAAAATGTGGGCTATCGTCGCCAAGAGAACAGGTGTGTCGCATTTGTTAATAACCAATGAAGGACCCTTGGGAACCTATTAAAACTGTGAGACTCTTACAAGTTGGCACAGAGTCTTACTTCTAACGATATTAAAAGCGGAAAGAGCAGCTGTAGAGCGGGAAAAATGCAAAATGTTAATTATGTGTTTTTAACTATTGATTTCAACTTCAAAGCACCAAAACTTCTAAGAAGCTTCGTGATAAGAAAAAGGAGGAAATGTCAGGCCCCCCTTGGGCAATCTAAACCCCAGTGCAGACCCAGAACAAATAAGGAACTCTTAACAATGGCGCATCTTTTCTGTCTCGCCATGATTTTCTTTCTGTTGCATTTGTATGAACCATAGAATCCTACAGTGCAAAAGGAGGCCATTTGGCCCATCGAGTCTGCACCGACCACAATCCCATCCAGGCCCTATCCCCATAAACCCATACGTTTACCCCAGCTAGTCCCCCTGACACTAAGGAGCAAGTTAGCACGGCCAATCCACCTATGATAGAATCATAGAATGGTTACAGCAGAGAAAGAGGCCTTTCGGCCTGCCGTGCGCATGCCGGCTCCTTGCAAGAGCCACTCAGTCCAACGCCCATACCTTTTCCCCTTGGCCTACGGACGTGACAGCTTACAACTGAGGTGAGGTTTCTGTCACAAAATGGGGGTGTCTATTTTGTACCGTCTTGCTGCCTTTGTGCTTGCGAATATGAGAGAAATTACTCTGAAAATGGATAACTCTACGCTACCATAGTTGAAGTAAACATTAGATAAAAATGGTAAGGAGGAAGGGTTGGTTTGTCTTTGTCACATGGGTAGTTATCCGACAGAGGCCTACCTGGTAAAGAACCTACCCAATTCCTGGCTGCTCTCCTTCGCTTGCACACCATCTCCTCTCTCCCTTTCCTGCTCTCCCTCTTCTTTTTCCGCTCTACCTTTCTCAGTGCCCTTGTCACCTCTATCCCCCCGCATCATCGTTGGCCCCTTTCTTATTCCCCACATCCTTCTCTTCCCTCCTTTCTTTACATTTTACATCCCCTAAGTGTTAGCTGTGTCTCAGCTGGTGAAACTCTTACCTCGAGTTCAAGTCTCTCACTCGAGGGACGGAATCTTATACACCACTCCCATCCCCCCGCCGGCTCCCCCCATCCCAATTCTCCTGTTCTCCTTATTTAGAGGGTGAACGCAGAGGCGCCAGTTAGGAGGCTGCCTCAGGTAAGGTTACACTGGTGGGCGCCTGACAACAAGTGAGGGCTTGGGGCCCACATATGATCTCGACGTCTGGCTCCTGACACCTGTAGCCAAATTCAGACCAACATTCATTTCCACTTGTGGGAGGACAGCACAACCAGGGGCCATAACCATAACATAGTCACCAATACGTCAAATAGAAAAATGAGGAGAAACATCTTTGCCCAGATAGTGGTTAGAATGCGGAACTTGCCACCACATAAAATGGTGGGGGCAAATAGCACTGATATATTTAGGGGGAAGTTAGATAAACACAGGAAGGAGAATGTGGATGTAGGGCGGCATGGTGGCACAATGGTTAACACTGCCTCACAGCTCCAGGGACCCAGGTTCAATTCCCGACTTGGGTCACTGTCTGTGTGGAGTTTGCACATTCTCCCCGTGTTTGCGTGGGTTTCCTCCCACAGTCCAAAGATGTGCGGGTTAGGTTGATTGGGCATGCTAAATTAACCTTTAGTGTCCTGGAATGTGATAGGTTAGAGGGATTAGCAGGGTAACTACACGGGGATAGGGCCTGGGTGGGATTGTTGTCGGTGCAGACTCGATGGGGCAAATGGCCTCCTTCTGCATTGTAGGGTTTCTATGATCTATGAATGGAATAGAAAGTTATGCTGACGTAGGGAGGAGGTGAATTGAATTGATTTATTATTGTCACATGCATTGGGATATAGTGAAAAGTATTGTTTCTTGCACGCTATACAGATAAAGCATACCGTTCATAGAGTTGAAAGGGGAGAAGGAAAGCATAGTGTGCAGAATATAGTGTTACAGTCACCAATAGTGTGAAGAGAAATATCAACTTAATCTGTGATAGGACCATTCAAAATTCTGATGGCAGCAGGGAAGAAGCTGTTCTTGAGTTGGTTGGTACATGACCTCAGACTTTTGTATCTTTTTCCCGTCGGGAGAAGGTGGAAGAGAGAATGTCCGGGGTACGTGGGGTCCTTGATTATGCTGGCTGCTTTGCCGAGGCAGCGGGAAGTGTAGACGGATGGGAGGCTGGTTTGCGTGATGGACTGGGCTACGTTCACAAACCTTTGTAGTTTCCTGCAGTCTTGGTCAGAGCAGGAGTCATCCCAAGCTGTGATACATCCGGAAAGGATGCTTTCTGTGGTTCACCTGTAAAAATTGGTGAGTCGTAGCGGACGTGCCAAATTTCCTTAGCCTTCCGGTGTGGAGCATCGCATCCACCTTAGGGAGCAAAACTGGTTTTAGCTTCATGTCTCATCCAGGCTACAGCACTTCAGACATGCAGCACCCCCTCAGTAGTGCACTGGCAGTCAGGCTAGACTTTGTGCTGGATATGGGATACTGGACATGAACCTTTGACCCAAAGGGAGAGTGTTATTGACTGAGCTAAGGTAATATCTTAAATTAATCATTGAGCTTGAGCTATTTCATTAGTGATGGACCAATGGATAGAGGCCACGCCAATAAATCACTATAAACAATATCGAGCCATACATTCTCAACAAGTTGTAATTACAGCTTACAATAGAGGGAGAGTAGGTGCAAATTCTCAAGCTGCAGTCTGCTGACTAAATCATGGCACTGACTAAGGCCAGATGTAGAGTTGGACAGAATATGAGGTGGGTTGAACTAACGTGTCAGTCCAAACAGGCCGAAGCTCCCATCAAAACACAATGATGCTAATGCTGGAAGGTTCCGTCAACGAGACACCAGCAAGATATATTGTGGTTCGCCAATTAATTCATGCTCAAAGCCAAAATGTCTTTGCAATCTCAGTCAGAGCCACGTGACATCAGGAAAATTAGGTTTACATTCCCAAAGAAAAAGGCCAAACTGACTGCTGACTATTCCACCAGCTCCTTGCTTACTTACAAAGAACAAAGAAACCTATAGCGCAGGAACAGGCCCTTCGGCCCTCCAAGCCTGCACCGACCATGCTGCTCAACTTAAAAATGGCTTCGTCGGAAAGCTTTCTTTCTCAATGATAAATCACACAAAAATGTAACAGTTTTGATGGAGGGTTAGGTCAGTGAAATTGAGAAGAATGAGAGGTGATTTCATTGAAACATATTGGATTCGTAAGGGGCTTGACAGGGTAAATGTTCAGAGGATGAATCCCCTCATGGGAGAGGCTAGGACCAGATGGCATAGTCTCAGAATAAAGGGACGCCAATTTAAGACTGAGATGAGGAGGAATTTCTTCTCTCAGAGGGTTGAGAGTCTATGGAACTCCTTGCCTCAGAGAGCTGTGAGAGCAGAGTCCTTGGGGACGATCCAGTAAGACCGTGCAAGAGGCAAAAATTGGGTTTGCACCCAATTTCTCGCCTTTCACGATCTTACTGGGGCCGGATTTCTGGGGGAGGGGGTATGATCAGCCGTGCTGGGGTGGGGGTTATGGGATTGGCTGAGGGTGAGTGGGGGCTATGGCTATATCCAGGGGCTGGGGCGGGGGGAGGGGGGGGGGGAACTGATCGGCCAGCGATCACAGAGGGTGGGGGAGAAGTTTATGATATCTGGGGATGGGGGGGTGGATGTGACTGACATCTCTTTGGTCTGTTGGACGGGCCAGATGTATGATTGATTGCACCCTCTACTGAGAGTAGCCGGCTTTCTGGTGAGCTTAGGCCCTTCCCCCTACTGGCGGGAATCAGATAGTGTATTTGTTTTGTACAAAGTGCCATAAGATTGCATCTTCAAACTCACCCAAAATCTGGAACTCTCCCATTTTCATGCTCATTCGGCGCTTAGAATTTTTTTGGTAAGATCGCTCCCCCGCGCACCCCCCACCATCCACCACCACCCCCCCTCCCCCCCCCCTCCCCCGCCCCTATACTTGTGTATATTTAAGGCTGAGATAGATAGATTTTTGATCAGTAAGGGAATCAAAGGTTACAGGGAAAGGGCAGGAAAATAGCCATGAGGAATGTTGGATCATCCATGATCCTAATGAATGCCAGAGTAGGTTCGAGGGACTGAATGGCTTACTCCTGTTCCTATTTCTTATGATCTTATGTTGCCCCGAAATAATACAAACCAGCTTTGCCAATCTCGCTTACCCTTAATGGGAACAGTTACACTGCCTCATTACATCTTAAGAGAAGCACTTCATAACAGCCAAATTTCTACTGAGTTGATCTCAGTCAGTAGCGTTTTGCCTGAGTCACGAGGGAGGGTTTGAGCGCCAAAAGCATAGCTGACACATCAGTGCAGTGCTGAGGGAGTGTGGCACTGTTGAAGGTGCCACCTTTCAGCTGAGATATTAAATTTGAGACCCCCCCCTGCTTACTTGGGAAGCATCCCGTGGCACAATTTTAAAGGAGAACAGGGATGTTATCCCTGACATCCTAGAACAGAATCATAAAATCCCTACAGTGCAGAAGGAGGCCATTCAGCCCATCAAGTCTGTACCGATCACAAGCCCACCCAGCCCCTATCCCCATTACCCCATGCATTTACCCTGCTATTCCCCCGACACTAAGGGGCAATTTAGCATGGCCAATCAACCTAACCTGCACATCTTTGGGAGGAAACCGGAGCACCCGGAGGAAACCCACACAGACACGGGGAGAATATGCAAAACTCCACACAGACAGTGACCCGAGGCTGGAATTGAACTTGGCTCCCTGGTGCTGTGAGGCAGCAGTGCTAACCACTGCACCACCGTGCTGCCGTGTCCTGGCCAATATTTATCTCCCAAGCAACATCATGTCAACAGATTACCTGACCATTATTGGCGTTTGTGGGCGGTTTGCTGTGTACACATTTACTGCCATGTTTCTGACATTCAAACAGTGAATACACTTCAAAAGAACACTTTACCTTGAGATGTCAGGAGTTTGTGAACAGAGCTATAGAATTGCAAGTCTTTCTTTATTTTTTTCTATTCTGTCACTATTTTACTATGCAGAGGTTTGTTCTTTGGCATCAAAACACTGGAGAAACTTTTACTGTTTGTTAACTGGTCAGGTTAAAGGCAAAAGCAAACTCCTTTAAATGTTGAAGTCAACAAACACAGGAACAGGAGGAGGCTATCCAGACTCTCGAACCTGTTCCTTCCGTCATTCAATAAAATGATGGCCCTTCTGTAACCCCACTTCAGTGTCTTGGCTCCATATTCCTTGGCTGGTTAAAAAAAATTTCAATTTCAGAATTAAAATTATGAATTGAGCACTGTTGCTTCGATTAACCTTCATGAGAGGAAGTGTTTGATTGGAGTGTATAACATGGTCTTGAAAAGTTGGACGCGGCAAGGATGTTTCCTCTTGTGGGCAAGTCCAGAATTAGGGGTAGAACATAGAACATAGAACAGTACAGCACAGAACAGGCCCTTCGGCCCATGATGTTGTGCCGAGCTTTATCTGAAACCAAGATCAAGCTATCCCACTCCCTATCATCCTGGTGTGCTCCATGTGCCTATCCAATAACCGCTTAAATGTTCCTAAAGTGTCTGACTCCACTATCACTGCAGGCAGTCCATCCCACACCCCAACCACTCTCTGCGTAAAGAACCTACCTCTGATATCCTTCCTGTATCTCCCACCACGAAGCCTATAGTTATGCCCCCTTGTAATAGCTCCATCCACCCGAGGAAATAGTCTTTGAACGTTCACTCGATCTATCCCCTTCATCATTTTATAAACCTCTATTAAGTCTCCCCTCAGCCTCCTCCGCTCCAGAGAGAACAGCCCTAGCTCCCTCAACCTTTCCTCATAAGACCTACCCTCCAAACCAGGCAGCATCCTGGTAAATCTCCTCTGCACTCTTTCCAGCGCTTCCACATCCTTCTTATAGTGAGGTGACCAGAACTGCACACAATATTCCAAATGTGGTCTCACCAAGGTCCTGTACAGTTGCAGCATAACCCCACGGCTCTTAAACTCCAACCCCCTGTTAATAAAAGCCAACACACTATAGGCCTTCTTCACAGCTCTATCCACTTGAGTGGCAACCTTTAGAAATCTGTGGATATGGACCCCAAGATCTCTCTGTTCCTCCACAGTCTTCAGAACCCTACCTTTGACCCTGTAATCCACATTTAAATTAGTCCTACCAAAATGAATCACCTCACATTTATACAGGGTACAGTTTTAAAACCGGGGATCACCCTTTTAGGTCAGAGATGAGGAGAATTTTTCTCTCTCATGTTAAGCCTCTCAGTTGCAGTCCAGTAATAAAAGATGCTGCAAGTCCAGCTTCTTCGCAAACTCACTTTATTCTCTTTTGGTATGTTTGTATGTTTCCTCACTTCTCTCCTGAATGGCCAATGAGTTTAAGGCTGTCCTACAAGCAGATAAATGTTATTTTGTATAGGTTCTTCTTATCAATTCTCTTCAACTAATATCATCTTATGTAAAAGTAGAAAGGAATATGGAGACTCGTAGAATCATAGAATCCCTACAGTGCAGAAGGAGACCATTCAGCCCATCGAGCCTGAACTGTCAACAATCCCACCCAGGCCCTATCCCTGTAACCCCACATATACCCTGTTAGTCCCCCTGACACTAAGGAAAATTTAGCATGGCCAATCAACCTAACCCGTACATCTTTGTACACAACTCGATCAGGAGAATGCAGTTATATGGAGTTAGAATCTATACACAAGATTGAAACTCTGATGACAAATAATATAAACAGATGATTAATGATTTCAAAAGGAAAGCAGAAAGGCCAAGGCTGGGAAATAAATTTGCCAGGCTCCGGACACAGAGCAAGGAAATAGGACAGATCAGATTGCTCTACAGAGAGCTGACATGGTTTTGATATGCCAATCCTTCTGTGTCATAATGACTCCATGAATTTATTAAAAGCCCTGAAATATAAGGATTTTGAGCATTCCATCTTGGAAATTTTAGAAATGCTGCCGGTGGCACGGTGGGACAGTGGTTAGCACCGCTGCCTCACGGCGCCAGGGACCCAGGTTCAATTCTTGGCTTGGGTCACTGTCTGTGGAGTTTGCATGTTCTCCCCGTGCCTGCGTGGTTTTCCTCCAGGCGCTCCAGTTTCCTCCCACAGTGCAAAGATGCGTAGGTTAGGTGGATTGGCAAAGCTAAATTGCCCCTTAGTGTCTAGGGATTTGTAGGTTAGGTGGATTGGCCATGCTAAATTTCCCCTTAGTGTCCAAAGATGTGTAGGTTAGGTGGATTGGCCATGATAAACTTCTCCTCAGTGTCCAAAGATGTGTAGGTTAGGTGGATTGGCCATGATAAACTTCTCCTCAGTGTCCAAAGATGTGTAGGTTAGGTGGATTGGCCATGCTAAATTTCCCCTTAGTGTCCAAAGATGTGTAGGTTAGATGGATTGACCATGCTAAACTTCTCCTCAGTGTCCAAAGATGTGTAGGTTAGGTGGATTGGTCATGCTAAATTGCCCCTTAGTGTCCAGGGATTTGTAGGTTAGGTGGATTGGCCAAGCTAAATCTCCCCTTTGTGTCCAAAGATGTGTAGGTTAGGTGGATTGGACATGCTAAGTTTTCCTTCAGTACCCAAAGATGTGTAAGTTAGGTGGATTGGCCAAGCTAAATTGCCCTTAGTGTCCAGGGATTTGTGGGTTAGGTGGATTGGCCATGCTAAATTGCCCATTAGTGTCCAGGGGTGTTTAGGTTAGGTGGATTAGCTATGCTAAATTGCCCCTTAGTGTCTGGGCATGTGTAGGTTATGTGGATTGGCCATGCTAAATTTCCCATTAGTGTCCAGGGATTTGTAGGTTAAGTGGATTGGCCATGCTAAATTTCCCCTTAGTGTCCAAAGATGTGTAGGTTAGATGGATTAGCCATGGAAAAATGTCCACGGTTACGGGGATAAGGCAAGGGAGGTGAACCTGGGTAAGATGCTCTTTCGGAGAGTTGGTGCAGATTTGATGGGCTGAATGGCTTCCTTCTGTACTGGAGGGATTCTAAAGCACCACACAGGATTTGATCGTGTTTACCTAGACTAGCAAGTGCTATCTATCTTGCTGAATTTGCTCCTGTCACTTGCGTTTTCTTTCCTTTTTTCCCCTTGAAGTTAGTTGTCATTGGGATGCCCAGGCGGTTTCTGACTGTATTTTTGGTCTTTGCCCTCGGTTATGTTAGACAGGCCTCTTGCGGGTGGGCAAGAACTTGATATTCCACAAGAGAAGTCTGAGCTATCGCTTCTCTCTAATCTTGACAAGACGTAACTGCATCGTTCTGCACTTTAACCCACGATTTATTGCCTCATCCCTCACTGAATTTTGCCACAGAAGACTGGGGAGTCCATAAATAAATATGATTAATATCTGAAGACACTTCAAATGAATCCTCCAGGGTAAGGTCCAAAAAGCACTGTCATTGTGCTAATGCTGTCCTTTGGTGGTTTAAACTCTCTGGTTATTAACGGAGGCACGGAGAAAGGAATTGCTTTGATAGTGAAGCACCACTTGAGGAATTGATGCCAGAGCTGCTTTCTGCATATTTACCGGACTAAACCTTACTTATTCTGGTCTGTCCCTAAAGACAGAACAGAGTCCAATACAAGGTTGAATCATTTAACTGGCTGTGAGTTTGTATACTCGGTTCATTATGTCTTATTTGTATCAGAAGAGCAGAAGATAGAGGAGCAGGAGTAGGCCATTCGGCCCCTCGAGCCTGTTCTGTTGGTCAGTAAGGTGATGAATGTAATAATGAGGCCTCAACTCCACTTTCCTGCCTTACCCGCCCATAATCTTTAATAAATATTTATCTGTAGCTATACATACCTATATCTCAAGGTGGAACAGTGGTTAGCACAACTGCCTCAGAGCACAAGGGACCCGGGTTCAATTCCTGGCTTGGGTCATATTCTCCCCTTATCTGCGTAGGTTTCCTCCGGGTGCTCCAGTTTCTTCCCACGCTCCAAAGATATGCAGATTAGGTTGATTGGCCATGCTAAATTGCCCTTAGGGTCAGGGGGATTAGCAAGGCAAATATGTGGGAGGGATAGAGCCTGGGCAGGATTGTTTCGGTGCAGGCTCGATGGGTCAAATGGTCTCCCCCTGCTCTGTAGGGATTCTATGATGATTCTATATCAATCTCTATTGAGAAACACAGGTGGAGGCCATTCGATCCATCATTTATCTACCGACCAACAAAGATCACCCCTTTCTGGTGGCTGGTCTGTAGTCCTGTAGGTTACAGCATTTCCAGCTTATGTCCAAGTTTTTTTGAAATGCCGTGAGGCTTTCTGTTTCTTTTGCTTTTCAGACAGTGAGTTCCAGCCCCCCCACCTCGGGGTGAAGGAAGTAGAACATAAAATTTTAAAAATAGTCACTATTATGCTGTATCTCCCACCAAAGAACATCAGAAATCTATCAATCTCTGCTTCAGACGTGCTCAGTGACTGAGCTTCCACAGCCCTCTGGGGTAGAGATTGTCAAAGATTCACAACCCTCCGTGTGAAGAAATTTCTCCTCACCTTAGTCGCCAGTGTTGAAGTTGTGTTCCCTGGTTCTAGACTCCCCAATCAAGGGAAACATCTTACCAGCATCTACCTTGTCCATTCCTTTAATTATTTTATAGGTTTCAATGACATCGCCTTTCATTCTTCTAAACTGTAGAGAATACAATCCCGGTTTCCCTAATCTCTCTTCATAAGACAGCCCCGCCATCCCCCAGAACAAGTCTGGTGAACCTTCATTGCACTCCCTCCATGACAATAATATCCTTTCTGAGGTAAAGGGATCAAAACTGCCCAGAATAATCCAGGTGCTCCACATCTCAAAGCATTTCACACAATGTTCATAAAATCCCGTTAGTGCAGAAGGAGGCCATCTGGCCCAGCGAGTCTGCTCCGACCACAATCCCACCCAGGTCCTATTACCGAACCCCACTAGGGTTGATTTAGCATGGCCAATTAACCTAACCCGCACATCTTTGGACTGTGGGAGGAAACCGGAGCACTCGGAGGAAACCCACACAGGCATGGGGAGAATGCGCAAACTCCACACAGTCACCCGAGGGCGGAATTGAACCCAGTTCCCTGTGAGGCAGCAGTGCTAACCACTGTGCCACCGTGCCGCCCCATGGTGGCACAGTGGTTATGTGGTTAAACTTGGTATTCATTTCACACCAGGAACACTCTTCAAAATGAATTTCCTGTTCCTGGTGCAAGAATTGCCGTCTTTTTTCCAAGCAGTGATATGCATGTTCCAGTGTACTATAAAGCTCAGCTCCATATCTCATCCACAGAACACCGCCTCCAATGAAGTGACTTTCCTCTAATGCTGCAGCGGGGTAGCAACCTGGATTATGGGCTGAAATCCTGGTGTGGGCCACATACCAGCCTGCAACCTCTGCCCAGATGTTAGAGTGTCACCAACTTAGCCAATCTGACACACAAGAGTCCATCAATCTTCACTGTTACTTTATAAATAATTTGGGCATCTTTCCACACATAAAACAAAGAGGCGATATACTCCTTAGTGGATTTGATTACCGATCCTGTCTTGCCCATTGAGGAGCCTCGGACTGACTCACAGGGTCAACTCAGGGTCATTGTGTTTATGGGACTTGCGCGTCTCGGACTGAAGCAACTTTATTATTGAGCTGTAATTAGAGACAAGAGCAAGCTGCTAAGATTTAGTTTGATTACTGAGTTTGAGGGGTGAGTTTACACCCCCCCCCCCAACCTCCTTCCCCCACCCACTCCCATTGGGGGCACTTTCTGCCCTCCCCACCTGTGTCTGAAACCCAACTCCCATTCCCCTCGCTGGGGTCTTCAATTATTATCCCACAAAAATGCTCGGACTTACAAGACACATCGACCAGAATTTTCCAGCTGTTTCCAGCGGGATTTTCTGGTCCTGCTGCAGTGAACGGAGATTTGGCTGAGCGCCAAATTTTCCGACCTCGGTGGCAGCGGTGGCGGGGCGTGAACAGCTGGAAAATTCCGGCCATTTTCTTTCCTCCCTGGGGAATGCCTGGAAACAATTCAGTGACCACTACTGTCTTCTGACACTGTTTTTATTTCTTCATTCACAGAATGTGGGCGTCGCTGGCTCGGTCAGCATTTATTGCCCATCCATAATTGCCCTTGAGAAGGTGGTGGTGAGCTGCCTCCTTGAGCCGCTGCAGTCCATGTGGTGTACGTGCACCTACAGTGCTGTTCAGGAACTCCAGATTTTGACCCAGTGACAGTGACTGAATGGTGATATATTTCCATGTCAGGATGAACTAGGAGCAGGACTAGGCCATCTGGCCCCTCGAGCCTGCTCCGCCATTCAATAAGATCGTGGCTGATCTTTTTATGGACTCAACTCCACTTACCCGCCCACTCACCATAACCCTTAATTCCTTTACTGTTCAAAAATGTATCTATCCTTGCCTTAAAAACATTCAATGAGGTAGCCTCAACTGCTTCACTGGGCAGGGAATTCCACAGATTCACAACCCTTTGTGAGAAGAAGTTCCTCCTCAACCCACTCCTAAATCTGCTTCCCCTTATTTTGAGGCCATGCCCCCTAGTTCTAGTTTCACCCGCCAGTGGAAACAATTTCCCTGTTTCTATCTTATCTATTCCCTTCATAATCTTATATGTTTCTATAAGATCTCCCCTCATTCTTCTGAATTCTAATGAGTATAGCCCCAATCTCCTCATAAGCCAACCCTCTCAACTCCAGAATCAACCTAGTGAATCTCTTCTGCACCACCTCCAGTGCCAGTATATCCTTTCTCAGATAAGGAGACCAAAACTGTACACAATACTCCAGTGTGGCCTCACCAGCACCTTACACAGCTGCAACATAACCTCACTGTTTTTAAACTCCATCCCTCTAGCTATGAAGGGCAAAATTCCATTTGCCTTCTTAATTACCTGCTGCACCTGCAAACCAACTCCTTGTGATTCTTGCCCAAGGACACCCAGGTCCCTCTGCACAGCAGCATGCTGCAATTTTTTGGTGCAATGGTGAGTGTCTTGGACTGGAACTTGCAGGTGGTGGTGTTCCCATGTGTCTGCTGCCCTTATCTTTCTAGATGGTAGCGGTCAAGAATTTGGAAAGTGCTGTCAAAGGAGCTTTGGTGAGTTGCTGCAATGCAGCATATAGATGGTACGCCATGTGTCAGCGGAGGGAGTGAATGTTTAAGGGGATGGATGGGGTGCCAATCAAGCAGGCATGCTTTATCCTGGGTAGTGTCGAGCTTCTTGAGTGTTGTTGGAGCTGCATTCACCAACGCAAAGGGAGAATATTCCATCACACTCTTAACTTGAGCCTTGCAGATGGTGGACAGGCTTTGTGGAATCAGGAAGTGAGTTGCTCACCACAGAATTCCCAGCGTCTGACCTGCTCTTGTCGCCACTGCTGAGGAATCAGATTGGTTGGCAGTTTTCTTGGGCGTGACTTCCTCCCAGATGGAAAAGTTGGGCACAAATCCCACTCTCAAGTAATTAAGGCTGCTCCCAATTTATTATTGCCTTGTGGGAGACAGAATGCTGGTTGGCACAGCGTTATTGGGCTGTTAGACCTGGGGATGTGTGTGAATAATCCCCCAGAAAGTTCATCCCTTAGACATCAGGCTCTGCTCTCCAATCGGACCGGGTCCGCATCCAGCAACTCTTAGAGTGGATTTTTGTGAACATTACTTGCTATTATATATATATATATAAAAATGAGACTGTGGTGGACCTCAGTTGTGCCTTTGTCCTATATGGACCACCATTGTGCGTGTTTGTCATACCTGGACACATCCCCTTCCAGTTTGGTTCCTCCCCTCAGCACCTAGTATAAAGGTGGCTGTCTCCTCCCCCTTGTTCAGTCCAGGTCGGTTAATTGTTGGGATCTGCTCCTGATTCTGTTGTGAATAAAAGCCTACACTTATATTGGCATATCGGTAGTCTTTCGCCTTATTGATAGTGCATCAATTTTATTCACAACAGTTACTAGTATGGAGCAGTTTCTAAAACCCGACAAGTTAGCTTTAGACCCTCAAGAGGTTGGAGCCTCTGATAAATTTGATCATTGGTTGGACTGCTTCGAAGCATTCGTCGACACCGCTACGGCCATCGACACCGACGCTGCTAAACTCCACGTGCTCCGCGCCCGGGTAAGCGAAACTGTCTATGGAATCTTCCGGGACGCTGCTACTTACGCGGACGCTATCGAACTCCTAAAAGGGCAGTTCCGAAAGAGCCCTAACGTGGTTTACGCCAGACACCTCCTAACTACCCGCAAACAGCAGCCAGGAGAATCGTGCGCCCAATTTCTGCGCGCCCTGCGAGTCCTCGCCCGAGCATGCGACTGTAAGGCTGTTTCAGCAGCTCAGAACACGGAGGATCTGATCCGCGACGCCTACGTTGCGGGCATTGAGTCTACATACATCCAGCAGCGTCTGCTGGAACAAGATGACCTAGACCTCCGGAAAACGGCCACGATGGCTGAAACGTTAGAAGCAGCCTCCCATAATCTCGGGTCTTACCTTGGATCCCGTTCCACCGACGGCTCCACTGCGACGGCTGCTCCAGCAGGGCCCAAATGTTACTTTTGTGGCCTCCCTAAGCACCCTCGGCGTCACTGCCCGGCAAAGGACGCGATTTGCTCCGGATGCGGTAAGCTAGGCCACTTTGTCAAAGTCTGCAGAGCAAAGCCGCTTCTGAAGACTCGTGGAGCCATGTGTGCTCCGAGGGCGCGGCCATCTTTGATGCAGGCGGCGGCTGCGCGCGAATCGCCATCTTGGATGCGGTCACCGGAAGTGCGGGAATCGCCATCTTTGATGCGGTCACCGGAAGTGCGGGAGTCGCCATCTTTGATGCGGTCACCGGAAGTGCGGGAGTCGCCATCTTTGAGACTGGCATCAAGGCAAGCTGAGCAGGAAGCTTCATCCGTGACGTCATCAGACGGCGACGAAGATGGATTCTTCTTTAATTCAACAGTGGCATCGATTTGCCTGGACCAGTCGCAGCCACATCAACTCTCCAAGTCCATAATGGAGATCAAGGTAAATGGTTATGCAGAAAACTGCCTGTTTGACTGTGGGAGCACGGAAAGTTTTATACACCCTCGCACAGTGCGTCAATATGCCCTTCCCGTGCGACCCTGGAGCCAGACCATCTCCATGGCCTCGAATTCTCACTCAGTGGAGGTCCTCGGGTGCTGCTTGGTGACGCTGACAGTACAGGGCACAGTCTACGAGCGTTTTCGGCTCCTCGTGCTGCCGCGACTCTGCGCAGCTGTACTGCTGGGGTTAGATTTCCTCAGCCATCATAGAAGCGTCATCCTGCAGTACGATGGCCCTTATCCCCCGCTCTCCGTCTGCCAGGCTCCGTCACGGCAGCGCCCCTCGCGCACCACCTGCAGTCTCTCGACCCTCAAGATCACCCCCCCCCCGTTATTTGATAACCTCACCCCGGATTGTAGGCCTATAGCCACCAAGAGTAGGCGCTATAGTGCGGATGACCGGGCCTTCATTCGGTCCGAGGTACAACGTTTGCTCCAGGAAGGGATTATCCAGGCCAGCACCAGCCCCTGGAGGGCGCAAGTGGTCGTAGTTAAATCGGGGGAGAAACACCGCATGGTGATTGACTACAGCCAGACCATAAACAGGTATACCCAACTAGATGCATATCCTCTTCCCCGTATCGCGGACATAGTCAACCACATCGCGCACTATAGGGTTTTTTCAACGATCGATTTGAAATCGGCTTACCACCAGCTCCCTATCCGCTCGGAGGATCGCCCATACACTGCCTTTGAGGCGGATGGCCGCCTCTACCAGTTCCTCCGAGTCCCCTTTGGTGTCACCAATGGGGTCTCAGTCTTCCAACGGGCCATGGATCAAATGGTGGACCAGCACGGACTACGGGCCACTTTCCCGTATCTGGATAACGTCACCATCTGCGGCCATGACCTGCAGGACCATGATGCCAACCTACAAAAATTCCTTCGTACGGCCACTCTCCTGAACCTCACATACAATGAGGCGAAGTGTGTTTTCCGGACACGCCGCCTCGCCATCCTTGGGTACGTGATAGAAAATGGTGTCCTTGGCCCCGACCCAGCCCGTATGCGTCCCCTTATGCAGCTTCCCCTCCCTACTACCCTCAAAGCACTGAGGAGATGCCTGGGCTTCTTCTCCTATTATGCCCAGTGGGTTCCCCGTTACGCAGATAAAGCCCGTCCGCTCCTAAAATCGACCTCTTTTCCCCTGGCGGAGGAGGCCTGTCGGGCCTTCGATGACATCAAAGCGGACATCGCGAAGGCCGCGATGCACGCTGTGGACGAATCCATCCCATTCCAAGTGGAAAGTGATGCGTCTGACTTTGCCCTAGCTGCCACCCTTAACCAGAGGGGCCGTCCGGTGGCCTTCTTTTCCCGGACCTTACAAGGCCCTGAGATTCGACACTCCTCGGTCGAGAAGGAGGCCCAGGCCATCGTGGAAGCCGTCCGGCACTGGCGCCATTATCTCGCGGGCCAACGATTCACCTTAATTACGGACCAGCGGTCAGTTGCCTTCCTGTTTAACACCAGGCAAAAGGGCAAGATTAAGAATGACAAGATCTTGCGGTGGAGGATTGAGCTCTCCACCTACAGATATGACATCATGTACCGGCCTGGGAAGCTCAATGAGCCCCCAGACGCCCTGTCCCGTGGATCATGTGCCAGTGCCCAACTAGACCAGCTACAGTCCCTCCATAACGACCTCTGTCACCCGGGTGTCACCAGATTTTTCCATTTTGTCAAGTCCCGTAACCTGCCCTTCTCCCTTGAGGAAGTCCGGACGATTACCAGGCAATGCAGGGTCTGCGCTGAGTGCAAACCGCAGTTCTACCGGCCAGGTAGGGCGCACCTTGTGAAGGCCACTCGCGCGTTCGAGCGCCTTAGCGTTGATTTTAAAGGCCCCCTCCCCTCCTCTAACCGCAATGTTTATTTCCTGAATATCATTGACGAATACTCACGTTTCCCTTTTGCCTTCCCCTGCTCGGACATGACCACGGCTACAGTGATTCGGACCCTGAACAAGCTCTTCACCCTGTTCGGCTTCCCAGCCTATATTCATAGCGACCGTGGGTCCTCTTTCATGAGTGATGAGCTGAGGCAGTACCTGCTCGCCAAAGGCGTTGCCTCCAGCCGCACCACTAGCTATAACCCCAGGGGCAATGGTCAAGTAGAGCGGGAGAACGCAACCGTCTGGAAGGCCGTTCTATTAGCGTTACGGTCTAGGGGCCTTCCAGTCAGCCGTTGGCAAGACGTCCTTCCGGACGCATTACATTCCATTAGGTCACTCTTGTGCACAGCGACCAATACGACCCCTCACGAGCGGATGTTTTCATTTCCCAGGAAGTCCTCCTCGGGTACTTCGCTCCCGGATTGGCTGATGTCCCCGGGACCCGTCCTGCTTCGGAAGCATGTCCGGACCCATAAGGCAGATCCCTTGGTCGAGGAGGTCCAACTGCTCCATGCTAATCCCCAATATGCTTATGTAGCGTACCCTGATGGGCGGGAGGACACGGTTTCTGTCCGTGACTTGGCACCCGCGGGTGCCCCGGAGGTCACCACGTCCTTCCGCCCCACGGTCCCTGGTGTCGTCCATTCGGAGACTGCTACGCCTCTTCCTCCCTCAGTCCCTGTCCCCAATGTAGTGTGCCCAGAGCCTGTTGCAGCCCCCCACCCCCCAGCTCCGGTTCCCACTGTTCCCCATACGCCACCAGGGCCACAGCCCATTCCTCTCGCCCCTATGTACAGCTCGCTTGAGTCGCCGGAGCCGTCGCCACGCAGTACCCGACGACTGGACGGGACGACGGATCGGTCCGCTTCACACCACCCAGCGCCTTCTCTCGACGCTCACTGTACGGAGCCTGGGCCGACATCGCTCCCTGCTCGGACGACTCTGCGACCTGCACTACGACGATCGCGACGACGGATCAAGCCACCGGTTCGTCTGGACTTGTGATATTGTTTCCGCTTCACCCCCGTGTTGTTTTTTAAAAGGAAGGGGTGAATGTGGTGGACCTCAGTTGTGCCTTTGTCCTATATGGACCACCATTGTGCGTGTTTGTCATACCTGGACACATCCCCTTCCAGTTTGGTTCCTCCCCTCAGCACCTAGTATAAAGGTGGCTGTCTCCTCCCCCTTGTTCAGTCCAGGTCGGTTAATTGTTGGGATCTGCTCCTGATTCTGTTGTGAATAAAAGCCTACACTTATATTGGCATATCGGTAGTCTTTCGCCTTATTGATAGTGCATCAGAGACACCACCTCTTGCTGAGATATCCTGACTGTATCCTGCCAGACAAAATCTCTTTATATGTAATGTTACACACAAAAGAGAATATCTGAAATAGGGTCTGGTTTGAATGTGAGGGTTTCTTGAATCCCCCTCTTCGACAAATCCCCCCGCCCCTACCCCTCCCCCTCCCCCGTTATCTTACACACTTCATTTCTCCCCTCCCTCATTTTCCCCTCACCTCACCCTCTGATTTCTCTCTCCCTCTATTTCTCCGCCATTAGTTATTCCTTGTCTCATTCCTCATCTCCACAATCAGTTTGCCCACTCCCCTCCCCCAATTTCCCCTCCTCCTCCCTCAATTTTCCCATCCCCTCCCTCGACTCACCCTTTCCTCTCCTTTGATTTTCCCCTTTCCTCTTTTGATTTCCCCCTCTTCCTCCCTTGATATCCCCTCTTTCAATTTCCCTCCCACGATTTCCTCTTCTTCTCTCTTGATTTTCCCTCATCCCCTCCTTCAATTCCCCCTCTTCTCCTCCATCAATTTCCTTCATCCCCCCTCGATTTTCCCATTTCCCTTCCCTCAATTTACTCTCACGCGCCTTTCCCTCACTCAATTTCCCCTCTTCCCATCCCTCAATTTCCCCCATTTCCCCCATTGATTTCTCCTCTTCTCCTCTCTTGATATACCCTCTAGCCACCTGCGCTTTCCCTCCTACGATTTCCTCTTTCCCCTCTCTCAATTTCACCTACTCCCCACCTCGGTTTCCCCTCTTCCCCTCCCTCAGTTTTCCCTCTTCCCCTCCCTCAGTTTCATAAGAACATAAGAACATAAGAAATAGGAGCAGGAGTAGGCCATCTAGCCCCTCGAGCCTGCCCCGCCATTCAATAAGATCATGGCTGATCTGAAGTGGATCAGTTCCACTTACTCGCCTGATCCCTATAACCCCTAATTCCCTTACCGATCAGGAATCCATCTATCCGTGATTTTCCCCTCTTCCCTCCCTCAGTTTCCCCTCTTCCCCATCAATTTCCCCGCTCTTCCCCTCCCTTGATTCCACTCTTTTCACCCGCTCACATGTTGCCTCCTGCTCTCCGGAACTTCCCATACAATAGCATCATCCCACTCAAAGGTACAGAATGAGCCACCGCTCAACCTTTCTAAATGTAAATGCAATAACATTAGTAGAGGTCATGTGATCGGATATCATGTGACCCAGCAGCACATGCTCAAGTGTCACATGGACAGAGTGACACAAGATCAAATTGTCAAGAACCCTTCCAACCTGACTTGACAACCTATACATGGGGTGGCACGGTGGCACAGTTGTTAGCACCGCTGCCTCACAGCACCAGGGGCCTGGGTTTAATTCCAGCCTTGAGTGACTGTGTAGAGTTTGCACGATCTACCTGTGTCAAAGTTTGGGATCAAAGGTTATAGGGAAAAATCAGGATTAGGCCATTGAGTTGGATAATCAGCTATGATCATAATGAATGGTGGAGCAGGCTCGAAGGGCCAACTGGCCTTCTCCTGCTCCTATCTTCTATGTTTCTATGTGTCTGCATAGATTTCCTCCGGGTGCTCTGGTTTTCTCCCACACTCCAAAGATGTGCGGGTTAGGTTGATTGGCCATGCTAAATTGACCCTTAATGTCAGGGGGGTTAGCAGAGTAAATATGAGGAGTTCTGGGGATAGGGCCTGGGTGCGATCGTTGTCGGTGCAGGCTCGATGGGCCGAACGGCCTCCTTCTGCACTGTAGGGATTCTGTGATATATATAATCGAAAGGGAATGATGAGCAGGGCTGTGAGGAAGGCATGGGACTAATTGGAAGACACGAGCCAACATAGGTATGTTGGGCTGAATGGCCCCCTTCTGCACTGTAGGGATTCTGGATACCAAAACATAAAATTGAACAGATTTGCGCAGGGACTGAAATTGAGACCAGGGTTTGGCAGAGGATGAGTGAGAATTCTCAGCGTGTTACCGTGGGGACATATGCTCCCTCCTGGTCAAATGGTGTCCATATGTCATCATAACTCAGCACCAGATCCAAACCGATCAGCAGTCGGATTTTTAATGGTGCTTAGGGGACAGTTCCTGAACACATTTGTTAAATCTGACAGGGCAACTGGAGCTATTGGGGCTGGGCGATTAATGCTGGCCTTACCCCTGACACCCACAGCAGTGAAGGAATTAAAGAAAAAACTACAACTACCTGATGTAAAGCAGGCCATTAATCTATCTGTGCAGGACACCTGCAGCTCTTGAGTTTAATTAAAACTCATGGTGACTCTGACATGTGGCACTTGACCTCAAACCTCAGCTGCGCCTTTCCTGTTACCCATGACTACTATCTCTGAAAGAGCTCAAAAATAACCATGTTTGTGTTTGTTTAAGGGAGCAATGATTTCAGGGGAAAGATGGCAGGTTTGGAGGGGATTCAAGGAGTTTGTGGGGATCTGGAACTTTCACTGCTTGAAAGGCCAAAACCTCTCACAGCATTTAAAAAGTACTCGGACAAGTTCTTGAAGTGTCGTCGCCTACACATGGGTGGCACGGTGGCATAGTGGTTAGTGCTGCTGCCTCACAGTGCCAGAGACCCGGGTTCGATTCCTGGCTTGGGTCTCTGTCTTTGCGGAGTCTGCACGTTTTCCCCGTGTCTGCGTGGGTTTCGTCCGAGCGTTCTGGTTTCCACCCACAGTCCGAAAAGATGTGGTGCATTGGCCATGCTAAATTCTCCCTCAGTGTACCCGAACAGGCGCCGGAGTGTGGTGACTCGGGGATTTTCACAGTAACTTCATTGCAGCGTTAATGTAAGCCTACTTGTGACACTAATAAATAAACTTTAAAAACTTTAAACATGGCTGTGGGCCGGGAGCTGGAAAGTGGGATTAGGTTGGATGGCTCCTGGTTGGTTAGAACATAAGAACTAGGAGCAGGAGTAGGCCATCTGGCCCCTCGAGCCTGCTCCGCCATTCAATAAGATCATGGCCAATCCTTTTATGGACTCAGCTCCACTCAGCCCACTCACCATTACCCTTAATTCTTTTACTGCCCAAAAATCTATCTAAATTTGCCTTAAAAACATTCAATGAGGTAGCCTCAATTGCTTCACTGGTCAGGGAATTCCTCAGATTCACATCCCTTTGTGTGAAGAAGTTCCTCCTCAAGTCAGTTATAAATCCACTCCCCCTTATTTGGAGGCCATGCCCCCTAGTTCTAGCTTCACCTGCCAGTGGAAACAACTTCCCTGCTTCTATCTTTTCTATTCCATTTGTTTCTATGAGATCTCCCCTCATTCTTCTGAATTCCAATGAGTATAGTCCCAGTCTACTCAGTCTGTCCTCATAAGCCAACCCCCTCAACGAGGGCAGACATGATGGGCCCAATGGCCTCTGCCTGATTCTACAACAGAGTTACAAGGGAAAGATTATTTGGGGAAATCACTTAAGAGTGGGCCAGTGATCATCTGATGGCCCTTTGCAAGAGGCTTCCTGTGGGAGGGAAGGTAATCTGATACGCTACCCATCAGCATGACTCTCCCACAATGCTATACATTGCTTGTGGGTGATCAGCACAGCACGATATACATCCTCCAATAAGACCATAAGATGTCGGGGCAAAGGCAGGCCATTCGGCCCATCGAGTCTGCTTTGCCATTCAATGAGATCGTGACTGATCTGAAATGGTAAATAGACTGTTGTCATGGATACCAATATGAGAAAGAAAAGTGAAATTAAGTCACATATTCAGAGCTTGTATTTATTTATTAAAAAGAATCATGTCCCATTCAAGTTCATTTGTAATAAAATATTTTTTGACAATCCCAATTGCGAGAGTTATTATTCAAATAACTTTTGATATAATGGGCATTGTAATGACTTCAAGCAGGCCATTGAGGTTGACCTATTGGAATATGAACTCCCTGATTAAGGATCCAATTGATGGGTAAATCAGGGAGTCTTTGCCTTGTACTTAACTGGGAGTGTCAGTTCCTCTGACACCCCCGGAGGTAGACCGCTGACTGGTAGCACTCTTTGTACTGCTGTTAGAGTTTGTAAAGATAGGGATTATGGTGAGGGGACTTCTGCCTCTGAAGACTTATTACAGGCTGTATCCTGTGCAATCCCCCATAGTAAATTTGATCGGGCTGGAGAGTGGTAGGTAGGAGCTTCACCAGCTTACTGCCTCCACAAAGATAACCATTCTGCCTGCTGCCAATACAGGTCTCTGTGGGTAATTAATGTAGTACTGGCAGCAGCCACTACCTCCCTAGTGGCGCTGCCGAGTACAGAGGAACGACCGGCCTCCAGGGACCTCTGCCTCCAGGGCCTTGATCCTGGCGGAAAGGCCTATGAAGCGCCTGAGCAACACAAGATACGATGGGCCTCCTCACAGAGGGCTTTTTCCCGGCTCTCCAGCCAGAGGCCGAGATCCCCGTCAGCTCCACAGGATTCCACACGAGGAAACCAGCCCTAAATTTAATTTTTTGACTGACTAGAATCGGACAGGACAGGGAGGAAGGAAGAAATTTGAGGCTCGAGTTCTGAGGTTGCTTGTCAAAATTCAATGAAGGCCTTTGTGATTCACTGGCAATGTTCCATATGGTACATTTTTGCTGATGGCTAATAATATGAGAGGCAGGTTCAGCCACAAGTGAGGTGGTTATCATAGAATCCCTTCTGTGCAGAAGGAGGCCTTTTGGCCCGTCGAGCCTGCACCCACAGGCCCTATCCCCATAACCCCACGTATTTACCCTGCCAGTCTCCCTGACACTAAGGGACAATTTAGCATGGCCAATCCACCTAACCTGCACATTGTGGGACTGTGGGAGGAAACCGGAGCACCCGGAGGAAACCCACGTAGACACGGGGAGAACGTGCAAACTCTACACAGACAGTCACTCAAGGCTGGAATCGAACCTGGGTCTCTGGCACTGTGAGGCAGCAGTGCCAAACACTGTGCCACCGTGTCACCCTATCAGGTAAATAGATGGAAATGGCACGTCAACTCCTTGGAGTTACATTGTACAAAGTGATTTGACAACTAATTAAAGCAATCAGTTAGACAATAAGGAGGCTTAGGGATGATCTTATCGAGGTCTATAAAATAATGAGGGGCATAGATCAGCTAGATAGTCAATATCTTATCCCAAAGGTAAGGGAGTCTAAAATTAGAAGGCACAGGTTTAAAGTGAGAGGGGAGAGATACAAAAGGGTCCAGAGGGGCAATTTTTTTCACCCAGAGGATGGTGAGTGTCTGGAGCAAGCTATCAGAGGTAGTAGTGGAGGCGCGTACAATGTTGTCTTTTAAAAAACGTTTAGACAGAGACTTGAGTAAGATGGGTATAGAGCGATATGGGCCAAACATGGGCATTTGGGACTAGTGGTTAAAAAAAGGGGCGGCATGGACAAGTTGGGCTGAAGGGCCTGTTTCCATGCTGTAAATCTCTAATAAGTTGACCATGAAGAGTTGGCCTTTGTGGCTCTGTGCTAGCACCCTCATCTCTGAGCCACGAAGTTGCATCGGGGGAACAGTCTACCATCCACCTTTCGGAATGGAAATAGGGGGTGGTAAAGCTTTTGCCAGTGTCTAAACCTATAAGTGGCAAGAAGCTCTTGAAATGTATCTTGTAGGTATCTAGTGTCACACAACGTCCGGAAGTCAAGGATTAGAATTCTTCTGATCATTAAGCCCTGCAGTGGAAGATTTTACCAAGAGCTTAACTCGAGCAAATACCAATTGAGAAAAAGGGACAAATCACTTACAGTGCCAGTGCAGTGAAGCAGAACAAAATTAAATTAGTGGTGACTTGGCAAGGAGCTGTAGATTCCAGGGAACTGAAAATCTTCAAGTGAGAGTCAAGAGATGGTTTACTGCGTTTGATATTCAAGATGCAGCCATTATTTAAGTGGAAGGGATCCAGAGATTAGACAGCATTCATGGAATCTTAGAATCCTTTTGATGCAGAAGGAGGCTATTCAGCCCATCGAGCCTGCACTACCAACTCAGACCCGATCCCTGTAACCCCAGTATTTACCCTGCTAATTCCCCTGACACTAAGCAGCAATTTATCATGGCCAATCCACCTAACCCGCACATCAGCCATGATCTTGTTGAATGGCGGGGCAGGCTCGAAGGGCCAGATGGCCTACTCCTGCTCCTATTTCTTATGTTCTTATGTTCTTATCTTTGGAGTGTGGGAGAAAACCCATGCAGACACGGGGAGAAAGTGCAGACTCCGCGCAGACAGTGACCCGAGGCCGGAATTGAACCCGGGTCCCTGGCGCTGTGAGGCAGCAGTGCTAACCACTGCTGCCTCACCATGTTGGGCTTCCCCCCCCCACCTCCCCAACCATCCCAGTATTGCCTTGGAACCTGCGGGAATTGAAGATTGATCGCCGCACATTAGCTCCAAGCAACCAGCAAGAAATGTCACAGTGGCATTTTCTTTGAACACTTTATTGGTTATGAACACATTAGCGATAGGGTAAAGGCTGTTTCACCTTGGATTTTAGGTAGGAAATCATGGAATCTCCAGCAATAAATCAAAGCAGAGTTGGCAACCTCATTTCCCTTATGCTGGTGCACCACGTGACAAAGCATATCACAACATCAATACTCTTAATACTTGGCTGTCACTGTCAACAGAAGTCCTGAATGCAGGTTTTATTATTTGTTCTTGGAATGGATGTGAGCAAGGCCAGCATTTATTGCACATCCCTAATTGCCCTTGGGAAGGTGGTGGGAGCAGCTCTTTGGAACTGTCACAGTCCATGAAACTGTTATCAAACAAGTTTTGACCCTGATACATTTAGAAGACGGATGCTTGATCAGAGGAGTAGGTTTCAGTTAGCGTATTAAAGAAGGGAAGAGACGTTGCAAGGTTTAAGGGATGGCACACGGTGGTTAGCGCTGCTGCCTCACCGCTCCAGGGGACCTGGGTTTAATTCCCAGCTTGGGTCACTGTCTGTGTAGAGTTCTCCCCGTGTCTGCGTGGGTTTCCTTGTGGTGCTCCGGTTTCCCCCCACACTCCAAAGATGTGCGGGTTAGGTGCATTGGCCATGCTAATTGACCCTTTACATAGAACATAGAACAGTACAGCACAGTACAGGCCCTTCGGCCCTCGATGTTGTGCCGAGCTTTGTCTGAAACCAAGATCAAGCTAGCCCACTCCCTATCATTCTGGTGTGCTCCATGTGCCTATCCAATAACCGCTTGAAAGTTCCTAAAGTGCCCGACTCCACTGTCACAGCAGGCAGTCCATTCCACACCCCAACCACTCTCTGAGTAAAGAACCTACCTCGGACATCCCTCCTATATCTCCCACCATGAACCTTACAGTTATGCCTCCTAGTAACAGCTACATCCACCCGAGGAAATAGTCTCTGAACGTCTACTCTATCTATCCCCCTCATCATCTTATAAACCTCTATTAAGTCACCTCTCATCCTCCTCCGCTCTAAAGAGAAAAGCCCTAGCTCCCTCAACCTTTCCTCATAAGACCTACCCTCCAAACCAGGCAGCATCCTGGTAAATCTCCTCTGCACTCTTTCCAGCACTTCCACATCCTTCTTATAGTGAGGTGACCAGAACTGCACGCAATATTCCAAATGTGGTCTCACCAAGGTCCTGTACAGTTGCAGCATAACCCCACAGCTCTTAAACTCAAACCCCCTGTTAATAAACGCTAACACACTATAGGCCTTCTTCACGGCTCTATCCACTTGAGTGGCAACCTTCAGAGATCTGTGGATATGAACCCCAAGATCTCTCTGTCCCTCCACATTCCTCAGAACCCTGCCGTTGACCCTGTAATCCGCATTTAAATATGTCCTCCCAGAATGAATCAAAATGACCCTTTGTGTCGCCCCAGGATGCATAGGTTAAAGGGATTAGCGGGGTAGACATGTGGGGTTACGGGGATAGGGCCGAGGTGGGATTGTGGTCAGTGCAGGCTCGATGGGCCGAATGGCCTCCTTCTGCACGAGAGGGTTTCTATGATTCTACGAGCGAATTCCAGAGCCCCTCCATCTTCAAAAACGTCCAATAAAAAAAAAACCCTCCTCATCAACCATGCTTTCGATGCCACCCTCACCCAACCCTTGATAACAAGAACGTGCGCCCGGCCTGAAACATTATCCTGCACCACAGAAATGTGAACAGTTGCTGTTCTCTCGAGCGGGAAGCGGCAGCCTGTCTGAAGGAGGAGGAAATCAATTTGGATTAAGCGCACTGAGAAGATTGATTAAAAGTAGAATTGCAATTGGTGCGACAGCCAAGTGCAAAAGCCCAAAATCAGACTGAAGCTTTTGAAAACACCTGTTTATTCAAAGAGATTCTGCAGCACAGGAATGAGTGATCCAATCCGCTGCTACGTCTATTTTCAATTGGGCTGTCCTATTGCTTGCCATGCGTGGCTGGCATGTGGGAAAACATGTGCTTTGATAAATACCTAGCAGCTACTGAGGAACAACAGAGCTGCGTAGCGTGTGTAGCCTTGTCCTCTGCCATATTTATAGGAAGCTAACACAAGCTTTCTGCCTGCTTTGTTTTCCTCCTGTGGCCATGAGCCGACTGGTAGAGCAGCTATCTTTTTAGTCGGTGTCTTATGCCTCCATTTCATTCTTAGAAATCATAGATTCATAGAATCCCTACAGTACAGAAAGGAGGCCATTCGGCCCATCGAGCCTGCCTCGACAACAATCCCACCCCATCCCTGTAACCCCACAAATTTACCCTGCCAGTCCCCCTGAAACTAGGGTCAAGTTAGCATGGCCAGTCAACCTAATCCGCACATCTTGTGGGAGGAGGGCGGTGAGGGGTTGCTGGGGTGGTGGGGTAGCTGGCTGCTGCCAGTAATGCATTCAGGGATAGGTCGAGGATTGATGAGGGACGCAGGGCCACAGGTGAGTGAGGGCAGGATGGGGGGTCACGGGGGTGGGGGCATGGGGTTGACGGGGGGAAGGAGGTTCGACAGCAAGGGCAGGTAGGTG
The DNA here is from genome assembly GCF_964213995.1 of Mustelus asterias. NCBI lineage: Eukaryota > Metazoa > Chordata > Chondrichthyes > Carcharhiniformes > Triakidae > Mustelus > Mustelus asterias. The sequence continues at coordinate 55,187,140 of NC_135823.1, read as the reverse complement.
GATCTCAATGGGTCTCTCCACCACCACCAGCTCCCCCACCCCCCTCCTCTCCCCTCCCCCCCTCCCCCCCCCCCCCCCCCCCCCCCTTCCCCCACCCCCATCCCCCTATGGACTTTCTGAAGCCAGGTCCCACAATCAGGAACTGAGTGTCTTTCAATGAGGGATTTCCCAACCTCTCATCCACCCCCCCTCACCTCACCCCCCGACCCCGCTCCAACCCCCAGCTATCAAACATACCAGGGTTTGCGTTTTAGTCTCCCTGTGTGGCGACTGTCTTGCCCATCGTTGGTTGAATAACAGTAGCAGTGGGATGAGGCCCTTACGTTGGCAACAATTGTCCATTTAAGGGCCTCACTTGGCAGCAAGGTGGAGAATCTGTCCACAAGCCTTCCTGCCCCTGACTTAATCGGGGTAGAGGCAGGAAGGCATCAGCGTCCTCACCCGTCGAGCCACCACCCACCCCGGTCCTATCTGGTGTCCCCTCCCACCCGGTGCCCTCCTCCCACATCCCCACCCGGCTGAATCCCCACCCACCTGAATCTCCACCCGCCTGGGTCCCCATCCACTCGGGTCCCCACCCACCAGATTAAATGCCCTCCTGCTTCCAAGCCTGCCTCAGGGAAGGGCATTAAATTCTGCCCGTAGTTCCAAGTCAGAATGATGTGTGGCTTGGAGGAGGCCTTGTATATGATGAAGTTCCCATTCATCTATTGCGCTGGTTCTTCTGGATGGTATAGGGTGCAGGTTTGGGAGGTGCTGTCTAAGGGGTTCTTGGTGAGTTCGTACAGGGCATCTTGTACATGGTACACACTGTTGCCACTGTGCATTGGTGGTGAAGGGATTGAATGTTTAAAGTGGGTTAGTTGTTGCAAATCAAGTGGGCTGCTTTGTCCTGGATGGTGTTGACCTTCTTGAGTGTTGTTGGAGCTGCACTCACCCAGTCAAATGGTGAATATTCCATCACACTCCTGACTTGTGCCTTGTAGATGGTGGACAGCCTTCGGAGAGGCAGGAGGTGAGTTACTTGCTGCAGAATTCCCAACCTCTGGCCTCCCTTCTTGCAGCAAGAAGTTTAACAACACCAGGTTAAAGTCCAACAGGTTTATTTGGTAGCAAAAGCCACACAAGCTTTCGGAGCTCTAAGCCCCAATGGTACATTGGGGAAACTATGCAGATGCTGCGACAATGGATGAATGAACACCGCTCGACAATCACCAGGCAAGACTGTTCTCTTCCTGTTGGGGAGCACTTCAGCGGTCACGGGCATTCAGCCTCTGATATTCGGGTAAGCGTTCTCCAAGGCGGCCTTCGCGACACACGACAGCGCAGAGTCGCTGAGCAGAAACTGATAGCCAAGTTCCGCACACACGAGGACGGCCTCAACCGGGATATTGGGTTGATGTCACACTATTTGTAACTCCCACAGTTGCGTGGACCTGCAGAGTTTCACTGGCTGTCTTGTCTGGAGACAATACACATCTTTTTAGCCTGTCTTGATGCTCTCTCCACTCACATTGTTTTGTTTCTTAAAGACTTGATTGGTTGTAAGTATTCGCATTCCAACCATTATTCATGTAAATTGAGTCTGTGTCTTTATAAGCTCTGTTTGTGAACAGAATTCCCACTCACCTGAAGAAGGGGCTTAGAGCTCCGAAAGCTTGTGTGGCTTTTGCTACCAAATAAACCTGTTGGACTTTAACCTGGTGTTGTTAAACTTCTTACTGTGTTTACCCCAGTCCAACGCCGGCATCTCCACATCATGACTCCTTTCTTGCCACAGGACGTACGTGGCTGATCCAATTCAATTTCTACTCAGTGGATTTGGTTGGGAGTAGGAGGTCACGTAATTGACCCTGGAGGGACAGGTCCAATTAAAATTGGACATCATGGTTCAGATGCCCACCGATTACACAACATCGAGCCTGGGCCTGAAGAGACCACATCCAACCCCAACAATGCCAACCCTGACCCAGTGACAAAGAAATGCGAGGTCTTTCCATTTCCACTGATCACAAGAAGCAACAAACTTTAATTGGCTTCCATTTTATGAATCATTGATGCCTTTTGTCATTTCAATGACAATGATACAACAAAGAGGCTCGAACCTTGGCTGAAAATTAGCTCTGCCCTCTCAATCGTGTAAGATTCTATACTATTCATACATAATAAGGTGCTGCTTTCACAGTAGGAATTACTTCTGAAGGACTTTTCTATTGTGCGACATTCACCATTTTGGTGCACAAGTGTTCTCTGGCTGGTGGTTAGGTTTCCGAGAAAATGATGAATGGGCCACAGTTTGAAAGTGGCTGATTCAGTGCTTTCCTTGGCCGACTCTAACCCAAGTAAATCGAGTCAGCAGAATGTTGTGGTTTACTGGGACCTTTTCTTTTACTCATTTGTGGGACACCGGCGTTTCTGGCTGGGCCACGATTTATTGCCCATCCCTAGTCGCCCGAAGGCAGTTGAGAGTCAACCACATTGCTGTGGCTCTGGAGTCAAATAGAAATCATAGAAATCCCTGCAGTGCAGAAGGAGACCATTCAGCCCATCGAGTCTGCACTGACCACAATTCCACTCAGGCCCTATCCCCGTAACCCCATGTATTTACCCTGCTGGTCTCCCTGACACTAAGGGGCAATTAACCATGGCCAATCCATCTACCACTGTGTCACCCAAATGTAGGCCAGACCAGGTAAGGACAGCAAATTCCCTTCCCTAAAGGACATGAGCAAACCAACTGGGTTTTTCCAACAGTCAACAATGATTTCATGGTCTTCAGTAGATTCTTAATTCCAGATTTTTTAAAATTAAATTCAAATTCCACCAGCTGCTGTGGCGGGATTCGAACCTGCATCCCCAGAATATTAGCTGAGTTTCTGAATTAATAGTCTCACGATAATACCATGAGGCCATCACCTTCCCTAAACATGTAATCAAAGCTACAACAGTCAGTGTCATCCCCCTGCCGTACCTTTCCGGCAAACCATCAAATCCCACTGTAAGTGTGGCTTATACCATTTCTTTTAGGTAAGCAATGTGCATTACAATGCTGGGATACTTTACTGCTTGGTAAAGAACTTGCATTTGTTTAACGCCTTTGACAAACCCTCAAGACATCCCAATGACATACACCTTGAACTGTTGCACAGTAGAAAATACAGCCACTAATTTATTCACAGCCTGGATCCCACAAATGAGATAATGTTGTGATAATCTGTTTTTGTGCTTTTGGTTGAAAGATAAACATAGGCCAGGATCCCAGGGGAACTCTCCCGCTCTTGTTTGAAAAGGCACCCAGAAATCTTTACAAGAGAGACCTGGGCTGATCCAGAAGACAGAACCACTCCCAATGTCGTGCCCCCTAAGTGTCAGCCTGGAACTTTGCGTCCAATTTCTCGAGGGGGATTTGAATTCAACTACTTGACTCGGGGGTAGTGGTGCTACTCACTGGCTGTCAGTCCTGACTGTCATGCGCTCTCTAACAGCACATCACACAGCTGTGACATTCTATCACGGGCACATGATAGTCACTGCTTGTCTCTGTTGCCATGGTACCGAGGGATTAACAAAACAACATGCATTTTTGGGACACCTATATAGTGTGGAAAAATGTCCTGATTCGCTGTAATCGGACAAAATAGGAGCACTTGAGGGACAAAGGGTGGGTTTTAAGGCAGCCTCAGAGGAGAAGGGTGACAAGTGCTGATGTTCAGGGAGTGCAGCCTAATTGCTAAATGGGACTATATTTATATTTAACACCCCCATCCCACTAAGGCCAACTACCACATTCCTCAGGTTGTCCTTTGACACTCTGCACTTTTGTTCTGCCATTTACACATTCCGATCTCTGACACTACTAGCACCATTCCTAACCTTTATCATCACCATTTACGTTCTCTTTGTCTTTCTGTCTATGCCATTCCTATCAATTACAGCCTCCCCAACAACTCCCCTCACCCTCCTACTTTAAATCTTGTCCATTTTTCCTTGTCCTCAGCTCTGATGAAGGGCCATCCTGACTTGAAACGATGCCTCTATTCTCTCTCCACAGATGCTGCCTGACCTGCTGAGATTGTCCAGCATTTTCTGTTTTTGTTGTATATTCCTGTGCTTTGACACTGACTTCATGAGGAGTAAAAGGCTTTTGCTATGAAGGGAGGTGATGGCCTAGTGGTATTATCGTTCGACTATTAATCCAGAAACCCAGATAACGTTCTGGGGACCCGGGTTTGAATCCCACCACGGCAGATGATGGAATTTAAAATCAATAACTAATATCTGGAATTAAGAGCCTACTGATGACCATGAAACCATTGTCGATTGTCAGAAAAACTCATCTGGTTCACTCATGTCCTTGAGGGAAGGAAATCTGCTGTCCTTACCTGGTCTGGCCTACATGTGACTCCAGAGCCACAGCAATGTGGTTGACTTTTAACTGCCCTCTGAAATGGCCGAGCAAGCCACTCAGTTGTATCACTACAAAGTCTCAACAAAGAAATGAAACCAGACAGACCACCTGGCATCGACTGGAAAAGCCAACGGCAAAACAACAAACAGCCCTGTTGACTCTGCAAAGTCCTTACTAACATCTGGGGGCTAGTGCCAAAATTTGGAGAGCTGTCTCACAGACTAGGAAAGCAACAGCCTGATATAGTCATTCTCACGGAATCATACCTTACAGATAACACCCCATTACTATCCTTCGATATACCCTGTCCCACCGGCAGGACAGACCCAGCAGAGGTACCAGCGGCACACTGGTATGCAGTCGGGAGGGAGTTGCCCTGGGAGTCATTAACATTGACTCCGGACCCCATGAACTCCCATAGCTTCAGGTTAAACATGGGCAAGGAAACCTCTTACTGGTTACCACGTACCGTCCTCCTTCGGCTGATGAATCAGTATTCCTCCATGTTGAACAACACTTGGAGGAAGCACTGAGGGTGGCAAGGGCGCAAGATGTACTCTAGAAGGGGGATTTCAATGTCCACCACCAAGAGTGGCTCGGCAGCAGCACTACTGATCGAACTGGTCGGGTCCTAAAGGATATAACTGCTAGGCTGGGTCTACCACAATCTTTAACTCCCACAGGTTCCAAGGCAATACTGGGATAGTCGGGGGTGGGGGGGGACTATTTACAAGATGCACTGCAGCAATTGACCAAAGATCCTTGGACAGCACCTTCCAAACCCACGACCACTTCCATCTAGAAGGACAAGGGCAGCAGATAAATAGGAACACCACCACCTGCAAGTTCCCTTCCAAGCCTCTCACCATCCTGACTTGGAAATATATCGTCGTTCCTTCACAGTCGCTGGGTCAAAATCCTGGAATTCCCTCCCTAACGGCATTGTGGGTCAACCCACAGAACGTGGACTGCAGCGATTCAAGAAGGCAGCTCACCACCACCTTCTCAAGGGCAACTAGGGATGGGCAATAAATGCTGGCCAGCCAGCGACTCCCATCTCCCACGAATGAATAAAAAAAAGTGAGAAATGCATGGTGGTGACACAGTGGCACAATTATTAGCAATGCTGTTTCTCAGTGTCAGGGACCCAGGTTCGATTCCCGGCATGGGTCACTGTCTGTGCGGAATCTGCACGTTCTCCCCGTGTGTGCGAGGGTTTCCTCCAACAGTCTGAAAGGCGTGCTGGTTTGGTGCATTGGCCATGCTAAATTCTCCCTCAGGGTACCCGAACAGGCACCGGAGTGTGGTGACTAGAGGATTTTCACAGTAACTTCATTGCAGTGTTAATGTAAGCCAACATGTGACACTAAGAGATAAACTTTAAACTTTAAAACACACATGGCCCGGGGTGGTCAGTGTGTGTGATAAACCATTGGCACCAAGCCTGCACATTGAGGATATTTTATTTAATCCATTCTGATTGTGTGTGTGTGTGTTTTTTTTTAGCTATTTCAATTAGTGTAAGTTTTATAACAAAAGGAAATGCACCAGCTGGGACAGGAATGCAAATTAACTCACTTACAGCAACAATTAAATAAAGATCCGAAAAACAAGGTGCAAAGGAAAAAAAATACAGTTGCTTTACTGCAATGAATTGAGTCAAGTAAAGAGGTTTACCAGGATCCTGCCTGGATTAGAGGGTATGACTATTAAGGAGAGGCTGGACAAACTAGGGTTGTTTTCTCTGGAGTGGCGGAGGCTGAGGGGAGACCTGATAGAAGTCTATAAAATTATGAGAGGCACAGAAAAGGTTGACAGTCGGAACCCTTTTCCCAGAGTTGAAATATTTAATACTAGGGGGCGTGCACTTAAAGTGAGAGGAGGGAAAGTTCAAAGGAGATGTGAGGGACAGGTTTATTACAGAGTGTTAGGTGTCTGAAACGCACTGCCAGGGGTGGTGGTGCAGGCAGATACGATAGGGGCATTTAAAGGGCTTTTAGATAAGCACATGAATATGCAAGGAAGAGAGGGATATGGACCATGGGCAGGCAGAAGGGATTAGTTTAATTTGTTGTCATGTTCGGCACAACATTGTGGGCTGAAGGGCCTGTTCCTGTGCTGCACTGTTCTATGTTCCATCTTTTATGTTGGATAGTCAGAAGCTTCTTCCCAGGGTGGAAGAGTCAATTACTAGGGAGCATGGGTTTAAGGTGCGAGGGGCAAGGTTTAAAAGAGATGTACGAGGCAGATTTTTTACACAGAGAGTGGTGGGTGCCTGGAACTCGTTGCCGGGGGAGGTAGTGGAAGCGGATACGGTAGTGACTTTTAAGGGGCGTCTTGACAAGTACATGAATGAGATGGGAATAGAGGGATATGGTCCCCGGAAGGGTAGGGGGTTTTAGTTAAGTCGAGCAGCATGGTTGGTGCAGGCTTGGAGGGCCAAAGGGCCTGTCCCTGTACTGTAATTTTCTTTGTTCTTTGTTCTAAGGCTGTTCCGACAGGAACATAGCGTGAAGACTTAGATAGAAGGAAGCAAGATAGAAACAAAAGAGAAACGATTAATGAGACAATAAGACCATAAGACGTAGGAGCAGATTTAGCCCATTTGGCCCATCGAGTTTGCTCCGCCATTCGATGAGACCACGACTGATCTGAAGATTTTCCAGTGATGATGTACCATGTGCTTGGTAAGGAAAGGTTTTGATAACATTTGCTCCTGATAGTGCATTGCTTTTCACTGGCGGTCCCAGTAACACAGAGCCCAGTATTTTCTCGGTTTTGCTCACCTACACCCACTCTTACCCCCGTATCCTTCAAACTCATTCCTAAACCATCCTGCAGCTCTTTCCGCTGACCACACTTTCAGCAGGACATGAAGACAGTGCAGAGGGTTCAGCAGTGATTTCCCAGAATGGTTCCTCGGTAGACGGTTGCATTGCCACTGTACAGGAACTACTGTACTAGGCCCAGGCTAAAGCTCTGGGGTCGCGGGTGAAATAACTCCTCAGAGGCTGGCATCCCTTCACCAGATTCCCTTTATTTACAAACTCAATTCCACTCCTAAGGGTGCTTCAGATACAAAGTCAGAATCCGGAGTGCCAATAGACCTGACACTCCTCATTATAGACACAGGTGAGACTCCCTAACTGGGCAGGCAATCATTACCTCAATCAGGGAGCTCATACTGCAAGAGACCCACCTCATGAGCCTCATTGAGGTCATTACACTGGGTTCAAATCCCACCATGGCAGCTGGTGATATTATACTCAATTAATAAATATACTGGAATTGAAAGCTAGTCCAAGTAATGGTGACCATGAAACAATCGTCGATTGTCATAAAACCCATCTGGTCCTTTAGGGAAGGAAATCTGCCATCCTCACCCGACCTGGCCTACCTGTGACTTCAGACCCACACCACTGTGGTTGACTTTGAGATGCCCTAACAAGCCACTCAGTTCAAGGGCCATTAGGGATGGGCAACAAATGCCGGCCTTGCCAGCCTCACCCATATCCCATGAAAGAACAAAAACAAAAAGAGGGGTAATACTTACATGGACAGTCTGGAGAAGCTAGGGTCGTTCTCAGTACAGCAGAGAAGGTGTACGGCAAAAGAATCAGAGGCAACGGGAGTCAAGACTTCTTTTCTGCAACTTGTAGTTGGGATTTGGGATGCACTGCCTAATCAGATGGTGGCAACAGATTCAACGGTGATATCCAAAAGGGCATTGGAAAAAATATTCGAAGGAGAAAAAGAATTTGCAGGGTCATGGGGAAAGAACGGATCTGTGGGGCTAGATTGTATCGAATGCTGGAGCAGGCTCAATGGGCTGTGTGATCTACTCCTGCTCCTGTTTCTTATGTAGCTTCAAAAGAGCTGATGCAGATTAGATAGGTTGTAAGGCCTCCTGCGTCACTCTTACTCTCTGGTTCTATGGACACAGCATCATGCACAATTGACTGGGGCAACTTTGTAAGCTTTCCAGGCCTGTCGTACCCTTCCATTCTCTAACCCGGGCTCTCCATGCACCCTCCCATCCCACTGCCCCACCTTTGACAGTCACGACAGACCTTTAATTAGCCCAAACATTCTGCGTGCCTGACAGGACTCGCTCCATACACAAGGGCAAGGATCTCCACTGGCAACTGTTGCATTTATTCCAGTGTTGTGAGAGTCACCCACTGGTACAGTTTGTGCCAACAGTGCAATAAAATCTCATTTTGAATTGTTGCCCCTTACCATCGCACTCAACAAAACGCTCCATATTAAGCGAGGAAATTGTGTTCCACTTTACAACATTACTCTTTGAACACAGAATGGAGAGAAAGGGAAGAATCAATTCTGGAAGAAGTTGTGATTCTCCGGACAGCCTCTAACACAAAGCAAAATGTTCAATACCTTGACATTCCTCTAGCTCTGATTAATTGACTTTTTCTAATACATAAATGATTCTGAATCAATCTTTCATTCACATCAATGGGAGCTCGCAAACCGATACTATCTCCCGAGGACCGTATTAGTTAATGGTAAAAGGCATTAACCTTAATAGTGGACAGCCGAATACTAATTCATTGCTATGAGGTTTCTAAATTGCTTTATATGAGGGCCAAGGAAATGGGTGGTATTATCAAAATATTGGTGATCTATTTTGGGAAGGAACATGTTTGATCCATTGTATTGATTGTTGAAAGCCAACTACTGCAAAGAATTGCACAAAGCACTGAATTAGATCAATCTGTGAGGCACCATTACTTTGGCTGTGTTTAGTTACACTGGGGGATTCAAGCTGACATCTATAATTCATTTAGTACAAGTTAATACTTTATCTTTAGTAAGTTAACTCACTCTTGCTTAATTCCGGACAGAGGTAATTTTTCCGGTGGGTCAGTGACCTTATTGACTGACCATGGAGAGCATGTGGAACCATTCTAGCACTAAAAGTCGCTCAGAAAGTGATCTCGTCACCCACATCGACTGTCCGTCCACCGACGGAATGGGTGGTGCGTTGCCGCCGTGGTTAGCACTGCTACCTCACAATGCCAGGGACCCGGGTTCAATTCCGGTCTTGTAGAAAGCAAGTTCCCACAAACAACAATGTCTTAACAGCCAAATTTTGATTGAGGGGCGAGTCTCGAACACAAGGGAGAACTCCTCTGATCTTTTTCACAATAGTGGGATCTTCCACGTCTCCTGAGGAGGACAGGGCCTTAGTTCAAAGTCTATACGAAAGACAGGAAGCCAACAGTGCAGCGTTCCCTCGGTTCTGCGTTGGAGTGTCAAACAACCGAGATTTTTCTGCTCAGGTCTTTGAGTGGCACTTGAATCCATGACCTGCTGACTTAGCATCATAGAGGTTTACAGCATGGAAACAGGCCCTTCGGCCCAACTTGTCCATTCAGCCCAATTTTTACCACTAAGCTAGTCCCATTGCCCGCATTTGGCCCATATCCCTCTATACCCATCTGACCCATGTAACTGTCTAAATGCTTTTTAAAAGACAAAATTGTACCTGCCTCTACTACTACCTCTGGCACCTCGTTCCAAACACTCACCACCCTCTGTGTGAAACAATTGCCGCTCTGGGCCCTTTTGTATCTCTCCCCTCTCACCTTAAACCTATGCCCTCTAGTTTTAGACTCCTCCACCTTCGGGAAAAGCTGTTGACTATCTACCTTATCTATGCCCCTCATTATTTTATAGACCTCTATAAGATCATCCCAACACTCCAGGGAAAAATGTCCCAGTCTATCCAGCCTCTCCTTATAACTCAAACCACCAAGTCCTGGTAGCATCCTAGTAAATCTTTTCTGCACTCTTCCTAGTTTAATAATATCCTTTCTATAATAGGGTGACCAGAACTGTACACAGTATTCCAAGTGTGGCCTTACCAATGTCTTGTACAACTTCAACAAGACGTTCCAACACCTCTATTCAATGTCCTGACCAAAGAAACCAAGTGTGTTGAATGCCCTCTTCACCACTTTGTCCACCTGTGACTCCACTTTCAAGGAGCTATGAACCTGTACTCCCAGATCTCTTTTTTCTATAACTCTCCCCTGTGCCCTACCAATAACTGAATAAGTCCTGCCCTGGTTCGATCTATCAAAATGCATCACCTCGCGTTTATCTAAATTAAACTCCATCTGCCATTCATCAGCCCACAGGCCCAATTGATCAAGATCCCATTGCAATCCTAGTTAACCTTCTTCACTGTCCACTACGCCACCAACCTTGGTGTCATCTGCAAACTTACTAACCATGCCTCCTAAATTCTCATCCAAATCATTAATATAAATGACAAATAGCAGTGGACCCAGCACCGATCCCTGAGGCACACCGCTGATCACAGTCCTCCAGTTTGAAAAACAACCCTTGACAACCATCCCTCTGTCTTCTGTTTTCAAGCCAATTTTGTACCCAATTGGCTACCTTACCCTGGATCCCGTGAGATTTAACCTTATGCAAGAACCTACTAGGCAGTATCTTGTCAAAGGTCTTGCTAAATTTCATGTAGACAATATCGACTGCACTGCCCTCATCTCCCTTCTTGGTTACCCCTTCAAAAAACTGAATCAAATTCTTGAGACATGATTTTCCACTTACAATGCCATGCTGAGTGTCCCGAAAGGGGAAAAGGCAGGACAATGGGGATGAGAAAAGTATCAGCCATGATTGAATGGCAGAGCAGACTCGATGGGCCGAGTGGCCTAATTCTGCTCCTATGTCTTATGGTCTAATCAGTCCTTAGGCTGATTAGGGACAATCAGACTTAAAGAGAGTGCGACCAGCTGAGCCACGGCTGAGTCTTACCGGGGGGCGTTATCATAGAATCCCTACACAGGAGGCCATTCGGCCCATTGAGTCTGCATCGAACCACCCTTTAGTCTTACCCTTTCCCGTAACCCCAGGTATTTACCCCGCTAACCGACACATCATTGGACACGAAGGGGCAATTTAGCCTGGCCAATCCACCTAACCTGCACATCGTTGGAGTGTGGGAGGAAACCGGAGCACCCGGAGGAAACCCGTGCAGACACGGGGAGGACGTGCAAACTCCACACAGACCCGAGCCCGGAATTGAACCTGGGTCCCTGGCGCTGTGAGGCAGCTATGCTAACCACTGTGCCACCGTGCCACCATTTGTACCACTGTGCCACCATCTGCCTTAAAAATATTAATTGACCGTGCTTTCATCACTGTCCGGGGAAGAGAGTTCCAAAGGTCCGCAACCCTCTGAGAGAAAAAAAATCTTTGCATCTCTGTCTTAAGTGGGAGCCTCCTTATTTATAAAATGCGTTCCGTATGTCTAGTAATTTAATTCTGATTCCCGATTTGCTGCATGGTATTCACCACCCTCTAGGTGAGGTGTTCTTGGGCATTAGTGCTGGTGTCTAACAGGCAATTGGAGTCGGTAACTCACCCGCCCAAGCAGCCCCATTACGTAAAAGTACAATCGGACATCAACAGCAAATCCTTTCCTACCACACAGTGTTTGATGCTTTTGTCCAGTGATAATGTGAGCTTGGACCGCTTGTCAGCCCGCAGCCCCGATCTATCTCAGAGTTCTTCTTATTGGAAGTGTTGTCCACGTTTGAGCGTTGTGAACGAGGCAACATGCCACGCAGTACACAAACCTATCTAAAATTCTCAATCACTTACCTCATTTCAAAGTTTCGGAAACACTTCTGTTCCATGAGGGAAGCAAGTTTCAGTTTGGCTTCAGAGCAACTTAAGGCTGACAAACCTGAAACCTGAGTGTGTAACCAGTTCCATCTTTCATTGGCTGACTGCTCCAAGTTTTACGTGAATGTCTCCCACTGGAGAGACAAGGAGCTTTTATTGATTTGTCTAAAGTCTATGGTGGAGGGTGTTTAGACAGGCTTACTCATGGACGATTATTTTCTTTGAAACCTCACTCAAAACTATTGTCTTAATGTTAAGGTTTACACAGCAGCTCACATTTATATTATTCATTACTGTCACAAATAGGCTTGTGGTGGGTGCCTGGAATGCACAGTCCGAGGAAGTCATAGAGGTTTACAGCATGGAAACAGGCCCTTCGGCCCAACTTGTCCATGCCGTCCTTTTTTTTTAAAACCCCTGAGATAATCCCAATTGCCCACATTTAGCCCATATCCCTCTATACCCATCGTACCCATTTAACTATCTAAATGCTTTTTAAAAGATAAAATTGTACCCGCCTCTACCTCTGGCAGCTTGTTCCAGACACTCACCACCCTCGGTGTGAAAAAATTGCCCCTCTGGACACTTTTGTATCTCTCCCCTCTCACCTTAAACCTATGCCCTCTAGTTTTAGACTCCCCTATCTTTGGGAAAAGATAATGACTATCTACCTTGTCTATGCCCCTCATTATTTTATAGACCTCTTTAAGGTCACCCCTCAGTCTCCTATGCTCCAGAGAAAAAAGTCCCAGTCTATTCAGCCTCTCCTTATAACTCAATCCATCAAGTCCCGGTAGCATCCTAGTAACTCTTTTCTGCACTCTTTCTAGTTAAATAATATCCTTGCTATAATAGGGTGACCAGAATTGCACACAGTATTCCAAGTGTGGCCTTACCAATGTCTTGTACAACTTCAACAAGACATTCCAACTCCTGTATTCAATGTTCTGACTAATGAAACCAAGCATGTCGAATGCCTTCTTCACCACTCTGTCCACCTGTGACTCCACTTTCAAGGACCTATGAACATGTACCCCTCGATCTCTTTGTTCTGTAACTCTCCTCAACGCCCTACCATTAACTGAGTAAGTCCTGCCCTGGTTCAACCTACCAAAATGCATCATCTCGCATTTGTCTAAATTAAACTCCATCTGCCATTCATCAGCCCACTGGCCCAATTGATCAAGATCCCGATGCAATTGGAGATAACTTTCTTCACTGTCCACTATGCCACCAATCTTGGTGTCATCTGCAAACTTACTAACCATGCCCCCAAGTGGTGGAAGCAGGCACATTAGCAATATTTAAGAGGCAGCTGGATGGGTATATGAATAGGGAGGGAATAGAGGGATACAGACCGAGTAAGGGCAGAAGGTTATTTTTTAGTTTAGTTAGGGCATCATGATCGGCACGGGCTTGGAGGGCCAAAGGGCCTGTTCCTGTGCTATACTCTTCTTTGTTCTTTGTTTTTTGTCCTAGTTGTGCGAGTTGTCCCAAATAATCCACATCGTATGTCTCAAAGGCCTCCATCTCTGTTGTGTTTAATTTTATCTTCCGTTGTCTTGCTTATAGTCCAATTTTCGCATCCATATAATGATGGTGACCAGTGGTAGCATGCTTCTGACTATTGCTGCCCATGTCAAGAAAGGTGATGTCAGATTGCAGTTGATTGGAAGAGTATGATTTACACTTCAATGGCAGTCAGATGGAATTCAATGGTTGCCATCCAATACCATCCTTGTATTTTAAATGTCAGCATCAATAATGTATGGTTGGATTGTCGGAGAGCTCTTTGTTATCTATAATTACTTTAGTCTCTGTATTTCAGTCTTTCCTTTTCAGTGATTGTGACAGGGTTTAGAGTAGAATCTATTTATCAGTTCTGTGTGGGCGACACACACACTCAATAATCAGACAGCTCAGGAAATCAGTGGCTTCTGTTCTGGGCATTAGTGCAGAATAACGAAGATATACAGTGCACGGTCATGACTATGAGCACAGAGATGTTTGTCATACTCTGTGTTGTTTATGGGGTTGGTCCAGCTCAGTTGGCTGGATGGCTGGTTAGTGATGCAGAGCGATGCAAACAGCATGGGTTCAATTCTCATACCGGTTGAGGTTATTCATGAAAGCCCTGCCTTTTCACCCTTGTGCCTCGCCTGAGGCGTTTTTAAGTTTATTTATTAGTGGCACAAGTATCATAAAATCATAGAATCCCGACAGTGCAGAAGGAGGGCATTCGGCCCATCAAGTCGGCACCAACTACTTCAAGAAGACGACCATCATCCCGGTACCTAAGAAAAACCAAGCAACATGCCTTAATGACTATCAGCCAGTGGCTCTGACATCCATCATTATGAAGTGCTTCGAAAGGTTAGTCACGGCACGAATCAATTCCAGCCTCCCGGACTACCTGGATCCACTACAGTTTGCCTACCGCCGCAACAGGTCCACAGCAGATGCCATCTCCCTGGCCCTGCACTCAACCCTGGAACATCCAGATAACAAGCACACCTATGGCAGACTCCTATTTATTGACTACAGCTCAGCCTTCAACACCATTATTCCCATGAAACTCATCTCCAAATTCCGTGGCCTGGGCCTCGGCACCTCCCTCTGTGACTGGATCCTGAACTTCCTAGTTCACAGACCACAATCAGTAAGGATTGGCAACAACACCTCCTCCATGATCATCCTCAACACCAGTGCCCCACAAGGCTGTGTTCTCAGCCTCCTGCTATATTCCTTATACACCTATGACTGTGTGGCCAAATTCCCCTCCAATTCGATTTTCTAAGTTTGCTGACGACAGCACCATAGTGGGTTGGATCTCAAAAAATGACGAGACAGAGTACAGGAATGAGATAGAGAATCTGGTGAACTGGTGCGGCAACAATAATCTCTTCCTTAATGTCAACAAAACGAAGGAAATTGTAATCGACTTCAGGAAGTGTAAAGGAGAACATGCCCCTGTCTACATCAATGAGGACGAAGTAGAAAGGGTCGAGAGCTTCAAGCTTTTAGGTATCCAGATCATCAACAACCTGTCCTGGTTCCCCCATGCTGACACTATAGTTAAGAAAGCCCACCAACACCTCTACTTTCTCAGAAGACTAAGGAACTTTGGCATGTCAGCTATGACTCTCACCAACTTTTACAGATGCACCATAGAAAGCATTCTTTCTGGTAGTATCACAGCTTGGAATGGCTCCTGCTCTGCCCAAGACTGCAAATAAAGGTCATGAATGTAGCCCAGTCCATCATGCAAACAAGCCTCCCATCCATTGACTCTGTCTCCATTTCCCACTGCCTCGGCAAGGCAGCCAGCATAATTAAGGACCCCACGCACCGCGGACATTCTCTCTTCCACCTTCTTCCATCGGGAAAAAGATGTAAAAGTCTGAGGTCACGCACCAACCGACTCAAGAATAGCTTCTTCCCTGCTGCTGTCAGACTTCTGAATGGACTTATCTTGCATTAAGTTGATCTTTCTCGACACCCTAGCTATGATGTAACACTACATTCTGCACTCTCTCGTTTCCTTCTCTATGAACGGTATGCTTTGTCCATATCGCGCGCAAGAAACAATACTTTTCACTGTATGTTAATACATGTGACAATAATAAATCAAATCAAATCAAATCAATCCCACCCAGGCCCTATTAACCCCACATATTTACCCTGCTAATCCCCCTGACATGAGGGTCAATTTAGCATGGCCAATCAATCTAACCCACACATCTTAGGACTGTGGGAAGAAACTGGAGCACCCGGAGGAAACCCATGCAGACACGGGGAGAATGTGCAAACTCCACACCGACAGTGATCCAAGGCCGGATTTGAACCAGGGTTCCTGGCGCTCTGAGGCAGCAGTGCTGACCACTGTGCCACCGTGCCAATGACGTATCATTCTTTTCTCAGGAGTCATTCAACTCAGTTTTTCTTGCCTTTTCAGGTTCATTTCTGTCATTTAAAATTTATTTATTAGTGTCACAAGTAAGCTTACATTAACACTGCAATGAAGTTACTGTGAAAATCCCCTAATCGCTGCACTCCAGCGCCTGTTCGGGTACATCGAGGGAGAATTTAGCATGGTCAATGCTCCTAACCAGACTTCGCACAGACAGTGACCCAAGTCGGGAATCGAACCCATGTCCCTGGCGGTGTGAGGCAGCAGTGCTAACTACTGTGCCACCGTGCCACCTTGTGGTGTGGTGATTCTCAGATTAAATCACCACCAGTCAGCTCTCCCTCTCAAAAGGGACAGCAGACTATGGTCATCTGGGACTTTACCTTTACTGTTTGTCCAAGAGGTGTGCCATTTTTCTCCTTTCAAATAAATCACACTCTGAATATTCCCATTTGCCTCATAAACCTTCATGCTGATTGAAACACTGAAGTTACATAATGAGGCCTTGTCCATGGCCAACTTTCTTCAGCCCACCATAGGCAGCTATGCCTTCAGCTGTTTAGGGCCTAATCTTCGGAATCCGGCCAGAATCATCTCCACTTCCCTCTCACGGTTCTGGATGCTTCTTAAAGCCCACCTCTGTCACCCAGCTGTTGGCAGTCTGTCTAAATATCGTATTGTTTTGGTGTCTAACAAGGCAACTGGGGTTGGTAATGCATTCCACCTGAGCAATCCCATAAGACTATAAGGCCATAAGACATAGGAGCAGAATTAGGCCACTCTGCCCATTGAGTCTGCTCCACCATTCAATCATGGCTGATATTTTTCTCATCCCCATTCTCCTGCCTTTTCCCCATAACCCCTGATCCCCTTATTACTTAAGAACCTATCTATCTCTGTCTTAAAGACACACAATGACCTGGCTTCCACAGCCTTCTGCGGCAAAGAGTTCAATAGATTCACCACTCTCTGGCTGAAGAAATTCCTCCTCATCTCTGTTTTAAAGGATCGTCCCTTCAGCCTGAGGTTGTGCCCTTTGGTTCTAGCTTTTCCTACTAGTGGAAACATCCTCTCCTCGTCCACTCTATCCAGGCCTCGCAGTATCCTGTAAGTTTCAATAAGATTCCCCCTCATTCTTCTAAACTCCAATGAGTACAGACCCAGAGTCTTCAACCGTTCTTCATACAACAAGCTCCTCATTCCAGGGATCATTCTTGTGAACCTCCTCTGGACCCTTTCCAAGGCCAGCATATCCTTCCTTAGATATGGGGCCCAAAACTGCTCACAATACTCCAAATGAGGTCGGAATAGAGCCTTATACTGCCTCAGAAGTACATCCCTGCTTTTGTATTCTAGCCCTCTCGACATGAAAGCCAACATACATTTGCCTTCCTAACCGCACTGAACCTGCACGTTAACCTTAAGAGAATCTTGAACAATGACTCCCAAATCCCTTTATGTTTCTGATTTCCTAAGCATTTTCCCATTTAGAAAATAGTCTGCCTCCATTCCTCCTTCCAAAATGCATAACCTCACGTTTCCACATTGTATTCCATCTGCCACTTCTTTGCCCACTCTCCTAACCTATCCAAATCCTTCTGCAGCCCTCCGCTTCCTCAATACTACCTGTCCCTCTATCTTATTGTAAGAAAGCACAGTCAGACATCAAGAGGAAACTCTGAGATGTCTTACTGCATTAGAGGTGCTACATAAATGCAAGTTATTGTTGTTGGACCTATTCATTCGGTTCCTGGAGGCTGGAGAGAGAAATTGGAAAGTTGGTTGCTAGCTTGTTATGGTGCAGACCGCTGACTGGTTTTTAAACGCATGAGGGGCAATCACAAATGTTTAAAAGCCTTTGCGCAGGGGGAAAACTTTTAATATTCATGGCAATGCTGAAACAGCAAAGAGGCAAGAAGATGTGGCGAACCTCCTGCGCCAGAGATGACGAGGTTTTGTTGATGGTGTGGCAATGATTATAGACTAGAAATGCTGGTTGGTATCTACCAACAGCTGTCTCGTTCTGCCAACTAAAGGGGAGAGAGGGTCACTACGTTTACATCTACCTTGTAAATTGTATCTGCCTATTAGATCTAAACTTGTCTATGTTGAGTAAGTTAGTTTGGAAGCTTTGAGAAAGCAGTTATGTATCTGTCAGAAATCTGAACAAGGAGCTGAGGCATCCATAGGCATGAGGTCTATGAAGGAAAGGTGGTGGGTCATATAGCCAGCTGGCTGATAAAAGGACCTCTGTACAACTTATCTTGGAGGCTCGCTGGAACACTGATGGGGAGTTAAAGTGAATTCTAGGAGGCTGTGGCATACATTCTAGATTGGTCTCTAAAGAAGTGAGAGAATCTTCAAGATTGTTGTAACACTTAAGGGAATTCTTGGTGGAAGATAAAAATAGAACTATGAATAATGATTGTTATAGTATAATTATTAGCATAAATAATCATAAATAATCATAAATGGTGAAAAATTACAACATGCTACTGTGCAGAGAGACCTGGGGGTCCTTGTGCATGAATCGCAAAAACTCAGTTTGCAGGTGCAGCAGGTGATCAAGAAAGCAAATGGAATGTTGGCCTTTATCGCGAAGGGGATGGAGTATAAAAGCAGGGAGGTCTTGCGGCAATTATACAAGGTACTGGTGAGGCCGCAACTAGAGTATTGTATGCAATTTTGGTCTCCTTATTTGCGAAAGGATATATTGGCCTTGGAGGGAGTACAGAGAAGGTTCACCAGGTTGATACCGGAGATGAGGGGGTGAGCTTATGAGGAGAGATTGAGTAGATTGGGCCTGTACTCGTGGGAGTTTAGAAGGCTGAGGGGAGATCTTATAGAGGCATATAAGATAATGAAGGGGCTAGACAGGGTAGAGGCAGAGAGATTCTTTCCACTTAGAAAGGAAAAAAGAACTAGAGGAGACAGCCTCAAAATAAGGGGGAGTCAGTTTAGAGCAGAGTTGAGGAGGAACTTCTTCTCTCAGAGGGTAGTGAATCTCTGGAATTCTCTGCCCATTGAAGCAGTGGAGGCTACCTCGTTGAATATGTTTAAGTCACAGGTAGATAGATTTCTGATCAATAAGGGAATTAGGGGTTATGGGGAGCGGGCGGGTAAGTGGAACTAAACCACTATCAGATCAGCCATGATCTTATTGAATGGCGGGGCAGGCTCGAGGGGCTAGATGGCCTACTCCTGCTCCTATTTCTTATGTTCTTATAATCGCATTAACTTAAAGGTGCTTGCTTTGCTTAATCCTGATATGCATTAAAGTTTGTTTTTATTTACAAGCCTGGAATCGTGTGACATAGTTCTGTTGGTTGAGTGCCAGGTTTTTGGATTTCACTTTATCATTCGCAGTCCCAAACAGGATTTTGACATTGCCCATACTGGTGCTAGTTCTCTTTTTCCCCCCAAGATATACAAGAATGTTTCCAGAAATCAGGAACTTCAGTTATGAAGATAGATGGAAAAGGGTGAAATTGTTCTCCTAAGTTTGAGAGGAGATTTGATAGAGGCGTTCAGAGTAGCTACGAGAACTGTGCCCACGGACAGAAGGGTCAAATCCACAAGACATTGTTTAAAGTGATTGGCAAAATAACCAAAAGGCATCAGGAGAATAACTTTTTTTATGCAGTCAGTGGAAACAATTTGGAATTCATAGAATCCCTACAGTGCAGAAGGAGGCCATTCAGCCCATCAAATCGGCACCGACAACAATCCCACCCAGGCCCTACCCCACTTATTTACCCTGCTCATCTCCCTGACACTAAACAGCAACTTAACATGGCCAACGCACCTAACCCACACACCTTTGAAGTGTGGGAGGAAACCGATGCAGACACGGGGAGAACGTGCAGACTCCGCACGGACAGTCACCCGAGGGCGGAATCGAACCCAGGTCCCTGGCACTGTGAGGCAGCAGTGCTAACCACTGTGCCACCATGTCTGAAAGGGTGGTGGAGACAAATTCAATCATAGCTCCCAAAAGGGAATTAGGTTAAGTATCCGAAGAGAGAAAAAAATGGAGAGCTGCACAGAAAAGTGGTATGAACTGAATTTCTCTTGAAGTGAGCCAGCACAGGCCCACGGGGCAGAACAGCCTCATGTCCTGTGTCCATTCCCAGATTCCATAATTCTCTCGAGGGAGTCGGCCATTCTAATCCCATTTCCTCTTGCTTTCCGGGAGCTCCTCTGACTGCCTGTTCTTCTGAAGCCATAAAAATCACACTCTTCATGTTTAACAAACTGAGTGATCGAAGCACTTAAATCTGTAGCCCAAAAACACTTCTCAAAGTCACGAGTTCCTGTCACCTTCGACTGCCTGTCAGATGTTTAATGTTTCTCAACAGAATGAGATATTGATTGAGTGAGACTCGAAAAGTGGATTTGAGAGCTTGGGGGATAACAGCTGGAAAGGATAATTAACTCTAATATATGTGCAGCTCAAAGGTGTTTATACTTCCAATCTGAGTAATTGGAACAGTATTACATTTAATTGGATCCGATTTGTTGGACGCAGTAAGAGCAGTAATTTGTGTCATATATGCTTCTCAGATAATGGGAATTAATTACCTGAGTACATAAAAGTCTAGACTAATCCAGACTAATTTCATAACTTATGGGTTTTGCATATAGTATTTCTGCTGTAACTGGTGATAAATATTCTTATTGGCATATCTTCACCACTTGTGGATTAGACTGAGGCAGATCAGAAGTGGGGGAATCTGTAAGAAATTATTGTGCAGTCAGTCCCTCGATCGACATTGTAGCTGAGTTCCTGAAAAGTGCAATTTTAAATGCAACCACTGTAAGCGAATCTGATTTTTCCATTAAAACCAATGCAAAAGCTTTCAAAATAAAATAAATTTAAATTTATAAAATATGCTAATTCTTTCTCCTTATCTCTCACTCTCCCGCTGACTGATACTCCCAATCATCGAACCAAGTGATCTACACTGGCTGACCTTCCTCACTCAACAACCCCCCACCCCCCCCTGCCCCCCATAGCTGAATCTCCCATCCCCAACTCACCCGCTTTCAACCTTCCCATCCCCAACCCGCCCAGCCCTGACATTCCCACTCCTGACCCTCCCACTCCCGACTCTCCCACTCATGACATTCACATTCCCCACTCACCCGCTCTCAAACTTCCCATTCCCAACCCTGACATTCCCACTCCTGACCCTCCCATTCCTGACCCTCCCACTTCCGACCCTCCCACTTCCGACCCTCCCACTTTCGACCTTCACATTCCCCACTCACCTGCTCTCGACCTTCCCATTGACAACTCTCCCATTCCCGATTTCCCATTGCTGAATAATCCCACACTCATCAAATCTCAACATTCCAACTCCCGTCCCTCCCACTGCTGTGAGGTGCATTCCCAACCATCCCATTCTGGACTCCCGACCCTTCCATTCCCGACCCTCCGGCTCCTGACCAGCGTCACCAACAGGCAGCGCAACATCAATGTCACCAGTGACAGACACACTGGCAGCATCAAGCTAAACTCCTACGATACCAGGAGCAACATACACCACAGTGTGTGTGCAGTATCACAGCTGACCACTGAGTGATGAATGCCAAATCGACAAGATGGAGACACAATCTGACCAACCGAGCAATTCCGTAAATAATCTTTTGGGGGAAAAGAAAGCTATAAATTTTAACACACTCTAAAGGAGTTCAGTTCAATTACAAACGTCGATAGTTAATCTTCTTTGGTTAGTTGGCACATACAAAGAAAGTTAATGTTTGAAACAGTTATATTGATACAGAAGCACCAGGGGTCAAATTTTCCCCACGATCGGAAGGATTCTGTTCCTTAGCCAAAGTGATGCTGGAGCATCAAATCCAGGATTCAGACCCCTAAACCCAGCACCTAATAGTTTTGTCCCAGGAGCAGGTTACATTTTACACTTATAAAAGTGCAACTACCTTCAAACAGTTCTGTCTGTAAGATATCCAAAACACAACTTGTGGGCTAGACATTTAAACCAAAGCTTTAAGGTTGAAAGAATTATTTGGGGCGGTAGCGCACCCCTTTGGAGAGGTCCAGATATCCCTTTTGGGATGGGTAAATATAGGAGAGGTCAGGCGCTCCTTTCAATTGTTAAAAGTACACATGAATATTCGTGAAAGCAGTCTCAGTGGAAATATCAAGCTGCCAAGACATTTAAAGCCCAAAACTCTTTAAACTTTTGAATAAAAACACTGCAATACAAAATTAAAAATAGTACTTTCAATTACACTCGCTGTCTATAGACTTAGGTCTGTCTACTCCGGGGAACTTCTCTCTCGGGGCGGGTTTGCAGAGTCAGAAATTTTCCCGAGTTTTTAACAAATGTGATGATACTGTGCTATATTGAAATATTTTATGTTTAAGGTGGGGTTGCTTTAAGAGAAAGTGTTTTGTTACAGGAGTCGATTTATCCAGTAAACATGCAGCAGCTGCTAAGAATGCAAGCTAATGACTGACTTGAGCCAGGAATGTGTTATTTTGTAGAGTTAATGGTCCTTTTGTTTATTTAGGTTTTATGGAGTTCCAGAGTAGAGTTTTGTTAAGGTTAATTGACAGGGACAGAGTGCGTGCTTAATGGGAGGAGCTAAGCTTGCAGCGAAGAAATACTGTTTAAGTTTCATTTTAAAAACAAAGGGAATTGCTGGCTGGACTGCCAGAAGAAAGCAGTGGCTCTCTCCCTCACTCTCTCTCTCAGAACAGGCCTCTCTGAGAGCTCCAAGGCTGGTAACCTAAGACAAGCAAGTATGTCTATGTCTTGCTAACTAATTTTAAAATGGGGGCTTAAGTCTATGAGAGGAATATTGCTCGAATTGGAACTTATAGCGATAGGTTAGCAGTCACGGCTTGTATCTTGTCATGTTTAGGTATTGTTCAATTGTTAAAGGTTATGCTAATTCATTTATTTCAGTTAAATTGTGTTGCTAAATAGAGTTTGTTTTGATATAAGCTTCCCAGTTTGTCAGTAGAATCATGCTTGGATTGGAGCATTCTATCCTCACACTAATTCCAAAATAGAAAATTGTCTAGGGTCTAGTCTGGCTTCCTAAAATATACCTTGGGGTTTCTGATCTGGTACCCTAACACAAAAGAGGAATGTTATATTGTCATATTATTTGTAAAGAGCGAGGAACTAACTGTTATGTGGATGTATATCCAGGGTACTATGTTTAATAGCCGTAATGTAATCAGGTGACAGACAACAATGTATTGTTTGAGCCTCTTGGTTGCAGTTCAGTAAAGGAGACACAAGCTCTGCTTCTTCATATACTACCTTTGTTTCTTTGATCCAACTCCACATACAATTCTCCACCAACACCCAGTGCCACCTGTAGCCCCTTTATATATCAGTGATTTCTATTGAATAATTGGCATCAAATTAGGACTTAATTGGAAGGTCTGTTAACCCATTCCGAACATGTATCTGTCCACCAGTCACGTTGGAGAGCAGCAGGAAATATACTCGATGTAGCTCCAACATTTTGAGTCTAAAAGTGTGATCGTTTCAAACCTTTGGGAACTGGAAGACATAACAGAAACATAGAAAATAGAAGCAGGAGTAGGCCATTCGGCCCTTTGCGCCTGCTCCGCCATTCATTTTGATCATGGCTGATCATCAAATTCAATATTCTGATTCCACCTTCCCCCACCCCCATATCCCTTGATCCCTTTAGCCCCAAGAGCGATGTCTCATTTTCAGTTCTTTAAGGAGCATAGCTGGTAAGTATGTTTGATGTGGAGATGCCGGCGTTGGACTGGGGTAAACACAGTAAGAAGTCTCACAACACTAGGTTAAAGTCCAACAGGTTTATTTGGTAGCAAAAGTCACTAGTCACATTGTCTGTACCTTTAAGACTTGATTACCTGTAAAGACTCGCATTCCAACCATTATTTTGTAAATTGAGTTTGTGTCTTTATATGCCCTGTTTGTGAACAGAACCCCCACTTACCTGACGAAGGAGCAGCGCTCCAAAAGCTAGTAGCTTTTGCTACCAAATAAGTATGTTTGACCCAGCTGCATTGCTTTTGTATTCTATTATTTCATTTTGCCCAGATTCTCTGAAGTATGGAACATCTTACTTTCCTCAACCTTCTTTCCCTTGTACAAAGTAGAAATTTTAACCTTAACCTGTTGTCACCTTATCACTGTCCTTTGATTGAAACTGGGCGGCATGGTGCACAGTGGTTAGCATTGCTGCCTCACAGCGACAGGGACCCAGGTTCGATTCCTGGCTTGGGTCACTGTCTGTGCAGAGTCCACACGATCTCCCCGTGTCTGCGTGGATTTCCTGCGGGTGCTCCAGTTTCCTCCCACAGTCCGAAAGATATGCTGGTTAGGTGCATTGGCCATGTTAAATACTCCCTCAGTGTACCCAAACAGGCACCGGAGTGTGGCGACTAGGGGATTTTCACAGTAACTTCATTGTAGTGTTACATAGAAACATAGAAGATAGGAGCAGGAGGAGGCCATTTGGCCCTTTGAGCCTACTGGCTGCCAGCCTGGTCCCGAGCACTTCCCAAGGGGCAAAGTGGCAATGCCCAAGGGGCACCTTGGCACTGCCCACCTGGCATCAGTGTGGAATTTCAGCCTGTGACGGGCATCGTTCTATGGGATTTGCTATTCTGCCAGCCGGAATGGTTGACAGCTTCAACATACCCGGAGTTTTGTGTCATCCGAGTTGGACTCATCGCTATTTCACTGTAATTGGAATTCTCTACCTGAACGCTGACGCCAGCATAATGGACTGAATAGTTATCTTTGTGCTCTATGGGTTTATATTTCTCAATGTGACACACAGGAGCTAGTCAATAAAACAGTAGCAGCATCCAAACACATATAAATCGACTGGAAGATGATGGCTTACTGTTTGCGGTGCTAAAACTCAAGGAACTCATGAACTGCAAAGCACACGTTCATCTCTTCATTCCTCTACATTCCTGGGGATGGATTGATCCTATCCAGGCTCCACTGGAAGAGACCTGCCCAAGTTTTACAACTGGTCTCTAAGAAAGAACTTCATGAAGCAACAACACAAAAAGAAAAGCTATAAACCTTCAACAGGGGAGGCAGCGGCTAAGGAGAAGCTAAAAGCCAAGCCAGCCACCCTTTCATGTCTTATGATCTTCCTCCAGTCACGGGGAAGGGCCTTGTGAGTTGAATGATCAATCAACTATTTTTCCAGAGATCAGAGAGAGAATCATCGAATCCCTACAGTGCAGAAAGAGGCCATTCGGCCCATCCAGCCTGCACTGACAACAATCCCACCCAGGCTCTATCCCCATATCTTTACCCTCCTAAGCCCTCTGACACTATGGGGCAGCTTAGCATGGCCAATCCATCTAATGTACACATCTGTGGAGTGTGGGAGGAAACCAGAGCACCTGGAGGAAATCCACACAAACACGGAAAGAATGTGCAGTGACCCGAGGCCAGAATTGAACCCATGTCTCAGGTGCTATGAGGCAACAGTGCTAACCACTGTGTCGCCCGTACATATTTGTTCAATGCTTCCAGCTTTCGTTTCTGCGTATCCAGCATCCAGTGGTATTTTGTTGAATTACATATATGTCCTGTTTGACTTTAATCAGAAGATGTAGAAGTCAATAACAAAAAGTAGGACTGTCTATGTCTCCAAAATCACTGATGAAGGATTCACAGGGTGTATCAGTAAGGGGAGGTGATGGCCTAGTGGTATTATCGCTCGACTATTAATCCAAAAACTGAGCTGATGTTCTGGGGACCCGGGTTCAAATCCAGCCACGACAGATGGTGGAATGTGAATTCAACAAAAAACATCTGGAATTAAGAATCTATTTGTGGTGAACCATCATTGGTTCCCACTGGATAGTACTGAGCCAGGGTCTGGCCAGTACTACAAGGATGTACATATGTTACTGTTGGGTTGTGCTATTGTTGCTGTTGGGGGTTAGGGTGGGGTTGTTACACCTTCGTACTGTAGTGTTGTGGCACATCCCAGTCGGGCTCCGCCTCCTGGGAGAGGTATAAGAGTCCCTGCTCTGGCCGGGACCCCTTCAGACTGGGATAGTGTATATAATTACTGGCTGCTTCATTACAGTAAATAAAAGCCTTTCATTTACCGAGCATCAGGCCTCGTGTTTGAGTAGCGCATCACTATTGATGACCACAAAACCATTGTCGGGAAAAACCCATCTGGTTCACTAATGTCATTTCGGGAAGGAAAAAGTTTTGTTCTCCTTACTTGAGAAAGGATATATTGGCACTGGAGGGGGTGCAGAGGAGATTCACGAGATTGATTCCGGAGTTGAGAGGGTTGGCTTATAAGGAGAGACTGAGTCGACTGGGACTATATTCATTGGAATTTGGAAGAATGAGGAGGGATCTTATAGAAACATATAAGATTATGAAGGGAATAGAGAAGATAGAAGCAGGGAGGTTGTTTCCACAGGCGGGTGAAACTAGAATTAGGGGGCATAACCTCAAAATAAGGGGGAACAGATTTAGGACTGAGTTGAGGAGGAACTTCTTCACCCAATCTGTGGAATTCCCTGCCCAGTGAGGTTACCTCATTGAATGTTTTTAAGGCAAAGAAAGATTTTTGAACAGTAAAGGAAACCAGAGCACCCGAAGAAAACCCACACGGGGAGAACATGCAGATTCCACACAGACAGTGACCCAAGCTGGGAATCGAACCCGGTTCCCTGGCGCTGTGAGGCAGCAGTGCCGACCACTGTGCCACCGTGCCACCGCCATCACTGTTGTAATATAGGAAACGGGGCACAATTTATACACAGCAAGTTTGCACAAACAGCAATGCGATGATAGTCAGACTATGTTGATAAGCCTGCAGATTTGTTTTGAAAGTAATTTTTAAGCCGTTCAAATGCCTGACCTTTAAGCAACACAGACTGCTGCAGTAAAGACTAATGGTGATTTAATTTCTGGTCACCCAGTCAAATTCAAAATGATGAAAGTTTAATTCCCTGAGACACGAAGTGTGACCACTGCTAATTTAAATCTCCCTTTCTGCAATCCTATACAGGGGATCATTGTCTGCAGTTCATGAAAAGATTGCAGGGTGGATGTGCGGGGAGAGAAAGTGGCAGTT
Source organism: Mustelus asterias (assembly GCF_964213995.1). Lineage (NCBI taxonomy): Eukaryota > Metazoa > Chordata > Chondrichthyes > Carcharhiniformes > Triakidae > Mustelus > Mustelus asterias. The sequence goes on along the minus strand of NC_135823.1, from coordinate 55,160,024 downwards.
TTTGGCTGGGGTACGCTGTGCTGTATGGAATATAAATGAGGCTGCAGTAGAGTCAGTACTGACAGATTCAATGTTTCTTTGTGTTTTATTTATTGTTCTGTAGAACACCTCCCTCCTGGCATTGGGTGTAAGGCCTATTGTCAGAACAGAGTAGACATCTTACCTGTGCTAACCCTGTCCTGAGAGTGTCCCACACTGACACGGGGTAACAGTAAAAAACAGGAAGATTTCCCATTCATCCAGTTGAAATCTTGTGCCCTGCTAAGCTACAGTTAAGAAAAGCCACCAACGCCTACTTTCTTAGGAGACTAAGGAAATTCAGCCTGTCTGCTATGACTCTCACCAATTGCGTCCTAACCAGATGTATCACAGCTTGGTATGCCTCCTGCTCTGCCCAAGACTGCAAGAACCTACAAAGGGTTGTGAATGTAGCCCAATCCATCACGCAAACCAGCCTTCCATCCACTGGCTCCATCTACACTTCCCGCTGCCTTGGAAAAGCAGCCAGCATAATCAAGGATTCCACGCGCCCTGGACATACTCTCTCCCATCTTCTTCGGTCAGGAAAAAGATGCAAAAATCTGAAGTGACATACCAACCGACTCAAGAACAGCTTCTTCCCTGCTGCCATCAGGTGTTCGAACAGTCCTATCGTATATTAAGCTAATCTTCCTCTTCCCTCTACCTGTAGCTGCAATACTATATTCTGTATCCAATCCTTTTCCTTTTCCCCTACATACTTCATGAGCGATATGTTTTGTCTGTACAGCGCACAAGAAACAATATTTGTCACTGTACCCCAATACATGTGACAATAATAAATCAAATCAAAACTGAGTGACTTGCTAGATCATTTCAGCAAGCAGTTAAGCGTCAATAACATTGGTCTAGGTCTGAAGCGGCACAGTGGTTAGCACAGCTCCCTCACAGCGCCAGGGACCCGGGTTCAATTCCGGCTTCGGGTCACAGTCTGTGTGGAGTTTGCACGTTCTCCCTGTGTCTGTGTGGGTTTCCTCCGGTTGTTTCAGTTTCCTGCCACAGTCCAAAGATGTGCAGGTTAGGTGGATTGGTCACAGTTAATGCATGGGGTTACGGGGATTTGGGGGGGGGGGGGGGAATTGGCCTCAGGTAGAAGGCTCTTTCAGAGACTCGATGGGCCAAGTGGCCTCTTTCGGCACTGTAGGGATTCTATGGAGTCAGACCTATCGGGCAAAGTGAACCAAAAAGCTTTTACAGCAGGTAGTTTCATGGTTGCCATTATTACTGATTTTGGTTAAAGTAAAGATGCATTGACTGAGCTGAAGTTCAATTCCACAGCTATCATGGTGAGATTTGAGCTCAAGTCTCTGGATGTTTAGGCCAGCTTCTGGATTACTGACAATATTTCCACTTTAACTACCATACCCAAAGCAGGAAGCAAGGAGATTTTACTGCCAAATCCCAATTTTGATCTCAGCTGACCTCTTTACATGTGTCTTCCAGCAGGAATCCTTGGGCAGAATCTCGTCCTCCTTTATACAAAACGTTGGTTCGGCCACATTTGGGACACTGTGTGCTATTCTAGGTCACCACGTCACCAGAAGGACGTGGTGGCTTTGGGGGGCGTACAGAAAAGGTTTCCCAGGATGTTGCCTGGTATGGAGATTGAATAAACTGGGATTGTTTTCCCTGGAAAGATGGAGGCTGAGGGGCAACCTGAAAGAAGTTTATAAAATTACGAGAGGTATAGATAAGATGAACAGTTGGAAGCTTTTTCCCAGAGCAGAAATGATAATTGCAAGGGGGCACAAGTTCAATGTAAGGGGGGAAAGGTTCAGTAGAGATGTGCAGGGGAAGCTTTTTACACAGGGGGCCTGGAATGCACTGCCCCGTGAGGTGGTTGAGGCAGACACGTTGGCGACATTTAAGACTTATCTGGATAGGCACATTATCAGGCGGGGTATAGAGGGATACAAGCAGTTGGTCTAGGTAGGACAACGAGTTTGGTGCAGGCTTGATGGGCCGAAGGGCCTCTTCCTGTGCTGTTCTTTGTTCTTTAAAGATAATCGAGGGCTGGGACAATTTTCTGATGCCAACCCCACACTTGTCACTGTGGCGATATTTTGGAAGGCAGCCTCCTAATTGGCTGCTTCAATGGATTGGCATCCAATTAAGAATGGTGAGCGCCTGGGGTTGCAGGTTCAATCCCAGGGTCTACTGCTCTGACGGCAGTCCCAGTGAGCGAGGCAGGTGCTGCTACTGCAGAAAGGGGACTGTGAGGGTCCCCCCCATCCTGAGCTGCCAGGGGTGTGAACTGTATAAAGATAAGCACAGTTCACAGCTGCCAGACCAACCCTCCACTGGGTGGTCTCCGGCCTCAGCTCTAGCCCGCTCTGATCTCTGCAGCTCTGAGGGGGGTGATGGTGAATCTAGGAGGCCTTGCAACCACTCACCAACTAACCACTGGCAAGCTTTCTCCAGGCATACGCTGAGTTTGGCCATGACCTTATTGAACGGCAGTCTCGAGGGGCCGACCAGCCTACTCCTGTTCCTATTTCTTATGGTCTTCTGGTCTAATCATGAACAGAGCTGTCCTTTATTGCTGCTCCTTTTGTTTTGCTTTCGCACAGTAGGTCATCATTCTGCCATTCACATTTCCTTTAGATAACTTTTATTTCTTTACCTGTCCCATTACTGCACCCATTGACTTTGCACCAACATCTCAATGTCACTTGGCTTCTCCTGCTTTTCATCCTTTCACAGACTTTGCATTTTGTTCTTCTTCCAACCTCGTGCCCTGTCGAAATGTCCCGCAGTAGGTCTTGTCCTGGTCGACCATCCCATTCTGAATGCCAAAGGCCTGCTCACTTCCCACGCTACATTTACATCCATATAAGTTCATAAGATATAGGAGCAGAATTAGGCCATTCGGCCCATCAAGTCGTCTCCGCCATTCGATCATGGCTGATATGCTCCTCATCCCCATTTTCCTGCCTTCCCCCCATAACCAATTAAAAATCTGTCTAACTCCTCCTTAAATTTACTCACTGGGCGGCACGGTAGCACAGTGGTTAGCACTGCTGCTTCACAGCTCCAGGGTCCCAGGTTCGATTCCTGGCTCGGGTCACTGTCTGTGTGGAGTTTGCACATTCTCCTCGTGTCTGTGTGGGTTTCCTCCGGGTGCTCCGGTTTCCTCCCACAGTCCAAAGATGTGTGGGTTAGGTTGATTGGCCAGGTTAAAAATTGCCCCTTAGAGTGTAGGTTGGAGGGATTAGCGGGTAAATATGTGGGGGTAGGGCCTGGGTGGGATTGTGGTCGGTGCAGATTCGATGGGCCGAATGGCCTCCTTCTGCACTGTGGGGTTTCTATGACTGTCCCAAAATCCATCGCACTTTGAGGTCGCGAATTCCACAGATTCACAACCCTTTGGGAGAAGTCGTTTCTCCTCAACTCTGTTTTAAATTTGCTACCCTTTATCCTAAGACTATGACCTCTCGTCCTAGAATGCCCCACAAAAGGAAGCATCCGCTCCACGTCTACATTATCCATACCTTTTATCATCTTGTAAACCTCAATTTGATCTCCCCTCATTCTTTTAAATTCCAGAGAGTATCGGCTTAAACTGTTCAATCTCTCTTCATACGACAAACCCCTCATCTCTGGAATCAATCTCGTGAACCTCCTCTGAACTGCCTCCAATGCCACTACATCTTTCCTCAAATAAGGGGACCAAAACTGTGCACAATAGTCCAGGTGTGGCCTCACCAATGCCTTGCAACAATACTTCCTTACCTTTATATTCCATTCCTTTAGATATAAAAGTCATCATTCCATTCACTTTCTTTATTATCTGCTGTACCTGATGCTAGTTTTCTGTGACTCATGAACGAGGACCCCCAGATCCCTCTGCACCGGAGCCCCCTGAAGTCTCTCCCCATTTGGATAATAAGTCGCCTTCCCATTTTTCTGACCAAAGTGCATGACCTCACACGTTAAACTCCATCTGCTACATTTAGGCCCACTCTCCTAACCTATCTATATCCATTTGTAAGGTTCTTATTTCCTCATTGCAACTTACTGCCCCGCCTATATTTGTGTCATCTGCAAATTTGGCTACAGAGCCTTCTATCCCTGTGAAAGGGCAGGCAGGGTTTTGGTTTAATATCTCCTCCTCCACAGTCCTGGAGTGCCAGCTGAGCCTCTGCACTTCAATCTCCGGAGTGAAATTTGAACCTCTGGCTTTCTAATTTAGAGATGAGAGCATTGCGTGTCGAGCCTCTGCTGACAGTGGAAAGAGAACACTGCTGAAATGATTACAAACCCTACTTGAACATCGTTCGTGATAAACACCAGCCAGCACTCATCAACTAGTCTGTTGCATTCTGCAAATGAAGTAGCACCTCTTGAGTTCTTTGGTGGACTGAGCTAAAAGAAAATGCATGTTTTTGGCTTAATCTCAAAGAATGTCATCAGAGTTTTGTAATAGAGTAGTGTATCTTCATCAATGTTCCTCCTCCCCATTAAACGTGTACATCAAAATGCCAATGGCACAGTGGTTAGTACTGCTATCTCATAGTGCCAGGGACCCGGGTTCAAAGATGTGAGGGTTAGGTGGATTAGCCATGCTAAATTGCCCCTTAGTGTCAGGGGGACTAGTTAGGGTAAATGCATGGGGTTATGGGGATAGGGCCTGGGTGGGATTGTGGTTGGTGCAGACTCAAGGGGCTGAATGGCCTCCTTCTGCACTATCGGATTCTATGATTCTGACAAAACAGAGGCAAAAATCACCCTGTCAATCATTTGTTGAAGGATGGTATGTCAGGGAGGTTTTCCCTTTACCCTCAGTGCGAAACCCGCCATTTTGTATCTATTATTGTTTCTGGCCAACATCATGATGAGCCTCGATTCGGTTCACTTCCCGGAACTCACAAGGCAATGTGAATAAGGCAGAGTAACAATTCTGTTTACCCATCCACTGCTCACCCTGTTTTCACCCATTCTGGACATCCCGTTAAAATACAGTCAGATGAAGTTGTGCGAGTCCCAAAATGATAAAACACACCTATATTAACACGTGTCCTCGTGATTTATGGTTGATGGTCTGATGGTTGGTACATGCCCTCAGACTTTTATATCGGGAAGAAGGTGGACAGGAGTATGTCTGGAGTATGTGGGATCCTTGGTTATGCTGGCTGCTTTTCTGAGGCAGCGAGAAGTGTAGACGGAGTTCACTCAAAAGTCTGAGATCAAGTACCAACCAACTCAAAAACAACTTCTTCCCTGCTGCCATCCAACTTTTGAATGGACCTACCTCACATTAAATTGATCTTTCTCTACACCCTAGCCATGGCTGTAACACTACATTCGGCACTCCTTTCCTTCTCTATGTACAGTATGTTTTGCCTGTATAGCATGCAAAAAACAATACTTTTCAATGTATACTGATACATGTGACAATAATAAATCAAATCAAATCAAAAGGCTGGATTGAGTAATGGACTGGGCGATAGCATTTAGTTAATGAGTTCTCCACTCTGCCCGAACACTTTGTCTCATCTCATCCTCAGCCTCAATAGAGCTCCCGGCACTCTGCCAGTGTGACTCCATTCCCACACCAGCTATACTTTCAAAGTTTATTTATTAGTGTCACAAGTAGGCTTATATTAACCTTGCAATGAAGTTACTGTGAAAATCCCCTAGTCGCCACACTCCAGCGCCTGTTTGGGCACACTGAGGGAGAATTTAGCACGGCCAATGCACCTAACCTGTGGTGGCCCCTGTGAAAGGCTGGCATTTTGGAATCAATTTTGGGCTGTTACGTGGCGTGAATGGACGTTGACTTTGGGACTAGCCAAGCTCTCGGGAAAGGTTCCTCTGGACAATGTGAGCTGAATTGAAACCCAGGATTCCTAGAGATAAGAGGATGTGTCAGTTTACAGTTCACCAAATGGGTGGCACTACAAAGAGCTTCAGAGACAGGAACATGAAAGAACTGCAACCAGAAAATGACAATGCTGCAGATTGGAAGGAATTTAGTTTCTCATGTTTTGTCTGAGGCACAAGCATATTACTTCAGAAACAAAAAGATTCCACGGGATTGATATGTAAACATGCATATATGCACATTTAAGGGTTAGAAAATTGAATATTTTGCTTATAAACTATTAATGTTTGAAGTTTTTTTTAATTCATTTGTGGGACATGGGCGTTGCTGGCTGGCCAGCATTTATTGCCCATCCCTAGTTGTCCTTGAACTGAATGGCTTGCTGGGCCATTTCAGAGGATAGTTGAGAGTCAACCACATTGCTGTGGCTCTGGAGTCACGTGTAGGCCAGACCAGGTAAGGACGGCAGATTTCCTTCCCTAAAGGACATTAGTGAAACAGATGGGTTTTTCTGACAATTGACCCTGGCTTCACGGTCATCAGTAGATTCTTAATTACTGATTGTGAAAAAAATTTAATTCAATTTCCACCGTCTGCTGTGGCAGGATTCAAACTGAGTCCCCAGAACATTCGCTGCGTTTCTGGATTAATAGTCTCGCGATAATACCACTAGGCCATTGCCTCCCTTCCTAAGAAAGATCTAAGGCCAAACCTGCTACTCCCACAAAGACTCCATAGAATTCGGACAGCCATTCGGCTCAAGTCTGCATCGACTTTCCAAGAGAGTGTCTTACCCAACACCATCCACACTGCCCTATCCCCGTAACCCTCTGCATTTCCCATGGCTGATCCACCTAAACTGCACATTTTTGAACTGTGGGAGGAAACCTGAGCAACTGAAGAAAACCCACGCACACATGGGGAGAATGTGCAGACTCCGTACAGACAGTGACACAAGCCAGGAATGGAACCCGGGTCCCTGGTGCTGTGAGGCAGCAGTGCTAACCACTGTGCCACCATGCCTTCAGCTTCTCTGTAAACCTGCGACCTATAGTAATTACTGATAGGGCAGCATGGTGGCACTGTGGTTAGCACTTCTACCTCACAACACCAGGGACTCAGGTTCAAGTCTGGCCTTGGGTCACTATCTGTGTGGAGTTTGCACATTCTCCCCGTGTCTGCGTGGGATTCCTCCGGGTGCTCTGGTTTCTTCCCACAGTCCAAAAATGTGCAGGTTAGGTGGATTGGCTAACCTAAAAAGCCTCTTAGTGTCAGGGGGATTAGCAGGGTAAATACGCAGTGTTATGGGGATAGGGTGTGGGTGAGAAATGGGATAGGGTGTGGATGGCACAGTGGTTAGCACTGCTGCCTCACAGCGCCAGGGACCCGGGTTTGTTTCCTGGCTTGGGTCGCTGTCTGTGTGGAGTTTGCACATTCTCCCCGTATCTGCGTGGGTTTCCTCCCACAGTCCAAGGATGTGCGGGTTAGGTGGACTGGCCTTGCTAAATTGCCCCTTAGTGTCAGGGGAACTAACTAGGGTAAATGGGTGGGGTTATGGGGATAGGGCCTTCATGGGATTGTGTTCGGTGCAGACTCGATGGGCCAAATGACCTCCTTCTGTATTGTAGAATTCTATGAGATTGTTGTTGGTACAAGCTCGGTGGGCCGGATGACCTCCTCCTGCACTATAGGGATTCTATGATCAGGCACATTTAAGAATAGATTACGGAGCTGAAAAGTAGTGCTCGGTCTCCGTAACACAAGCTTCATGCCTTGTCTAGCAATCACACTCACGAGACACTTAGCAGGAATATTCTTCCGTAGAAAGATTAAGCACACTTTTATGTGTTGCAGCAACTCCGAAGGTGTGCCTGTGACATTGTGAAATTATTAATTGCTCTACATCATCCGTCTCAAAATTATTCAAATTAACATTCATCGAGATGGAATAAAATTCATTTTAATTTTTCATTTCCTTAGATCAACAAAAATGATCTGCACCTTCATTAAATATTCACAAAGTTACTCTGTACAAATATACACAGTTGTAAATTTGCCCGAGCATCAGGATTTTGGGATTAGACACCACACAATTTAACTAAGCGAAGCTCAGACCATAACCCCAATTTTAACTTGTTCAACGATACTACAATTTAAAAGGTCGCATCCTTTGTAAGAATTTACTAAATACAACATTATTTTCAACTTCCCATGATCTGGGCACAACAGATTCATGGGGCAACATGGTGGCACAGTGGTTAGCACTGCTGCCTCACAGCACCAGGGACCCGGATTCCATTCCCGGCTTGGGTCACTGTCTGTGTGGAGTCTGCACATTCTCCCCATATCTGTGTGGGTTTCCTCCGGGTGCTCCGGTTTCCTCCCATAGTTCGAAAGACGTGCTGGTTAGGTGCATTGGCTCTGCTAAATTCTCTTTCAGTGTATCCAAACAGGTGCCGGAGGGTGGCGACTAGGGGATTTTCACAGTAACTTCATTGTGGTGTTAATGTAAGCCTACTTGTGACACCAATAATTAAATTTCAATTACCCCTCAAAGTGTAAAGGTGGAATGATTTCTCTTTAAAAAATTCTAAGTGTCGAAGTCGTGTGAAAACTGGAGTAATTCACGCTGGTTTTTTCAGTGGGAGCTCAGAGGCGAATCTCCCACACTCTGTGAACTGCTGCGTGTACTATTGTAAATCACGTAAAAGATCAGGGAGCGGAGCTTATTCCCGCCCGAGAGGTCGGCAGCATAGCGCTGAGCGAGCCACTGTGCATGCCCCGATCTGTCAGCGCCGAGATTGACGCATGCGCAGTGGCCCCTGTCTGCTGGTCTCCCAATCGCTGGCCAGCCCCACGACCCCTACATCGCCAGTCCTTCCACCCAGCTGATTGCTGGGCCTCCAAGCATGCCCAGTCCCAGCCTCGACCCCCTCTCAGCCTGCCCCGATCTCCAGCACCCCATACCCCTCCCCGCTGGCAACACCGACTTCCCCAGCAGACTGACCCCCCCCCGCCCACCCCGATGGCCCGCCCCAATCACTGGTCTCCTTCCCTCCCCCACTGATCCTGACTGCAGTGTGGCAGCGGCCTCCCCCCCCCACCCCCGACCCATCATGCCCTGCCCCCATCAGGCCCCACCCCCTTGGCAATGTCCGATGGGCAGTGCCAAAATGCCCCTGGCATTGGCACTTTGCCCCTTGGGCAATGCCAGGGGGCCAAAAAGGTTGATATTCAACCTTTAAGTCCTTCCAATATGCCTGTGGCCGGCGGTAGGTGTGGGAGAGTCTCCTAGTCAGCTAGAGCCTGCAGAAGATAAAGACAAACTACTTGCCAAGCTCATCATAGGCCAACACATGGAATCCATGGTTACCAACGCCCTCTTAGGGCATGGTACCTGAAGTCAGAGAGAGAGAGAGACACACATTGGACCTTATTTTAACTCTGTATAAGTGGGAGGCCTTCAATGAATTCAAATTCTGCCCACAATGAACTCAATATCTTGCATCAGACTGTTTGGAACAGATTAGGACTCCTTCATTTAATTGAATTTGGGCTGCTGCTCACAAAAATCCCTTTGACACTGTGAGAACATTTTAAAATGTGATGATAATTTAAAATGTCAGAAAGCAAACTTGTGGCAAAAGCGGCACGGTTAGTGGGCACCCTGACCTTTCGCATGTGGGGCCTGGGTTCAAAATCAGTTTGATGATGGAATGAAAACCTCCTTCACTTTGCCGGCTCGATAGATTTGGGCAGTCCAGGTTTTTGTGGATATGGGTTCAGTTCAATTATTGGCACCAATGTATCAGTCACAGGCACTGAAATCCTGGGGATTTTCAGGTAACAGGTTGTGTGCAAAACAGTGGTGTTCCCTTTACTTAGGAATGGATGCATTAAGGGGAGGCGGTGACATAATGGTATTGTCACTGGACCAGCAACCCAGAGGAATGTTCTGAGGGCCCAGGTTTGAATCCCGCTCTGGCAGGTGCTGACATTTTAACACAGTAGAAATTTGGAATTAAAAGTCTATGGCCAAGAAATCATTGTCAACTGTGGTAAAAACCCAACTGGTTCACTAATTTCCTTTCCCCACCTGAGGAAGGAGCAGCGCTCCGAAAGCTCGTGATTCCAAATTAACCTGTTGGACTTTAACCTGGTGTTGTGAGACTTCTCACTGTGCCCACCCCAATCCAACACCAGCGTCTCCACATCATTCCTTTCCTTTAGGGAAGGAAATCTGCCGTCCTTACCTGGCCTGACAAGACATGTGACTCCAGATCCACAGCAATGTGGTTGACTCTTAAATGGGCGAGGAAGGGCAATAAAAGCTGGCCCAACCAACGACGCCCGCATCACATGAAAGAATTTTGAAAATGCTGGAATTGCTGAAAAAATGCTGAAACGCTCGAGTGAGACCGGAAATTCCCACCCGAGGTCAATGGAGATTTCCATTGTCGGACCCTCGCCCATTCCGATTCTGTGGTGAGCAAGATGGAAGAGTGCCAACCCTGATCTTTCTTTCACAAAAAAGTAATACAGGTACCTGGACAATTTTACTCTTGCGTCTGGCAAGGTGGTTGCCATGGGATACGAACATCGTGCTCCTTGCTACCCATATGTGACGATAGTGTTGGAGCAATTATAGATATGCCTTTATTTTAGGCAGTGTTTCACTGTTTGTGTGTGTGTGTGTGTGTGAGAGTACGCATTTAGTGACAGTCCCTTAACAATTATCCATATTGGATAATGTTTTAGTTAGACACAGTCCCTTAACCATCACTGTCAGGTAACTGTTCCAATCCAGACAATTGACTAGATCTGGGCTGAAGAAGTCAGGCTGTCTGTGAGGAGATTGTCAGTGAACAGGGTTGCTGATATACATAAGTATACTTTTACACTTAATTAATGTTGTCCCTTTTCAATTTGGTATTTTAATGAAGCTAAAGCAATTCATCACGTGAATAAGGCACAATGTAATGTGTAAAGCACACAATACAAATATTTAACATTCTGCACACGTTAATTAATCTCTGTCTATAATGAACATTTATAAATATTATGTGTTCCACAGAATGTTACTATGGCGATGCCACTCCTATATGACAAAAGGATTTTTCATTTACCATAATTAAATTAATTCCCAACCAACAATTAAACTTGTTTAATTTGCTGTCATTTGCATGGTAATTCCTTTTTCACCAATTGCTTTGTTTTGGTACAGCAAGGCTTAAAGCTCATAACTGAGTCATGTCACACTCTATCTGGTAAAGTATAGTCTGCATAAATTACAGCGCAAAGCACCTGCTACTCTACTCAAAAAATTGGGTTCAAATCAGGCACTGTAATATTGGCTATGAAGCCATTAATGTATTCTGAATAAAATTTCTCAACCCCAATAGTTTCATGTCGGTATTGAACCATTTAAAATAAATCTTTTCGTTCAAATAGCAAAATTTCTGGATTTATTACTGATGGGTCGCATATCACAATCTCAATCCAAATATGCCCTCATTAGATCATAGAAGTAAAATTCATTAGTGTGCCTGTTATTGGCCAGCGTGGTTTAGCTCAGTTGGCTAGACAGCTGGTTTGTAATGCAGAGCCTTGCCAACAGCGTGGGTTCAATTCCCATATCGGCTGAGGTTACTTGTGAAGGTCCACCTTCTTAACCTTGCCCCTGACCTGAGTTCTTTTGAGCACAGTCTGTCTTTGTCGAGAGACACTCGTTATTAGCTGGTGTACTTGGTGACTGCTTTGCTGCCCTTGGAGACGGCGCGCTTGGCCAGCTCGCCAGAGGAGGACAGTGGTCTGGGATCTCCCGGGAGGAGATGGCCTGCCGTTTGCTGTAGCGGATGAGGCGGGCAGCCTCGTAGGTGATGGGCTTGAAGATGTCGTCGATGAACGAGTTGATGACAGTCATGGCCGAGGAGCAGATGCCGGTGTCTGGGTGGACCTGTTTCAGCACCTTGTAAATGGTGATGCTGTAGCTCTCCTTACGGCTCTTGCACATCTTCCCATCCTTGACGCGCTTCTTGGTGGCTGCTTTCTTCGGCCCCTTTTTGGGAGCCATGTCCTTGGCCGCCACTTCAGGCATCACCGATGGAGCTGAAGAACAAGCCGTGGTGCTGCCCCTCGCCTGGGGCGTGCTAATCCTCAGGTTAAATCACCACCTCTCCTCAAAGGGGAGAACAGCCTCTGGAACTCTGGCGACTTTATCTTTACATTTATAGGTCAGCATTCTATTCAATACAAGGCTGAATCTACGCTTGTTGTGACAGCTCCCATTTTACACCCCAACACATTGCCTCCTGTCTTAGACAGCCAGCCAGACACCAACAAACAAAAATTACTCTTTGCATTGAAGAAAATTCCAGTTTATCCACATGGGCTTTATTTACATCCCAGGGTCTGAGCTTCCAATTAGCTCCCAATTAGTGATTAAACTGCTACTTGTCCACGGTTATTTACATTTTCTTCCATTCATCTCAGATAATGGGTCAACCTAGTTTTGTTCGTGAGCAAACTACTGTTAATCCCCATGCCAGAAACTCCAAGGTGTTTTATAAAGTTAGCCCAGACCCTAAGTTTTACATTTGATTTTGGTATTAGGGTGAGCATAAGGTGTTTCACTCCAAGTATGATTCAAGTGAGCCACTAGGGAGCTTTTATCAAACAAAGTTTAGTTAAGAACACAGAACATAATAAAAAGAATTAGAGGCCTTTTGGCTAAGATGAAGTTCAGATCAAGCACTGGAGGAGGTGTAATGCCTGCTCCTATCAGCTTGGATCTTGTTGATCAAGCCCAAGGCAGGAAAAGGGGAGCCTGTCTTGTCGGCTTGGATCTGTAATGTCTCTCCTGTAGGGACTTTGATTGGACAAATTTGGACCAAGTATGCTCACGTGATGGTGGATTTGCAGCTTTCAACACCTGTCTCAATTAGTCCTTTGAATGTTGGATACATTTCTGAGGTTACCCAGCTTAGGGATTTTCAGGAAGCCTCTGGAGAAAGAATGCCTTCTTCCACCAGCTTCCGGCAGCAACAGAAGCGAAACAAAAACAGGAGTTTTCTGTGAAGCGTAGCTGTCCCCAGCCACATGACATGACCCTGTCAATCACCCCCAATCGAGCTCCACTCAACAATCCCAGGGGACACATTAAAATACTGCATTGGTCCAAATTAAAAATCAAGCTGTCAATTGTACTGCCTCAGTAGCAATAAAGGACACCGGCTACAGACAACAAGGTGCCGACAAATTGCCAAGGACTGCAGAAACATCCTGCGAAAACACAATTAAAATGCATTTCTTAAAGGCACAGTATCGTCACACTACTTAGTTGTGGAAAAGGTCTCAATGTTAAGCTGGGGGCATGGAGGCAGTGACACTGAAATCAATCGGGAACAGTTTAACGCTGCAATGTGAGATTTTTCAGGATAGATGGATTTCACTCATCTCCAGCTTACGAATACTACGCACGTTCATTGTATCCCTCACCCTCGTATCTTGTGGACTCGCACCGGCCTTTATTGCCTTCGGAGCCCCTCACTGTTCACAGGGATGACATGGGAGGCCGTGACTCCTTCACTGTGACTGAGCTCAGCTCTTCAGCGGTTTGTCAATGACTCACACACAAAGGTTTAAATCGTGCTGTGCCAAGGCAGAGGAACTGCTGAAGGAGAAAGGGATTAGCATGTGAATCACTGTAACTAAGCAGAGTTTTACTTGTTAATTGAGAACTAATGTAGCCACTTCAAATGGGTAATCCTTCCGTTACATAGGGGGCGGCATTGCCAAAAACAATCAGGTTGCCTGGAATGTGGAAAAGTTCATCGATGGCAGCAAAATGTATTGTTTTGCTTGATGCTGTAAGAGTGTAGCCCCCTCATTCCCGATAGTTACCTGTCTCAATGCTGAAAACAAAATAAAGACATGATCTGCTGTCAACTCCAAGTTCCTGCCTGTCCTCTCAGGAACATGGAAAAGATCCCATTTTGAGGAAGTGGGGGTGGCTGGGGGGGGGAGGGTGGTTTTCCCTGGTGTTCTGGCCAATGTTTAACTCTCAGTCAACAACACTTCTCACCAAGTTTTACAGATGCGGCATAGAAAGCATTCTTTCTGGTTGTATCACAGCTTGGGATGACTCCAGCTCTGACCAAGACCGCAAGAAACTACAAAAGGTCGTGAATGTAGCCCAGTCCATCACGCAAACCAACCTCCCATCCATTGACTCTGTCTACATTTCCCACTGCCTCGGCAAAGCAGCCAGCATAATTAAGGACCCCACGCACCCGGACATTCTCTCTTCCACCTTCTTCCGTCGGGAAAAAGATACAAAAGTCTGAGGTCACGTACCAACCGACTCAAGAACAGTTTCTCCCCGCTGCCATCAGACTTTTCAATGGATCTATCTTGCATTAAGTGGATCTTTCTCTACACCCTAGCTATGACTGTAACACTACATTCTACACGCTCCCATTTCCTTCTCTATGAACGGTATGCTTTGTCTGTATAGCGCACAAGAAACAATACTTTTCACTGTATGTTAATACATGTGAATAATAAATCTAATCAAATCAAATCAGTTCTTTGTTAGACTTGCTGTGTGCAAATTGGTTGCTAGGTTACAACAACAACTCTACTTCAAGAATGGGACACCCTGACATGGAGGGCACGATATAAATGCAAGTACTTTCTTTCCTTTCACTGCCACTCAAAAAAAAACAGAAATCAAAATCTCCTTCAACTGAAATGGTTCAAGTTCCATAGTAATTGAGAGGGCATAGTGGGCACTGCTGCCTCACAGTGCCAGGGACCTGGGTTTGATTTCTGGCTTGGGTCACTGTCTGTGCGGGGTCTGCACATTCTCCCAGTGTCTGCGTGGATTTCCTCCGGGTGCTCCGGTTTCCTCCCACAGTCTAAAAGACATGCTGTTTAAGTTTAGGTTTATTTATTAGTGTCACAAGTAGGCTTACATTAACACTGCAACGAAGTTATTGTGAAAGTCCCCTAGTCGCCACACTCCAGCACCTTGACACTAAGGGGCAATTTAGCATGGCCAATCCACCTAACCCGCACATCTTTGGACTGTGGGAGGAAACCCACGCTGACACGGGGAGAACATGCAAACTCCACACAGACAGTGACCCAAGCCGGTCCATCCAGCAATGGTGATATGATGTGTACTAAACGTACTCTCCACCCCATCCGTAAGCCGGGGGGGGGGGCGGGTTTCAATCGCTGCTCTCACAATTCCCATAATGGCTGATGCAGAATTTCAGCTTCAAATGAAATATCGGCAACAATGCCACAAGCTAGATCAGCCTCCATTGCAATCGTGACCCATTGTCTCACTCCAAATGTCCTCCATGCAATGTTAGCTGAAAGGAATTCTACCTTCAGCCATTAAAGTGCATCAGCGCCTGGGCCGCTGCCACTGACAGTTCTATTGTGCTCCATGACGAGACAACTCTCAGCCTCCCCATTAAGCCCTCAACACACACGGCTTAGAGCTATTTTCAAAAACACTTTTTCCACCAGAAAATTGCATCGTTATATGTCAAATTATATTGCCTGTATGAATTAATCCATATAACTACATGCATCACCTTAATAGGATCAGTCTAAAAAAAAAGGCTCCTCACCGTCCATCAATGATGGTTCATGTTATTTGCCTCAGAGTTGAAGCAGTTTGATTCATTTCTGGTACTTTCTGATGTAATAAAGCTGCCTGGCGACACGGCTGATGCGGGGTCTTACAAATAAACTGCCTGCTCCGTTATGAATTTGACACCAATGTCACACCTCAGGATTTTTCTTCCCACAAAAGGGATTGAAAAGATCGTACTTGTAAGTGCATTCGCCCAAGATGAATGGTGGTTAAAACAATAATGAGACACGTTTTCATTTACCTTCCAGCAATTCTGTAGCAATCAGAAGAACAGAAAAGAAAAATCAGAGCAAAAGAGTAGGCCTTGCGTAGGATTATATTGGAAATATAGCACAGAAAGAGGCCATTCAGCCCAACCAAACCATGCCGGCATTCATAGAATCCCGACAGTGCAGAAAGAGGCCATTCGGCCCATCGAGTCTGCACCCACCACAATCTCACCCCCAGGCCCTATCCCTGGAACTCCACATATTTACCCCACTAAACGCTCTAACCTATACATCCCAGGACACTAAAAGGCAATTTAGCATGGCCAATCAACCTAACCTGCACATCTTTGGACTGTGGGAGGAAACCGCAGCACCCGGAGGAAACCCAAGCAGACACGGGGAGAACGTGCAAACTCCGCACAGACAGTGACCCAAACCAGGAATCGAACCCGGATCCCTGGAGCTGTGAGGCAGTGGTGTTAACCACTGGGCCCACCGTGCCACCCATTCATCCTCTCCCCCTGGGTATTCCCCGCAAACAAATCCTGTCTTGGGACCGACACCTTGAACCACTTGATAAGATTATGACTGATCTTCAACCTCGGGAGAAGGGCAAAAGGAGCAATTTGTTTGCCTCACTCGGTAATCAATGAACATTGCACATCCATTGTGTTGGCAAGTGTTTGGACCCAGGCCCATGGCTGAGATTGTCCAACAGGCCTTTATTCCAATCTGGCTGCAAACGTAGGACGAGCGGACATCTGGCAGACACTCCAGAGAACAGACAAAAGCCAGTTAGTTTTTTGAGAACTGAACTGCTTGGGGACAATGGTAGCATAGTGGTCATGTGACTGGGCCTGTAACCCAGAGGCTCTCACCAATTCAGTGGGGACATGGGTTCAAATCCGAATATGGTAGTTGATGGGTTTTTATGCTCAATTAATAAAAATCTGGAATCGAAAACTAGTCTCAGTAACGGTGACCACGAAACTGCCATAGAATCACCGAATCCCTAGGGTGCAGCAGGAGGCCGGTGAGCCTGACGTCAGTGGTGGGGAAGCTTTTGGAGAAGATACTGAGGGACAGGATATATGCACATTTGGAAGAAAATGGACCAGTTAGGCGGCAAGTTCTCACAGGTCTCAAAGTCTCACCAACTTGATTGAGTTTTTTGAAGAAGTGACAAAGGTAATTGATGAGGGAAGGGCCATGGATGTAGTTTATATGGACTTTAGTAAGGTGTTTGACAAGATCCCACATGGCAGACTGGTACAGAAACTAAAATCACATAGGTATTGGGATGGGTTGGCTGGATGGATACAGAAACGGCTTGGTTATAGAAGACAGAGAATAGCGGTAGAAAAGCGTTTTTCAGAATGGACATCTCAGTTAGTGATGTTTGGCAGGGATCAGTGCTGGGACCTCTGTTGTTTGTAGTAAATATAAATGTTCTGGAGGAAATGTAGGGGCTTCGATAAGTTTGCGGATGACTTAAAGATTGGTGGAGTTGCTGATAGTGCTGAGGATACGACAGAATATGGGTAGATTGGAGACTTGGGCACAGAAATGGCAAATGCAGTTCAATCTGGACAAATGTGAGGTGGTGCGTTTTGGAGGATCAAATTTAGGTGTGAATTAAACTGGAGATGGCAGTACCCTTAGGAATATTAACATACAGGTCCACAGTTCCCTAAAAGTGGCAACACACGTGGCTAGGGTGATTAAGAAAGCAAATGGCATGTTTGCCTGCATCAGCTGGGGCATTGAATACAAGAGTTGGAAAATCATTTGCAGCTATATAAAACCTCAGTTAGGCTGCATTTGGAGTACTGCGTGCAGTTCTGGCCGCCACACTACCAGAAGGACATGGAAGCTTTGGAGAGAGTGCAAAGAAGGTTCACCAGGATGTTGCCTGGTCTCGAGGGTGTCGGCTATGAGGAGAGGTTGAATAAACTAGGATTGTTTTCACTGGAAAGACGGAGGCTGAAGGGAGACCTGATAGAGGTCTACAAAATTATGAGAGGCACAGACAGGGTGGATAGTCAGAGGCTTTTTCCAAGGGTGGAAGTGTTAATTAGAAGAGGGCACAGGTTCAAGGTGAGGGGGGAAAGTTTAAGGGAGATGTGCGAGGGGAATTTTACACAGAGAGTGGTGAGTGTCTAGAATGCAGTGCCAGAGGAGGTGGTGGAAGCAGGCACATTAGCAACATTTGAGAGGCATCTGGATGGGTACATGAATAGGGAGGGAATAGAGGGATATGGACCGAGTAAGTGCAGAAGGTTTTTTTGCTAGTTTAGTTAGGGCATCAATGTCAGCACAGACTTGGAGGTCCGAAGGGCCTGTTCCTGTGTTGTACTTTTCTTTGTTCCTTGAGGCCATTCAGCCCACCGACAACAATCCCACCCAGGCCCTATCCCTGTGTCCCCATGCATTTACCCTGCTGGTCCCTCTGACACTAAGGGGCAGTTTAGGATGGCCAATCAACCTAACCCGCACATCTTTGGATTGTGGGAGAACACCTGGACGAAACAGATGCAGACACGCAGGGAATGTGCAAACCCCGTACAGACAGTCACCCAAGGCTGAAATTGATCCCGGGTCCCTGGCACTCTGAGGCAGCAGTGCTAACCACTGTGCCACTGTCCCACACATCAATTGTTGTAAAAACCCATCTGGTTCACTCGTGCCCTTTAGGGAAGGGAATCTGTCGTCCTTACCCAGCCTGGCCTACATGTGACTCCAGACCCATAACAATGTGATTGACTTTTAACTGCCCCTCTAAAATGGCTGAACAAGACATTCAGTTCAAGGGCAATTAGGGATGGGCAACAAATGCCCATCCCTAATGATGCCCAGTGATGCCCACATCCCGTGAAAAGATCCTTTGAGCAGGTGTAGAAAGAGAACGCAGGAAGCTCTACAAAATCTAAAGAGAACAGCAGACACCAGAAACTGGGATAGGAAACATGCAGGTCACAAAGCATTGGTGGAAAATATAATAAGATAAAAAGAAACTTAACCTGTTCCTAAGGCAGATGATATCTCCATTCCTACAAAGTACACTGTTCGTTAATTGACCATACATTTTCCTGGAGTTCCCTCAGGGAAGTCAGGCAGAAAGAATTAAGGAACTTCCCAAAGATTTCCTGGTGTTTCATTTGGCTTTCCCAAGAGATTACATGGCTGACTGATGCACATAGTTTCGCAGCTGTCTGTGTGGACGGGGCCCGGGGCTTTCTCTTGGTCTGATTTTTAATGTGATATGTTCAGATGGGTGCTCAATGAAGTTCTACCCTGCTGCAAGGCACTTCAATCTAATTCCAAAAAGGTTCCAATCTGACTATAATATCTTCTGTCACACTGCTAATGGCAACTGACACAGGCTTTTTCTGAAAATTGACATTCAATTTCCCTCAACACACATTCTCTTCAATCTCCTGGATTTTATAGAGTCAAAGAGGTTTACAGCATGGAAACAGGCCCTTCGGCCCAACTTGTCCATGCCGCCCTTTCTTTTTTAAAACCCCTAAGCTAATCCCAATTGCCCGCATTTGGCCCATATCCCTCTATACCCATCGTACCCATCTAACTATCTAAATGCTTTTTAAAAGACAAAATTGTACCTGCTTCTACTACTACCTCTGGCAGCTTGTTCCAGACACTCGCCACCCCATTTTGCTGGGATACAATGCTTTCCCTAACTCACCGACTGGTTTTGGGTTTTTTTAACATTCCTTCATGGGATGTGGGCATCACTGGCTGGGCCAGCATTTATGGCCCATCCGTAACTGCCCTCCATTTCAGAGGGCATTTAAGATTCAACCACATTGCTGTGGATCTGGAGTCACATGTAGGCCAGACGGGGTAAGGACTGCAGATTTCCTTCCCTAAAGGACAGTAGTGAGCCAGATGGGTTTTTACGACAATGGTTTCATGGTCTTCAATAGATTGTTTCAATTCCAGATTGTTATTGAATTCAAATTTCACCATCTGCCGTGGTGGGATTCGAACCTGCGTCCCCAGAACATTGCCCTGTGTCTCTGGATTACTAGTCCAGTGACAATACCCCTAGGCCACTGCCTCCCATAGCTGGGGTACTGGATTAGCAACCCACAGGCTGTCAGTTCAAGTCTCCCCACAGAAAGTTGGGAAATGTAACTCAGTTGATTCAATAATTTGTGGATGGGCATTGGGACAATGCACCTGGGAATCTCCCAGTCTCATTGAGCAGCAGAGCAGAGTCGATGGGCTGAATGGCCTGTTCCTGTTCCTACATCTTACGGTCAGTTTGTGGTGGACTGAGAGATACAGTGAATTAAATACTAGCTTGTCACCTCTGTCATTTGAGTACAACCAGAGCACTGTGTCCTTTAGCGCTGGCTATGACAATAGCAAATGTGCTTTGGTGTTGGGGGGTGCGTGGGGGGAGGGGGGGTGGCATCCGATCACAGCACAAAGCTACACTAATCTTACATTCAAAGGGACGGCAGGATGGCTGATGTGAGTGTAGGAATGTTCTCTTGAAGTTGAGATAATGTTGAGGGGAAGGTGGGAAGGGGAGGGTGTGATTACTGTGTGCCTGAGATGGTGGATTTATGATGTGGAGATGACGGCGTTGGACTGGGGTGAACACAGTAAGAGTTTTAACAACACCAGGTTAAAGTCCAACAGGTTTACTTGGTAGCAAACACTGTTAGTTTTCGGAGCGCTGCTCCTTCGTCAGATGGAGTGGAAATTTCCACTCCATCTGACGAAGGAGCAGCGCTCCGAAAGCGAATGGTGTTTCCTACCAAATAAACCTGTTGGACTTTAACCTGGTGTTGTTAAAACTCTTACTATGGTGGATTTAGCCATGCTGTAGTTGAACTGAGAGCGCTGACATAGTTCCCCCTCTCTGGCCCTCATGAACACAAAGTTCACAAAAATAGTTTCAGAAAAGAGACAACATGGTTCAGGAATGGCACATAATTTTCCACCAACGCTTAATGCACGCACCCCAGACATAATCTCTTCCACCATTTTCCGTCGGGAAAATGACACAACAGTGCCAAGCGGCTCAAGAACAGCTTCTTCCCTGCTGCCATCAGCCTTTTGAATGGTCCTGTCATATATTCAGCTGATGTTTCTCTAACCATATCTGTAACTGCAGCACTATATTCTACCCCCTATCCTTTTCTTCTCCCCTATGTGCTCTATGAACAGTATGCTTTGTCAGTACAGCGGGCAAGAAACAATACTTTTCACTGTATTCCAATACAGGTGACAATAATAAATCAAATCAGATCAAATCAAACCCACTGCAGCTCAACATCGACATACCGGTGAAGCTCTGGCTGCACAATCCACTCGCTAACAGATGATCCATTCCAAACAGCCCTAACTCTGAGACTTCCTGACGAATCCCTCAGTGGATATTGTTACAATTATTCCTGTTCAACAGACGGTTCATTTATAATGCAACATGAAGGGCAATTTCTAAAGGGCATTTCCTGCTCCATAGAAGTAGGTCTGCATGAAAGAGAGCGCAAGAGAAAAAGAGAAAGAAAGATAGAGAGAGAGAAAGAAAGAAAGAGAGAAAGAAAGAAAGAGAAAAAGCAAGATAGAGAGAAAGAAAGATAGAATGAGGGGTAGAAAGAAAAAGAGAAATAGAGAAAGAAATAAAGAAAAAAAAGAAAAGAGAGAGGAAGCTGTTTGTAGAAGATCCTTATTCAAATAAGAGTAGGGCATTCAACCTATTTCTTGGTCAATGTTTTTCCTTCAATCCATGCCACCAAAGCTGGTGAATATTTGTCTACTTTACTGTCCGTGGGATCATGCCATGCGACAAACAGCTGTTGCCTGTGTCTGGCTGACAGCAGTGTCTGTAATCATAAATTGGTAATGAGGCACTTTGAGATGTGAGGATGAGATGTCGCAAATGCAAGTTCTGTCTTCGCGATTTACTGCTTCAAAGGGCGGAAGTGCTTCCCATCGGCTTTCAGCTGCAAATTGCAGAGATTCAACAGCAGTCTAACGGCAATGTGTCAAAACATTATTTTGTATTCAGCCCAAAAAAAGTTTACAGCAAAACTCCAGCTATTTTCACATTCCGGATGCTGGGAAAGATTTTGCCCACGGGTTTAATTGCCACCACATGGTGACAACCCTGGTGCAATTTGAACACCTCCCCTTCACCACGGCCCCCCCCCCCCACCCCCACCCCCGCCCCACCACCTCCCCCACAGCCCTGGATTATTTGTCTAATCTCTGGATTACTAACACAGCCGATACAGATACAAGTCTGAGAATTGTACGTGGCAGTATATCAGTTGCAGTTGTAAATACCGATCGATGATTTCTCACCGTTATATTCTGACTGCAGTTATATTGTGCTAAGGTGTTGAAGAATTGTGCAAATCCGTCGCTTTTCCGGGTGAATGGAGATTATGCAGACACAGCCAACATCAAGGTGGCACGGAGACCCGGGGCAACCTATTTGGTCATGATGTAGAGATGCCGGCGTTGGACTGGGGTGAACACAGTAAGAAGTCTCACAACACCAGGTTAAAGTCCAACAGATTGGACTTGTCCACCTGTTGGACTTTAACCTATTTGGTGCCAGCTTAATGAAAATATCATAGCATCGTAACAAGGACATTGGTCACACTCCTTATTTTGCTAACCAGCTAGAGATGGGTAAAAGGGTGGCGACCACAAGGTGATTCTTACGTTTGTGTTCACACAAGTCGAACATAATCTAACAGAAATGCTTTATCTGCTTGTCAGAGCCTGGCAGTAGATTGAATTGAAGATGTCCTTGAATTGAAACTAACAGACGACAGTTACTGGAGACTGAGAGTGATTGAATGCAGAAGTCATTCTGTGGCATTTGAAGGAGTGCTTGAGCTCTCACACAGAGCTCCACGTTTTTCTACAGATGGGCTTTTCACAATCACGCATTTCTGTTTATCTCAGGTAACAGGGCAGAGTGCACAGTGCTGATCCAGCGCTGTAAAAATAGGAAAGGAAGGCAGACTTTGACTCATTTCATAATTTCAGGATACCCTAAGCGCTTGAAGGCCAATAAAGTACATTTGAAGTGCTCCTTATTTATTCATTTGCGGATGTGGGCATCGCTGACTGGGCCAGCATTTATTGCCCATCCCTAACTGCCCTCCATTTCAGAGGGTATCTGAGAGTCAACCACATTGCTGTGGATCTAGAGTCACATGTAGGCCAGACCAAATAAGGACGGCAGATTTCCTTCCCGAAAGGACATTGGTGAACCAGATGGGTTTTTACCACAATCGACAATGGTTTCAATGGTCATCAATAGACTTTTAATTCCAGATTTTTATTGAATTCAAATTTCACCATCTGCCGTGGTGGGATCTGACCTCAGGTCCCCAGATCTCACCCTGAGTCTTTAGATGACTAGTCCAGTGACAACACCTCTACACTACCGCCTCCCCCCATCGTCACTATTCTAGCATGAGAAACCTGACAGCCAATTTACGTACAGCAAGCTCCCACGGGCGGCACGGTGACACAGTGGTTAGCACTTCTGCCTCACGGCACCAGGGACCCGGGTTCGATTCCCGGCTTGAGTCACTGTCTGTGCAGAGTCTATACGTTCTCCCCGTGTCTGTGTGGGTTTCCTCCGGGTGCTCCAGTTTTCCCCCACAGTCCGAAAGACATGCTGGTTAGATGCATTGGCCATACTAAATTCGCTCTCAGTGGACCCGAACAGGTGCCAGAGGGTGGCGACTAGGGGATTTTTCACAGTAACTTCATTGCAGTGTTAATGTAAGCCTACTTGTGACATTAATAAATAAAAATCTGATAATCTTTTGAAGTGGTGTTGGGTGCAGGATGAATATTGGTCAGCGGATGGGATAGAATTCCCTTCTTCAACCAGGGCAATGGAATCTTTTATCTCCAACTGAGGGACGGATGGGACCTCAGGTTAGCCAGACCTTTGACAGAGCAGTACTCCCTTTGTATTGAGCTGATGTTTCAGCCAATATGACACATCCATGGGACCTTGCACCTTCGGATTCAGAGGCAAGAGCATGACCACTGAGCCAGGACTGACACCAAGCTGAGCACGCCAGCCAAAGCAGCAGATACAAGCCAGGGAAGGTGGGACCAGGTTCACAAGCTCCTGGGCAGATTGCACCTTGAGTTTTGCTTCCAGACTGCTGGTTAAGAAAGACAAGACAATACTGAAAAGAGCCACAAGTCTAATGTTAGAGGAAAACAATGTGGGGAGGCAAGGGCTTCTAGGATCAGAAACATAAGCCGGCACGGTGGCACAATGGTTAGCACTGCTGCCTCACAGCGCCAGGGACCCGGATTCGATTGCAGCCTTGAGTCACTGTCTGTGTGGAGTTTGCACATTCTCCCTGTGTCTGCATGGGTTTCCTCCAGGTACTCCGGTTTCCTCCCACAGTCCAAAGATATGCGGGTTAGACGGATTGGTCATGATGAATTGCCCCTTAGTGTCCAAAGATGTGTAGGTTAGGGTGATTAGCCACGGTAAATGCCTAGGGTTACGGAGATAGGGTGCAGGTGAGCCTGGATGAGATACTCTGCCAGAGAGTTGGTGCAGACTCAATGGACTAAATGGCCTCCTTCTGCATGTGATGATACAAGGTATCTCTGTGGCGATCTTATAGAGGGTACATGAAAGGATTAAGGAAATGGCTGAGGTACATCTGGAAAATGCCCACAAAATAGAAATGTCACAACTAAACTAGGTTATCCGAGCATCAGTTAGGTAGAAAGCTAGTAGAAGATACTGACTAGAATCCAAGCTAATCAAACGTCCCAATATCACTATTGTCATTATTGATTGATAATTCCGTCTGTCTATATAAAATGCCTCACAACACCAGGCTGAAGTCCAACAGGTTCATTTGGAATCACGAGCTTTCGGAGCGCTGCTCCTTCACCTGATGAAGGAGCAGCGCTCCAACAGCTCGAGATTCCAAATAAACCTGTTGGACTTTAACCTGGTGTTGTGAGACTGTGCCCACCCCAGTCCAACACCGGCATCTCCACATCATATATAAAATGCACTCAGACGCCGATTATTTATAAAAGGAATGTTGAAAGGACAATATTCTCTTAACCTTTCTGGTCATTTTCCAATCAAAAAAATACTTTTTAATAACAACGTTATTACAAAAAAAGAGCACCACCACCCTGTTCTCTGAGAATCCAGTCCACACTTTACATCAGATGGGTTTGGTTTGTGTTTTGTACTGTGTGTTCACTTTTACGGATGTGGCCAGTGATGAAGCAGTCAGTCAGTCAGGTTGCGGAGGATCGCTGCAGAATCTGACATGTCAGCCTGCGCTTCCCAGCAATTTTTAAGCCCTTGAAGTGTTTCATCAAAGGCGGAGAGGAGTTGACTGTCACACAAATTGCTAGTTACTCCGGGAAATTTGAATAAAATTAGCCCTCAGATTGCACCGAAGCGCAGCAATTTTCCTCCCTCGCTGCTAAGCTTTGCCTGTTGCTTTCCTCAGATCTCTGGCTGTAAAACACATGGGGCATGTGTGATTTTCAAGGGGAAAGGGAAGAAAAAGAGACAGTGCAGATGCCAAAGAGCAGTGCGCGCAGAGGTGATGTCTAAAGACAGCTGAAAAGCAGACAGAATTGTCTTTAACACAAGCAGCGCTGTGGTAATGCCCAGATATTCTGGCGGCACAATGGCACAGTGGTTGGCACTGCTGCCTCACGGCGCCAGGGACCTGGGTTCGATTCCGGCCTCCGGTCACTGTCTGTGTGGAATCTGCACGTTCTCCCCGTGTGCTCCAGTTTCCTCCCACAGTCTAAAGATGTGTGGGTTGGCCATGCTGAATTACCCCTTAGTGTCACGGGGACTAGCTAGGGTAAATAGGTGGGATTACGGGGATAGGGCCTGGGTGGGATTGTTGGTGCAGGCTCGACGGGTCGAATGGCCTCCTTCTGCACTGTAGGGATTCTATGGGCTGGACTTTCCGGCCACACTCACCCCATAAAATGGAAAATCCTGTCCGAGGCCAACGGACCTCCGCATGGTCCATCCCCCTGTAATAAGTCCTCGGAGGCAGAAGTCCCTTCACCAAAATCCCTTTATTTACAAATCTGACAACATCATGCAGAGTGCTTTCAGTCAGCAGTCAACACTCGGAGTCCCAGAAGAAGTGACACGCCTTGTTAAGTACAAAGCAAGAGACCCATCAATTTGACCCTTAATCAGGGAGTTCATATTCTCAGAGGCCCACCTCAATTGCCTGATTAAAGTCATTACACCCCCCGCCGCCCTCTCGGTTTCCCGTGGCAGGCGGGACGGGATAAATCCCCCTCATGATTCTAGAATAATGTTGGTTGGGAGATTAGATATTTTAGGGTGCGGGCATCGCTGGCTAAGCCAGCATTTATTGCCTATCCCTAGTTGCCCTTGTGAAGTTGATGGTGAGCTGCCTTCTTGTATCTCCAGCTCATTATCAAAATCATGCCATGGAATACACACCTGAGAGAGGAGACAGGGCCTCAGTTTAACGTCACGTCTAATAACATGCCGGGATAATCACCCTTCCTCCGTCTCTCCTATCCCACCCGGCCTTCTGTGTTTCCGACAAAAGCGACCCCACCTCCAGCCTCAACAGTAAGATGGGCCTGAAGTGTCTGAAAGACCACGCACTTAGTTATCAATATGGGACATCAGTGCTTTGCTACCTTGGCCCGTGATGCTTGACCCAGGTTGAGTGTTTAATTAGCCTCGTACGCCAGCGCTCTGCAATGCACAGAGGCGGTGATTATGAGTTATGAGTACATGGGGTTTATAACTCCCACACATCGCAGAGAGTCTCAAACTACACTGATGCTGCCCCACAAAAGAGGGAAGCGTCAAAAATCGGAGCAAAGCAATGAATCAATGTCCCCGTTACAACCGCCAACTGGATTTTGCCGGATTTCTTGCTTTATAAGTTTATTTATTTATTAGTCATAAGCAGGTTTTCATTAACACTGTAATGAAATTACTGTGAAAATCCTCTAGTCGCCACATTGCGGCACCTGTTCTGGTACACCGAGGGAGAATTTAGCACGGCCAATGCATCTAACCAGCACCTCTTTCGGACTGTGGGAGGAAACCGGAGCACCTGGGGGAAACCCACGCAGACACGGGGAGAACGTGCAGACTCCGCACAGACAGCGACCCAAGCGGGGAATCGAACCCGGGTCCCCGGTGCCGTGAGGCAGCAGTGCTAACCACTGTGCCACCGTGTCGCCCCCACAATCTAAAATGTGACAATGGTAGACATCGGCATGTTGTCAGATCTCTCATATTCCCAGCTGTTCTGCTATGAAGAAGCTGTACCACTTCGCAATCAATGATGTGAGACTTTCGCTTCAGTCATGTCACAACTGAAGGATGAGATCGCTGTCTCATTACTAAATCCCTACCCTTTACTAATGACACTGAATTCATTCTCAGTTGTGTACTGTGATTATACTTGGCACTTGATCCATTAAA
Source organism: Mustelus asterias (assembly GCF_964213995.1). Lineage (NCBI taxonomy): Eukaryota > Metazoa > Chordata > Chondrichthyes > Carcharhiniformes > Triakidae > Mustelus > Mustelus asterias. The sequence goes on along the minus strand of NC_135823.1, from coordinate 55,132,776 downwards.
CAGCACCTGCAAGGTCCCACACACTTATAAACCCTCCTCACACATGGGGCAAGCGGCCGTATTAGAGGCAGAGAGGCAACATTTTACAGGCCCTGCGTGTTGTGGAGCAGACTCGATGGGCCGAATGGCCTAATTCACCTGCTATAGCTTATCGTTTGCCCATGTTGGCCGGGCAAGGCGAGCCCCCGTGCTTGGCCTCACAGAACAGCAGCACTGTGGGACTCCTTCCTCTTTGTGCTGACTCTACTTTTGTGCAATCGCGCCCAACAGGTCAGGAGAGGTCACAGAATCAGGTGATCCTGTCCCCCCCCCGCTCCCAACTGTGAATCAAAAGAATAGGTCAGTGTCGGTGGAGCAGAGAATGTGTATAAAGACCTGGGGGCGGGCGGGGAGTGGGAGAGCCGAGATTGTGTGTTTGGGATGAGGGGAGTGTCTGAGCAGTTAGGGTTGGAGGAATTGTATCGGCGAGAATGGGGCCCAGCTGAAGAGGAAGAATGTATCTGAGCGACAGAGTTGGAAGCGAGTATCTGTGTGAAAGGGGAGGTGGGGAAATCGAGTAGGGCGGGTGACAATGTTACACAATACTGTTGAGGTAACTAAGCAAACTCAACTCTGGCTCTGAGACACAGCAAGGGAAGGTGCAAGACAAAGGAGGGGAGAGCTGGAGAAGCAGAGCGGGTTCAGGAGCGAATTCGAGCGCTTAGGATAAAGACAGTAGAAGGCACAGCCATCACTGTGGATGAAGGAGGGGGAGATAGACAAGAGGCCGGAGCTGGAGGAACCTGGAGTGATTGGATAATTGTAGGTTTGTAGGATTATAGAGGAGATGATATCGTGAACTTACAGCTACACTTTCACTTTATGCAATCTTCATACGCAGAAGGCGGTTACAAAATCTCTGATAAAAGAACACGAGGTTGGCATTACACACTGGCTACACAGTGGTTAGCGCTGCTGCCTCACAGCGCCAGGGACCCGGGTTCAATTCCGGGTCACTGTCTGTGTGGAGTCTGCACGTTCTGCCCGTGTCTGCGTGGGTTTCCTCCGGGTGCTCCGGTTTCCTCCCACGGGCTGGGTTGATTGGCCATGCTAAATTGACCCTCGTGTCAGGGAGATGAGCAGGGTAAATATATGGGGTTATGGGAATAGGGCCTGGGTGGGGTTGCTGTCAGTGCAGACTCGATGGGCCGAATGGTCTCCTCCTGTACTGTCGGGATTCTATGATTCTAATATTTTGCAGTCACAGACTGAGATGTCGGTTGCAAGGTGTTGAAGATAACTCAACCAGGTGGCAATAAATTCTTCTACTATCAACATTTCTAACACTACATTCACAGAGGGTCCATTTGAATCACCGAGACCCCCTCGAGTGAGAACTCCCCTTCCCCCCCCCCCATCCCCCCACATCTACTGTTCACCACCACCAACACCACTTGTCCCACCGCCAAGAGGGGCTGGGGGTTGGGGAGGGGTGGAATATCTGCTGATCTGCAGCAAAATAACCCCCCCAAAAAAATCCGTGCATACAATTCAATGCAAATTGTGGTATTCGTACCTAACTCACTGAATCTTAAGGAAAAAGAGCACCTGAGAAAAATGACAGAAACACCTCATGCAAAAAAGATAACTAACTAGTTCCTTTCTCACAAGAGACACATTGTTAACTCAACACCACCACAGCAGTTTCATTACTCTGCAATCATTGATCCAGACAAATTGCTGAGTTGATTTCCACAAGGTCCTCCAGTGCTGGATAAATAACCATTAAGGGCTCAGTCACACATATGTGCACCATCGCCTCTCTTTCCCCATTGTGATGACATCTCATTTCATCAGACAGTGAAAATCTCTTTCACCAACACACGTCAACTGACAATATTAAACAGGAGCCTAGGAAACCACCCACCCTTGCACTGGGGGGGGGGGGGGGGGGGGGGGGGGGGGGCACAGTGGTTAGCTTGGGTCACTGTGCGGAGAATGCACCTTCTCCCCATCTCTGCATGGCTTTCATCTGGGCGGACATAGAATCCTACAGTGCAGAAGGAGGCCATTCGGCCCATCGAGCCTGCACCAACCGCAATCCCACCCAAGCCCTATCCCCATAACCGCATGCACTTACCCTAGCTAGTCGCCCTGACACTAAAGGGAAATTTAGCATGGCCAATCCACCTAACTCGCACATCTTTGGACTGTGGGAGAAAACCGGAGCACCCGGAGGAAGGCCACCAGATAATAACATCATTGTGGGGCGAGAAATAAACAAAGAAATAACTGATTAATGTAAAAATGGTACAGCAATTATCACGGGGGATTTTAAGCTACATATCAATTGGTCAAACCAGGTCGGTCAAGGCAGCCTTGAGGAGGAGTTCATAAAATGTACCCGCGACAGCTTCCTTGAACAGTATGTAATGGAACCTACGAGGGAGCAAGCTATCCTAGGTCTGATCCTGTGTAATGAGACAGGAATAATTAATGAACTTACAGTTAGGGATCCTCTCGACAGAAGCGATCACAGTATGGTTGAATTTAAAATACAGATGGAGCGTGAGAAGGTAAAATCCAATACCAGTGTCTTGTGCTTAAACAAAAGAGACTACAATGGGATGAGGGAGGAGTTGTCTAAGGTAGACTGGATAGTCACATGAGCAGCCTGGGAATGGAGGGATACAAACGATTGGTCTAGTTGGACCAAGGAGCGGCACAGGCTTGGAGGGCCGAAGGGCCTGTTTCCTGTGCTGTACTGTTCTTTGTTCTTTGTTCTTTGTAGACTGGGAGCAAAAACTTATGGTGGGACAATTGAGGAACAGTGGAGGACTTTCAAAGCGATCTTTCACAGTGCTCAGCGAAAGTATATACCAGTGATAAGGAAGGACTGTAGAAAAAGAGATAATCAGCCATGGATATCTAAGGAAATAAAGGAGGGTATCAAATTGAACGAAAATGCATACGAAGTGGCAAAGATTAGTGGGAAACTAGAGGATTGGGAAATCTTTAAAGGTCAACAGAAAGCTATGAAAAAAGCTATAAAGAAAAGTAAGATGGATTATGAGAATAAACTAGCTCTGAATATAAAAACAGATAGCAAATGTTTCTACAAATATATAAAACAAAAAAGAGTGGCTAAAGTAAACATTGGTGCTTTAGAGGATGAGAAGCAGGATGTAATAACTGGAAATGAGAAAATGACTGACGCATTGAACAGGTATTTTGTGTCGGTCTTCACAGTGGAAGATACAAATAACATGCCAAAAATTGATGACAGCAAAGCTATGGCAGGTGAGGACCTAGAAACTATCATTATCACGAAAGAGGTAGTGTTGGGCAAGTAATGGGGCTGAAGGTAGATAAGTCTCCTGGGGGGGGGGGGGGTTCTGATGGAATGCATCCCAGCGTACATAAAGAAATGGCAGGGGAAATAGTAAATGCACTAGTGGTAATTTACCAAAATTTGCTGGACTCTGGGGTGGTTCCTGCGGATTGGAAAACAGCAAATGTGATGCCACTGTTTAAAAAAGGAGGTAGACAAAAGGCAGGTAACTATAGGCCGGTTAGCTTAACTTCTGTAGTAGGGAAAATGCTTCAATCTATCATCAAGGAAGAAACAGCGAGACATCTGGATATAAATTGTCCCATTGGTAAGACGCAGAATGGGTTCATAAAGGGCAGGTCATGTTTGACTAATTTGGTGGAATTCTTTGGGAACATTACATGCGCAGTGGACAATGGGGAACCTGTGGATGTGGTGTATCTGGATTTCCAGAAGGTATTTGACAAGGTGCCGCTCCAAAGACTGCTGCATAAGGTAAAGGTGCACGGTGTTACGGGTAATGTATTAGCATGGATAGAGGATTGGTTATCTAACAGAAAGCAAAGAGTAAGGGTAAGTGGGTGTTTTTCTGGTTGGTGATCAGTGACTAGTGGTGTGCCTCGGGGATCAGGGTTGGGACTGCAATTGTTTGCGATTTACATTGATGATTTGGAGTTGGGGACCAAGTGTAGTGTGTCAAAATTCGCAGATGATACGAAGAAGAGTGGCAGAGCAAAGTGTGCAGAGGACGCTGAGAGTCTGCAAAGGGATATAGATAGTCTAAGTGAGTGGACAAGGGTCTGGCAGATGGAGTACAATGTTGGTAAATGTGAGGTCATCCATTTTGGTAGGAATAATGGACTATTATTTAAATGGTAAAACATTGCAGCATGCTGCTGTGCAGAGGGACCTGGGTGTCCTTGTACAAGAATCACAAGGAGTTGGTTTGCAGGTGCAGCAGGCAATTAAGAAGGCAAATGGAATTTTGTCCTTTATTGCTAGAGGGATGGAGTTTAAAAACAGCGAGGTTATGTTGCAGCTGTATAAGGTGCTGATGAGGCCACACCTGGAGTACTGTGCACAGTTTTGGTCTCCTTATTTGAGAAAGGATATACTGGCACTGGAGGGGATGCAGAGGAGATTCACTAGGTTGATTCCAGAGTTGAGAGGATTGGCTTATGAGGAGAGACTGAGTAGACTGGGGCTATACTCATTGGAATTCAGAAGAATGAGGAGAGATCTTACAAGAACATATAAGATTATGAAGGGAATAGATAAGATAGAAGCAGGGAAGTTGTTTCCACTGGCGGGTGAAACTAGAACTAGGGGGCATAGCCTCAAAATAAGGGGAAGCAGATTTAGGACTGAGTTGAGGAGAAACTTCTTCACACAAAGGGTTGTGAATCTGTGGAATTCCCTGCCCAGTGAAGCAGTTGAGGCTACCTCATTGAATGTTTTTAAGGCAAGAATAGTTGGATTTTTGAACAGTAAAGGAATTAAGGGTTATGGTGAGCGGGCAGGTAAGTGCAGCTGAATCCACGAAAAGATCAGCCATGATCTTATTCAATGGCGGAGCAGACTCGAGGGGCCAGATGGCCTATTCCTGCTCCTAGTTCTTATGTTCTTATGAAACCCACGCAGACACGGGGAGAATGTGCAAACTCCACACAGACAGTGACCCAAGTCAGGAATCGAACACGGGTCCCTGGCACTGTGAGGCAGCAGTGCTAGCCACTGTGCCATCATGCTCCGGTTTCCTGCCACTGTCTGAATGACATGCTGGTTAGATGCATTGGTCATGCTAAATTCTTCCTCAGTGTACCCGAATAGGCGCCAGAGTGTGGCGACTAGGGAATTTTGTATCTTCATAGCAGTGTTAATGTAAGCCTATTGTGACACTAATAAATAAGTGAAACTCTGCTCAGAAGATTCTGAGTGAAAGTTAATTCTTAATCACCAACCTTCAGTTCACTTTTTGTTGCCCTGTAACCTTGCCCTGATAGGAAAGGTAATGTGCCAAAGGATGCCAAGTGCCCCATAATTCACAGCTTCTTCATGTCATGAATGATGTATCACAGCTTGGTATGACTCCTGCTCTGACCAAGACCGCAAGAAACGATAAAGGGTTGTGAACGTAGCCTAGTCCATCATGCAAACCAGCCTCCCATCCATTGACTCCATCGACACTTCCTGCTGCCTCGGAAAAGCAGCCTGAACAATTAAGGACCCCATGCACCCCGGACACACTCTCTTCCACCTTCTTCCCTCCGGGAAAAAGATACAAAAGTCTGAGATCACGGACCAACCGACTCAAGAACAACTTCCTCCCTGCTGCCATCAGACCTTTGAATGGACCGACCTCGCAAAAAGTTGATCTTTTTCTACACCCCAGCTATGACTGTAATATTACATTCTGTACCCTCTCCTTTCTTTCTCCCGCATGTACTCTATGAATGGTATGCTTTGTATAGTGTGCAAGAAACAATACTTTTCACTGTATCCCAATTCATGTGACAATAATAAATCAAACCAAAGAGCCAACATCCTTGACACTTTCAATAGCCAAGCATAAGAAATCGAAAGTGTAACACTGCTTTATCACAACACTGACTAAAATGAATAGCACCATACAAACTGAGCAAGCAGCCTCCCAGTATCACACCTCCAGACAGTAAGGCAGGATTCTCATATCCATTAAAGTGGGAACAACCTATCTGATAATAGCATAACACGTTACACTTTGAAGTTCAAACCGAGGTTGAACGCTATCTATCGCTGGAGTTAATCCACTTATTCCGAATGGATTTAAACTTCTGCTAAATTAGGAAGAGAATTTGGCCGTCGGGTGATGTACAATAAAATGTTTTTCATCATAACTTCTGTGATTCTTTCAGGCTTAAAATACCGAGTGTGAGCTTTCAATTTAGCAAGCTGAGCTTTCACCTTGGTATTGTGTTTTCTGCTGCTTTACCAAGATAGATATTAGTTACATTCAGAGCACTGAACTGACTTTGTACACTGCCAACCCTCAAAACCTATCTCTATGAAGACAATCCTTATCAAATAGTGCCAGACACTCGCTCCAAACTTTAACTGGAGTACCCGGTAATATCATACATCAGTTACTGTATATATCTTACCCTATAACCATGAGTCTCTGCACCAATCTGTTTGCTTCTTTCGTGAGGTATGAAGGATGACCTACCTGAATGTTGTCAAATGATGTTTTGTTAGCGACGTCATACAGCAGCAGCAGAGCTGTGGAGAGAAGGGAAATAGTTCATAAAATGAAGCTTTCGCATCAGAATCTTAGAATCACTACAGTGCAGAAGGAGGCCATTCAGCCCATCGAGTCTGCACCGACCACAACCCCACCCAGGCCCTATCCCCAGAACACCACGCACTTCCCTAGCTAGTCCCCCTGACACTAAGGAGCAATTTTGCATAGCTAATCCACCTAACCCGCACGTCTTTCGGACTGTGGGAGGAATCCGGAGTATCCGGAGGAAATCCACGCAGACACGGGGAGAACGCGCAAACTTCACACAGACAGTGACCGATCTGTGGGAATCGAATCCAGGTCCCTGGCACTGTGAGGCAGCAGTGCTAACCACTGTGCCACCGTGCCGCTCATCAGTCGGGGTTTAACTTCTAAGCCACGCTTAAAGAACCAGATTTTGTCAAGTTGACTTGTTGGACTAAAGCACAAAGCCAACAGAAACAAATTTGAGGTTTAATGGCTTGGAAATCGAGGTCATCGGTTTGCCATCGACCTCCAATAAAGCTGCCCAGAAGGATCTCGTGATCTCTATGTTGTGGATTTCCCCCTTCCCGATTCAGTTTAAATCTAGTGCTCAGTCAAAGGAATCTCATAGAAGAATCAAACTTCGAATCCCTACAGTGCAGAAGGAGCTATTCAGCCTATCAAGCCTGCACTGACAACTATCCCACCCATGTCCTACCCCCATAACTCTACGTATTTACCCTGCTAATCTCCCTGGCACGAAGGGGCAATTTAACATTGCCAATTAAAGCACAAAGAGAAAAGAACAAAGAAAATTACAGCACAGGAACAGGCCCTTCAGCCCTCCAAGCCTGCACCAACCATGCTACCCAACTTAACTAAATCCCCCTACCCTTCCGGGGACCATATCCCTCTATTCCCATCCTATTCACGTATTTGTCAAGACGCCCCTTAAAAGTCACTATCGTATCTGCTTCCACTACCTCCCCCGGCAGCGAGTTCCAGGCACCCACCACCTTCTGTGTAAAAAACTTGGCTCGTACATCTCCTTTAAGCCTTATCCCTCGCACCTTAAACCTGTGCCCCCTAGTAATTGACTCTTCCACCCTGGGAAAAAGCTTCTGACTATCCACTCTGTCCATGACCCTTATATTCTTGTAGACTTCTATCAGGTCACCCCCTCAACCTCCGTCGTTCCAGTCAGCACAAACCAATCACCATAATCCACACATCTTTGGAGCGTGAGAGGAAACCGGAGCACCTGGAGGAAACCCACGCAGACACAGGGAGAACGTGCAAACTCCACACAGTTAGGCGAGGCCAGAATTGAACCTGGGTCCCTGGCGCTGCGAGGCAGCAGTGTTAACCACTGTGCCACCGTGCTGCAGCAGCGACATCAGCAAGCAGGTATAGAAATATTGCAGATAAAGGCAAAATACTGCAGATGCTGGAATCTGAAACAAAAACAGAAAAATGCCGGAAAACCTCAGCAGGTCTGACAGTGTCTGTGGAGAGAGAATAGAGCCAACGTTTCAAGTCTAGACGAAGGGTCATCCAGACTCGAAACGTTGGCTCTATTCTCTCTCCACAGATGCTGTCAGACCTCTGAGATTTTCCAGCATTTTTCTGTTTTTGCATAGAAACATTGTGATGATAATGATGCTGAATCTATCACCCAGTCCCAATTGAATTGATGAGAACATACATTTTATGTTGTTAATATCACTGTAAAAACCTGGGGATAAACTATACCCTGCTGGATAAGGTACAACTGGATCTTTAACAGCATGCAAAAGTTAGAATTACTGATGAACACCCTCACTGGCCCTGAAAAACTTATTTTATACTTGCGGACGTATAAAAAACAAATCAACACCATTCAAATAAATTTAACTTCTTTAAAAAGGTTTATCTTTATTTTAGCTTCTCTCTTACCCCAATGATAATCATTTGTTTCACTATCTGAAATTTTAATTTAAAAGGGAAGGGGTTCGTTCAGTGCTTTTAATTTCCCGATTTGCTGCCTGTATGAATACTTCGACATGATTCGCTGCTTACATGCTTGCTATGATGTGGAGATGCCGGTGTTGGACTGGGGTAAACACAGTAAGACATTTAACAACACCAGGTTAAAGTCCAACAGGTTTATTTGGTAGCCAAAGCCACGAGCTTTGGGAGCCTTAAGCTCCTTCTTTAGGTGAGTGGGAATTCTGTTCACAAACAGGGCATATTAAGACACAAACTCAATTTACAGAATAATGGTTGGAATGCGAATACTTACAGCTAATCAAGTCTTAAAGGTACAAACAATGTGAGTGGAGAGAGCATTAAGACAGGTTAAAGAGATGTGTATTGTCTCCAGACAGGACAGCCAATGAGACTCTGCAAGTCCAGGCAAGCTGTGGGGATTACAGATAGTGTGACATAGTGTGATATTCGGGTAAGCGTTTTCCAAGGCGGCCTTCACGACACATGACGGCGCAGAGTCGCTGAGCAGAAACTGATAGCCAAGTTCCGCACATATGAGGACAGCCTCAACCGGGATATTGGGTTCATGTCACACTATCTGTAATCCCCACAGCTTGCCTGGACTTGCAGAGTCTCACTGGCTGTCCAGTCTGGAGACAATACCCATCTCTTTAACCTGTCTTAATGCTCTCTCCACTCACATTGTTTGTACCTTGAAGACTTGATTAGCTGTAAGTATTCGCATTCCAACCATTACTCTGTAAATTGAGTTTATGTCTTTATATGCCGTTTGTGAACAGAATTCCCACTCGCCTGAAGAAGGAGCTTGAGGCTCCGAAAGCTTGTGGCTTTGGCTACCAAATAAACCTGTTGGACTTTAACCTGGTGTTGTTAAACTTCTTACATGCTTGCTGACATCGTTGCTGCTAGATGCCTGGAGATCCCCTTTACTGGATACTGAGCTGGAAAAGGGGAAACTCACAACACAGAGATCACTAGGTCCCTCTGGGCAACTTTGGTCAAGGTCATTGGCGAGAGATCCTTGCTTTGCCACAGACATCAAATTCCCAGCCAAAAAATATTGAATAAGTAAACATTTGGCAACAGCAAAACATCTACCAACTTTTTGTTTTATTCATTGACAGGATGAGAGAGTCCAAAGGTGTGCCGGTTAAGTGGATTGACCATGGTAAATGTGTGGGGTTATGGGGGTAGGATGGGGGAAAAGGCCTGGGTAAGGGACTCTGTCAGAGAGAGTTGGTGCAAACTCAATGGCCGATATTTTATGACGTCGCCTGGGCGAGGCTCATAAAATCCCGCCTGAGGCCAACGGAGAATTCCGTTCTGCGAGCAGCACCTGCCCCGATTCCGGGGCAGGCATGGCGATAAAATTCCGGCCAATGGGCCAAATGGCCTCCTTCTGCACCATAGGATTATATGATTCCATGAGAGTGTTGCTGGTTAGGCCAGCATTTATCGTCCATCTCTAATTACCCTTGAGAAGGTGGTGGTGAGCAGTGGTGTAGTGGCATTGTCACTGGACTAGTAATCCAGAGACCCAGGGGATCAAACGCAGGTCCCCAGAGACTGAGGTAGCTGAATGACCTGGGTTCGATTCCCACCTGACGACCGTGAAAACATTGCTGTAAAATACCCTCTGGTTCACTAATGCCCATTAGGGGAGGAAATCTGCCATCCTTACCCGGTCTGGCCTACATGTGACTCCAGACTGTTAAATCCCCTCTGACGTAGCCTCGCAAGTCACTCAGTCATATCAAACAGCTAAACAAAAACCAAACAGGGGAGTGGGAGTAACTGGAAAGCTCTTTCAGACAATGATGCTATAAAATTCTGTAATTCTAAATGTGACCTATGGAAATCACCCAGAGCAATGGTATCATTCAGATGTTTAAAGCTTTCTGTCTACTACATAATTGTGGTTTGAACCAATTTTCTTTCAATACATTGAAGTCTCAGTTAGATGAACATAGAAACAATGATAAACATAAGGCTCTTTGTTCAGACAGTCTTTCCACTTATGTATTCATTTCCTTCAAATAACCATCACTTGATTCAATTTGCTTTTTAAGTTAGGGTGGTTGAACAAGGTGCAGCTGGAGATGACCGTATCAAGAATACTTTCTGAAATAATTCCTCAGAGGTCGGTGTCCCTTCACCAGATTCCCCTTATTTATAAACTCTATTCCATTAAAGTAAGAGTAAAGTAAAGTTTATTTATTAGTCACAAGGAAGGCTTATATTAACACTGCAATGAAGTTACTGTGAAATTCCCCTAGTTGCCACAGTCAGGCGCCTGTTCGAGTCAATGCACTGAACTTGCATGTCTTTCAGAATGTGGGAGGAAACCGGAGCACCCGGAGGAAACCCATGCAGATACGGGGAGAACATACAAACTCCACACAGACAGCGAATCAAGCCGGGAATCGAACCCGGGTCCATGGCGCTGTGAGGCAGCAGTGCTAACCACTGTGCCACCATGCCGCCCATGAATGCTTCAGGTACAGAGTCAGAATCTGGAGTGCCAGTGTACCTGACACTCCCATATGTATATTCAGGTGAGGCTCCCTGATTGGGCAGGCAATTATGACCTCAATCAGGGAGCTCATACTCTAAGAGGCCAACCTCATGGGCCTCTTTGAAGTCATTACACTTTCTGACCCAGGATTTGATAGATTTCGGGATGGTCTATTGAAAACATGAGGAACTGTCCTGGGTATCAGACTAAGAGTCTGATTTTACAAGGCATCATTGTCCCATTCCATCCTGGCTAAAAGGTCGGATGGCAGGAGGGAGCCTCCCCATGGTCCCAATAGCTCTCCTGCTCCCCCCCCCCACCCACCCCCCGCCCCCACCTTCTCCCCCTCCCCCCAGCAACTTAACATTGGGAGCATCATTAATTGATTTAACTCATTATTTTCTTTGGAGGAATCTCCACCTTAGAGAGCTGCTAGTCGTTGTGATTGCTCTGTTGCCAGAATAGCGCAGACTCCGCACAGGCAGTGACCCAAGCCTGGAACTGAACCCAGGTCCCTGGCGCTGTGAGGCAACAGTGCTACTTACCTTCCCACTCCCTATGTCTGTTGACTCCCTAAACGACCTTGAAGTTAGTTCTGACCTGGAATGATAACTCTTTCTCTCTCCACAGATGCTGCCTGTGCTTTTTGTCCTGATATCAGATTGGTTTTGCTCTTGACGTTGACCTGAAGTTCAATACTAATTATTGCAGGAGCACATAATGCTTTTGTGTGAAATTTACTGTGAGGTTTTTGAACCGACATTGTGTTTATTTTAAGCCATCAAGGATTATGATTTCATATATTCACAGTTAAATAATCTAATTATCCAGCAGAAATGTGGCAACGATTGCACAAAAACCCAACTCTGCATCGTGCCTGCGACGGCACAGTTTGATCTTGGGACAAAATGGGAGTCAAGTCCAGAGTAGATTGACTTCAGTATTTCAATTATAGATCCTAGATTAATATATCTTGACAGAGTTGATGAAGGGAAACTGTCTCCAACGGCAGAGGGGTCGGGACCCAGAGGACACAAATTCAAAGTGATAGATTAAAGAACTTAAGGTGCCAAGAGGGAATGAAGTCTTTTTACACAGAGAGTGCTTACATAGAAACATAGAAACTAGAAGTGGGAGTAGGCCATTTGGCCCTTCAAGCCTGCTCCGCCATTCATTTTGATCATGGCTGATCATCAAATTCAATATCCTGATTCTCCCTTCCCCCATATCCCTTGATCACTTTAGCCCCAAGAGCTATATCTAATTTCTTCTTGAAATCAGACAATGTTTTGGCCTCAGCTATTTTCTGTGGTAGTGAATTCCACACATTCACCACTCTCTGGGTGAAGAACTTTCTCCTCACCTCAGTTCTAAAAGGTTTACCCCTTATCCTCAAACTATGATCCCTAGTTCTGGACTCCCCCACCATCGGGAACATTCTTTCTGAATCTACCCTCTCTAATCCTATTAAAATTTTATAAGTTTCTGTGAGATCCCCACTCACTCTTCTAAACTCCAATGAATATAATCCTCACCAACTTAATCTCTCCTCATATGACAGAACTGCCAACCCAAGAATCAGCCTGGTAAACCTTCACTGCACTCCCTCAATAGCAAGGACATCCTTCCTCAGATAAGGATACCAAAACTGCACACAATGCTCCAGGTGTGGCCTCACCAACAGTCTCGAATGCATTGCTTCAGGGGCTGGTGGAGACAGAATCGATGGGCTGGATTGTTCAGCCCAGCCTGTCCCCCGAGACCAGAAATTCCCACCCGAGTCCAACGGACCTTTCGATGGTCCGTTAAATTTTCCATCCCACCCGCGGCAATTGCCGTGATGGGCGGGACAGGAGCATTTACCCCAGGGCTTTCAGACGGGAATTAGAAAAGCACCTGAACGGACAACATTTGCACAGCGGCGGGGAACGGGCAGGGTAATGGGACGGGGAAACCGTTCTTGCAGAGTGCCAACATGGGTTCAGCGGGCCAAATGGCCTCCTACTGTCCTGTAAACCATTCCATGACTCTGACGTCGATCAAACATAATCGCTGATTCTGAATGCAAGGGGAGGGGATGGCCTGGTGGTATTATCGCTGGACTATTAATCCAGAAACTCAGCTAATGTTCCGGGGACCCCGGGTTCGAATCCTGACACGGCAGATGGCGGAATTTGAATTCAATAAAAAATATCTGAAATTAAGAATCTACTGATGACCATGAAATCATTGCCAATTGTCAGAAAAACCTAATGCCCTTTCACTAATGCCCTTTAGGGAAGGAAATCTGCCATCCTTACCAGGTTTGGCCTACGTACAATGCCAGAGCCACAGCAATGTGGTTGACTCTCAACTGCCCTCTGAAATGGTTGAGCAAGCCACTCAGTTCAAGGGCCATTAGGGATGGGCAGCCAGTGACGCTCACATCCCACAAATGAATCAAAAAAAGTTAAATGATAAACTTTATTTATTACTGTCACAAGTAGGCTTACATTAACACTGCAATGAAGTTACTGTGAAAATCCCCCAGTCGCCACACTCCGGCGCCTGTTCGGGTACACTGAAGGAGTATTTAGCCTGGCCAATGCACCTAACCAGCACGTCTTTCGGACTGTGGGAGGAAACCGGAACACCCGGGGGAAACCCACGCAGACACAGGGAGAATGTGTAGACTCCACACAGACAGTGACCCAAGCCAGGAATTGAATCCAGGTCCCTGGCGCTGTGAGGTAGCAGAGCCAGCCACTGTGCCACCGTGCCGCCCAAAACGTTGATGTTTGTGAAGGAAGAGAACCGCTTGCAGACTGTCTAATCCAGCATTGATCTAGGATATTCCGTGGAGAATCTTTTCAAACTTACAAGAAGCACAACTGCTGGACACAGCGATCAGCCTGACTAGAATCTGACCCCTGCATCTTGACGCCTACCGTTACATTCAGTGAATCTGTCTTTGCTCAAATTGAACCTCATCAGAGCAACGATCTGCCACAATGAGATCTGAAGGGAAAGCGTCTTAGCTTTTGTTTAAAACTAATATCGGGTCTTGGCCCAGTGGGTAGCCAAACAGCTATTAACTATCTTTGCGATCACAGTGGTTTTGGAGAACAGAAACACAACCTGCAATCCCATTTAATCAATCTCCAACTCTTCCGCTCATTCAGAATGTCACAATGCTGTACATCATCGGAAAGCACTGGCTGTGCCCTTGCAGGATACTGCATTGTTTGCGGATGATTTCCTTGCTGATTGATCCTCTGTTATTTCAATGTGGGGTATTTCCGACAAGGGTTGGAACCGCAGGGTGCCCACACGTAAAAACAGTGCATCTACCAGTCCAGACATCGAACTCAACGACGGGACATTTCCTGTGGAACGGGTGAAATTTCTGTAGGACCTTTCATACCCGGCAGGCATCTCGAAGGGCCTCAAGGGCAATTAAGTCGGTTTGAATTGTGGTCACTCTTGTGACACGACAGCCTTTTTGTGCACAGCAAGCTCCCACAAACAGCAACGTGATAATGCCATGTGTGATTTACTTGAGAAAGGATGTACTGGCACTGGAGGGGGTGCAGAGGAGATTCACTGGGTTGATTCCGGAGTTGGGAGGGTTGGGTTATGAGGAGAGACTGAGTAGACTGGGGCTATGCTCATTGGAATTCAGAAGAATGAGGGGAAATCTTATAGAAACATATAAACTATGAAGGGAATAGATAAGATAGAAGCAGGGAAGTTGTTTCCACTGGCGGGTGAAACTAGAACTAGGGGCATAGCCTCAAAATAAGGGGAAGCAGATTTAGGACTGAGTTGAGGAGGAACGTCTTCACACAAGGGGTTGTGAATCTGTGGAATTTCCTGCCCAGTGAAGCAGTTGAGGCTACCTCATTGAATGTTTTTAAGGCAAGGATAGATACATTTTTGAACAGCAAAGGAATTAAGGGTTATGGTGAGCGGGTGGGTAAGTGGAGCTGAGTCCACATAAAAATCAGCCATGATCTTACTGAGTGGCAGAGCAGGCTCGAGGGGTCAGATGGCCTACTCCTGCTCCTAGTTCTTATGTTCTTGTGTGATACGGACTGAGGGATAAATAATAGCCAGGACGCCAGGGATTTATTAGTGTCACAAGTAGGCTTACATTAACAATGCAATGAAGTTACTGATCAAACCCCCTAGTCGCCACACTGTGGCTCCTGGGTGGATTGGTGGCACAGTGGTTAGCATTGTTGCCTCACAGCGCCAGGGACCCGGGTTCGAATCCCAGCTTCGGGTCACTGTCTGTGCGGAATCTACACGACTTGTGACACTAAAAAATAGATAAATAAATAAATAAAATTGAGGGAGAATTTACCATGGCCAATGCATCTAACCAGCACGTTTTCTGGACTGTGGGAGGAAACCGGAGTACCCGGAGAAAACCCACGCAGACACGGGGAGAAACGTGCAGACTCCGCACAGATAGTAATCCAAGCTGAGTATCGAACACAGGTCCCTGGCACTGTGGGGCAGCAATGCTTTCCACTGTGCCAACATGCCCATACATGGAAGTCATAATATGGAGACAGGCCATTTGGTGCAACCAGTCCATTTTGGTCTTTATCCTCAATGCGAGCATCAGTCCCTTGCATTTGCCCAACCTTTTCTGGTTTCTCCTCAATTGATGCTTCCAGTCATATGTTAAATGTTGACTCCTGGAAACTTGAAGTTCTCAGCCATTTCCACTTCATCCCCTTTGATATAGACAGGGGACATGTAGACAGGTGAGTAGCACAAAGTCGGTTCCCAATGAATCCATTTCACCATCTCCACTTTCAACAGGAAAGAGGATATAAATAGGTTTGTGATACCCTATGATCCCTGCTGGCGAAGACCAACTCCGTCCTCAATCTGCTTCAGATTTTATTTTCCAAGTACAATAAATTACATGAATGTAATTTACCAGTTAACCCATTGCCCTTACATACAGTTTTCTCATTTTATCAGCAAAGTGTCAGTAAGATTGAAATGATACAGTTAACAGGGCAATTAAACTGCCTTGGACGCACTCGTAGAGTAATTTGCAGTTAAGGGGTCGTATCCAACTCTGAATCTGCCTTTCCCTATATAGGTAAGATAAAGTCTTCATTGCCCCAGATGACCATAGGCTACTCTCCCCATTGAGGGTGTTGATTTAACCTGAGGATTACCACGCCTCTGGCAAGATTGAGCCTTCAGGAATAACCTCAGCTGGTATGGGAATTGAACCCATGCTGTTAGTGTCGCTCTGCATCACTAACCAATCATCCAGCCAACTGAGCTAACCAGCTTCTCTATATAAACATTGTGCGTTAAAGTGCTCTCCTTTATGCGGTTAATTTTTCACAATATTCAAAGGGTTTTGAAGTTCATTCTTTTTAATTTTGGAAGTTTTGGTTCCATGGGGGCAGCCATAGAGTTCTATTGGATTGATCCATGATTATGCTTGGCAAAGTACTGCAGTGGTTTGCCATTCCTTTCTACCATTTTGGGTGACATGGTGGCGTAATAGTTGGCATTAAAACCCCAGTGCAGGGACCCGGGTTCAATTCCCACCTTGGGTCACGGTCTGTGCAGAGTCTGCACGTTCTCCCCGTGTCTGCATGGGTTTCCTTGGGGTACTCCGGTTTCCTCTCACGGTCCAAAGATGTGCGGGTTAGGTGGATTGGCCATGTTAAATTGCCCCTCAGCGTCGCAAGATGTGTAGGTGTATTTAAGACAGAGATAGATAGGTTCTTGATTGGTAAGGGGGTCAAAGATTATGGAGAAAAGGCAGGAGAACAGGGTTGAGAAATATATCAGCCATGATTGAATGGCAGAGCAAATTCGATGGGCCGAATAGCCTAATTTTGCTTATATATCTTATGGTCTTGAGTTGGGGGATTAGTGGGGTAAATATGTGGGGTTACAGGGATAGAGCTTGGGTAAGGTACTCTGTGGGAGAGTCAGTGCAGACTCAATGGGCCGAATGGCCTCCTTCTGCACTGTAGGGATTCTATGTGGCTGACGAGAAAACTCAATTGCTGTCATTGGGCGGATTGGGAAGATTTCCAAGGCGACACTCAATCTGTTTGGCCATATTATGAACACACCTTTCATGGCCATCAACTCCTGAAGTGGGACTCGAACCCAGAGTTTCTGGTCCAGAGGTAAGGATGCTACCCACTGTGCCACAAGCCTTCCACTCTGGCCTGGGCTCGATTCCTGGCTTGGGTCACTCTCTGTGTGGAGTCTGCACGTTCTCCCCGTGTCTGCGGGGGGTTCCTCCGGGCGCTCTGGTTTCCTCCCACAGTCTGAAAGACGTGCTGGTGAGGTGCGTTGGCCATGCTAAATTCTCCCTCAGTGTCCCTGAACAGGGGCCGGAGTGTGGCAGCTAGGGGATTTTCACAGTAACTTCATTGCAGTGTTAATGTAAGCCTACTTGTGACTAATAAATAAACTGAAGCTTCTGTAGAGCGCGCAAGAAACAATACTTTACACCGTATACTAATACAATTGACAATAGTAAATCAAATCAATTATTGGAAACCAGGGCACTTTCGGGTTATGTATTGGGTGTTCATCTAGATGTAAACTGTAACTAAAATGGTTTCTAAAACAGGAATTCAGTGCATGTTGGCAATATCAAAGGTTCTGGTATGGAAAGGGGTAATACAGAATATTGTAATGGAGTTAGAGAAGTCTAGATATCTGTGGACACCCCAATGCCAAGGATGAGGAAAACTCGTCCTGTTCATTGACTTGAAATATTGGGTGGAATTTTCCTGTTCTGGTCGCCACAGGAATTGTCGCGGGCGGGGGCGGACCATGCAAAGATCCACTGACCTCGAGCGGGATTTTCCAGCCTTGGGGTCAGCGCGGCTGGAAAATCCCGCCCGTTTGCTCTGCCTCTCTCCATAAATGTTGCCTGAACGGTATTTCCAGAACTGTGTGCTTTTATTCTGAGGAAAGTAAGTTCTGAAAAGGCAGGAAGCGACTGTGATAGACTGTTTGAAGTTAGAGTCACAATCAGCTTATCTCCAGATCAGTGTAAGAGCTCTCTTGCACTCAAAACAAAGCCTATCGTGCCATTTGCTGCTGTTATTCAATCTTTCCCAGGACTTTCCGCTTGATGGAACTGCATTCCAGCAGTTGCTCCTTGCTCCCACTATCCGCAAGTTTTTTTGCCATTGCCCATCGGTCTTGATCTAATCACATCATGTCTTGCTTATTCCAAGAGTAGACTGAGGGACATCAGAAATAAGAGAAGCAGTCTTTCGGCCCATTGTGCCTGCTTCACCATTCAGACAGATGATGGCTGTTCATGTAACCATTTGCCGTTTTGCGCCACTATCCTCAGATCCCTGGATGTCACTAGTCTTCCCAGGGATATCTGCAGCCCCATCACCTCCGTTGTGAGGAAAGACTTTGGGTGAATTCGATGCAAATTAAACTCGTGAGTGTAAGAGGTAGTTTTTTTAATTCATTCGTGGGACATGGGTGTCACTGGTTGGCCAGCATTTATTGCCCATCCCTTGAGAAGGTGGTGGTGAGCTGCCTTCTTGAATCGCTGCCGTCCACGCGCTGTGGGTTGACCACAATGCTGTTAGGGAGAGAATTCCAGGATTTTGACCCAGTGACTGTGAAGGAACAGCAATATATTTCCAAGTCAGGACGTTGAGTGGCTTGGAGGGGAACTTGCAGTTGGTGGTGTTCCCATGTATCTGCTGCCTTTGTGCTTCTAGATGGAATTGGTCATGAGTTTTTGGAAGGTGCTGTCTAAGGATCTTTGGTGAATTGCAGTGCACCGTGTAGATAGTACACACTGCTGCTACTGAGCATCGGTGTTGAGGGGGTGGATGGTTGTGGATGTGGTGCCAATCAAGCGGGCTACTTTGCCTTGGATGGTGTCAAGCATCTTGAGTGTTGGAGCTGCACCCATCCAGGTAAATGGAGAGTATTCCATCACACTCCTGACTTGTGCCTTGTAGATGGTGGACAGGCTTTGGGGAGTCAGGAGGTGACTTACTCGCTGCAGTATTCCTAGCCTCTGATCTGCTCTTGTAGCCTTGTATTTATGTGGTGAGTCCAGTTGAGTTTCTGGTCAATGGTTTATCCATTATCACTCACAGTCAAAATTACAAACAATTTCTCCATCACTATTATATTGGACATTATTTCATGCGCTCAGCTAAATTAACATAGTAACTTATTAAAATATGAAACAAAACAGTCTCAGCCCTACACATTAACCTTCTAATTTTTGAAAACTAGTGAAGAGTTTAATTCAAGCCAGCGATTTTAACTGTGTGGCTTCAAATGTTTGCCAAGACAAGTCAGTGTCATAAGCGCCGTTTATCCTGGTTTAGACAGAGGCCAAACTGTGGCATCTCCAGTCACCCTTAAAGAGTGCAGAAGCACCGGGATCTTGAGAATGCATTAGGATGTTAGGCTTGCTATATCTGCATGTGGCAAGTCAACCATCTGTACACTTTATGGGGGATTGTTAACAAGGCAGACAGCTAAATAAATGACAAAATGATAGAAGATGAAGATAGTTCCCAGTGACCTCAGGCACTAAATGTCACTGAGTTCCATAAATAGCTGCTAAATAATGAAGGCTGAATCTCAGCGGGAGCAGTAAATTCACCCTGCAACCACTCCGATCCCCCTCGACAATCAGAGAGCCGATTTAAACTTAAATAGTTGAAAACCAAAATGAGGTGAAAATCTTCATGCTGCGTGGGACTTGCAATTCCAGCTGTTTCTGCTCAAGATTGCAAAACACATCTGGCCAAGTGAACCCAAGCTGCCTCTCCTTCAGAGTAATTAGTAAAAGAAGCAAGAGTGATACTTTCTCAGGAGGTTAAGGGAATTCAGCATGTCTGTTTTGACTCTTACCAATTTTTACAGATGCACCATAGAAAGCATCCTTTCCGGATGTATCACAGCTTGGTATGGCTCCTGCTCTGCCCAAGACCGCAAGAACCTACAAAGGGTTGTGAACGCAGCCCAGTCCATCACTCGAACCAGCCTCCCATCCATTGACTCTGTCGACACTTTCCACTGCCTCGGGAAAGCAGCCAGCATAATCAAAGACTGCACGCACCCCGGACATTCTCTCTTCCACCTTCTTCCGTTGGGAAAACCACACAAAAGTCTGAAAACACATACCAACTGACTCAAGAACAGCTTCTTCCTTGCTGCTGTAAGACTTTTGAATGGTCCTGTCAGATAGTAAGCTGATATTTCTCTACACCCTAGCTATGACTGTAACACTACATTCCTCTCCTTTCCTTCTCCCCTATGTACTCGATGAACGGTATGCTTTGTCCAATATTTTTCACTGTATCCCAGTACATGTGACAATAATAAACCAAATCAAATCAAATCTAGTGGAGAAATGTTTTTATGCAGCGGGTGCTTAAGGTTTGGAATGCACTGCCTGAGACTGTGGTGGTGGTCACTTCAATTGAAGCATTCAAAATGGAATTGGACTGTTATCTGAAAATGAAGAATGTGCAGGGTTACGGGGATGAGGCAGGGGATTGGTACTCAGTGAGTTGCTCATTCGGGGAACTGGTGCAGACACGATGGGCCAAATGGCCTCCTTGTGTGCCGTAACAATTCTGTGATTCTGTTTAGCGCTTACATCACCCCGGGAGGATCGCCAACCCAGATTGGAAGCTTCCACAGAAGCCTCATCACATGAGACCTCCACATTCTTACTGGTCACCCTATATGCCCATCCTCCCTGTGCCCCGCCTTTGCATGCCACCTGGGCAATGAACAGACTCTTCAATTGGATGACAGTCGGCTGTCAGTCAAAAAACCCAATCCCTCACCAATCAAATAAAACAATGAAAAGAACACCAGTTGCTTTTGTTAATTCCCCTATATATTTTTGCCAAGTTGTTGATAAGAGGAGATTAATCTTGAATTCGCGATTACTCCCGGGCAATCCTGGAGAGTTGGCAACAATAAACCAGTGCCAGGTACAATCCACTAATGGAGCTATGAAGCCAGGTTTCCTTACTCTGAGCATCTTGTACGTTGTTGTGTGCTGTCTGTTCAATCTAATCTTCAGTAGCATCTACAGGGACAGTGCACTCACCAATGTATGTAGATTACTGGGCACGTAGAATCACACAGGAGGCCATTCAGCCCATTGTGTTTGACCTTGAAACAACCACCCAATTGATCCCACAGCACATTTCCTTCCCCAAAAGACTCTGGTGTGATATTTTGTACAGTCAGAGATGGCCGGGATTTTATTGACTTGCCTCACCCATCAATGGGCGGAGTAAGCCAATAAAATTGCACGAGAGCCGAGAAATTAGGATCACGCCCGATTTCTCACCTCTCGCGATGTTCCGAGAGCCGGATTTCCAGCGCGGTCAGCCCCTCGCTGGAAATGGGCAAGAGGCTGAATAAGTTATTCAAATTTATTATAATCGTAATTTGCATCTGTTCAGTGAGCTCAGTCGTCCTGATGTGCAGAATCAGAGGTCTGCGCATGCGCAATAGCTCCCTCTGCAGGCTGGCTGGCGAATTAAGCCCAGCCCACTGCCTGTACCAGCTAGAAACGGTCGAGACCATTTTTTTCAATGGCTAAGTACATAAGATTGGGTGTGAAATGGATCAGGAACGCTCCCATTTTCACACTAGCTGGACACTTTGAATCGTTCTCGTAAAATTCCGCCCACTGGGCAGGATTTTCCGGCCGTGCTCGCCCCGAAACTGTAAAATCCCAGCCGAGGTCAACAGACCTTTCCAGGCTCTGAACCTCACCTGCTCTGATTCCCATGGCGGGCGGGATGGTAAAATTCCAGCCATTGCCTTTCACTGAGATTTTAAACCAAGGTTCCTATCTGTCTTGACAAGAAGAATGAAAAATATGCCACTGCAGTATTTCAAAGACGGGCACAGAATCATAGAATCCCTATAGTGCAGAAGGAGGTCGTACAGCACAGCAGGAGACCCAAAGCAGGCCGGGGATATCTAATCTCGGCCCTCTGAGGAGGACACCCGCCAATGTCATCACAACAGCAGGGTGTGGCAGTCAGCAGGCTGCCTACACCTCCACTGTGGATGCACCAGGATGGAGTGTTAGGGTTTGGAAGAGAATGAAATATTAGCAGCACAACAGTGGCAGGGGTGCTCACCAGATGTAGATCATTTCCAACAACACAGATAGAATTGCGGCCATTCCACATCTCCTGAGCTTCCCTCCTCTATACGCTGAGCTGGACTGTGCTCAACTGGACATCATGTTCTTCCTCACACTTATCACAGATTTCGCATCATGCATCTCTAGCTGATGTTATCATAGAATCATAGAATCCCTACAGTGCAGAAGGAGGCCATTCGGCTCATCCCATCCAAGTCCTATCTCCATAACCCCATGCATTTACTCTAGCTAGTCCCCCTGACACCAAGGATCAATTTAACATGGCCAATCTACCCAACGTGCACGCCTTTGGGCTATGTGAGGAAACCGGAGCACCCAGAGGAAACCCACGCAGACACGGGGAGAATGTGCAAATTCGACACAGATAGCGACCCAAGCCGGGAATCGAACCTGGGTCCCTGGCGCTGCCATTTCATCACAACGTGTGTTCCTTCTCAGTTCATTCCTGACATCAGTGTAAAATGTGACAGGCATCTCATCGATATGCACTGCAGCTTCAAGTGGTGTTCATTCCTGGCTGCGTAAGATGGAGGCTCATGTAATCCCCCGGCTGATTTGCATTGTGGACTGGTGAAGGTGTAGTGTAGAAGGAGACATGTAGAGGCACATGGAGAAGGGTAATCTTTCCTTGAGCTCACTACTGTCATCTGTGCGGGTTTGCAACCCATAAGCCCAGACTCAGAGGTGGTGTTGCGCATTGTCGACTGTACGAGCATACATCTGGCCAATCAGCGTACACACTTTCCCACCATAACACTGTGTCTCATTCCTCCTCATGTGGTAACAGAGATTCAAGATGGGTGCACCTTTAATTGGTTCCCCGGTGCTGTGATCCATTCCTCCAGAAGGTCGAGCGGCCCTCCCCAGGACTGCTTCTTCTGAGTTTCACGTTCTGCCTCGCCATTGGTTGAGATTCCAAGATGGTGGTCCTCAGATTTTATCACTAGACCAGCTTCAACCCTCCCTGTGCGACTGTGGAAATCCCTCCCATTGCCCTGGAGTAGTGTAACGTTCAGGTTTCCCCCCTTCTCCTGTGACTCTCAGTCCTGCCCCTGCAATCCTTGATCCCATTGTGGCTGATATCCCCCTGTTACCCACTGAGTTGTCTGAGGTGGATGTGCCTGTGCCCCATGTGGATCTTACCCCTCCCCATCTTAGGCCCACTGTACTGTCACAGGTAGGGAACATGAAACCATTCAGTGCCCATCCCTAGACAATGTGTTCCCAACCCACAGGCTGTGACCATCTGCGGCCAAGTGCCATGCCAGAAGCACCCCCCCCCTCCCTCCCCAGAGCAAGGTAAGTGAGGTAATGACCACACCCTGCGCACTGGAGTGGGCACGAGTGGCAGTGGACAGACATCCCCTCCTCTTCCCTGTCCAAAGTGATGCAAGCCCTGCAGGTTGTGAGGTAGGTGATCAAATCTCAAAGTCACGAGTGAAGAGCAGGTCGCCAGGTGCAGTTGAGAATCACACTGGTCTAATTAGATGCCGGTGTGGCCTTTTGATCCAGTGTGTGTATGTGTGTGTGTGTGTGTGTGTGTGTGTGCGTGCGTGTGTGTGCATGCGTGTGTGTGCATGCGTGTGTGTGCATGTGTGTGTGTGCATGTGTGTGTGTGCATGCATGTGTGTGTGTGTGCATGTGTGTATATGTGCGTGTGTATGTGTGCATGTGCATGTGTGCTTGTGTGTGTGCGTGTGTGTGCGTGCATGTCTGTATATGTGCACGTGTGTGCGTATATATGTGCATGTGTGTGTGTGTGTGCATGCGTGCGTGTGTGTGTGCGTGCGTATGTATATGTGCATGTGTGCGTGCGTGTGTGTGCGTATATATGTGCATGTGTGTGTGCGTGTGTGTGCGCATGTGTATATGTGCGTGTGTGCGTGCGTGTGTGCGTGCGTGCGTGTATATGTGCGTGTGTGTGTATATGTGCGTGCGTGCGTGTGTGTGTGTGCAGTGTCTGATGATGATGATGATAATGATGATTCCGGGTTTGATGATGAGCATTCATGACATTCTAACATCCTCACAAGGTGTTCCTGACATGGCGCGGTGGGAAAAGCGTGCCGCCATTGTTTGGCGGAGGCTGACAATGGCAACCTGTTTTTATGCCGATGGCAAACTGACTTTTTCACCATGTTTCCCCTCCCGCCCACCATTACAGCAGAAAACCCCGGCCAGAGCCTTTCACTTCTTCCCATTCGTTCAGGGGATGCGGACAGTCAGTGTCAAAGGTCAGCATTTATTGCCCATCCCTACCGCACGGTGGCACAGTGGTTGGCACTGCTGCCTCACAGCGTCAGTGACCCGGGTTCAATTCCAGCCTCCAGTAACTGTCTGTGTGGAGTTTGCACATTCTCCCCATGTCTGCGTGGGTTTCCTCCGGGTGCTCCGGTTTCCTCCCACAGTCCACAGATGTGCAGGTTAGGTTGATTGGCCGTGCTAAATTGCCCCTTAGAGTGGGATTTTGCGGCCGCGCTCACTGCCCCAAAACCAGAAAATCCCACCCAAGGTCAACGGACCTTTGCACAGTCTGTCCCCTCTCCCATGGCAGGCGGGACGGGAAAATTCCGCCTTTAGTATCAGGGGGATTAGCAGGGTAAATATATGGGGTTACGGGGATTGGACCTGGGTGGGATTGTTGTCAGTGCAGGCTCGATGGGTCGAATGGCCTCCTCCTTCACTGTAGGGATCTAACTGCCCTCCAGAAGGTGGGTGGCGTGCAAAAATGTTGCCATCGCTTCCGAGCATGTGTTTACAAACTCCGTCAATGACAATGCAGCTGCCACTTCTGTTGTTGAGACCTTCTGGGTATTCGGGGACTTGCAGCTTAAATCTTTTCCCATCTGCGCTGGCAAAGTGCTTCCACTGTCTGTCGCTCCGAGCGCATGTGCTCCCACGGAGCGACGCGCACTGAGGGTATTCGATGGAAAGGCTACAAATTGGTGTTGTGCAATCGTACTTGAACTGTTTTATATAATCATGTAAATATGACATGAAGTACACTTCAAAGCTCTCCGAGGAAGCGTGAAAAAAAAGGCGTGTAGCCGCAGTCAGTTAATAAGGTGTTGCGCGTCAACCGGGGATACTAATGAGATTTTTAATTGAGTGTGACACATACATCACTCCTGCGATTTATAACTGCTACACTTCCACACACAACAGGTTATTTATTAATGAAATGTTTCGGGGAAAGATTATTTTTAAAGGAATATTACCTCTCGTTGCTTTTATTCAATTAAGTGTATTACAAAGGCATTAGGGGGAGGCACGGTGGCACAGTGGTTAGCACTGCTGCCTCACAACGCCAGGGACCCAGGTTCGATTCCCGGCTTGGGTCACTGTCTGTGCGGAGTTTGCACATTCTTCCCGTGTCAGTGTGGGTTTCCGCCGGGTGCTCCGGTTTCCTCCCACACTCCAAAGGTGTGCGGGTTAGGTGGATCGGCCATGCTAAATTGCCCCTATGTGTCAGGGGGATTAGCTAGGTTAAATGCATGGGGTTAGAAACATAGAAGAAACATAGAAAAACTACAGCACAAAACAGGCCCTTCGGCCCCACAAGTTGTGCCAAACATATCCCTACCTTTTAGGCCTACCTATAACCCTCCATCCTATTAAAAGTCCCATGTACTCATCCAGGAGTCTCTTAAAAGACCCTATTGAGTTTGCCTCCACCACCACTGACGGCAGCCGATTCCACTCGCCCACCACCCTCTGTGTGAAAAACTTCCCCCTAACATCTCCCCTGTACCTACCCCCCAGCAACTTAAACCTGTGTCCTCTCGTAGCAGCCATTTCCACCCTGGGAAAAAGCCTCTGAGAGTCCACCTGATCTATGCCTCTCAACATCTTATATACCTCTATTAGGTCTCCTCTCATCCTACGTCTCTCCAAGGAGAAAAGACCGAGCTCCCTCAGCCTATCCTAATAAGGCATGCCACTCAATCCAGGCAACAACCTTGTAAATCTCCTCTGCACGGGATTCCTGGGTGGGATTGTAGAAACCATAGAAACCCTACAGTGCAGAAGGAGGCCATTCGGCCCATCGAGTCTGCACCGACCACAACCCCACCCAGGCCCTACCCCCACATATTTTACCCGCTAATCCCTCTAACCTACGCATCCCAGGACTCTAAGGGGCAATTTTTTTAACCTGGCCAATCAACCTAACCTGCACATCTTTGGATTGTGGGAGGAAACCGGAGCACCCGGAGGAAACCCACGCAGACACGAGGAGAATGTGCAAACTCCACACAGACAGTGACCCGAGCCGGGAATCGAACCCGGGACCCTGGAGCTGTGAAGCAGCAGTGCTAACCACTGTGCTACCGTGGTCGGTGCAGACTCGATGGGCCGAATGGCCTCCTCCTGCACTGTAGGGATTCTATGATTCAAATACTATTCATTTTATTCTGATTATGAGTTAGATCCCACCCTATATTTGATGATATCTAACACTGTAGATGTTTGCTTTAGGTGTGCACTCTGCGTAACTGCAGCAAATAGTCACCTGGCTGATTGACAGATCCCTAATGTGTTTGGGGGAGAAAAAATGTTGCCAATGCAAATTAACACTGGCGTCGTTGAACAATGATGTGCCAGCCTGCAACTCCTTAACTGCTTAAAGCTGGGATTGTTAGTAACAACCTCACTACAAAGCAGAGAGAGAGAGAAACTGCAGAGAGAGAGAGGCAAGAAATGATACTCCCAGATTTGAAATAGCCACATGTACTTTCCCTTTATAGAATCCTACAGTGCAGAAGGAGGCCATTCAGCCCATCAAATCTGCACCTACCACAATCGCACCCAGACCCTATCCCCATAACCCCATGCATTTAACCTAGCTAGCCCCCTGACACTAAGGGGCAACTTAGCATGGCCAATCCATCTAACCCACACACCCTTCGGACTGTGGAAGGAAACCGGAGCACCCGGAGGGAACCCACGCAGACACGGGGAAAACGTGCAAACTCCCCACAGCCCCAAGCCGGGAATCGAACCCGGATCCCTTGCGCTGTGAGGCAGCAGTGCTAACCACGGTGCCACCGTGCCGTGTCTGCAACACCCATCGTATGAGTTAATGATAGCCTGCATACAAGGGTGAGTCAGCCTCTAACTGTGAGGCAGTATCACATCCTCCAACAATGAGCAATGCCACTTAGAAAGCTCCCTTTGCAACCTCAGGACTGCACTCCGAGTGTCAGCTTCAGTATCTGGAGTGGGTCTCGATCCCACTCTGAAGAGAGCTTGGTTAGGCTGGGATTGTTTTCCATAGAGCAAGGAAGGCTGGGTGGGCGGGGCAGATTGTGGTGTACGGAATTATGAGGGACATAGATAGGATAGATCGGACGAAACTATTAGAGTAGGGGGGTCAATAAGCAGGGGACATTTAAGTTTAAGTTTATTTATTAGGGGCGGCACAGTGGCACAGTGGTTAGCACTGCTGCCTCACAGCGCCAGAGTCCTGAGTTCAATTCCTGCCGTGGGTGTGTGGAGTTTGCACGTTCTCCTTGTCTCTGCGTGGGTTTCCTCTGGTTTCCTCCTACACTCTAAAGATGTGCGGGTTAGGTGGATTGGCCATGCTTAGTGTCAGGGGGATTACCAGGCTAAATACATCGGGTTACGGGGATAAGGACTGGGTGGAATTGTGGTCGGTGCAGGCTCAATGGGACAAATAGTCTTCTTCTGCACTGTAGAGATTCTATGATTCTAAGTCGGCTTACATTAAGAGGGGACATTTAATTTACATTTAACGGAAGGGGCAGGAGATTTACAGGGGATTTGAGGAAAAACATTTTCACGCAAAGGATTCAAAGTTTATTTATTAGTGTCACAAGTAGGCTTATGTTAACACCGTATTGAAGATACTGTGAAAATTCCCTAGTCGCCACACTCTGGCGCCTGTTCGGGTACACTGAGGGAGAATTTAGCATGGCCAATGCACCTAACCAGCACGTCTATCGGATTGGGGGAGGAAACCGGAGCACCCGGAGGAAACTCACGCAGACACGGGGAGAACAAGCAGACTCCACACAGACAGTGACCCAAGCAGATATCAGACCTGGGTCCTTGGCGCTGTGAGGCAGCAGTGCTAACCACTGTGCCAACGTATCACCCATGGCAATCTGGAGCTCACTGTCTGAAAGGCTGGTAGAGGCAGGGACCCTCACAACATTGAAGAAGCATTGAGATGAGCACTTGAAATGCCACAGCATACAAGGCTACGGACCAAGTGCTGGAAAATGGGACTAGAGCAGAGGGGTGGGTGCTTGATGGCCGGCACTAACACGATGGGCCGAAGAGCCTCTTTCTGTGCTGTGAAGCTCTATGACTCTAATCTACTGAGGCAGGTGTGCAACCCACCAAGCCATGGCTGAGATTCTCGATACGTAAACTGAATCCTAAGCATTTCCATTGTATAGCATGGATTTTCCTAGAATCCCGACAGTGCAGAAGGAGGCCATTCGGCCTATCGAGTCTGCACTGACCACAATCCAATCTAGGCCCTATTCCCGTCACCCCACATATTTACCCTGCTAATCCCCCTGACACTGGGGTTAATTTAGCATGGCCAGTCAACCTAACCCGCACAACTTTGGACTCTGGGAGGAAACTGGAGCACCCGGAGGAAACCCACGCAGACACGGGGAGAAGGTGCAGACTCTGCACAGACAGTGACCCAAGCCGGGAATCGAACCCAGATCTCTGCCGCTGTGAGGCAGCAATGCTGACCACTGTGCCACCGTGCCACCCAATGGATGTTCAATGGAAGTTTTAGGTTTTATTTTTGTGTATGTGGCGAACATTTCTCATGTATATGACACGCTGACGGCACACCAGTGCAGCCGAGGCACGGTCTGCAGTTCATCTGTGCAAGCATTTGGCCAAATGTTAAATTAGTTGGTTCCATATTTATTGTCTAAAATAACTGTTTAAAACAGTGCTAGGTCCTTTTTATAAAGAGTCCTTAATACAGCAAAACATTCTGAAGCAATCCACAGTTGTACTATTACACCAAATATTAAACATGTGAGGAGATATCAGGGCAGGTGGCCAAAAGCTTGGGTCAAAGAGGTAGATTTAAAGGAGCATTTTAGGACAGGAGGGAGGTAGAGAGAGGGAGAGGTTTAGGGTGAGAATTCCAGGAGTCAGGCAGCTGAAGGTACAGCCACCGACAGTGGAGCATTGGAAATCCAGGATTAGCTAAGGATTGTAGGAGCACAGATATCTCGGAGGGTGGAGAAAGTCAGGGACTGCGGGGAAAGTGGAGGCTGCACTGGGAGTTAAACACGAGGATGAGAATATTAAATTGAAAACACTGCCAGACTGATGCTGGAACAAAGTGGAGCTAAAGGAAGGAGGCTCAGTTGTCCGTGCTGCGATCACTGCAGGCCTCAACACCTGCTTTACACAATTGCTTCACACCAATGTATCCTTTTAAACGCACCACCAGGAATGCTCACCGACTGTCTCTGAAAGTGACGGAGCTACAAAAGCAAGAATGAAGAGATAGTTGCTCAGTCACAGGCATTGCAGGTAATAAAAAACTGAATGCAACACGGTGGCACAGTGGTTAGCGCTGCTGCCTCACAGCGCCAGGGACCCGGGTTCAATTCCAGTCTTGGGTCACTGTCTGTGTGGAGTCTGCCTGTTCTCCCAGTGTCTGCGTGGGTTTCCTCCAGGTGCTCTGGTTCCCTCCCACAGCCCCAAAAAAGTGCAGGTTAGGTGGATTGGCCATGCTAAATTTCCCCCTGGTGTCCAAAGATGTGCAGGTTAGGTGGATCGGCCATATTAAATTTCCTCCTAGTGTCCAAAGATGTGCAGGTTAGGTTGATTGGCCATATTAAATTTCCCCCTGGTGTCCAAAGATGTGCAGCTTAGGTTGATTGGCCATATTAAATTTCCCCCTGGTATCCAAAGATGTGCAGGTTAGGTTGATTGGCCATATTAAATTTCCCCCTGGTGTCCAAAGATGTGCAGGTTAGGTTGATTGGCCATGGTGAATTTCTCCCGAGCGTCCAAAGGTGTGCAGGTTAGGTTGATTGGCCATGCTAAATTGCCTCCTATTGTCCAAAGATGTGCAGGTTAGGTTGATTGGCCATGCTAAATTGCCTCCTATTGTCCAAAGATGTGCTGGTTAGGGGATTAACGGGGTAAATATGTGGAGTTACGGGGATCGGGTTTGGGTGGGATGCTCTGTTGCAGAGTCAGTGCGGACCCGATCGGCGGAATGCCCTGCTTCTGCACTGTATGGATTCTATGATTCTGAGAAAACTGTGATCTTCTCCAGCTGTCACGAGGTCTCTGCGCCCCTCCAAATCTGAGCTTTAATTTTAATCACTCCATCATTGGTGGCTGAGCCCACAAGTTCTTAGGCTCTAGAATTCCCCCCCAGAATCTCTCAGCCTCTCTCTCCCCCTCACTAAATTCTCCAAAAAACCTACCAGAGGTGATGTATATGACAACCCAGCAGTTAAGGCACCAAAATTCAGGTTTAGACCAATACTGGAGTATAAGCTGCCCCACCCAACCCCCTTTTCCATTAAGAAATGCTTCACTTGCTGTAATAGGTCCTCGGAGACAGAAGTCCCTTCACCAAAATCCCTTTATTTATAAGTCTGACAACAGCATACAGAGTACTTTCAGTTAACAGTCTACACGAGGTGTCCCAGAGGAACTGGCACTCCTTTTTTAGTACAAAGCAAGAGGCTCCCTGATTGGCCCATCAATTTGGCCCTTAATCAGGGAGTTCATATTCTCACATGCCCACCTCAATTGCCTGATTAAAGTCGTTACACTTGTATTTGGAGACGGCTTCAATTTTACACCTCAGAAACACGTTTTAATCACCTTATAACACGGCGTATGGGATCAAGCAGGCGATACAGGCCTTTTAGGCAACATTTTAGGTACAACTTATTGCCAGGAAGATGTGCGGGAATTTAAGACATGCCCGCACAGAACACCACACCTGGAGACCGACAAACTGAAATGGAATGGAGAATAAAACTGGTTTGAAGCTTAAACCATAACGTTTGCTAACTCATCAAATAACTGCTGTGGCAAGGGAATTGGCTGTTAGTGAGAAACTGGTGTGAGAATGGAAGGAGAAACAATCTGCCCTGAATAAGCTGCTCAAGGCTCAATACATCATGCGAACAAGAGACCAGTCACTCAGCTGATCTTCAGAAGCCTGTATCGAGTTGACTCCTTGAAAATCCACAGAATGGTCACCATCGTCTCCAGAAATGCAATACGTATACATGCACTGAAGTGCTCCAAACCAAGCAATGAGTCCAAGAGAGATTTAACTGCAACAGGCAAATGGCGAATGAAAATCACAGAATTGTTGCAATGCAGAAAGAGACCATTCCAAACCTGATCCAGAGTGGGATCCTTACGATGACTCAAAGTGACACTGAATGAATTCGATTACCACTTTGAGTGAGTTGAGAGGGTTGGCTTATGAGGAGGGACTGAGTAGACTGGGACTATACTCATTGGAATTCAGAAGAATGAGGGGAGATCTTATAGAAACATGTAAGATAACGAAGGGAATAGATAAGATAGAAGCAGGGAGGTTGTTTCCACTGGCGGGTGAAACTAGAACTAGGGGGCATGGCCTCAAAATAAGGGGAAGCAGATTTACGACTGAGTTGAGGAGGAACTTCTTCACACAACGGGTTGTGAATCTGTGGAATTCCCTGCCCAGTGAAGCAATTGAGGCTACCTCATTGAATGTTTTTAAGGCAAGGATAGATACATTTTTGAACAGTAAAGGAATTAAGGGTTATGGTGAGCGGGCGGGTAAGTGGAGTCCACAAAAAGATCAGCCATGATCTTATTGAATGGCAGAGCAGGCTCTAAGGGCCAGATGGCCTACTCCTGCTCCTAGTTCCTACATTCTTATGTTCCATCATCGGATGACAAAGACAATGGGTGGAACATTCCGGCCTTTCACACTGGTGGGATCTTCCAGTCCAGCTGACAGCGTACCCCCACCATTGGTTTTGTGGCAGAGAGGGGTGCATTCAATGGGAAACCCCACTGATGATGGTGGGCAGTCTCCGTCGCGGTGAAACACGAGTCATCATCAGTGGCACCTCTTCAACCAAACTTTCAGTCACCTCTCCTCATGTTAAATTTTGTTTCACAATGTGCCTTGTGATATTTTATTATGTTAAAGGCACTATATAAATATAAATTATTGCTGTTGCTATTGAACAGATCAATTGGTGGCATGGTGGCACAGTGGTTGGCACTACTGCCTCACAGCGCCAGGGACCCGGGTTCGATTCCCGGCTTGGGTGACTATCTGTGTGGAGTGGTACATTCTCCCCGTGTCTGCGTGGGTTTCCTCCGGGTGCTCCAGTTTCCTTCCACAGTCCAAAAGACATGCTGGTTAGATTGATTGGCCATGCTAAATTGCCCCTTAGTGTCAGGGGGTTATTCGGGTAAATAAGTAGGGTTATGGGGATAGGACCTGGGTGGGATTGTGGTCGGTGCAGACTCGATGGGTTGAATGGCCTCCTTCTGCACTGTAGGGATTCTATGATTCTAATATAAAAGTTAATATCAGGGCCCAAGACATGAAGAAAGTCTGGATTCAATTGGAACTGTTCGTTCCCTGGAAAACCCACTCAGCAGATACAAACTCTGAAGGCTTCGGCATTGCATGATATGTGAGAGATCAGTAATTTAAACACCATTGCAAGGTCCGCCTTCAAACTAAGATCAGTACATTGTTGTCTTGACAACATTGAACAATAGGATTTATGCATCATGAGTGATTGTTTTTAATTGCTTAGACCCAAACCTTCAAAAGAAAGACTACCAAAAGACAGAGCATGTAATCAATAAGGCTTGAAGGATGGAGTAAATAACACCAAACTGGAGGAACACAACTCCATTTATCAAAAGCACTCAAATGAATGCAGACCGAAACCATCCTTTGTTACACACCTTCCCAGCCAGAACTATCCTTCTGGCAAAAAGCCATATTTTCAAACAATGCATCTCTCATATACATGAAGGATGATATGGAGGTGCTGGCGTTGGACTGGGGTGGGCACGGTAAGAAGTCTCACAACACCAGGTTAAAATCCAACAGGTTTATTTGGTAGCACGAGCTTTCGGAGCTCCTTCATCAGTGGCCACTCACCTGATGAAGGAGCAGCGCTCTGAAAGCTGGTGACTCCAAATCATAGAATCATAGAATCCCTACAGTGCAGAAGGAGGCCATTCGGCCCATCGAGTCTGTACCGATCACAATCCCAGCCAAGCCCTATTCCCGCAACTTCACACATTTACCCTGCTAATTTCCGTGACATTGGGGTCAATTTATCATGGCCAATCAACCTAACCCACACCTTTGGACTGTGGGAGGAAACCGGAGCACCCGGAGGAAACCCACCCAGACACGGGGAGAATGTGCAAACTCCACACAGACGGTGACTCGAGGCCGGAATTGAACCCGGGTCCCTGGTGCTGTGAAGCAGCAGTGCTAACCACTGTGCCACCGTGTCGTCCATGGCCCTGCAAATAAACCTGTTGGACTTTAACCTGGTGTTGTGAGACTTCTGACCATACATGAGGAAGCTTTTATTTCCAAAACATTCCCTTCGAATGTTATGGTCTGGCTTTCCCGCAGCTGCCTCAGCGCCGCTCCAATGGCAAACGGGAAAATGCACAGTAACCAATCAGTGGAGGTCACGATTCTGTTGGAACTTGGTCCAATCTATTTGATTTGATTTGATTGATTGTCAGATGTATTAATATAGAGTGAAAAGTATTGTTTCTTACGCACTATACAGACCGAGCATACCGTTCATAGAGAAGGAAAGGAGAGAGTGCAGAATGTAGTGTTACAGTCATAGCTAGGGGGTGTACAGAAAGATCAACTTAATGTAAGGTAGGTCCATTCAAAAGTCTGACGGCAGCAGGGAAGAAGCTGTTCTCGAGTTGGTTGGCACGTGTCCTCAGATTTTTGTATCTTTTTCCTGACGCAAGAAGGTGGAAGAGAGAATGTCTGCGGTGCGTGGGGTCTAGACATATTTGGCAGAACTGTACCGCCTCGCCCACCCGAGGCTTGTCAGATCCCGCCCGAGGCCGATGGAGAATGCCGTTCTGTGGGCCTTGGCCGCCCCGATTCTGGGGCGGGCGAGGTGGTAAATTTCCGGCTTCTCTCTTCCACCTTCTTCCCTCTAGTCCCTGCCCCCACTTTCCCCAGCTTCACTTCAACGAAGTGTAAGGGAAGCACCTTCCAATCTGTGGATGGCTCCATTTTGATAAGGCATTAAAGTCACGCTGTTTTCTCGGAGGCCAGTAAACCCTGGGCCAAATTCTCCCCCCTCGTCAGATTCCTGATGCCCCTCCGATTGGGGCGTTGGTAAAAAATCAGGATTCCCGCTGGGCGTCACGGCAATCAGGATTCACCCGACCCACCCCGCCGTCCCCAATTGGGTTCCAGCCCATTGCAGGAGGCAACCCCAATTATTATGCAAACCAGCTCATTGTAATACAATTGTAATACAGTTAGCAGGCTTGACGGCCCACTCACTGCCCCCCACCCCATTCACCCGCCTCTCCAGCAGGAAATGCACCAGGCAGACTTTGATGCTGGCAATGACCAGGGTGGACCTGGTATTCTGGACCCCGAGGGTCCAGGGGAGCACCACCAACCCACAGCAAAGAGGGACATCCTCTCTCCCCACCACTGAAATAATGCATCATGCCTATTGGCACTGCCAAGGCAAGTGGCTCGAAGGTGGGCATGAGTAAAAGGTAAAGAAGCCAGAGTCCCAGATAACCATAGGCTGTTCTCCCCCTTCAAGGGGAGAGCCGACTGTGGTGATTTTAACCTGAAGATCACCACATCTGAGGCAAGGGGCAAGGTTGAGACATAAGTGGGGGTCTGAGAGGGAAGGGAGCTGAGTGGGGGTATGAGGGAGAGAGGGCCTGACTAGGGGTCTGAGGGGAGGGAGAGAGAGAAAGAGAGGGAGAGTGAGTAAAAGAGAGTGGAACATACAGGGCGGGATCTTTACAACCTCGCTTGTCCCAAAACCATAAAATCCCGTCCAAGGTCAACGGACCTCCCATGGTCCGCCACTTGCCCGCTCCAATTCCCGTGGCGGGTGGGCCGGTAAAATTCCGGTCATAGAAAGAGAGACAGGAAGGGCGCGAGAAACAGATGGTAAGATAGACAGGGAGAGAGTGATACAGAAGGTGAGAATGAGAGAGAAACAAATTTAAGGCAACAGGGATGAAGAGAGAGGAAAAAGAATGGGAAATAAACAGGAGAAAGCGAGCAGAGACTGAGAGACAAACAGAAACAAAAGAATAAAGATGGAGAGAAATAAAGGAAACATTCTGCCAAGAGTTCCAGAAAAACATTTCTCTACTTCAGTGGTTGTGTGTGTCAATATAGAGGACAATAAAACCATTCTTTTCATGTCTCCACTTTGAAAAAAACAACAAGTGAAAATATCTGTTGTCAATAAATATGAGACAGGTAGTTTCATGAAATAAATCTCTTTTGACAGGACAGACTGATGAATTTTATTGAGGTTTATTGATTTTGGTTTCCAGCATTGTTTACTGACCTCTTACTCGGCGTTGAGTTTGCGAGGGAAATACTAGGAGACAGTCATTGCTCTCTGAGGGACTGGACCAGCCAGGGCAGAGATGTTTTCTATCAAGTCGCCTATGCTGTTGAAACATAAAACTAGAAGCAGGAGGAGGCCATTCGGCCCTTCGAGCTTGCTCTGCCATTCATTTTGATCATGGCTGATCATCGAATTCAATATCCTGACTGCCCCTTCCTCCCCCCCATATCCCTTGATCTCTTTGGCCCTAAGAGCTATATCTAATTTCTTCTTGAAATCGTACAATGTTCTCATCATCATAGAATCCCTACAGTACAGCAGGAGGCCATTCGGCCCATCGAGTCTGTACCGACCGCAATCCTACCCAGGATCTATTCCCGTAACCCCACGTATTTACCTTGCTAATCCCCCTGACACTAAGAGACAATTTACCATGACCAATCAACCTAACTTGCATATCTTTGGACAGTGGAAGGAAACCGGAGCACCCGGAGGAAACCCACGCAGACACGGGGAGAAAGTGCACATTTGCGCAGACAGTGACCGAGGCTGGAATTGAACCTGGGTCCCTGGCGCTGTGAGGCAGCAGTGCTAACCACTGTGCCATCGTGCCGCCCACTTCAACTACTTTTGGCTTCAACTACTTTCTGTGGTCGACATTCACCACCCTCTGGGTGAAGGAATTTCTCCTCACATCAGTTCTAAAAGATTTATCCCTTATCCTCAAGCTATAACCCCTAGTTCTGGACTCCCCCCACCATCGGGGACATTCTTTCTGAATCTACCCTATTAGAATTTTATAAGTTTCTATGAGATCCCCTCTCACTCTTCTAAACTCCAGTGAATATAATCCTAACCGACTTAGTCTCTCCTCAAATGACAGACCTGCCATCCCAGGAATGGCAGGACTGTGTACAAGGGACATCCTGACTACATGGTTTTTTCTGAGTATGATGGGACACATTGTGCTTCATAATTGTTGTGATTCCGTTGTAACCATAAATCCTCAGCTGATCTCCCAGGATAAAACTGAGGAAGTGCTGCACTTTCACAGGAGCTGCCTTTTCGGGTTAGCTGTCTCATCTCTCTGGTGGATTCACACTTGCTTAGTTTTGTTTATTTATTAGTGTCACAAGTAGGCTTACATTAACACTTCAATAAATAACAATCCCCTAGTCGCCACACTCCAATGCCTGTTCGGGTACATTGAGGGGGAACTTTAGCACAGCCAATGCACCTAACCAGCACTTCTTTTGGATTCTGGGAGGAAACCAGAGCACCCGGAGGAAACCTATGCAGACACAGGGAGAACGTGTAGACTCTGCATAGACAGTGACCCAAGCCGGGAATCGAACCCAGGTCCCTGGTGCTATGAGGCAGCAGTGCTAACCACTGTGCCACCATGCCACCCACATGTGTGTGAGGTATTGTGCACTGGGTACTTGGTAAGTATTAGCAATTGATAGGGACTGAATCAGCAAACACGGCTGGCAGTTTGTGGCATTTTGTTGCTTAACAAAAAAACATGGGAGCTGGTGTAGGTCATTCGAGCCAGCTTCATCATTCAATAAAATCATGGCTGATCTGGTTCTGGTCTCTGATCCACCTTTTTGTCTCACCCTTGATTCCTTTGCTGAACAAAACTCCAACTCTGCTTTGAATTAATTTAAAGACCCAGCCTCCACTATTTTCTGGGACACAGGGGCACAGTGGTTAGCACTGCTGCCTCACAGCGCCAGGGACCCAGGTTCAATTCCCGGCTTGGGTCACTCTCTGTGCGGAGTCTTCATGTTCTCCCCGTGTCTGTGTGGGTTTCCTCCGGGTGCTCCAGTTTCCTTCCACAGTCCGCAAGACGTGCTGGTTAGGGTGCATTGGCCATGATAAAATACTCCCTCAGTGTACCCGAACAGGCGCCAGAGTGTGGGGCTAGGAGGTTTTCACAGTAACTTCATTGCAGTGTTAATGTAAGCCTACTTGTGACACTAATAAAATAAACTAAAACTTAAGAGAATTCCACACATTAATGACCCTTTGAGAGAAAATGCTTATAATCATCTCTGTCTTAAAAGGGAGATCTCTTATTTTCTAACTATGTCCCCTAATTTTAGTCTCCCCACAAGAGGAAAGATTCTCCAGGCATCTACCTTTGTAATGACTTCAGTGAGGCTCATGAGGTTGGCTTCTTGGAGTATGAGCTCCTTGGTTGAAGCCATAATTGCCTGCCCAATCAGGGAGTCTCACCTGAGTATATAATGAGGAGTGTCAGGTCTGCTGGTGCTCTAGATTCTGACTTTGTATCTGAAAGCACTCTAGGAGGGGAATAGAGTTTGTAAATAAAGGGAATCTGGTTAAGGGACACTGGCCTCTGAGGAGTTATATCAACCCTATCAAGTCCCCTCAGAATTTATTTTCTTTATTCATTCATGGGATGTGGACATCGCTGGCAAGGATCCTGCATGTTTCAATAAGATCACCTCCCATTCTTCTGAACCCAGAGTATAGGCCCAACCTGTTCAACGTGTCTTCATAAGATAAGCCCCTCAACCCAGGAATGAGTCCAGTGAACCTTCTCTGAACTGTTCCCAATGCAATTATGTATTTTCTTTTTAAATAAGGAGACCAAAACTGTACACAGTATTCCAGATGTGGTCTCACCAAGGCCCTGTACAGCTGTAGTACGACTTCCCTTCTTGTAGACTCCATTTCCCTTTCAATAAATGCCAATGTTCTATTTGCTATCCTAATCACCTGCTATATCTGCATACTAATGTTATGTGATTCATGCAGCAGGACACCTAGATCCCTCTGTACCACCACATTCTGCAATCTATCTCCATTAAGTAGTATACTGCTTTTCGATTCTTCCTGCCGAAGCAGACAAGTTCACATTTATCCACATTATACTTCGCCTACCAACTTTTTGCCCACTCATTTAACCTGCCTATATTCTTTCTGCAGACTTGCTATCTTCTCTTTACAAGTTAAGGGCTATTAGGCTGTTAAATCCTATTGGCAGGCAGTGGGGTATGTGTGTGGCCTGCCCTATAGATCCCTTACTTTTTTTAATTTATTAATGTCACAAGCTGGTTTACATTAACACTGCAATGAGGTTACTGTGAAAATCCCTTTCGTCACCACACTCCGGCGCCTGTTCAGGTACACTGGGGGAGAATTTAGTATGACCAATCCACCTAACCAACACATCTTTGGACCATGGGAGGAAACCGGAGCACCCAAAGGAAACCCACGCAGACATGGGGAGAATGTGCAGACTCTGCACAGACAGTGACCCAGTGTAGAGAAAAGTCGGCTTAATATAAGGTAGGTCCATTCAAAAGTCTGACGGCAGCAGGGAAGAAAGAGTTCTTGAGTCGGTTGGTACGTGATCTCAGACTTTTGTATCTTTTTCCCGACGGAAGGAGGTGGAAGAGAGAATTTGGGCAGCACGGTGGCACAGTGGAGAGCACTGCTGCCTCACAGCGCCAGGGACCCGGGTTCAATTTCAGCTATGCTAAATTGCCCCTTGGTGTCCAAAGAGTTGTACGTTAGGGGCGATTAGTGGAGTTGCGGGGATAGGGTGGGGTATGGGCCTGAGTGAGATTATCTGTTGGAGAACCAGTGCAGATTCAATGGGCCGAATGGCCTCCTTCTGCACAGTAGGTATTCTATGAATTGTATTTAAATGTGTAACAGGCCAATTCAATGTTAACATGGCAATGGAGAATGGTGGCCTAAAGGTGAAGCTTGGTTAGGAGGTGCGTGTTTGTAATGTGTATCTCTGTAAATAAATGCTTCTAAATAGGTGTTAAGATTGGCTCCAGTTCTATCCTTCACCACATGGCATTCTGGAACATTAACATTCAAGGCCTCCTTGGTTTAAGAGCCAATCATTAATATGGAAATAAAGCATGCTAGGTGTGATGACTTCAATCAGGCCATTGAACTTCCTGATTAAGGATCCTTGTGGAGTCTATGTTCTATGTTATAGGCTGCACAACCTTTTCAGTTTCCTCAAAAACCTTTTGTTGATGTTTTGTTTGCACTTCAGTCCCATGCTCCTGATCTGTGGGCACCTGGTGCGGAGGGAGGCAGGGAGGGAGGAGGACCTCCTCGTGGACCTGCTCCTGGGCCTGGCAAGGCGTGCCTTCTCCAGGTCCAGGCAGCGGGCGATCGAGGGGATTGTCCAACTTAACTGTCCGCCCCTCAACCGCAGCTAAATTCACGGCCGGGTATCCCTGGAGAGGGAGCATGCGGTGTCCGGGGGCACAATTGATGCCTTCCGTGCCCGCTGGGCACCGCAGGGATGGGGGTGCATTATTGACCCCTTGAATCACATTTTAATTTGATGTTTTAAGTTTCCTTTCCGCTTTGTTTTTCGTTTCAGGCAGTTCCTCTCCTTTTAGGGAGCTGCCCCTTTTGAGTTGTCCCTGAG
The DNA here is from genome assembly GCF_964213995.1 of Mustelus asterias. Lineage (NCBI taxonomy): Eukaryota > Metazoa > Chordata > Chondrichthyes > Carcharhiniformes > Triakidae > Mustelus > Mustelus asterias. Next base: position 55,092,503 of record NC_135823.1, on the reverse strand, counting down.
TTAATTTGATTTTGTTTATTTGGTTGGGGAAAAAAAAGAGTTCCCTGATTAAGGATCCAATTGGGGGCCAATCAGGGAGTCTTTTACTTGTATTTAACTGGGAGTGTCAGTTCCTCTGACACCCCTGGAGATAGACTGCTAACTGCTAGCACTCTGTGTACTGCTGGAGTTTGTAAAGAAAGGGATTTTGGCGAAGGGACTTCTGCCTCCACAGACCTATTACACTAGGGGAGTGGGAGGTTGGAAGTGGGAGTTTGCTACCAACACCACACCCGAACTTCCACCTCTTACTCCTCACCTCTCTGTGTCAGCAGCACTCCATTCTAAAACTTGCCTCTAACTGTTTTGCTGCCGAGGTGATCAATTTGCGACACACTTTTGAGATTTGATTGAAATAATTTGGTAGTGAGGAATGTTCAGAATAAAGCCAGCACCTACTCCGGCCTGGCTAGCACACGTCAAGCGAGAGTGGGATTAATGCTGAAACATGCTCCCACCGGTGGGAGTTATGATCACCGTGCCCCCACTTACCACTCCCCCACTTTTATGACATCTGACACAGCCCCACTCATTGTGAAGTGTCCCTTATTCTACTGCACAAGAGTTGGCCATTCTGAGTCGAGATGAATAGATACATTTTAGGGGAAGCTAGATTAACACATGATAGGATGAGATGTGGATTAGGGGTCGGCAGTGGTCTAATGGTATTGTCGTCACTGGACTAGCAATCCAGAGCCCCAGGCTATTGTTCTGGGGACCCGGGTTCGAATCCCACCACAGCAGATGGTGAAATTTGAAATCAATATAAATTCGGAATTAAAAGTCTAATGATGACTATAAAACCACTGTCGATTGTCATAAAAACCCATTTGATTCACTTACATCCTTTAGGGAAGGAAATCTGCCATCCTTACCTGGTCTGGCCTCCATGTAACTCCAGACCCACAGCAATGTGGTTGACTCTTAACCCCCTCTGAAATGCCCAAACAAGCCACTCAGTTCAAGGGTAATTAGGGATGGACAATTAATGCCAGCAATGCCCACATCCCATAAAGAATAAAGGAAACGAAGAAAGGGCAGTGGGATGAGGCCTGGACCTTTGGGCCGAATGGCCTACTGCGATGCTGTAAATTCCATGAGTGGAATTTTCCCGTCCCGCCCACCATGGGAATCGTAGCGGGCGGGACATGGCCCATGCAAAGGTCCGTTGACCTCGGGCAGGATTTTCCGGCCTTGAGGTGAGTGCGGCCGGTTAATCCCGTCCTATGTTCCCGCACATTCTATATGATACTTGCAATCAAACACACAACGAAACATATTCGCAAGTGGCGGTTAACCCTTACCGTGGGCATCTCGATAATAAGCGTGAGTCACACTGCGAAACCTCTCCTGTCCGGCTGTATCCCAGATCTGCAATAAGAAGGTAAATTCCATGAGCTTTTCTTGTTAAGTTTCCTGTCGAGAGATCAGCGCTTCCATCAATTTGATCCAAATCCAATTTCCCCTCCCCACCATTGCATTGTGTTATTTCAAATCAGAACATACAGAAATGGGCAGTCATAGAACAAAGAACAGAACAGACAGGAACAGGCCCTTCGGCCCACCAAGCCTGTGCCAACACATGACGCCTTTCTAAACTAAAGACCTTTCGCCTCTACGCTAATTTTATATACGACACACACCACTATTGCAGTCACACTCACTGGAGGTGATAAAGCTCAGTCGTGCTATTTCTGTAACATACCATTTGGAAGATGTTCTGGCATCATCTTTGTCACTTCATAAAATCCTACAGTGCAGAAGGAGGCCATTCGGCCCATCGAGCCTGCACCGACCACAATCCCACCCAGGCCCTATCCCCATAACCCCATGCATTTACCCTCATAGTCCCCCTGACACTAAGGGGCAATTTAGCATAGCCAATTAACCTAACTCACACGTTCTTTCAGACTGTGGGAGGAAACCAGAGCAGCCGGAGGAAACCCACGCAGACACGGGGAGAATGTGCAATCTCCGCACAGACAGTGACCCAAGCCGGGAATCGAACCCGGGTCCTTGGTGCTGTGAGGCAGCAGTGTCACCACTGTGTCACCGTGCCACTCAATCTGTTCACAGAACGGGAGGGTCACTAGTCGTAGATTGCAGTCAGTAGAACACGCCTTCTTTCTGAGCTGACGTGGTCCTTGTACTGATGCTGCCTACCCAGGTTATTATCTTATTAAAAGCATGCAAAGAAAATAGGCAGCAAATAGTTAGAGTGGAGCTGAACAATAGCACCTTAACAATGCACACCGTAGAGAATAAAACCCAGGCCCTCTCCACCTCTTTCAAAACCTTTCTTAAAAGTTGACATCTTTGACCAAGCCTTTGGTTAGTCCTCACACTGTAACCACCTTTGGCTCCCAGAATGGGTGGCACGGTGGTTAGCACTGCTGCCTCACAGCGCCAAAGACCCGGGTTCGATTCCCAGCTTGGGTCACTGTCTGCGTGGAGTTTGCACATTCTCCCTATGTCCGCGTGGGTTTGCTCCGGGTGCTCCGGTTTCCTCCCACAGTCCGAAAGACGTGCGAGTTAAGATTAATTGGCCATGCTAAATTGTCCCTTAGTGTCAGGGGGACTACGGGGGTAAATGCATGGGGTCTGACGTCTTTTTTGTTAGGTAATGCATCGGTAGAGCAACGTGGGACATTTTCCAATGACAAAGCCACTTTTTAAACACTTGTTCCATCAGCAATAAGTGACAGTGGATTGAAAATCATGCACAGTGCATGCAAAACTCATCACCATGCACTCCTGATCAACAAGGCTCCTCGCGAGTTGATGTACGGCCCTCTATACGTTAATGAAGAACATAACAAACAGCAGCAGGAGTCGGGTATTCAGTCTATCAAGTTGATGTCAGTTCTGAAAGAAGGCTTGTTCTACTGACTGCACCAGGGGGGAATCTACAGCTAGTGACCTGTGGTGGACTTCAGTTGTGCCTTTGTCCTGCCTGGACCACCGTTGTGTGTTTGTCATGCCTGGAGTGCTGGCTTGGCTCCTCCCCTTATCACCTAGTATAAAGGTGGCTGTCTCCTCCCCCTTGTTCAGTTCGGGTCGGTTACCTGTTGGGATGTGCTCCTGATTCTGTTATGAATAAAAGCCTACAGTTGTATTGGCACACAAGTAGTCTTTTGCCTAATTGATAGCGCATCATGACCCTCCCATGTTGTGAACAAGTAACAAAGGTGATGCCAGAAAGTCTTTCAAATGATACATTACTTTCAAGTGTTCTTCCACTCAGTAAGATCACAGCTCATCTGCCTCAGCTCCACCTTCCTGCATTACTTCCCTATCTCCTGATTCTCTCTTTTCCCTTGTATGAGATGCAGAGGGAGACAACTCTGCTGCTATTTTAGTTTGCCAAGATCACACTTTCGACATTGCTCCGACAATGTTGTTAACATTAACACGTGACCAATATTTACTCAGCCATCTGATATTTTTATTACAAATTATCCAGCCTAATGTAAATACGGAGATCAGTTTGCTGAATCCAATCAATTTATGGACTTATCTCTATTAGCCTCAGGGATAAGGATTAGAATTTTTTGGATTAGCATTCAGAGTCCGGCCATATGAATGTTTAAGAAGTTAAATACTGTGTAAAGAGATTATCCTAATCTCCTCAGCAGAAACTTTATAGCAAGACAAAGAGGATTTTTTTGGTTTTGTTGGAGGTATACCCAAGGTCAAAATAGATGACATCTACTTCACAAAGCCACAGGTCGCAAGACACACTGGGGGGAGAACCAACGGTCGACTAACGTGGCGAGCCGGTAAGACAGGATGAGAGCCGGGAAATCGGGCTCATGCCGGCTTTCTCGCCTCTCGTGATCTTGCTGGCCTTGTTCTGCCAGCGAAGTCAGCCTCGCACCCGGGAAGGGTGACAGATCTCCCAGTTTGCTCTGTACACTGGATAAAGTTTATTTATCAGTGTCACAAGTAGGCTTACGTTAACACTGCAATGAAGTTACTGTGAAAATCCCCCAGTCACCACACTCCGGCACCTGTTCGGGTACACTGAGGGACAATTTAGCACGGCTAATGCACCCAATCAGCACGTCTTTCGGACTGTGGGAGGAAACCGGAGCACCTGGAGGAAACCCACGCAGACACGGGGAGAATGTGCAGACTCCGCACAGACTGTGACCCAAGCCGGGAATCGAAACCGGGTCCCTGGCACTGTGAGGCAGCAGTGCTAACCATCGTTCCGCCCATCAAGATTGGGGTGCCTGCGCAATGGCGCCCCTGGAGCTCAGCAGCAAGCTTCACGGGCGAACTGATACTCCACTCCCCCAAACCGTGCCTCCACTACTGGCGGGATTCACATTAAGGCCCCTGCATTGCACAGAGTGCCATAAATTACCATTACTTACCTCGCTGAAAAAACCTCCCGTTTTCTTGCCCATTTTACACTTGGAATTCTTTGGGGAAAATTCCACCCATTGTCTCCTTGAAGAACAGCTTGAATAGTATCTCATAGAAATTATGTGACCAGGGTTTCTCATCTCCAGTCAGTCTCACATAATGGGGAGGTGGTGGCCTAGTGGTATTATCGCTTGACTATTAATCCAGAAACTCAGCTAATGTTCTGGGGACCCAGGTTCAAATTCCCGTCACGGTAGATGGTGGAATTTGAATTCAATAAAAAAAAATCTGGAATTAAAAATCTACTGATGATTGTGAAACCATTGTCGATTATCGGAAAAACCCATTTGGTTCACTAATGTCCTTTAGGGAAGGAAATCTGCCATCTTTACCTGGTCTGGCCTACATGTGACTCCAGAGTCACAACAATGTGGTTGACTCTCAACTGCCCTCAGGCAACTAGGGATAGACAATAAATGCTGGCCAGCCAGCGACACCCATGTCCCATGAATAAAAAAAAACCAGATGTCCTTTTGATAGATGGGAAAATGCTTAGAGATGATGACTCAAACTTCAAATAGAGGGTTCCTTTTTCTACATACTATTATCCAGAGGGAGGGGAAGGCGGAGGGTGGGGGCCAGGTATGTGCTGCTTGCTACAATTCCCAATCATACTATCTCACAACAAAATTTAAGAGCATTAACATTTCTGTTTGTTTCTGTGTAATGTAAGTCCCATGGTGTAAAACTACAGTCTGAGCTGTTAGTTTTCAACTCTCATACAAACACAACAAACCCCAAGATGAGCTGGATCTCAGTTTAAAGGCACTTAGAATTGAAAACCTGATTATTCCAGCAATGGACCTGCTGTCAACCAACAAACTACAGGAACTGGTCCCTCTGTAAAACCTGGCTTCACTGAATCTAGCAAGTGCTGAGGATCCTTTACAAAGATGCTGAACAATATCAATAAGAAGTCTCACAACACCAGGTTAAAGTCCAACAGGTTTATTTGGAATCACGAGCTTTCGAAGCGCTGCTCTTTACTCACCTGAAGGAGCAGCGCTCCGAAAGCTCGTGATTCCAAATAAACCTGTTGGACTTTAACCTGGTGTTATGAGGCTTCTTACTGTGCCCACCGCAGTCCAACGCCGGCATCTCCACATCAGGAACAATATCAAGAATGTGGCTTTGCCCATTATCTAACTTTACCATTTCTCAGAGCCACTCAATGTTTTGAAGTTTATTTATTAGTGTCACAAGTAGAGACTCGGGTTCGATTCCCGGCTTGGGTCACTGTCTGTGTGGAGTCTGCATGTTCTCCCTGTGTCTGCGTGCATTTCCTTCGGGTGCTCCGGTTTCCACCCACGGCGGCACGGCAGCATAGTGATTAGCACTGCTGCTTCACAGCTCCAGGGACCTGGGTTCGATTCCCGGCTTGGGTCACTGTCTGTGCGGAGTTTGCACATTCTCCCCGTGTCTGCGTGAGTTTCCTCCGGGTGCTCCGGTTTCCTCCCACAGTCCAAAGATGTGCGGGTTAGGTTCATTGGCCATGCTAAAATGCCCCTTAGTGTCTCGGGATGCGTAGATTAGAGGGATTAGTGGGTAAATATGTAGGGATACGGGGATAGGGCCCGGGTGGGATTGTTGTCGGTGCAGACTCGATGGGCCAAATGGCCTCTTTCTGCACTGTAGGGTTTCTATGGTTAAAGCTTCTGCTTTAAAATTAAAACATGTCGGGTGAGAGGACAGACATACCTGCAGCTTCACCTTCACATCATCCACGTTCAATACTTTATTCTGAAAGAAAGAAATGGAGACAATAAACTGAGTTGTATTTTACAACCTCTTTTCAACTCAAAATAGCAATGCAATTGGTACAAAAACAACTGGCTTGCTGTTCTGTATTTATTCATTATTTGCAGACTGGACAACAGATTAAGATTAAATCTCTCCATGGTCCCACCCCTCACCATCTCTGTGACATCTTCCAGCCCTAACGCTGCCCCCCCCGCCCCCCCCCACCCCCTCAAGATATCCGCGCTCCAATTTTAATTGCTCCATCATTGGCAGCCATGCCACAGGTAACTGGGCCCTTTGTTCTAGAATTCCCTCCCTAAACTGGTCTGTCTCTCTTTCCCCCAGCGCTTCTTTAAACCTCTGACCATGCTTTTGGTTACCTCACCCAACTGTTAGATCCCATCAGGCCCTGGGGACTTATCTACTTTAATGCTTTTTGAGACGCCCAATACGTCCTCCTTTTTGATATCAACATGACCCAGAATATCTACACACCCTACCCTAGGCTCCTCATCCATCAAGTCCCTCTCTTTGGTGAATACTGAGGGAAAGTATTCATTTAGTATCTCACCCATTTCCTCTGGTTCCATGCATAGACTCCCTCCACTATCCTTGAGTGGACCAACCCTTTCCCTGGCTACCCTCTTGCACTGTACATACATATAAAGTGCCTTAGGATTTTCATTAATCCTGTTTGCCAAGGACTTTTCATGACCCCTTTTAGCCCTCCTAACTCCTTCCTGAAGTTCCTTCCTACGTTCGTTATATTCTCCAAGGGCTTTGTTTGTCCCAAGGTTTTTAGACCTTACGAACGCTTCCTTTTTCTTTTTGACAAGGCTGTGCAGGAAAGAATAGGGCAGCAGATGAATGGGAACCCCACCATCTGCAAGTTCTCCCCCTCACCACATCCCTATGCTGAATTGGAATTACATCATTTTTTTTTATGTTGCTGGGTCAAATCGCTGAAACTCCCTCCCAACAGCACTGGGGTGTACCTACACCACATGGCTGCAGTGGAAAAGAAGGTGACTCATCATCATCACCTTCTCAAGGGCAAGAGGAGACGGTGGCCTAGTGGCATTATCACTAGACTATTAATCCAGAAACTCAGCTCATGTTCTGGGGACCCAGGTTCGAATCCCGCCACAGCAGATGGTAGATTTTGAATAAAAAATATCTGGAATTAAGAATCTAATGATGACCATGAAACCATTGTCAGTTGTCAGGAAAATCCCATCTGGTTCACTAATGTCCTTTAGGGAAGGAAATCTGCCGTCCTTACCCAGTCTGGCCTACATGTGACTCCAGAGCCACAGCAACGTGGTTGACTTTCAACTGCCTTCGGGCAATTGGGGATGGGCAATAAATGTTAGCCTGCCAGTGACACCTTTAGGGGCGTCACAGTGGCATAGTGGTTGACCATGCTAGATTCTCCCTTAGTGTACCTGAACAAGCGCTAGAGTGTGGCGACTCGGGGATTTTCGCAGTAACTTCATTGCAGTGTTAATGTAAGCCTACTTGTGACACTAATAAATAAGCTTTTACTTTATGTCCCATGATCGAATTTTTAAAAAAGGACACCCATTCATTGCAGGATTGCTCTGTTGCAGAGTTAGATATTGGGCAGTGAAGTCACACCCCTGATGATAAGATATTCCGACCACCTTCTGAGTGAGCAGAGCCACCGTCCCCAATGGACACATCCCTGAACGTGATCACAGTGACAGAAAGGAAACCCAGATTCCAGAGCTTTTCCATTCGGCAGTGATCATTCCCCAGCGTCCATTAGCAATCCAACTTTTTATCAAAACTCGGTTTAACAAAATACGGGGCGATGTGAAGGGAGCGGGCCTGCTCCAGAAACAAGACAGAAGCAACAAAACTGAGACAACACACTGAGAAAGTGAATGAACGAAGCATTGTATCACTGATAGACAGCATTGGAGAATGAATTCCCTTTCATTATTTCATCAGAGGCGGGAAGCAAAGAGGTTTCGTTGTGGATGATTTCCACTTAGCCATCATCTGCCCGAGGGAGATCATTAGCCACCAGATCGCAATGTCATCCCGTGCACTAATGGTTCAAATCAGATGGTGTTCTGGGAGTATTTTTCCCTCCTTCTGCAATGTGCGAAAGCAGCATTTAGACACAGGAACCGATTTGTATCTCTACTCTAGCGGATAAAAAGGGGCCTTTTAAAAATCCAATCAGACTGTCCTCTGCTACAGGCATTTGTGGTTTCCCAGTGTACGTTAGCAAGAAATCAACAGTCACCGTGAGATGGGTGTCTTTTGCTATGGCTCTGCTAATGGCGTGTGCCACCGTCAGTTCGAGATAAATAGGAAGTCTGAAGCTGGCTTCTCCCAGCTGCGTGACTTCAGAGCTCTTGGAAATTGTGCGTTGATTGCTTGGGTATTTGTGCATATCCCTCGCTCTCTCTGGCAGACTTTTGACACATCACGAGGGTATTGTGAATATTTGATCAAAGCTGCCATTCACACACACACACACACACCAGGGAGCATGAAAATCCATCGACCGGAAAGGTTAGCTCTCTCCAATGCTTCAAAGCCTGTCCCGGTTTGATTAAACATAGGGATGGAAGTGGGCCATTCAGCCCCTCAAGCAGATCCAGTCAGATCTGCATTCATCCATCATGGCTCCATATTCCCTTGTCCAATAAAGTTCCGAAGGAAGCAGAGGCTTTGGAGAGGGTGCAGAAGAGGTTTATCTGGATGCTGCCTGGATTAGAGGGTCTGAGCTATTAAGGAGAGGCTGGACAAACTAGAGTTGGTTTCTCTGGAGCGGCGGAGGCTGAGGGGAGACCTGATAGAAGTCTATAAAATTATGAGAGGCATAGATAGGGTTGACAGTCAGAATCTTTTTCCCAGAGTTAAAATGTCTAATACTCGGGGGCAATTAAGGTGAGAAATCATAGAAATCATAGAACCCCTACAGTACAGAAAGAGGCCATTCGGCCCATCGAGTCTGCACCGACCACAATCCCACCCAGGCCCTACCCCCATATCCCTACATATTTTACCCATTAATCCCTCTAACCTACGCATCTCAGGACACTAATGGGCAATTTTAGCATGGCCAATCAACCTAACCCGCACATCTTTGGACTGTGGGAGGAAACCGGAGCACCCGGAGGAAACCCACGCAGACACGAGGAGAATGTGCAAACTCCACACAGACAGTGACCTGAGCCGGGAATCGAACCCAGGTCCATGGAGCTGTGAAGCAGCAGTGCTAACCACTGTGCTACCGTACCGTGAGGGGGGAGAATTCAAAGGAGACGTGAGGGGCAAGTTTTTTACACAGAAAGTGGTAGGTGTCTCGAACGCGCTGCCAGAGGTGATGGTGCAGGCAAATATAATAAGGGCGTTTAAGCGGCTTTTAGATAAGCACATGAATCTACAAGGAATAGCGGGATATGGACCAAAGACAGGCAGGAGGGATTAGTTTAATTTGGCGTCTTGTTCAACACAACATCGTGGGCCGAAGGGCCTGTTCCTGTGCTCTACTGTTCTAAGTTCTATCTCAGATGTTAGCTGGACCCCAGCATCAGTGGTCATTTAAGGAAAGATTTCCATAAAGATTTTGCAGCAGGAAGTCTTTCCTGTGTACCGGAATGTGTGGGTTGGATGGGATTCAGCATGGCGGGACCACAGGGATGGGGCAGGGGAGGGGGCCCGGGTGAGATACTCTGTCAGAGAGTCGGTGCAGAGATGATGGACCACATGGCCTGTTCTGCACTGTAGGGATTGTACGATCTCACTCTGGAATGGCCTGTTGTCACCCTGTACTGCATTCATTAAAAATGTTGTATAGAAACATAGAAGATAGGAGCAGGAGGAGGCTATTTGGCCCCTCGAGCTTGCTCCGCCATTCATCACAATCATGGCTGATCATCCAACTCAATAGCCTAATCCTGCTTTCTCCCCATAACCTTTGATCCTGTTCGCCCCAAGTTGATGGTGGATGGCTTATTTATATTATGGCGGCACATCAGAAAGTGGCAGCACCAGCGATATGGACAGCACCCTGCTGTGTGCCAGCCTCTCCACCCAGCAAGGCCCTACTGGCACAGCAGACAAACTACACAAGGCACAGTAGGCCGCAGTGGACCCAGGAAATCACATTTACCCCTCGTGTGGGAATCTCTGGTGGTCAGGACCCCCATGGGTAGCATTTTGGGTCGGGACCCCAGCACCAAGGTCAAATGGGGGTCGTGACTCCAGACTGCCTAGGGAAACAAATCACTTGGTGCGGTTTTCCCCAATTTAACTAATCGAAGGCTCGCCCAGCTTAGGAGCAGTTCAGGGAGAGCGAGAGAGTGAAAGAAACAAAGACAGAGAGACAGAAACAGAGAGAGGGAGAGAGAGCATCTCCATTCTCTCTGCAACTTCTAAAACTTTTACATTTAAAAATCCCCGCAACCCCAAACATCCACCCTGCCAATCTCCCTGACACTAGGGTTAATGTAGCATGGCCAATCAACCTAACCCGCACATCTTTGGACTGTGGGAGGAAACTGGAGCTCCCAGAGGAAACCCACGCAGACACGGGGAGAATGTGCATACTCCGCACAGACAGTGACCCGAGGCTGGAATTGAACCCGGATCCCTGGTGCTGTGAGGCAGCAGTGCCAACCACTGTGCCAAATTAGCACAAAACGGGATGGTGCCATGAAACTGGCATGCCTGCTGACGGTGCAAGATTTCACATCCGCCTGCCCCTCTACTCACCCCCATTTTTCAGCACCATGCTTCTGAACCCTCGGACCAACTATCAGCCCACAGTGGCTCAGTCTCGGTTAAAACAGCACAGCTCTTATCAAAGTTACGAATGACAGTCCGATGTGACTGTGACAACAGTAAACTAGCCCTCCTTGTCTTTTTGTTAACTTATCTGCTTCCTTTTGACATGGTTGACCACATCGTGCTCCTCCAGCCTCTCACCATTGTTGTCCGGCTGGGTGGGACTGCTCTCACCTGGTTCCATTCATACCTATCTAATCTTGGCCAGAGTATCTCTTGCAATGGCTTCTCTTCCTGCTCCTGCACCATTACCTTTGACATCGCCCTGCCCCAAGCTTCTAAGCTCCCATTCCCAATGATGGTGGAATGGGCGAGCCAAACAAAACATTGTAGAAATCGGTGGAAGATCACGCCGGGGCGGTGAATGGCGCACCACCTCTGGCACCAGAAAACACGCTGCTGATAGTGGGGGAGGGGAGACAAAAAATCCCACCCATTGCCTTTGCTCCCCATTCCAATCTGTGGACTTTTCTGCCATTGCTTTTATTCCTCTCCATTCATCAACAACAACTTGCATTCATATAGCACCTTCAACGCAGCAAAGTGCCAAGAACGGTCTCACAGGACGGTTATCCGACTAAATTTAACACTGAGCCACATAAGGATGTGTTAGAACAGATGACCAAAGTTTAGCCAAGGAAGTAGGTTTTAACACAGGCAGTCCCCGGGTTATGAACGAGTTCCGTTTTTAAGTCTGTCTGTAAGTCGAATTTGTATGTAAGTCGGAACAGTTATGTACGGTTCACATTTAGCATCAATTAGTCAAATGTTTGTCTTAGTATAGAGTATATATTTTACCTAAAACATCTTAATATAATAATACAGTAATAATAATAAATGTAGTCCGCCCGTTCGTTATTGCAAACCACTGTATGTAACTCGATTTTTAAAAATAATAGGCTTTACGGAGGTCGGTACGCAAGTACGGGCGTTCGTAACCCAGGGACTGCCTGTAATTCTCTTAAAGGCTTTTTTAAATTCATTCGTGGGACATGGGCGTCGCTGGCTGGCCAGCATTTATTGCCCATCCCTAGTTGCCTTTGAAGGGCAGTTGAGAGTCAACCACATTGCTGTGGCTCTGGAGTCACAAGTAGGCCTGACTGGATAAGGACGGCAGATTTCCTTCCCTAAAGGACATTAGTGAACCAGATGGGCTTTTTCGACAATGGTTTCATGGTCATCGGTAGATTCTTAATTCCAGATATATTTTATTGAATTCAAATTCCACCAACTGCCGTGGTGGGATTCGAACCCAAGTCCCTGGAACATTAGCTGAGTTTCTGGATTAATATACTGACGACAATACCACCAGGCCATCGCCTCCCCAAGAGAGTGGAGCAGGGGCAGAGAGATTTGAGGGCTGAGAGGCACAGAGGGCTGTGGAGGTCAGATCATTGAGTGTCTTTAAGACAGAGATAGATAGGTTCTTGATTAATAAGGGGATCAAGAGTTATGGGGAAAGGGCAGGAGAATGGGGATGAGAATCATATCAGCCATGATCGAATGGCGGAGCAGAATAGATGGGCCGAATGGCCTAATTCTGCTCCTATATTCTATGGGTATTATGGAATTCCAGCCAGGATATAGGTGTCTAAGGACACAAACGTTAATGGTGGAGGAAAGGAAGTGAGAGGACTCAGTTAGAGGAAAGTAGAGGGAAGGATGATGTGTTTAACCATGTGTAAGGTAACAGACAGGTCAGGAAGGTTTAGGAGGGCTAATTTAATGCAGCAACAGTTACATTGGATGTCACTTTAACTTTGATTAATGTTATTCTCAAAGCTGTGGCAGGAGTAGAAACCTAATCGGAGAACCTGCCTTCTCAAGCCAAAGCTTAATCAATAAAACTTGATGAATGAAAAGTTAATTTAGAGAAGTTCACAGGTTCTGCCAGAGCACTGCCTGATGCACCATTGATCTTCTGCTGTGTTCGTTTACGAAAGAACACCTTCCATTAACCAATGTTTTGCAAATGCTTAACTGCAGCATCTGTGCGAACAGGTCATTGCAAAGTTGTGAATAATTTATTTTGGACTGGAATCAAAGCCGTTTCGGAGAGAGATGCAGGGTAAAGTCAGCCACTCATCCCCCATTGACACAAATGAAATCTGAATAAATATTCAGAGAATCATAGAATCCCTACAGTGCAGAAGGAGGCCATTTGGCCCATCGAGTCTGCACCGACAACAATCCCACCCAAGCCCTATCCCCAGAACCCCACACATTTACCCTGCTAATCCCTCTAACCCTACACATCCCGGGACACGAAGGGGCAATTTAGCATGGCCAATCAACCAAAACCGCACATCTTTGGAGTGTGGGAGGAAACCGGAGGCACCCGGAGGAAACCCACGCAGACACGGGGAGAACGTGCAAACTCCACACGGACAGTGACCCAAGCCGGGAATCGAACCCAGGTCCCTGGAGCTGTGAGGCAGCAGTGCTATCCACTGTGCCACCGTGCCGCCCCTAAATATTCATCTGCCTGAACGATACACGAGGCAGCGGAAATAACAGCTCGGCCCACTTGCAAATTAATCTTTCTCAAAAGTAGCTTTTGTACCAATTCATTGGAGGCATGAATTTGCATAATTGCCTATTAACAATTTGATATAAAGCAGTTGCTAATAAATCCACTCGGGAATTCAGGAGAAACCTCTTTACCAGAAGAGTGGTGGGAAGGTTGAAATGTCTGACACTAGGGGACGTGTGCTTAAGGTAAAGGGGAAAGTTCAAAGGAGGCGTGAGGGGCAAGTTTTTTTACACAGAGTGTTAGGTGTCTGGAACGCGCTGCCAGGGGTGGTGGTGGAGGCAGATATGATAGGGCGTTCGAGGGGCTTTTAGATAAGCACATGAATATGCAAGGAATAGAGGGATATGGACCAAGGGCAGGCAGATGGGACTAGTTTATTCGGCACAACATCATGTGCCGAAGGGCCTGTTCCTGTGCTGTACTGTTTTATGTTCTATAAGGTGGAACTGGCTACTGCAGGGAGTACAGTAGTTGAGACAGATAGCGTAGATGCACTTAAGGTGAAGCTGATTGAACACTTGAGGGAGAAAGGAATCGAAGGGTATGCTGACAAGGCTAGATGGAGAGGATTGAGAGGAAGCTGGTGTGTAGCATAAACACAGGATAGGCTTCTTGGGCCGAATGGCCTGTTCCTGTGCTGTAAGTTCTCTGGATTCGTATGCAAAATGAAAGAAAGCCTTGCATTTATATAGCGCTTTTCACAACCACCGGACATCTGAAAGTGCTTTACAGAACTGCAGTCACTGTCATAAAGTAGGAAATGCAGAAGCTAATTTACTCAATCAACTCCTTTATGATTTGATTTGATTTATTATTGTCATGTACTGGGATACAGTGCAAGTACTGTTTCTTGTGTGCTATACAGACAAAGCATATCATTCATAGAGTACATAGGGGAGAAGGAAAGGAGCGGGTGCAGAATGTAGTGTTACTATCATAGCTAGGGTGTAGAGAAAGATCGATTTCATATAAGGTAAGTCCATTCAAAAGTCTGATGGCAGTAGGGAAGAAACTGTTCTTGACTTGGTTGGTACGTGACTTCAGACTTTTGTATCTTTTTCCCAATAGAAGAAGGTGGAAGAGAGAATGTCTGGGGTGCGTGGGGTCCTTGATTATGTCGGCTGCTTTCCCGGGGCAGTGGGAAGTGTAGACAGAGTCAATGGATGGGAGGCTGGCTTGCGTGATGGACTGGGCTAAGTTCACAACCTGGGGCGGCGTGGTGACACAGTGGATAGCACTGCTGCCTCACAGCGCCAATGACCCAGGTTCGATTCCCGCTTGGGTCACTGTCTGTGCGGAGTCTGCTCGTTCTCCCCGTGTCTGCGTGTTTTTCCACAGGTGGTCCAGTTTCCTCCCACAGTTCGAAAGACGTGTTGGTTAGGTGCATTGGCCGTGCTAAATTCTCCCTCAGTGTACCTGAACAGGTGCCAGAGTGTGGTGACTAGGGGATTTTCACAGTAACTTCATTGCAGTGTTAATGTAAGCTTACTTGTGACACTAATAAGTAAATAAACCGCAAAACTTTGTAGTTTCTTGCGGTCTTGGTCAGAGCAGGAGCCATACCAAGCTATGACACGGTCGGAAAGGATGCTTTCTATAGTGCGTCTATAAAAATTAGTGAGAGTCATAGTTGACATGCCGAATTTCCTTAGAGTAACATGATAACATCCAGATAATCTGCTTGTTGTGATGTTGATTGAGGAATAAATAGTGGATACCTCCCCTGCTTTTTTTTTTACTCATTCGTGGGACATGGGCATCGCTGGCTGTCCAGCGTTTATTGCCCATCCCTATTTGCCCGAGGGCAGTTGAGAGTCAACCACATTGCTTTGGATCTGAAGTCACATCTAGGCCAGACCGGGTAAGGACGGCAGATTTCCTTCCCTAAATGACATTAGTGAACCAGATGGGTTTTTCTGACAATTGACAATGGTTTCACAGTCATCAGTAGATTCCTACTTCCAGATATTTTTTATTGAATTCAAATTCCACCTTCTGCCGTGGCGGGATTCGAACCCGGGTCCCCCAGAACATTAGCTGAGTTTCTGGATTAGTAGTCTAGTGATGATACCAATAAGCCATCACCTCCCAAATTTTCTTCAAAATGGTGCCGGGGAGCAAGGCCAGGGAGGCTTTTGATGTTGAGGATGAGAATTTAATGATGGCACCAGTGCAGACAGTGGGTGGGTACCTTTGCTGGTTTGCCTTTCCCAATCCCGAGGGACACTGAAGCCAACCATAAAGCCAGCCGCATCGGATAATGCTACACAGAATGGCAGCTAAGTCTGAAACAGCCCTGGTCTGTACGTCTCAATCACAACCTGTGTCAGGCAATTTTCCCAACGGGTCAGCAGGGCACTTTGAAAAATGTTGCAATGTGCCCTAATTTACTGCGATGAATGCTGATTGCTTGAAATATCAGCACTTTGAGTCTCCGACTACAAGTTATGAAGAATAAGTTGTTATCCACTGAAGTAAGAAATTAGCTGTCAATCCTAATTCACTCAAAAGACTTTCTGTCTTAAGTACACAGATCCCTAATCTGTACAGCCCACTAAATGCTGAAGCACCTCACAATATATTTTTCATGATTTAAGGCTGGTTGGCAGGCTGGTATTTTTGCGCACATTTCCAAAGGGCAGACGGTACTGCCGGAGTGGTCTGACAGGTCAAGTGTTTGAACACTCCACTTCCAAAGTAGGTCACGTCATAAGTGGTGGTGTTGCGAGCTGGGTTGTCAGGTTGTCTCATTTGTCACAGTTGGCTGAGTTTATCAACTCTAGACTGGAACAGAATCTAAGCCAAATGAATAAAAACAGAAGGTGGGGTGGTGGGAGATACCGGTGGTGCAGGATATCAGAAACAAGAACAGAAACGCATGTCTGCAGCGTCTGGGAGGGTGAGTGGAAAAAAATCCAAGTCATCGAGGATCAAACTGTACAACAGTGCGAAATACGCAAGAGTGAAAGTGGCCAAAAATGACTGGCCCGGATGGGGCACTCCATGGCGGGTGGGATGGGAAAAAGGACGGCACGGTGGCACAGTGGTTAGCATTGCTGCCTCACAGCGCCAGGGACCCGGGTTCAATTCCAGCCTTGAGTGACTGTCTGTGTGGAGTTTGCACATTCTCCACGTGTCCACGTGGGTTTTCTCCGGGTGCTCCGGTTTCCTTCCACAGACCAAAGATGTGCGGGTTAGGTTGACTGGCCATGCTAAATTGACCCTAGTGTCAGGGGGATTAGCAGGGTAAATACGAAGGGTTACGCCACCCTCCGGTGCCTGTTTGGGTAACACTGAGGGCGAATTTAGCATGGCCAATGCACCTAAAAGCACATCTTTCGGACTGTGGGAGGAAACCAGAACACCTGGAGGAAAGCCCACGCAGACACGGGAATAGGGCTTGGGTGGGAATGTGGTCGGTGCAGACGCAATGGGCCGAATGGCCTCCTTCTGCACTGTAGGAATTCTCTGAATTCCTCCCATATTCTTTAACGTTCATAAATAGTGGAAGAGCTTGACATTTCCATGCTGGTTTACACAGAGCCGAGGGGGACACGGTCAGAGGAGCTTTTGAAAGTGAAATATCTCCTGGTATTTCCACAGAGAACCATAAACTTCTGATATTTTCAACAAAGAGAAAGCCTGCTGATTGCTGCATTGTATCAGGAACAGACTGACACCAACTCTCAGCTGCTTAACGTTCAACGTACTGATTGGACCACTGCCCCGGGCTCTGGTAGAACTGTTCACTCATTAACTAATAATCAGTCAAAGTAAGAAATAACAAAATAAAAAAAATTCACCAAGTGTGCCTCATTCTTCTTTTTTAACTGGTTCACTTGGTGTGAGGGTCCAACCCTAATCATCTGTGTTTGGCTAGATTAATAATTAGCTCGCTCGCACGGTCTCCCACTGAAAGTTAAAATTCCTCCCTTACCTCATTAAATCAATCATGATTCACCTTAGAGTCTTCTAAGCCTCTGCTTCTTTGCAAATATTTGATTATTCGGAACGTTCGAGTTCCTTTGCCATCCTTGTGTTTGGAGGAACTGGAGGGGTGGGGGGAGGGGACCCTTCCCACTTTGTTGTGAGCGAGGGGAATTATAACTCTGGGTGAAATTGGAAGGGAGCTGCACACTGACAGATGTTAAATTAGCTGCCGTTATCGTTCCCAGATGGGGACAGCAGCAATCACTGTTTAAGCAACAAAATTCCAGCCAATACAGAAGTAGGGAAAGTTTGTATTTGCAACAATGGTAGAGAGAGAGAGGAATCTCAAATAAACACTTGCATTCCTAATGTCACCGGGGCCATTTCAAACTGCACTCCTCACAAATACAACAGGAATAGGAATCCCTGTATGGTGTGAGTGTATGTGCATACTCAGTGCATGTGTGTGTGTGTGTGTGTGTGCAGTGCATGCGTAGGTGTAGACTGTGTGTGTGTGTGTGCGTGTATGTGTGTGTCTGTCTGTGTGTGCAGTGAGTGTAGATGTGTAGACCATGCATGTGTAGGTGTGTGTGCAGTGCGTGTGTAGACTGTGTGCGTGTGTGCGTGTGTATGTCTGTGTGTGCAGTGAGTGTGTAGATGTGTAGACCGTGCTTGTGTGAGTGTGTAGTGCATGTGTAGGTGCGTAGACTGTGTGTGTGTGTGTGTGTGTGTGTGTGTGTGTGTGTGTGTGTGTGAATTGCCTGGTGACACTTGCTGCCTCCGCTGATGTGTAAAAATTGAGTGGGAGCTTGCAATGGTTTGAGTTAACACTGCCAGTGGAGCAAATTACAGGGAGGAAAACATTTTTGATTCCTATTGCAATACCCTTTAAAACCCATCTCAGGGCATTCCTGGCTTGGGTCACTGTCTGTGCGGAGTCTGCACGTTCTCCCTGTGTCTGTGTGGGTTTCCTCTGGATGCCCTGGTTTCCTCCCACAGCCCGAAAGACGTGCTGGTTAGATGCATTGACCATGCTAAATTCTCCCTCAGTGTACCCGAACAGGCACTGGAGTGTGGCGACAAGGGGATTTTCACAGTAACTTCATTGCAGTGTTAATGTAAGCCTATTTGTGACACTAATAAATAAACTTAAAACTTTAAATTACAAAAAAGCACTTAATCGGCTATAAAGCAGGTTGGGATGTACAGAGCTTGTGAAAGGCACGATATAATTGTAGTGTTAATGTAAGCCTACTCATGACACAAATAAATAAACTTTAAAAAATGTGGCATGAGGGAACTTTAACAAATGTATGTTCAGCATGGGCAACCTTGTGAAGGGTTTGTAATTCAATGCAATAAATCCTGTTTTATTTCAGTGTTACACTGACAATTTTAAGTTGCATCTATTTTTATTATTCGCCAATAAAATAACTTGGTCGGACAGCACAGAGGCATAAGAAGCACTTGCTTGTTGCTACAGCTGGATAGGAACGACCTCACTCGGAAAGTAGGCATTACTGATTAAGTACAAGTTAAGATTTATGGTGATGTTTCGCAGTCAAAATTAGTCTCACTTGGGATTCAAAACTGTGGATCTCCTCACTTCCGCCGACAGTTCGAAGGCCTTTACAACCCAACACTGGCGTAACCTCATCATTACTTATTTAATTCTCTCAGCTTCTCTCCCATTCTTTTCAATCCTCAAGGTGTCCTGTTCTAGGAGATGACCCTTCGTCTTAATTTCTCAAAAATAACCTATCTAAAGAATACAAAAAAAAAATAGCCTTGGCCCCATTTCCACACAACGATTTATCTGAATTACAGCACCAAAACATCACAGGGATGATTTATGCCCTTCCTGGGATCAAGGCACTTTGCTTTCTTTACACGGACGACCTTGTGGATGATGGGCGGAGAAATGGTTGGGGAGGAGCATTCCTCGTTTGTACATCGTCAAGGACATAGAATCATAGAATCCTACAGTGCAGAAGGAGGCCATCTGGCCCATCGAGTCTGCACCCACCACAATCCCACCCCAGGCTCTATCCCCATAACCCCACGTATTTACCCTAGCTAATCCCCATAACACTAAGGGGCAATTTATCATGGCCAATCAACCTAACACGCACATCTTTGGACTGTGGAAGGAAACCGGAGCACCCGGAGGAAACCCGCACAGACACAGGGAGAACGTGCAAACTCCACACAGACAGTGACCCAAGCCGGGAATCGAATCCGGGTCTCTGGCACTGTGAGGCAGCAATTGCAAGGATGCAATTGTTTCTTCTGAATCTGGACAATTTGAAAGCTTGGGCTCCTCAAACATTGAAGGACCATCAAGAAGCCTGGTTATACTCAGGTTTGTGTGACTGTTTTAACCCAACCACAAACTAGCACTTCGCCAATGGCTGATCAGATGTCAGCTAATTAAGTGTCAGAAATATTCCATTCAGTCTTCAGTTCTTGATTTGACTTTGTTAGTTTCCCGATTAAAAAAAGGGATCTAAATCAGGACCAGGCAAAGAAAGTTTTAATGTAAAAACGATCAAGGGTGGAATTTTCCCGTCCCGCCCGTCATGGGAATCGTAGCGGGCGGGGGGAGGGTGGATCATTCAAAGGTCCATTGACCTCAGGTGGGATTTTCCAGTTTTGGGGCGAATGTGGCTGGAAAATCCCACCCCTAAGTGTTTCTTTTATGTCAATCCAGGCTGTGAAATATTCATATTTTACAATGGCATGTTAAAATGGAATGAAAGGAGGAACTTGTCCTTCCTCATGCCCACTGCCGCTGTGAGGATGCAGAAGTTGGCGCTCAAATCTCTATTCACTTCAGCGGGACCGGAAAGTCCCACCGGCGTGAAATGGCCAGAAAATTCAACCCCATCACCTTTCACCTGAGATATATTAAATATCTCATTCATTCCCACTGGAAAGTCATTAAAAGCCCAATTAACAACAGGACAAAAGGCAAGCTGGATTGTTACTGAAGGAGCTTACAGGGTGGGTATTGGGAAAGGAAGAACTAGATACAGATGGTATAGATTTATCTGCAAAGGAAAATTGGATTGCAGTCAGTGCAATTGTTCCTGCTCTTGCTTGGTGCAAGATGATAAGTTATATCCTTCGGAATCAAACCCACCCTTGAAAATAATTCAGACTAAGATTAATAGCATTATCAGACATTATCCTTCAATCAGACTGGAAGCATCAATGGATTTATAGAAGCTATTTTATTCAGGGATTGCACCACAATTAAGATGAATCTGTTCTTCCCAACATGATGCTTCAAGTGGAATAACAATCAAGAATAAAGGGTCTGATTGATATTCACCCTCTCCACTCCCCGGCCCCCTCAAACCAGGACACTGAGCACAATTACACCATTACTCCCACTTTTCCCCCACACACCACAACTGCTCTCCAACTCCAGCCTGAACACAATCACATTCCTGGGACTGAACCTCCTGACAGACTCCCTGAACTGTCAGCAGATCCATGTCACCAGGCTTACCCCAATTCCCAGGAGGCTTTGCGGCACAGTGGTAGCGTCCCGACCTCTACACCAGAGGTCCCGGATTCGAGTCCTACGTCAGGACTTGTTGGCCACGGAAGGAACGTTCCTAACGGGGTTCAACAGACTGACAATCAGCTCAGGAATCCTTCTATCACTTCCCCACTATTCTCCAAATGGAAGAAAATCGTTCATGTCTCGGCGCCACTGCAAGCGAGGACGGAGAATTTGGCGCTCAGCCAAATCTCCGTTCACTGCGGCGGAACCGGAAAATTCTGTCGGCGTGAACAGCCGGAAAATTCCGCCCAAGATGTGTGGAACCTCCCCACTCCTTATTCAACGCCAACTACTGGCCAAATCCGTTCAACCGTGGTCACAGGCCTCGCTTTGGACCTTGACCTTTCACCTTTGATCATTTCTTCCTTCCCCCTTCTCACAACGTGGCACTTGCAGAGAAAAGCTCGGAATGGAGTGGCAACATCTCAAACCACGGGAACATTTCCTCTTACTGTACTGTACACTCAGTAAGGACAAATGGAAAGAATATGAGAACCAAATCAGGTGGACCAGACAGGAAGGATGGTGAGATCAGTGTTTTGGGCTTACTGAATGCCTGTAATTATTAAGAACATCTCCTTCAAACGCCCAGGGATGTTTCATTCATCAACCATTGCTCGCACACGCTGACCCTCCAAGACAGAGATAGGAGGCTGGCGAACGTTTTGTATTCCAGCATGATGGATGAGTTGTGGATGAATGTTGTAGTGACGTTGGACTGATTTGCAGCCAAGGAAGACAAAGAGAGACAAAAATCAATCTCTGCCAGAATCCCTGCTCATAATAATTCCACCTGTGTTGTCTAGAATGGCGCAGAATGAAAAGACTTTCATCCTTCTCATCACTGCCACTGACAAGGGATGTAAATTTTAATGAAACCGTGAGCCTAAAATTTCAGAGCTTTAAGTGGCAAAGAACAGATGGCAAAGTATTCAGCATTGCCGGGATAAATGCCCAGTGTGTGACAAGAGACCATTCCGTCCGGTGGGCTACAGCTACTGTAGCTATCAGCCAGTCGCCAACACTAGATAAAAATAATTGCGCTTCTAAACCCCCTTTCACAAACTCAGGCCGTCCCAGAAGGTTTTACTGTCAATCCAAAACATTTAAGGTGTAGAGACTGCTGTATTTCACAACTGATACACAGCAAACTCCCACAAACAACAAGGTGATAGTGACCAGATCATCTCTTTCAGGAATGTTCGTTGAGGGATGCAAATTGGCTGGAACACCAGGAAGAGCATCCCTCCTTTTTTAAAAATTTGAACTTGGAATCTGGGTATCACTGGCAAGACCATCACTTATCGCCCATCCCTAACTGCCCTTGCACAGGTGGAGGTGAG
Source organism: Mustelus asterias (assembly GCF_964213995.1). Classification (NCBI taxonomy): domain Eukaryota; kingdom Metazoa; phylum Chordata; class Chondrichthyes; order Carcharhiniformes; family Triakidae; genus Mustelus; species Mustelus asterias. The sequence continues at coordinate 55,070,089 of NC_135823.1, read as the reverse complement.
CAGTCCAAAGGTGTGCGGGTTAGGTGCATCAGCCATGATGAATTGCCCCTTCGAGTCTCAGGCGGTGTAGGTTAGAGGGATTAAGACCATAAGACCATAAGACATAGGAGCGGAAGTAAGGCCATTCGGCCCATCGAGTCCACTCCACCATTCAATCATGGTTGATTTCAACTCCATTTACCCGCTCTCTCCCCATAGCCCTTAATTCCTCGAGAAATCAAGAATTTATCAATTTCTGTCTTGAAGACGCTCAACGTCTCGGCCTCCACAGCCCTCTGTGGCAATGAATTCCACAGACCCACCACTCTCTGGCTGAAGAAATTTCTCCTCATCTCTGTTCTAAAGTGACTCCCTTTTATTCTAAGGCTGTGCCCCCGCGTCCTAGTCTCCCCTGTTAATGGAAACAACTTCCCTACGTCCATCCTATCTAAGCCGTTCATTATCTTGTAAGTTTCTATCAGATCTCCCCTCAACCTCCTAAACTCCAATGAATATAATCCCACGATCCTCAGACGTTCATCGTATGTCAGGCCTACCATTCCTGGGATCATCCGTGTGAATCTCCGCTGGACCCGCTCCAGTGCCAGTATGTCCTTCCTGAGGTGTGGGGCCCAAAATTGCTCACAGTACTCCAAATGGGGCCTAACCAGTGCTTTATAAAGCCTCAGAAGTACATCCCTGCTTTTGTATTCCAAGCCTCTTGAGATAAATGACAACATTACATTTGCTTTCTTAATTACGGACTCAACCTGCAAGTTTACCTTTAGAGAATCCTGGACTAGGACTCCCAAGTCCCTTTGCACTTTAGCATTATGAATTTTGGCACCGTTTAGAAAATAGTCCATGCCTCTATTCTTTTTTCCAAAGTGTACGACCTCGCACTTGCCCACGTTGAATTTCATCAGCCACTTCTTGGACCACTCTCCTAAACTGTCTAAATCTTTCTGCAGCCTCCCCACCTCCTCAATACTACCTGCCCCTCCACCTATCTTTGTATCATCGGCAAACTTGGCCAGAATGCTCCCAGTCCCGTCATCTAGATCGTTAATATATAAAGAGAACAGCTGTGGCCCCAACACTGAACCTTGCGGGACACCACTTGTCACCGGTTGCCATTCTGAGAAAGAACCTTTTATCCCAACTCTCTGCCTTCTGTCTGACAGCCAATCGTCAATCCATGTTAGTACCTTGCCTCGAATACCATGGGCCCTTATTTTACTCAGCAGTCTCCCGTGAGGCACCTTGTCAAAGGCCTTTTGGAAGTCAAGATAGATAACATCCATTGGCTCTCCTTGGTCTAACCTATTTGTTATCTCTTCAAAGAACTCTAACAGGATTAACGAGATGAATATGTTAGGTTACGTAGATGAGGCCTACATGGATTGTTGTCGGTGCAGACTCAATGGGCCGAATGGCCTCCTTCTGCACCGTCGGGTTTCTATGGCTTCTATGATTTCTGTCTTCTTAAACCGCTGCGGTCCCTGAGGTTTAGGTAGACCCACAGTGCTGTTAGGGAGGGAGTTTCAGTGACCCGGTTACAGTGAAGGAACAGCGATATCTTTGCAAGTCAGGATCATAGAACTGTAGCATCCCTACAGTGCAGAAGAGGCCATTCGGCCCATCGGGTCTGCATCGGCTCTCCAACACAGCATCCCACCCGGCCTTAACCCTCGGCTTAGCCCCATAACCACGCACACTTCCCATGGCTAATCCACCTAACCTATACATCTTGGGACACTAAGGGACAATTTCCCACGGTTAAACTACCTAACCTGCACATCTTTGAACTGTGGGAGGAAACCAGAGCACCCAGAGGAAACTCACACAGACATGAGGAGAACGTGCAAACTCCAAACAGGAATTGAACCCGGGTCCCTGGTGCTGTGAGGCAGCAGTGCTAACCACTGTGCCATCCATGATGGTGTGAAGGTTTAAAGGGAACTTGCAGGTGGTGATGTTCCCACTCATCTACTGCCCATTCTACATGGTGGAGGTTGCAGAGTTAGAGGGCGCTGTCGAAGGATAGGGTTGCTGCAATGTATTTTGGAGATGGTACACACTGCTGACTACAATGTCTCGCATCGCAACACACCTCACGCGATTAATTACTTTTGCAGGCAATGACTTGTTGCTTGGGCCAACGTTGCAGCTACTTTGAGCCAGCAACTCACTCCATGCGATAGCCAGTAATCGCTGAAGGCACTGGATACAGCAAAGGCATCCTGACAAGATCCCAGCTGTAACGTTGAGGACTTGGGCTCCAGATCTAGCCGTGTCCCTAGCCAAGCTGTTGCAGCTACAATACAGGCACCTTCCCAGTAAAATGGAAAACTGCCCAGGTGCCTCCTGACCATTAACAGCAGAACAACTCCAACGTGGCCAATTACAGCTCCATCAGCCTACTCACAATTATCAGCAAAGTGCTGGAAGGTGTTAACAACACTGCTATCAAGCAGCACTTACACGGCAATCATCTGTTCACGGATGCTGAGTTTTCATTCTGCCAGGGCCGTCTGGCTCCAGACCGCATTACTGTCTGGGTCCAAGCATGTACCAAAGAACTGAATTTCAGGGTCAGAATCGACCCTGTTGATCAAACGTGGCATCAATGAGCCTCGGTAAAATTAAATGAGCAACGAGGATCAAGGGGAAAGCTCTCCACTGGCTGCAGTCATACCTGGCATAAAGGAAGGTGGTCATGATGGTTGAAGGTCAATCATCTCAGTCCCATGTTATAAAGGGAAGATTGATCCCTACTCTGAGAACCAATACCTAACCACTCAGAGAGGAGTACCTCGCTTTACAATCTGTGAAAAGTGTGTGAGAAATAGTACGGTCTGTCCTTCAGCAACTGTTGTGATTAAATCAAAATAACTACCTGACTCTCTCTGTAAAATCAACAAATAACACTTTATTTATCTAACAGCGAACAGGTTAACTAAACTATTAACAAACTGAATAAAACACTGTTCTAATAGGATGCTGTTCAGATAAATACAGTTCCCACTTATTAACAAAAAAAAAGAATCTTATTTCGCACTCTCAAAATACAACCAGGTTTTACCTTCCGGAATCTTCTGTCTTCTTTGCTACCTTCACTATCGAGATGAGCCATTCTTTTGGTACCTTTTCTATTCAGATGAGGCTTTGAGCTAAAAGCTATTTGCCTTGGCAGAGAGAGCAGTTGCTGGCTGTCTCTCTGGATCTGAGAGCTCTCTGTTATACCCCAGATGACATACCAACATCCCCACAATAGGATTGGTTCTCAGGTTACCAAAACATCAAATTTAAATCTAATGGGCTGCCTTTAGCTAAGTGCCTAGTTTAAACTGACTGGGCAAAATTCAAAACCAGCCTGTTGTCTTGGCAACACTACTGCCTGGCCTCGCGATGCAATGTTTCAGTCTGTGTGCTGCATATGCATCTGCATCTCTTTTTTATTAAACTCTAAGTACAGAAAAAAACCATCCTTTTAATAGAGAATTTTAGTAACACCACCTTCCCAGCACCCAGGACATTGGGGGTTACTCAGGGTTGTCTTTCTAAGTGGTTCTGGCAGAACTGATACTGAGAACTGGTGAGCAGGTTATTGCTGTGTAATTGGTGCTTGATTGCATTGAAGATGACACCTTCCATCATGTTACTGATGACTAAGATAAGGTGATGGGGCAGTAAGTGGCCAGTATTCGCTGCTCCCAATGCGGTCTCCTCTACATTGGGGAGACTAAACACAGACTGGGTCACCATGTTGCAGAACACCTTTGCTCAGTCCACAAGCAGGAACCCTGACCTCCCTGTCACTTGCCACCTCACCCTCTTGATCTTGTGCCCATCTGTCTGTCCTTGGCCTATTGCAAATTTCCAGTGAAGCCCGACGCCAACTGGCAGAACAGCTCCGCATCTTCCAATTCCTCCCACAGTCCAAAGATGTGCGGGTTAGGTTGGTTGGCCGTGCTAAATTGACCCTTAGTGTCAGGGGGATTAGAAGGGTAAGTATATGGATTACAGGGATAGGACCTTGGTGGGATTGTTGTCAGTGCAGGCTCAATGGACCAAATGGCCTCCATCTGCACTGTAGATTCTGTGATTCGATGAACCTGGAGCATCCGGAGGAAACCCACCCAGACATGGGGAGAATGTGCAGAGTCTGCACAGGCAATGACCCAAGCCGGGAATCGAACCTGGGTCCCTGGTGGTGTGAGGCAACAGTGTTAACCACCATGCTGCCCCATCGTGGATGGTGGGGACCTCGGGAGGAGGCTGAGATGGATCAGCCACTCAGCACATCTGGCTGAAGTTCGGCACAGACACTTGAGTCTTGTCTTTTGGACTCACATCCTGGGGTCACGTGCTGGGGTCTTCTATCATGGAGGAAGGCAGTGCTCATGGAGTCACCTTCTCCTCTTTAGCTTTGAGTTGGTCCAGCACCATCCACGGCTGATTATGTCCGACACTTTGTTGATTGTAAGCTCTGACGGTTCCACAATCCGTCATCCTAATGAGTGTGCTGTCTGTCTTGGGAGCTGGGGCCCAACTGCCCCTGACAGATAATTGGAAGACACCTTCATTACATCTCCAAACTAAACTCGTCTCTGCCAAAGCAGAATTTGAGAGATTGTTAACTGGACAGCATCCAAAGTCGGCTCGGAATTGCAGTGCCAAGAAAGGTGTCACATGTGGCTTTGTTCTGGGACATTTAATTCTCCAGTACCAACACTTCCATCTTGCAGCTGTGCTCCGAGAGAGGACCGCCAGCTGTGAGAGTCAAAATCCATTCCCTAAAATCATATCGCCAGATGTTGAACACTAAGTTAAACGTATGAGCAGCCATTTTCTTCTCACTGAGGACATTCCAGAAGAAACTGCAGGAAGGTAGGATGACCATTTTAAACATTTGCCACTTTTTCAAATTTATATTTCTTTGTTCACAGAGTGTCTACCCATTGTAATTTTTTTTGTTCATTCGTGGGACTTGGGCCTCACTGGCTGGCCAGCATTTATTACACATCCCTAGTTGCCTGAGGGCAGTTGAGAGTCAACCACATTGCTGTGGCTCTGGAGTCACATGTAGGCCAGACCAGGTAAGGACAGCAGATTTCCTCCCCTACAGGACATTAGTGAAAGAGATGGGTTTTTCCAACAATCGACAATGGTTTCAAGGTCATCAGTAGATTCTTAATTCCAGATTATTTTTTATTGAATTCAAATTCCACCATCTGCCGTGGCGGGATTCGAACCCGGGTCCCCAGAACGTTAGCTGAGTTTCTGGATTAATAGTCAAGCGCTAATACCACTAGGCCATTGCCTCCCTCACGTGGCGAATCTGTAAATGTCAACAGTGTGTCGTCTCTAAGACTGTCGCTTCAGACCCCTAAGGGTGAATTTTCCCGTCCCACCCGCCACGGGAATCGTAGCGGGTGGGGTCGGACTATAGGAAGGTCCGTTGACCTCGGGAAGAGTTTGTCAGTTTTGGGACAACCGTGGCCGAAATATCCCACCCCTGGGATTTACCAAGTTCAAAGTTCAATGCAGCACTGACGCTGTGCAGTTGGAGATACTAGGTGGGCTTTTCTGTTCTGAGGTTGCAGTCCGGTGGTAGGAGCGGACGTTGGAGCGACTTCCACTGGAGAACCGGGTGACCGGACACGCAGATCCTGCGCTGCCCGGCTCATTAACTGCGGATCCACAGGAAGCACGTCGAATCCCGTGGCAGGACGGGACGGAACCGGCAAATCCCACTGTCGCCTCATAGGCGCCAACACCCAGGCAGCCATTCACTCTTCCACTCTGCTCTTTGAGTCCTCCCCCCTGCCCATGCCTCCAGCCTTGGCTCAGCCTAACCCCTCCCCTCTGCCCAGCCTTGGCACAGCTTGTGCCATAGGCAGCCTATATCTCTCAGTGACGGTGTGAAAGGAAGGCAAACGCAGTGCCCACTAACCTGAAGAAGCAGGAAGGAGTCTCCCTCGCCAGGTGCACGCCACTCATGTACCGTCGGGAAAGTGAATGTGCGGACATTTCCGGCCATTCACGCTGGTGGGATTTTCCGGTCCCGTCGCAGCGAACGGAGACTTGGCTGAGCGCCGAATTCTCCGTCCTCGCTTGCAGTGGCGGCGGGGCATCCACGGCGGGAAAATCCCAGCCTACGTTCTGAATTCCCATTGGTGGAGCGTGTCATTTAAAGGGGGAACAAGATTGCAGTTTCGATGAGCGTGCACGAGATGCCAGCAGGGTTCTCGTCATAGCTCTGCCTTGAAATCCCAAGAACCAAATTGTAACCTAACTTCCCGACTTTGGAAAACTGAATTTTGGCCTCCTGCCAAACCTTGCTGCCCCGCACGCCACGATTCTCGCTGCCAGCTGGGGGAAGATTCCACCCACCATCTTTAAGATGAAATGTTCATTCCAAGTCCTATCTGGCCGCTCATACAAGTGCAAAAGATTCCATGACAATATTCCATGAACAAACAGGTGGCTTGGCCAACATTCTGCCCTCGATCAGCAGATTAACCGGCCGTTATTGCCGTCAGTCATTAAGCTGAGGTCTTGTCTGTCCTTCCAGACAAACACAAACCTGCCCACAGCACTGTTTTTGAAGAACAGCAGGGGGAGTTCTCCACGGTTTCCTGGCCAACGTTCATCCCTCAATCAACATCTCTACATTACCATGGCAACGGTCTCTATAGAGTATCGGGGGTAGTGGGAAAAGCCTGAGGCTTCTTGCACATGGCGCTCATTACCCTGGTTAAAGATCAGTGTTGCACACAATGACTTAAACATTCATGTATGAATGGGAGGGATGCCCATCTCCGGTCCTCCAGGGTGTCCTTTACCCAGGAGGGGTGGGATGCCATATCAAGATGGAGGCCAAACGAGGGTCTGAGCACTGGCCTGCTGGCTCTGTCCTATGAAGGACAACGTATCACTTCAATTCCTTCTCATGTTCACTGAGGCATCGATGACATAGGCTGCAGGCCTTGGTAGCGGATGAGGAGAAGAATTTATTGCAGGTTGGCCAATGGCCCAGAGGAGAAAGAGCTTAAGCAGCAGGGTCTCCGAAAGGTCAAGCAGCCTGTGAACATGGGCCACTGCAATGGCGTGCATTGGACCGATGGTGGGTGTATCCGCAGGAGTCGCTCTTATCTAGAGATGAGCGAAAGGCGATGCTAATGGCGCCCTCACATCTCCCAGGATGTGTTCACAGCTGTGAGCTTCTCTGGTATGAGCTGGGACTGGGGGGGACTCTGGAGAAAGTTGTGTGCAGCTCCCAGGCTGCAGTGTGTGAATGGCTGCCTGGGTGCCCTTTAGATACGGCAGCAGGATGGTCAACTCCTTGAGGTAATGGTGGGAGCGAGTTCAAAAGCGGACGGTCATTCACGTTCATCCGCTCTGCCGCCCAGCAGGAACCATGCCGATTATCCCACCCACCATTGCACTTAATCTCCAAAATGGAAAACTCCCCCCATTATCTAATTGTTGAGCCCAGATTGCAATGAACTGTTATACTGTAACTTGTAAATGCCAGCAATGAAACCAGCATTTTGTCATTAATACAGAGTGCTCAGTGATAGGCGGCATTAAATGCCACTCTGAAAGATTAAGTGTAATCTCTGCTCTGTACACCTTGTTAATGCTATAACTATATTCATAGAAACCCTACAGAAGGAGGCCATTCGGCCCATTGAGTCTGCACCAACCACAATCCCACCTGGGCCCTATCCCTGTAACCCCACATATTTACCCTGCTGATCCCTCTAATCTACGCATCCTGGGACACCAAGGGCAATTTGGCATGGCCAATGCACTTAACCCGCACATCTTTGGACTGTGGGAGGAAACCGGAGCACCCGGAGAAAACCCACGCAGACACGGGGAGAACATGCAAACTCCACACAGACAATGACCCAAGCCGGGAATCGAACCCGGGTCCCTGGAGCTGTGAGGCAGCAGTGCTAACCACTGTGCCGCCCATATTGATCTAAGTTCCATTAGTTACAGAATAGAAATGGGAGATAGAGTTGTACATTGCCGCCTGGTTTTTATAATGGGGGACAAAACCCAAGGCCAGCCTGATACCTGGACAGCAAGATGAAAACCTGCATTTATGTTCCTGTCATTTCAATGAGAAGTCCATTATCTCTTGATTTAGACTGGTGCCATTTTATGTCCGAATAAAGATCTGAGAGGCAGCTCAGAGGCATGGGCATGAGTGCAAGTTGTCCTTTAAATAAGAGAGGCTGGCAGCCTCGGTGAGCTGGCATACTATCCACTACACTTGTGGATCAAATCCAACCATGTGCCACAAAAGGTAATGGGATCTTTCTACACAAAGGCCTGTGCCAAGTTGCACCTTCCCAACCCTTTCCAGCTCAAGGCTGGCTTCCTCAGAGCTGCGGCCACAAGGCTGAAATCATAGGACCACATTGAGGCCGGGGTGGCACTGCGGAGGAGTAGGTCGTGTACAAGAACTTGACTGCTGCCTGAGCTGTTGGGCAAACCCTGGTTTGGCACTCAGTGCCCTGTCCTGTTTTTAGGACCAAAATGGCCACTTGCATTTCTACTTCTTGGCTCAAATGGCGAATTTTGACCCAACTGAGAGATTTTTCGTCTATTGGCTTGCACTATTACGAAAACGCAGCAGTCTCAAAAGATTATTATAGTTTATTTAGTCGTGTCACCAGTAGGCTTACATTAACACTGCAATGAAGTTACTGTGAAAATCCCCTAGTCGCCACACTCCGGCGCCTGTTCGGGTCCACTGAAGGAGAATTTATCATGGCCAATGCACCTAACCAGCAAGTCTTTTGAACTGTGGGAGGAAACCGGAACACCCGGGGGAAACCCACGCAGACACAGGGAGAACGTGCAAACTCCGCACAGACAGTGACCCAAGCTGGAAATCGAACCCAGGTCCCTGGCACTGTGAGGTAGCACCGTGCCATCCCCTATGCATGGAGATTGCGCTATGTACATTAGTCAATATTTTTCCAGGCATCCCATAAAGATCCCCGCCGTTGAAAGCCGGTGGTGAGTGAACAGTTGCCACCTGCAGCTGAAGCCTGAGCAACAAAGGCTGCCGCAATTATCCTATTATTTCAGCGGAGCATCAAGCAAATATGAAGAGATAGCGTTCGCCACAGGCAGCCTGTCAACGCAACTCATTCCCTTTAAGTCATCAGAATGAAGTCTTTCATCCCTTTTTAACCAGACTTAATTGCATAAATCCTGCTTGCCTTTTAAAAACAATGCACTGGGAAATGCTTCAGACACTATCAGCTGTTAAAAAAAAAAGGTTACTTTCTCTATTATCCATTTAAAAAGCCGTTGTTAGCTTCAGTCTACTTGAAGCTGGCGGCTCCGTTAATTGAATAATTTTTCGAGGCGCTGACATTTATTTTTGCGGCAAATTTCAACGCATGCCTGCAGTGCAGTTTAGAGAGTGATCTCTTTGAAATGCATGGAATTCTTAGACAGGATGACAGGGTGAATGTTAACAAGTTGTTTCCCCCCTGGTCAGAGAGTAATGGAGGCACAGTCTCAAGATAAGGATTTGGCCATTTAGGACTGAGATGAGGAGATTTCTTTTCACTCAGAACCCTTGGAATTCTCTACCCCAGTGGGTTGTGTTTAGACACTCATTGAGTCCACTGAAGACTGCAATCAATGGACTTTTGAACATTGGACCGAATACAGTACAGAAGGTCAATCGGCCCGTCGACCTCATTCCAGCCCTCTGAAGGTGCAATTTAGCTAGCCCCTTTCTCCCACACTTCTCTGTAGACTTCATAAAATTCTATAGTGCAGAAGGAGGCCATTCGGCCCATCGAGTCTGCAGCGACCACAATCCCACCCAGACCCTATCCCTATAATTCCATGCATTTACCCTAGCTAGTTCCCCTGACAGTAAGGGGCAATTTAGCATGGCCGATCTACCTAACCCGCACATCTTTGGACTGTGGGAGGAAACCGGAGCACCCGGAGGAAACCCACGCAGACACAAGGAGAACGTGCAAACTCCACACACACAGTGACCCAAGCCAGGAATCGAAGACCGGGTCCCTGGCGCTGTGAGGCAGCAGTGCTAACCACGATGCCACCGTGCCGCCCCGACTTGCTACAAGGGATGATGGTCGAGTGGTCTCATCGCTAGACTATTCATCCAGAAACTCAGCTACTGTTCTAGGGACCCGGGTTCGAATCCGGCCATGGCAGATGGTGGAATTTGAATTCAATATCTGGAATTAAGAATCTACTGATGACCATGAAATCATTGTCGATCGTTGGAAAAACCCAGATGGTTCACTAATGTCCTTTGGGGAACGAAATCTGCCGTCCTTACCTGGTCTGGTCTACATGTGACTCAAAAGCCATAACAATGTGGTTGACTCTCAACTGCCCTCTGAAATGGTCCAGCAAGCCACTCAGCTGCATCAATCACTTTAAGAGCAGCTCACCACCATCTTCTCAAGGGCAACTAGGGATGGATAATAAATGCTGGTCTAGCCAGCGATGCCCATGTCCCACAATTGAATAAAAAAAGAAAGGAGCATAGGCAGAGTTGAGTTTAGAAGAACAGCCCATGGCAGAATAGAGCTCTATAGGTCCATGGAGTTTATTCCAGATCCTGGGCCTGATTTTACCATTTTCATTCCAAGTGCTGAATCTGGGCGCAATTCAGATCCGACTTGGAAATCTGTTCTCAGGCGCCCCCATACACACTTAGCTTGAAAAAAGAATCGCAGGTCCGAATCGCGCTGTGGGCGGGGCTTAACGCGCCCGAAACGATTGGAGCTCTGAACTGCGCATGCGCAGTTAGAAACAAATTTGAAAAAGCACGCCCGTGTCAGATCGCTCCCGGGCCGCAGAAAGCGGAGAAAGCGGCCCGGGAGCGACGGCCCCCACAGATATCACTGTCCCCCTTATCCACCATCCCCCCCCCGCTACCCAGACCAATCGCGACCCCCTGCCCCCTTCCCCTCCACCGATCGCCCGCAGAGTGGCAGCGGACCCCCCTGCCACCCCATCCGCCCCACCAGAGATCGATCGGGCCTCCCCCCTACCCCGCCCAACCAGAGAGCGATTTGGCCTCACCTCCCCCCAGAGAATGATCTGGCCTCCCCTTCCCCAGAGGATGATCTGGCCTCACTACCGCCCCCCCCCTCTCCCAAGAGAATGATCTGGCTTCACTACCCCACCCCAACCAGACAACGATCGGCCCTCCCCCGCCCCAACCAGAGAATGATCTGACCTGTCTCCCTCACCCTCCTCACCACCGATCTGAGTCAAAGAGCTGTTGGAAGCTCTGAACTCACCTCTTCAGCAGCTGGAGCGCCCGATTCAGACTTTTATTCAGCAGGTTCATTTCGGCGCAATTCCGGATCGGCGAACGCGGCGGTAAAGGGGGAAATGCTAATAAACATGGGCGGGCAGTTCATTAATTCAATTTAAATGCATGCAAATGCATTTAAATCGCCATTTGGCCCATTTCGGGCGCGAATTGGATTGCGGCTATTCCCGTGTCTCGGTAAAGTGGCCATTTGCGTGGACGCGGGCGCGGATCGCGTTAATGGCCTCACACCCGACTTTACCATGTTTTTGCGTCCGGAAACGGGCATGACGGATGGTAAAATCAGACCCCCTATTTCTTATATTCCTCAGAGCAAGTTTTATAATGTTTGACCCCGCAAAGTGAAATCCCTCAGAAAAGTTAGTCAATTAGGCTAGAGTGTGTTGGCGAACTGACAGAGAGTTAAATATGGACGCTGCTATCAGTAGGTAAATGACCCAGCAATGTACGATGAGGAAAGTGTACCCTGTGGGTTGCAAATCATCTTGAATTGTTGGATGATTTACACTCCTCCATCATTAGTCGCTCAAAGATGGCTGCCCACCTTTGTACTCTGCATGAGTTTCACGAAATGAGCGCATTAGAGCTTTAATTACCAATTATACGCACCACAGAAAACTCAGGCATGCACGTAACAACATAAAGACCCTCTCGCAACTTAGTGCTCTCAGAAACTGTTGATATTGTAATTTTTCTTTCAATAATTGTCGGTCTGTGGGGTGTGTGGGTAGTGGGATGAGCTAATTTGCTCTTGCAGAGGCCAGCAGATTGGGCAGTATGGTGGCACAATGGTTGTCACTGCTGCCTCACAGAGCCAGGGAGAAATAGAGTCATAGAGGTTTACAGCATGGATACAGGCCCTTCAGCCCAACTTGTCCACGCCGCCCTTTTTTTTCTAAAACCCCTAAACTAATCCCAATTGCCCGCATTTGGCCCATATCCCTCCATACCCATTGTACCCATGTAACTATCTAAATGCTTTTTAAAAGATAAAATTGTACCCGCCTCTACTACTACCTCTGGCAGCTTGTTCCAGACACTCACCACCCTCTGTGTGAAAAAAATGCCCCTCTGGACACTTTTGTATCTCTCCCCTCTCACCTTAAACCTATGCCCTCTAGTTTTAGACTCCCCTACCTTTGGGAAAAGATATTGACTATCTACCTTGTCTATGCTCCTCATTATTTTATAGACCTCTATAAGGTCACCCCTCAGCCTCCTACGCTCCAGAGAAAAAAGTCCCAGTCTATTCAGTCTCTCCCTATAACTCAATCCATCAAGTCCCGGTATCATCCTAGTAATCCGGATTCAATTCCCAGCTTGGGTCACTGTCTGTGTGGAGTTTGCACGTTGTCTGTGTGGGTTTCCTCTGGGTACTCCGGTTTCCTCCTATAGTCCAAAGATGTGTGGGGGGTTCGGTGGATTGGCCATGTTAAATTGCCCCTTAGTGTCAGGAGGACTAGCCAGGGTAAATGCATGGGGTTATGGAGATAGGGTCTGGGTGGGATTGTGGTCGGTGCAGACTCGATGGGCCGATTGGCCTCCTTCTGCACTGCAAGATTCTACAAAGATTCTATAAGCAGAGAAGCGATGGACCAAAAGGCTTCCTTCTGTGCTGTAAATATTCTATGATTCCATACTTTCCCTTTGTCTCTACTTTTCTCTCTATCTTCATCTGAAATTTCTTCCTTTTTCATTTTATCTCTTTCTTTCTCTTTCTCTCTTAATCCGATCTTTCTTCCTTCCTCTATGTCTCTTCCTGTATCTGATTCAACTCTAATTCACTCGGTTTCCTTCTCTGTCATTTCTCCTTTCTATCTCAATCCTGAATTCTCATTGTTTATGGAGACAGATTGTAAATCCTGTCCCTTCATCAGGGATCCAGAAACCTTCACCACACAGTTATCAGTTCACACTTTGCAGCAATGTACGGCACAGAACTCACTGGAGTTTAGGAGAGTGAGAGGGGATCTCATAGAAACTTATAAAATTCTAACAGGGTTAGACAGGGTAGATTCAGAGAGAATATTCCTGATGGTGGGAAAGGGCAGAACTAGGGGTCATAGTTTGAGGATAAGGGGTAAACCTTTTAGAACAGAGGTGAGGAGAAATTTCTTCACCCAGAGAGTGGTGAAGGTGTGGAATTCACTACTACCAAATGGAGTTGAGGCCAAAACATTGTCTGATTTCAAGAAGAAATTATGATGTGTAGATGCCAGCGTTGGACTGGGGTGGGCACAGTAAGAACTCTCACAACACCAGGTTAAAATCCAACAGGTTTATTTGGAATCACAAGCTTTCGGAACACTGCTCCTTCCTCAGGTGAGTCACTCACTTGATGAAGGACCTGCGCTCCGAAAGCTCGTGATTCCAAATAAATCTGTTGGACTTTAACCAGCTGTTGTAAGAAGATATTAGAGATAGCTCTTGGGGCTAAAGGGATCAAGGGAAATGAGGCAGGATCAGGATATTGAATTTGATGATCAGCCATGGTCAAAATGAATGGCGGAGCAGGCGCGAAGGGCCGAATGGCCTCCTCCTGCTTCTAGTTTCTATGTTTCTATGTTTTCCAAGCAGATGGGTGAAGGGGGTAAGCATTTCCAACAATATTCCTCTCTGCTACATTTTAGACCATAAATTTAGCTGTAATCCACTCCCGTCACGATTGGGAAATTGTGAAAATTAAAGCATTGATCTGATATTCTTTCACCTCTTTGCTGCGATAGACACTAAAATAATTTTTTAAAATATCGATTTGACATTAAGGTCTCCATCCAAAGTTGTCACTTTTTCGATTGGAGAAGTCATTTCACAAGTCCTGCTTTGCAGATGCCTGAGCTCTGGATCTCTAAGTTAATGAAAATTAATTCGTCGCAAGCCGCAATATATCATTTTATATTTGCTCCAGGTGAAACTCATAACTGAGGATAAGCGAGCATTGCACAAGCGGTGAGCACATGAGCTTGCGGATCAGTACCTGGTGCTGCATCACTGCACATTCACGGAAACCAATCTAGCCTTTGCTGAAGATTAGGAGGATGAGGAGAATGGCTGCACCTAATCTAGCTGTGGATGATTCCAAAGGCAAACTCACAGATACAACACGCTAAAGCTCCTTACTGGCAAGTAGTCACTCAAGGAGTAATCTCCTCAGTAAGACTCGAACTGATCTACTTCCCATCCAAATAAGTTACATTCAACCACCGCCCATTGCTCAGGCAGTACTTGGGAAAGATTCTGCTTTAACCACTTACACCACCTCGGATCCCATCTTTTGTCTCTTTTCCCAGCAGTATCCCCATTTTCCTTGCCCTATCATCCCTTCCATTTTATTTAATTTATTAATAGGCTTACATTAACACTGCAATGAATTTACTGTGACAATCCCCGACTCGCCACACTCCGGCGCCTGTTTGGGTACACTGAGGGAGAATTTAGCATGGCCAATGCACCTATCAAGCACATCTTTCAGACTGTGGGAGGATACCGGAGCGCCGGAGGAAACCCAAGCAGACACGGGGAGAACATGCAGACTCCGCACAGGCAGTAGCCGGGAATCGAACCCAGATCCCTAGCGCTGTGAGGCAGCAGTGCTAACTGAAAGGCACTATGTAAATGCAAGTACCTAACTTTTTTTTAAAATGAATGCTCTGCTAAGGAGGAGGTCTTGTGGCGCAGTGGGTAGCACCCCTACCTCTGAGCCAGGAGCTCCGGGTTCAAGTCCTGCTCCAGGACTTGATGACAAAGGAAGGTGTGTATGGAATGTGGCCAAACAGGTTGGGCATTAATTTGTAAATCCTTCCAGAGTGTACATATTACAGGAGTGTGCATATTGCAGAGAAGGAGGTGCTGGGTGTCTTAAAAGCGCATCAAGGTAGATAAATCCCCGGGACCTGATGAAGTGTATCCCAGGACACTGTGGGAGGCTAGGGAGGAAATTGCGGGTCCCCTAGCCGAGATATTTGAATCATCAATTGTCACGGGTGAGGTGCCTGAAGATTGGAGAGTGGCAAATGTTGTGCCTTTGTTTAAAAAGGGCTGCAGGGAAAAGCCTGGGAACTACAGGCCATTGAGCCTCACATCTGTGGTGGGTAAATTCTTGGAAGGTATTTTGAGAGATAGGATCTACAGGCACTTAGAGACGCAAGTACTGATGAGGGACAGTCAGCATGGCTTTGTGAGTGGAAAATCATGTCTCACAAATTTGATTGAGTTTTTTGAAGGGGAACCAAGAAGGTAGATAAGGGCAGTGCAGTTGATGTTGTCTACATGGACTTTAGCAAGGCCTTTGACAAGGTACCGCATGGTAGGTTGTTGCATAAGGTTAAATCTCACGGGGTCCAGGGTGAGGTATCTAAATGGATACAAAATTGGCTTCTTGACAGAATAAGAGTTTTAACAACACCAGGTTAAAGTCCAACAGGTTTATTTGGTAGCAAATGTCATTAGCTTTCGGAGCGCTGCTCCTTCGTCAGATGGAGTGGATATCTGCTCTCAAACAGGGCATACAGAGACACAAAATCAAGTTACAGAATACTGATTAGAATGCGAATCTCTAGAGCCAACCAGGTCTTAAAGATACAGACAATGTGAGTGGAGGGAGCATTAAGCAAAAGTTAAAGAGATGTGTATTGTCTCCAGACAGGACAGCCAGTGAGATTCTGCAAGTCCAGGAGGCAAGCTGTGGGGGTTACAGATAGTGTGACATAAACCCAACATCCCGGTTTAGGCCGTCCTCATGTGTGCGGAACTTGGCTATCAGTTTCTGCTCAGCGACTCTGCGCTGTCGTGTGTCGTGAAGGCCGCCTTGGAGAATGCTTACCCAAAGATCAGAGGCTGAATGCCATCTCCACTTCTTGACAGAAGCCAGAGGGTGGTTGTAGAGAATTATTTTTCAAACTGGAGGACTGTGACCAGAGGTGTGCCTCAGGGATCAGTGCTGGATCCACTGTTACTTGTCATTTATATTAATGATTTGGATGAGAATATAGGAGGCATGGTTAGCAAGTTTGCAGATGGCACTAAGATTGGTGGCATAGTGGACAGTGAAGAAAGTTATCTCCAATTGCAACGAGATCTTGATCAATTGGGCCAGTGGGCTGATGAATGGCAGATGGAGTTTAATTTAGACAAATGCGAGGTGATGCATTTTGGTAGATTGAACCAGGGCAGGACTTTCTCAGTTAATGGTAGGGCGTTTTTACTAGGTTGCTACCGGGACTTGATGGATTGAGTTATAAGGAGAGGCTGGATAGACTGGGACTTTTTTCTCTGGAGCGTAGGCGGCTGAGGGGTGACCTTATACAGGTCTATAAAATAATGAGGGGCATAGACAAGGTAGATAGTCAATATCTTTTCCCAAAGGGAGTGGAGTCTAAAACTAGAGGGCATAGGTTTAAGGTGAGAGGGGAGAGATACAAAAGTGTCCAGAGGGGCAATTTCTTCACACAGAGGGTGGTGAGTGTCTGGAACAAGCTGCCAGAGGTAGTAGTAGAGGCGGGTACAATTTTGTCTTTTAAAAAGCATTTAGATAGTTACATGGGTACGATGGGTATAGAGGGATATGGGCCAAATGCGGGCAATTGGGATTAGCTTAGGGTTTTAAAAAAGGGCGGCATGGACAAGTTGGGCCGAAGGGCCTGTTTCCATGCTGTGAACCTCTATGACTCTATGGCTTACGCCAAAACAGATGGTAAGGATGGGACAGAGACTTGGCCAGCTGTGTGGTGGAAAGATATGCTCCAACTTGACTGACCCTGGCCGGAGTTGGCATACATGCATGAGGTCAGGGGTCAAGGTCGCTGGAGTCAGCACAGCATGGGACATTTGGGCCTAACGATTTTCTTAAAAAAGGGACTGACAGAATGTGACCGTCTCCTAATGCTGGCGTGACAACAGCACTCTCGGTGTACTGACGAGTCTTCTTCTGTTCACACCCATGTTCCGCACGGTCATTTTCATAAACTCGGCAGGGGAGACAAAAAGTTTAAATTTATTGCCGCTCGCCCTGGCCTGGGCTTGTTATCACGGCAACAAGATCGTTGGCCGCCTGATGAACTGCGCTGCAGGGGCTACGGATTGCTAATGCATCTGTTTAAATGCGTTCGCTGCTTTTACACTTCTGTACAGGGGGTTATAACAGTGGCAGGGTGAAGGACACAAACTGTGGTCACAGAGACAGAACTACATGCCGAGTGAAGTGAACACATCCTGTGCAAAAACCCTGTGAGCAATGGACCATGCTATGACTGACCATAACGCTACATTCTGCACCCTCTCCTTTCCTTCTCCCCTATGTACTCTATGAATGGTATACTTTGTCTGTAGAGCGCGCAAGAAACAATACTTTTCACTGTGTCCCAATGCACGTGACAATAAATCAAATCAAAATCAAATCAAAGCATCACAGTATGTGAGGGGGGAGGTCAAGGATGGACAGTCCAGCCAACTAAAGAAAATATGGTCAACTCAATGGCAGTTCTTTTTTTCCTTTATATTGTTCCCATTGGTGGAAAGATCCAAAATTAGAAGGCGCTGCATTCTAATTAACAAGAGAATCAAATGTTAAATGAGGGTGGCATAGTGGCAGAGTGGTTAGCACTGCTGCCTCACAGCGCCAGGGACCCGGGTTCGATTCCTGGCTTGGGTCACTGTCTGTGCAGAGTCTGCATGTTCTCCGTGTCTGCGTTGGTTTCCTCCGGGTGCTCCAGTTTCCTCCCACAGTCTGAAAGACGTGCTGGTTAGGTGCATTGGCCATGCGAAATTCTCACTCAGTGTACCCGAGTGTGACGACTAGGAGATTTTCACAGTAACTTCATTGCAGTGTTAATGTAAGCCTACTTGTGACATTAATAAATAAACTTAAACCTTTTTAGTCAGCAAGTGGTTATGATCAGGATTGCAGAGGGACCTGGGGGTACGTGTATACAAATCATTAACAGTGGCAGCGTGAAGATGTGTTTCTGTGATCGCAGCTCATGTCCTTTTCCCTGTCATTGTTATAATCCTGTACAACATTGTACAAGCAGCAAACGCATTTAAACAGACCCACTAACAATCTGTAGCCCCTGCAGCGCAGCACATCAGACTGCTGACTATCTCGTTGCCGTGACAGCAAGCCCAGGCCAGCAATAAATCCAAACTTCTTTTCTCCTTTGAGGAAGCGGTTAATAAGGCATACAGGACCCAGGGCTTTATTCATAGGTACGCAGATGACTGTGCAAAAGGTTATGTTAAACTCTTCTAAAGCGCTGGTTCACTCTCAAGTAGAGCACTGCGCCCAGTTCTGCGTGTCATATTTTTAGGATGGATGTGAAGGCTTTAGAGAAGGGGAGGAAAAGATTCACGGGAATGAGGGACTTCAGATATGTGGGTAGCCTGGAGAAGCTGTGAATCTTCGCCTCAGGGAAGTCTGAGAGGAGATTCGATCCAGGTGTTCAAAAGCCAAAAGGGGGCCAGACAGAATAGACAGAGATGCCGGAATTTTACCAGTACTCCCGCCCCATTCCAGGGGTGGGCGAGGCTCGGAAAATGGCATTCTCCATTGGCCTTGGGTGGGATCGTACGAACTTCGGGCAGATGTGCCGGGAAAATTCCACCCAGAGAAACGGATCCCCTGTGAAAGGTTTGAGGCTGTGTTTACCCCAGTCCAACGCCGGAATCTTCACATAAAGGTTCGAGGACCAGAGACCAATTCAAGGGGAATGGCAAAAGAAGGCAATGTGTGGGAAAACTTGTTTATACGCAGTGGCCTTTTGGCTAGGATCGGGTGTGGTATGGACGGCAGCCCATGGTCGGCCGCACTTGGTTGGGGTCATTGGGTTACACTGGAGCTTCATATGTTTCATATGAAGCAATTTTTTAAAGCGGCATCTCGGCCTTTTGGCTAAGATGCAAATGAGCTCAAGTCTTGGAGGAGGAACCTCCCCCTTCTCCAATCAGCTTGGCTCATGTAGATCAGGCCCAGGACAGGGTGGTTTGGTCGCTCGCCCTGTCTTGTCAGCCTGGATCTGAAATGTCTCAACTTGTTGAGACTCTGAATTGGATTTGATTTGATTGAATTGGAAAAGTAATAAAAAAGTGTTGAGGGTCTGATACGTGCTGCCTGAGCGTGTGGTGTCATAGAGTCATAGGGTCATCGTGGCGGCAGATTCAATCATGGCTTTCAAAAGGAAATTGAATAATCAAGTGAAGGGACAAATTTGCAAGGCAGAGGGACTAACTGAACTGAATGGACCTACCTTATATTAAGCTGATCTTTCTCTGCACCCTAGCTATGTCTGTAACACCACATTCTGCACTCTCTCCTTTCCTTCTACTCTGTGAATAGTATGTTTTGTTTGTATAGCATGCAAGAAACAATACTTTTCACTGTATCCCAATACATGTGACAACAACAAATCAAATCAAATCGGGGCGGCATGGTAGCACAGTGGTTGGCACTGCTAAAATTGCCCCTTAGTGTCCTGAGATGCGTAGGTTAGAGGGATTAGCAGGTGGATATGGGGGTAGGGCCTGGGTGGGATTGTGGTCGGTGCAGACTCGATGGGCCCAATGGCCTCTTTCTGCACTGTAGGATTTCTATGATTCTTTCTATGAAAAAGTGCAGAGAGTGGGAATGGGTTCGACAGGTTCAACCTCTGTGCTGTGGCCATTCTATGATTCTACTAGTCTACAATGGGTTAACCATGGTGTTGAATGATAAAACTACACTGGTAAGAAACCATGAAGCTATACCTTGCTGAATTCCTTTTCTATGAGGGTTTAATTTTATTTAATTCCAGATGAGGTTAATCCAGCAGATTTAATCAATTCAATGATTATTCTGAATAGATTCAGGAAGGAGAAATGCAGCCGTTTCATATCACTGATAACGGAATGCAAGGCTCACTTGCAATGAAGCCAAGGAATGGAAAAATACCTTTACGAAACCAAACTAAGAAACAGCAGCAGCGTTCGATTAGATGAGGGCAATGATAACATCCGTATTTGCATAAAAGATCCCTTTATGCAATTAATGATTAACATCAAAAGTAATTACTGTACATAGCTCTCTTGGGTTCATTATTTGCAGACTACAAGCTATAAAGGGATTATGTTTTATTGCTTCTGAACTCTCAATGCTTTCCTCTATGAAAGGGGCCAATGTCTTCACAGAAAAGTACATTTCAATGCCTTTTCTTTCCGCAGGAAGTCAGAATGTCACATGTCCCATTTTGCCACATCATGTCCAAACAGTTGCAAGGTCAGCTTGCCACAGGATTCATGTCGATGTGTCGCGTATTTGGCAAACCACATGAAAAAAAAAGGCTTTGCCAACTCACCTTCCATGAAGAAAGTGTTCCTGAAATTAAAGCTTTCTTCCTCAAACAGTATTGGTCTAATAAACCAGGAACCAAGACACATTTAGAGATATAGAGTCTTAGAGGTTTACAGCATGGATACAGGCCCTTCGGCCCAACTTGTCCATGCCACCCAGTTTTTACCACTCAGCTAATCCCAATTGCCTGCATTTGGCCCATATCCCTCTATACCTATTTTACCCATGTAAATGCTTTTTAAAAGACAAAATTGTACCCACCTCTACTACTACCTCTGGCAACTCACTCCAGACACTTACCACCCTCTGAGTGAAAAAACTGTCCCTCCAGACCCTTTTGTATCTCTCCCCTCTCACCATAAACCTTTGCCCTCTAGTTTTAGACTCCCCTACCTTTGGGGAAAGATATTGACTATCTAGCTGATCTATGCCCCTCATTATTTTATAGACCTCAATAAGATCAACCCTAAGCCTCCTACGCTCCAGATGAAAAAGTCCCAGTCTATCCAGTCTCTCCTTATAAGAAACCATCAAGTTCCGGTAGCATCCTAGTTCAATGTCAGGGCATCAGAGGGAGGAATATTCCTTAAATTCGGCAAAGGCCAATAGCAGGCGGGAAAAGCAATGCCAGCAACTTTCTCCACTGTATCGTTCGCGACAGAGAGACAAAAAAACAGCAAGGAGCGGGCCCCATGAGGTCACGCTGATGGGGCGGGCCCTGATTGAGTCAACCTGCTGAACATAGGTTTTCGAAGACCAGCATGCCATTTTTAAAGGCCGTCCCAGTGCACGCAGGATTCACTTGGGACCCCCCAAACTCATCCCATCCCATGCATCCCCCCGCCCTGCTTCACAGCTCCAGGGACCTGGGTTCGATTCCTGGTTTGGGTCACTGTCTGTGTGGAGTTTGCACATTCTCCTCGTGTCTGCGTGGGTTTCCTCCGGGTGCTCCGGTTTCCTCCCACAGTCCAAAGATGTGCAGGTTAGGTTGATTGGCCATGCTAAAAAAAATTGCCCTTAGTGTCCTAGTGTCCCCCAGGCATGACCCTCTGCCCACTAAGCAATGTACTGACCCAAGCTCTTCTGGGAGGGCTGCTCGCCAACGGCTCGCCTCAGGAGACCAGGCGGCTTTCAAGCTGGTCTGCCCTCACGCCGGCGTGAATGGACTTTGTTAAGGTGGGGAGGATTCAGGCATAGAGGCCTGATAATGATTTGCTAATGAGGATGGAAATGTCGGGAAACATGTTAAATTACAGGTGGAGGGTGGGGGGGGGGGGGGGGGGGGGGTGGGGGTTGTGGGTGGAACAACCACTTTAATGCCACTGTGAAACGTGATTTCGACACGGTGGCACAGTGGTTGCCACTGCTGCCTCACCGCGCCAGGGACCCAGTTCAATTCTGGCCTCTGGTCACTGTCTGTATGGAGTCTGCACATTCTCTCTGTGTCTGCGTGGGTTTCCTCTGGGTGCTCCAGTTTCCTCCCACAGTTCAAAGATGTGTGGGTTAGGTTGATTGGCCATGCTAAATTGCCCCTTAATGTCAGGGGGATTGGGAGGGTAAATAAGTGGGGTTAAGGGGATAGGACAGGACCTGGGTGGGATTGTTGTCGGTGCAAACTCGATGGGCCAAATGGCCTCCTTCTGCACTGTAGATTTTATGATTCAATGATCTCGAGAGATTTTCCCTCTGCCAAGCCGGTCCAACGGAAACAGGAGCAGAAAATCCTGGCCTTAGGTTGATAGGGCACAGGAGGAACTATTTAATTAAATCCATTAAACTCTGTTCCTTCCCATTGCCTGCAAACCTTTTCAAGTCCACATCTAATTCCTCATTACTGTGCTCGAGTGTTCGTTTTATTTGCTGTTTTCAACGTGGAGTGGGACTTGAACCCATTACCTTGTGACTCAAGAAGAAAAAGCGCTACTCAACAAGCCACGATGAATCCTGAAACAGCCAGACGTTGAGATCAAGTCATTAATACAATCCCCTTTAAAGCAGCTACGCATTAAATCTTGAGCCAAAGCTTTTACCTGCATGACTCGAGGCAGTCTAATTGTTATGCATAGTCAATGCCCATCATTGAGGCTATTAAGAGACCAGGCTCATTTTATAGGGTTCAACATCGCGGACCGAAGTAAAGGACTAATGTGTTCTTCAAGATTCTTGCAGAATCCCACTCACAGAAAAAGCACTTTAGCGGAAATTTGATTGGTAAATGACAACATTCCTCCCAATGCATCTGCGGTATTTAGGAAAATGCTAGCATCAGTTATCTGTGACGTGACAACATGACACTGAGAGAATCATAATTATTATTGGGCAGATTCAATGTACACTGATGGCAGGAAATTGTATTTGACAGTCAGTCAGAGTTAATTGTGATCACAACTTGTAGGATGACTCAGGGGAGGTTCCGGTGGATGCATTGCATTTGGATTTTCAAAAAGAATTCTATAATGTGCCACATAATTGGGCAACATGGGGTAGCACGTTGGCACAGTGGTTAGCATTGCTGCTTCACAGCTCCAGGGACCTGGGTTCGATTCCCGGCTTGGGTCACTGTCTGTGTGGAGTTTGCACATTCTCCTCGTGTCTGAGTGGGTTTCCTCCAGGTGCTCCGGTTTCCTCCCACAGTCCAAAGATGTACGGGTTAGGTTGATTGGCCATGCTAAAAAAAATTGCCCTTAGTGTTCTGAGATGCGTAGGTTAGAGGGATTAGTGGGTAAATATGTAGGGATATGGGGGAAGGGCCTGGGTGGGATTGTGGTTGGTGCAGACTCGATGGGCTGAATGGCCTCTTTCTGTACTGTAGGGTTTCTATGATTTCTATTAACATGGTGGCACGGTGGTTAGCATTGCTGCCTCACAGTGCCAGGGACCTGGGTTCAATTCCGGCCTTGGGTCACTGTCTGTGCGAAGTCTGCACGTTTTCCCCGCGTCTGCGTGGGTTTCCTCCGGGTGCTCCGGTTTCCTTCCACAGTCCAAAACACGTGCTGGTTAGGTGCATTGGCCATGCTAAATTCTCCCTCAGTTTACCCGAACAGACACCGGAGTGTGGCGACTAGGGGATTTTCACAGTAACTTCATTGCAGTGTTAATGTAAGACTACTTGTGACACTGATAGATGAAACATAAGAAGTTATTACACAAAATTAGGGCTCAGTGCAGTGAGGATGATATATCAGCATGGATTGAGGATTGGCGGAAAGCAGAGAGCAGGAATGGACAGGCCATTTTCAGGTTGGCAGGCTGTAACAAACAGAGCACAGCAAAGGCCAGTGCTTTAGTCTCAGCGACAGAATCGCCAATGAATTTGATGAGGGGAGCGAGTGTAATACCTCCAAGTGTGCTGACTGCACCATGTTAGGTGGAAGCTAAACTGTGAGGAGTGTGCAAGGAAGCTGCAAAAGTAATTAAATAGTGAGTGGGCAAGCAAGTGGCAGATCGAATATGATGTGGAGAAATGTGAAGTTTGATAGGATAACTAGAAAAGCAGGATAAAAGCAAATTACTGCAGATGCTGGAATCTGAAACCAAAAGGGAAAATGCTGGAAAATCTCAGCCGGTCTGGCAGCATCTGTAAGGAGAGAAAAGAGTTGACGTTTCGAGTCTAAACGACCCTTGTCAAAGCTTTGACAAAGGGTCGTCTGGACTAGAAAAGCAGGATATTTTTTAAATGGTGAGAGGTTGCAAAATGTTGGTATTCATAGGGATCTAAGACCCCTTGTATACAAGTCACAGAAAGTTAATAAACAGATACAGCAAGAAATTAGGAAAGCAAATAGTATGTTAGCTTGTAATACAAAGATGGTAGCCACGATGTGGAGGTGCCAGCGTTGGACTGGGGTGGGCACAGTAAGAAGTCTCACAACACCAGGTTAAAGTCCAATAGGTTTATTTGGTATCACAAGCTTTCAGAGCATTGCTCCATCATCAGGTGAGTGACTCTGAAAGCTCATGATTCCAAATAAACCTTTTAGACTTTAACCAGGTATTGTGACACTTCTTGCTATATTACAAAGTGTTTGAGGTCTTGGAGTCAGGGTCTTTTTAGTACAATTGTACAGGCTTTGGGTGAGACCACACCTGGAAGACTGTTGTGATTAAGTGGCCAATGGCCTAAATAACTAGGCCCAGTATTAAATTGGACACTTTAAATTAATCCACAGCTAAACAGCTTCTGCAGGCAAAAAGCCTGATCGAACTTGGACAGGACAAGGTTACCACAGGTCAAAAGCCAACAGGGACCAGTCCAGACATGTCTTGCATAACTGAACAGATTAACAATGGGAGCCTTGTTATGAACCAAAACCCATCTCAACCAGAACAATTGAAAAGACCTTGGGCAGAATGTTACGGCCGTTCACGCCAGCGGGATTTTCTGGTCCCAATGCAGTGAGCGGAGATTTGGCCATGCGCCAGATTCATCGTCCTCACCTGCAGCAGCGGTGGGGTGTGAATGGCCGGTAAGATTGCGCCTATTATGTTTGTGTATTCCTCAGTTTCAGCCGCAGTCCCTGCTATTAACCATATCCTGAGGAGAGATATGTACAATTATGATGACCTGGCCTCACCCCATTGGGTGCTGTGACACCCGCCCTGTCACCCCAAAAGCCAGAGAATATTCCAGAAGGGCTCAGAGAGGGGAACAGGAACGGACATCTTGAGACAAAGCCCAGCGGCCGGCCTGCTGCGACCTGCGACCCGAGATGACGGAAGGGGACGTGGGAGATCCACCTTCGCCCCAAGAAGAGCCTGAATTCATACGTTGACACAAGCTCAGTGAATTGGATCAACATTCCGGTCAAGTTCACCAAGTAAATGTGTTTTTCAGACAGTCAGCCTAGTCGGGGGAAAAGCTAACCTAATTTATTGAGGCAACACCATGTACGGTTTTGGACTCCTTACCTATGAAGGATATTCTTCCCTCACAGGAAGTGTATTGAAGGTTCACCTGATTGAATTCTGGAGTGAGGAGGCTGTCCTATGAGAGAGATGAGAGAATAGGACCGGAATTTTACCGGCATGCGTGCCCCGGAATCGAGGCGGGCGAGGCTCGCAGAATGGAATTCTCTGTTGGCCTCGAGCAAGATTTTACGAGCCTTGCCCGAGTGAGGTCGTAAAATCCCGGCCTAGGTCTATATTCCTGCCAGTTGGAAGAATGAGGGGTTATCTCATTTACTATTCTGAGAGGATTCGATCGGGTCGATGTGGGAGGAGCCCTCCTCTGATTGAGGGTCTAATGCAGTGGGGGAATTTCCTGGAGCCCCAGTATCCCAACTCTGACTTTGACACAAGGCTGGCTGCTGGGCTCCATCTTCTGAGGGGAATTCTGCAATCCACCTTTGGCTAAGATGCAAATGGGATCAAGCCTTGAAGGAGGTGCAATCCCTGCTCCAATCAGCTTGGATCATGTAGATCAAGCCCAAGGTAGGAAGGGGCTTGCCTGTCTTGTCAGCTTGGATATGGAATGTCTCACTTGTTGAGATTTTGAATAGGACTCCAACAGATTAATGATTGGGATAACAGGGGACGAGGGAATTGGTCAGCCTTTCGGACCCTTTTGGGGCAAGAGGTGTCCCTGACAGGCTGTGGAGGCAGAGACTGAAGCCATGAGGGCTGGCTGAAGGAAGGAGGAGGAGCCTGAAGCCATAAGGGTGGGGTGAAAGTAGGAGGAGCCAGGAGACATGAGGATGGGGTGAAGAAAGGGGAAGAGTTTGAAGACTTGAGGACAGGTTGGAGAAGTGGGAATGGGGGAGGCACGGAGCCAGGAGCCACGAAGAGCAGAAGGGGGAGAACAGTAGCAAGCAGAAGAAACAGGATCCTTGGAATTGCAAGCTGTAATCCGGTAAGAACAAGGGCCATAAATAGAACAGCCAAAGCCTTTGATGGTGTCCGGAGAATGAGGAAGGGTGATTGGAATAGGAATACAGCTACCAGAGACCATGAGGGAGCACCTGGAGAGCACCCCTATGTCCAATCAGCCACTATTAGGGACGATACCCTTCATGATCTCGATGACATAGAGAGATAAAGTAACTGACGTGTTTGAGATTAGCAATAACTAACAGTTGGTGCTACTGGACTCAAGGCATTCCTGCTCCTCTACAGTAAACACACTACCCTGGTGATTCAGAACCAGCAGTTGAGCTCACCAGCGATCTGGTATGTCTGGAGTGTTGGGTGACGCTTGTCCATTGTCAATAGCTCCTTGCTGCGAGTTAAGCCTTTTTTACAAATGTATATGTAATGCTGGTGGAACAAAGAATCATTGTTTTGGAACTTCTGCTCATGCTGTATGTTTAAATTGCTCCTCACCATAGAACGAGGAGGCACTGGGTCGGCCATTTTGAAATGAGATGAGGTAAAATGTTTTCACTTGTGGATCCTGGGAAATTTCTACCTCACAGAGCTGTGGATGCTCAGTCAATTCTGAACAGCAATCGATCGGATTTTGTATACTATGGGAAATCAAGGGACACGGGGATAATGTGCAGTTGAGGTACAGATCACCCGTGGTCTTGTTGAACAGTTGAGTAGCTCAAGGGCTGAATGCTTTGCTCCTGCTCTTACTTCTGAGCTTCTTAAACCAGATGGGGGCTGGAAAGTAGTACTAATTAACCAATCCAAAAATACACACCATAAACAGCTTCAGAACTGAAGATAAATCATAGAATCGCTACAGTGCAGAAGGAGGCCATTTGGCCCATCGCGTCTGCACCGACCACAATCCCATCCAGGCCCTATCCCCATAACTCCACTTATTTACCTTGCGAGTCCCACCTGACACTAAGGGGCAATTTACTATGGCCAAACAGCCTAATCTGCACATCTTTGGACTGTGGGAGGAAACCCATGCAGACACGGAGAGAATGTGCAAACTCCACACAGACAGTCACCGAAGGCCGGAATTGAATCCAGGTCCCTGGTGTTGTGAGGTAGAAGTGCTAACCACTGTGCCACCCTCAAATGATAGTTGTGAAAGACAGATTACTCCCAAATGCCTTGTACCCCAATGCCTTGGAGAATAGCTCATTTCTCCTCTGCAGCTATAAGGAGAACAGCAAAGCAAAGACAACAACTTGCATTCGTATAGCACCTTTAATGTAGTGAAGCAGCCCATGGAATGCCATAGAATTAGACAGAAATTCAACACTCAACCACATAAAGAGGCGATCAGATGGGCCAAGGAGGTTGGTTTTAAAGAACATCTTAAATGGAGGAAGATAAAGCGTTGGAGGATTTTAGAGAGACAACTGACCTGGAAATATATTGGCAGTTCCTTCGAAGTCACTGGGTCAACATCCTGGAATTCCCTCCCTAACGGCATTGTGGGTCAACCCGCAGCATCTGAACTGCAGCGATTCAAGAAGGCAGCTCACCACCACCTTCTCAAGGGCAACTAGGGATGGGCAATAAATGCTGGCCAGCGACGCCCATGTCCCATGAATGAATAAAAACAAAATTCCAGAGCCTTAGGGCGTGGGACGCTGAGGAAAGGTCACCAATGGTGGGGCAATAAAATCTGGATGCCCGAGAGATCGGAATGGGAGGAGGGCAGAGATTTGGGATGGAGGATGTCGCTGTGACAGGGAAAGGTGAAGAAGCCATCAAGGGATTTGAAAACAAGGTTGAGAATTTGAAAACTGAGGCATTGATGGACTGGGAGTCAGTGTACGTCAGTGAGCACATGCGGTAAGATACTTGGTAGTGTGGATGAACAGAGGGATTTGGGTGTCCATGTGCATGGATCCCTGAAAGTTGGCACCCAGGTTGATAGGGTTGTTAAGAAGGCGTACGGTGTGTTAGCTTTTATTGGTAGAGGGATTGAGTTTCGGAGCCAGGAGGTCATGTTGCAGCTGTACAAAACTCTGGTGCGGCCGCACTTGGGAGTATTGCGTACAGTTCTGGTCGCCGCATTATAGGAAGGATGTGGAAGTGTTGGAAAGGGTGCAGAGGAGATTTACCAGGATGTTGCCTGGTATGGTGGGAAAATCGTATGAGGAAAGGCTGAGGGGCTTGAGGTTGTTTTCGTTAGAGAGAAGAAGGTTAAGAGGTGACTTAATAGAGGCATACAAGATGATCAGAGGATTAGATAGGGTGGATAGTGAGAGCCTTTTTCCTCAGATGGTGATGGCTAACACTAGGGGACATAGCTTTAAATTGAGGGGTGATAGATATAGGACAGATGTTAGAGGTAGGTTCTTTACTCAGAGAGTAGTAAGGGCGTGGAATGCCCTGCCTGCAGCAGTAGTAGACTCGTCAACATTAAGAACATTCAAATGGTTATTGGATAAACATATGGATGATCTTGGAATAGTGTAGGTTAGATGGGTTTTAGATTGGTTTCACTGGTCGGCGCAACATCGAGGGCCGAAGGGCCTGTACTGCGCTGTAATGTTCTATGTTCTATGTAATGGTGAACAGGACTCAATGCGCAATTCCCACTAATTTCCTCTCATTGCGCAGTTACCACTGTGACATTGACCTCTGACTGACTGATATGATTTATAATTGTCACATGTATTGGGATACAGTGAAAAGTATTTTTTTTAATGCGCTGTTACAGCCGTTCACAGAGTAGAAGGAAAGGAGAGGGTGTAGAATATAGTGCCAAAAGAGAAAATGCTGGAAAATCTCGGCAGGTCTGGCAGCATCTGTAAGGAGAGAAAAGAGCTGACGTTTCGAGTCCAGATGACTCGAAAGCTTTGACAAAGGGCCATCTAGACTCAAAACGTCAGCTCTTTTCTCTCCTTACAGATGCCGTCAGACTTGCTGAGATTTTCCAGCATTTTCCCTTCTGGTTTCAGATTCCAGCATCAGCAGTAATTTGCTTTTATTTGTGCAGAATATAGTGTTACAGTCATGGCTAGGATGTAGAGAAAGATCAACTTAATATAAGGTAGGACCATTGAATTCAGTTAGAGAGGGTGCAGAATATAGAGTGGGATTCTCTGGCCGCACTCGCCCCAAAACCGGAAAATCCCGCCCGAGGTCAATGCACCTTTGCAAGGTCCGCCCCCCCCGCCCCCCCGGGATGGGAGAATTCCCCTCATAGTGTTGCAGCCACCTTTAGGATGAAGAGAAAGATCAGGCTACAGTTTTAAGAGCACAGAATGAGAGTAAAAGATTGAATTAGAGGGTATGCTAGGGAAAGCTCGCAAGAAGTTGCCTCGCTCCGGCGCCATCTTGAATCCAAGACCTGGACATTGATTTGAATATCTTCATGACAGTGATTGCCACGGAAAATAAATAAAGGGCCTCAAAATCCAGTGCTATTGTTACCTCAAAATTAATTCAGACTTGGGAGTAGTTGTTCCTGAGCCTCTTGCTGAAGATTAAAAAGAATGAAGATCTATGCTTCAGGATTTGAAGAGAAGAAGCAATTCCACATGTGCTGGCCTTGCTTTCATCACTTCAATATTCACTTTGATACTCACCTTCATCCTGCGGCAGAATGTATTCATCGTGTTCCAAAATCAAGAAAATCTATTCATATCCTAGCAACCTGTAACTACACTCACACAAAAGGCATTCAAGTCATTCTGCTGTGTTGTTGGCACGACAGGAAACTGTGGCAAGCGCAGGCGAAATGTTGATGCGATGCAACGCTTATGTGGAGTTCATCTCCCTGGAATAATGCTGAAGGATAAAATCCTGTCACGAAACTCACAGAAACACAGAAACGTGGAAAACTCGCAGCACGGGGTAAGGCCATTTGGTCCATCCCACCTGTGTCAGCCAACAAAAAGCAATCCAACCTTGTTCCATGTTCCCACTCTCAGTCCATAGCCCTGTATGTGATGACACTGGAATGAAGAGCTTGCCGTATGAGGAACGGTTGAGGACTCTGGGTCTGTACTTGTTGGAGTTTAGAAGGATGAGGGGGGATCTTATTGAAACTTACAGGATACTGCGAGGCCTGGATAGAGTGGACGTGGAGAGGATGTTTCCACTCGTAGGAAAAACTAGAACCAGAGGGCACAACCTCAGGCTAAAGGGATGAACCTTTAAAACAGAGATGAGGAGGAATTTCTTCAGCCAAAGAGTTGAAAATTGACTCAAACTCCCTCTAAGCTTTCTGCCAATTATTTTAAATTTACTCCCCCTGGTTATTAATCTTCACAAGAGAAGATTTGTTATATTCTGTCATGGGATGTGGGCATCACTGGCAAATGCCATCGCTGGCATTTGTTGCCCATCCCTACTTGTCCTTGAACTGAGTGGCTTGTTTGGCCACTTCAGAGGGCATTTCAGAGTCAACCACATTGCTGTGGCTCTGGAATCACATGTAGGCCAGACCAGGTACGGACGGCAGATTTCCCTTCCAAAAGAACATGAGTGAACCCGATGGGTTTCATAGTTATCATTCGACTTTTAATTCCAGATTTTTAATGAACTTGAATTCCACCACCAACTGCTGTGGTGAGACTCGAACCACTGTCCATGAGGGTCCTTGGATTACAGGTCCAGTGACAAAGAACAAAAAAAGTTACAGCACAGGAACAGGCCCTTCGGCCCTCCAAGCCTGCACCAACCATGCTGCCCAACTGAACTAAAACCCCCTACCCTTCTGGGGACCGTATCCCTCCATTCCCATCCTATTCATGTATTTGTCAAGATGCCCCTTAAAACTCACTATCGACAATACCACTACGCCAGCATTCTAATGTGAATTTAGGAACCGGAGTAGGCCATTCAGCCCTTCGAGCCTGCTTCACCATTCAGTAAGATCATGGCTGGTCGGTTTTGGCCTCAACTCCACTTTGCCATCTGCACCTACCCCCCCCACGCCCCCCCCTCCCCCACCCCCCGAACAACCCTCCGGCCCATCTTCAATTCTCTTGTCTTTCAGAAATCTGTAAACTCTGTCTTGAATAAAGTCAATGACCCAGCATCCACTGCTTTACTCTACAAATCATATCCTGATTTAAATAACCATACAGAGCAAGATTAATCAATTGTTCTATTTCTACAGCTACTAATGGCTGAGTTTCTGCCAATCTACATTCCACCACTATCACATCTCTACGCACAGTGGTTAGCACTGCTGCCTCACAGTGCCAGGGACCCAGGTTTAATTCTGGCGTTGGGTGACTGTCTGTGTGGAGTTTGCACATTCTCCCCATGTCCACGTGGGTTTCCTCCAGGTGCCCCGGTTTCCTCCCATAGACTGAAGATGAGGTTAGGTGGATTGGCCACGCACTTTAGTGTCTAAAGGTGTGTACGTTAGGGGGATTAGCCATGGTAAATGCACGGGGTTACAGGGATAGGGCAGAGGGGAGGGCCTGGATGGGATGGTCTTTTGGAGTGTCGATGCAGACTCGATAGGCTGAATGGCGTCTTTCTGCACTGTAGGGATTCTGTGGTCCTAGGCAGGGAGGCCTGCTCATCCTTTAGGAAAGGCAAATCTACCATCAGCCCAATTCCAACCAGTTCAACTGTATTTGCAAAGAACTAAACTGAATCATGGGCCTGGGTTTTCGCAGAGATGTGGAGGCTCCAAGGACCATCTGAAATGGCAGACAGAACCCAGATTTGGAAGTATCACCCCAATTTCGAACAGATTCTATCTTATTCCAGGGATCAGAGGGGAATGTGATGTGATCCCTGGAGTATTGTGTGCAGTTTTGGTGTCCTTATCTGAGGAAGGATGCCCTTGCTATAGAGGGAGTAAAGCGAAAGTTTACCAGGCTGATTCCTGGGATGGCAGGTCTGTCATATGAGGACAGACTAAGTTGGTTAGGATGATATTCATTGGAGTTTAGAAGAGTGAGAGGGGATCTCACAGAAACTTATAAAATTCTAACAGGGTTAGACAGGGTAGATTCAGAAAGAATGTTCCCGATGGTGAGGGAGTCCAGAACTAGGGGTCATAGTTTGAGGATAAAGGGTAAACCTTTTAGAACTGAGGTGGGGAGAAATTTCTTCACCCAGAGGGTGATGAATGTGTACAATTCACTACCGCAGAATGTAGTTGAGGCTAAAATGTTGTCTGATTTCAAGAATAAATTAGAGCTCTTGAGGCTAATGGGATCAAGGGATATGGGGGGCAAGGGGGAATCAGGATATTGAATTTGATGATCAGCCATGATCAAAATGAATGACGGAACAGGCTCGAAGGGCTGAATGGCCTACTCCTGCTTCTAGTTTCTATGTTTCTATGATCCCCACATTTGGGATACCCAAATTCAGCAGGACCTTTTGAAATGAATGCTGAATTCCAACAGATCCCATTTTCACTGCAGCAAAGGTCTTATCTCACTGTCTGGGAGCTATCAATCTCTATGGAAGTCATAATTGCTGTTGAAGGATAGATGGGACCTGTCAAACTGCCAAGTTGTCAAGCTATTTGTATAGCCAACACTTTAAAGAAAGGAAAAGTAATACTTACCTCTGTCTGTGAGAGTTGAAATAAAAATTCTAGCAGTTTCAATAGTTGTTTGTTGACATAACCCTAAGTGCTATCATCATAGATTTATTGACGGTTGGCTGCTTTCCACAGCCTATCATTATCACCGAATCACAGTTGTAAGTTGACAGCTCAAATAGGATTAGCTGTCTTTGATGTGGGGTTATGAATATAAGTCTGTTTGATAAGGGATTGAGTATTTAAGGACATTTAAGTGCTTTAAATGGGCTTTCACGAATGGCACTGTGTTTTATGCAGTGAACTCTGTAATAGATATTAAGAACTTTATTTTATTTCATCGCTGCTTGGCTCCTGAGATCTGCCCGAGATGGATACCGGGTGAGTTGGCATGGAGGGTGTAAGGACAAGGGGTGGGGAATGGGGCATGAGTTGGAATTAATTTTGCATAGGGTCTATAAGGGGTCATGGAGATGGGTGGGCACAGATGTTGGCATGGAGAATGAGAGGCCTTTGCGGGGGTTGGGTGAGAAGCATAGGCTGGAATGAGTTGGTATGCATGGGCATGGGGAGTGGGTGGGGAGTGACAGTGTGTGAGGGGGGGAGGGATAGAGGGTCTAACGTTTTAGAAAACAACTTGGATGAAACTGGAGAGAGCCAAGGCGAACCAAACCCTTTGAAACAGCCGCCTTGGCACTCAGCAATCCCTCTGGCCAACAATAATGTGCATCTGGGAGCAGCAGGCCCAACTCCATCCCTAACCCTAACCCAGTATCCTGCAACAAAGTTCCCGCCAATTGGGCAACATTTCCCAAAGCAGCTGCTGCAAGCTGGGAAACTTCCTGACTTGAGTCACCCAACCCAGGAGCGAAAGTCCAAGCCATAACGTCTGATACTGAAATGGATGAAGACAAAAAGTGTGCAGGGTGTTACTATATTATTGCAAAGGTAGAAGACGCGCTGCCACATTTGTTGATGAGAGGATAAGATGCTCTTTGTTGTATCTGTTTCTATTCATCTCCCATCTTATCTCGGTGTCCCTTCACCAAATTCCCTTTATGTACAAACTTTATTTCCCTCCTAAGAGTGCTTCAGGTACAAAGTCAGAATTCGGGATGTCAGTAGCCCTGACACTCCCATATTTATATCCAGGTGAGGCTCCCTGATTGGGCGGGCAATCATTAACTCAATCCAGGGAGCTCATATTCCAAGAGGCCAACCTCATGGGCCTCATTGAGGTCACTACATCCACACTCTTTCCTCCCCAGCTCTGTAATGCTTGTCCACTTACATCTACTGGGCTGAACACCTCCTCCAGGTGTCACTGTGTGATTTCCTCCTCCTCCTACAGGTACCATGCCCTGACATCCACTGGATCAGTCCATGATTAGGTTTAGCAAAGTACTGCAGTGGTTTGCTCTTGCCTTCTGCAGTGTGGCTGACCAGGAAACTCCCACTCGTATCAGGCATTTGGAAGCATTTACAAGCTTAACTATATTTTTATTCATTTGTGGGACATGGGCATCGTTGGCTGGCCAGTATTTATTGCCCATTCCTAGTTGCCCTTGGGGGGGTGCAGTTGAGAGTCAACCACATTGCTGTGGCTCCGGAGTCACATGTAGGCCAGACCAGGTAAGGACAGCAGATTTCCTTCCCTAAAAGACACTAATGAACCTGATGGGTTTTTCCGACAATCGACAATGGTTTCATGGTCATCAGCAGATTTTTAATTCCAGATATTTTTTATTGAATTAAAATTCCACAATCTGCCGTGGCGGGATTTGAACCCAGGTCCCCAGAACATTAGCTGAGTTTCTGGATTAATAGTCCAGAGGTAGTACCACTGGGCCACTGCCTCCCCATGAGGCCACGTTATCAATGCACTGTCCATGGTCATCGAGTCCTGAAGTGGGACTTGAACCCGAAGTTTCCAGTCAAGAGTTAGGGACTCGATCAGGAGATCTCCCCTCGAGTAACTCCGAGGGTCAAAATAAAATGCTGCCTTGCTTTTCTTGGTGTGAAGGAATGGGGTGAGGCGGAAGAGCTGAGAGAAACTGCCCACCATGTCCAAAACACTGGCAGCACACATGCGTGATGGTGCATGTTTGGATATGGTCCAATGTCAGCTGTGTTTCACTGGGTAGCACTCTCTCCGAGCCCAGAAGGTTGTGGGTTCAATCTCCCCTTCAGGGACTTGGGCCGGGATTCTCCAACCTCGGTCCGCGGCCGGGATTCTCCGACCTCGGTCCGCGACCGGGATTCTCCGACCTTCGGTCCGCGGCCGGGATTCTCCACTCCCGCTGCTGTGGATGGAGCTCCAAATTCTCCATTCTCGCTGGCAGCGGTGGTGGGGCATACGACATCGGAGAATTCCAGCCTTGAGCCAAAATCTCACTCCCAGTGCAGCGCTGGGAGTGCTGCACTGTCGGAGGTGCAGTCTTTTCAAATAAGACACTCAATCAAGGCCCCCATCTGCCCTCTCAGCTGGACAAGAAAGGTTCTATAGTATGAAGAGAAGGTCAGTTCTCCACAGGGTCCCGGGCAATGTTCACCCATCAACCAACATCACTCAAACTGATGATCTGCCCATTTATCATGAGGCTGCTTACAATCTGCTTGTTGTCTCCCGCCACTGACTACCCTTCAAAGTTTCCCATCTGCTTCGAATGGACTACTCGAAGGCCTGTCAAAATATCAGGAGCACTTTTCCCTCAGAAACTGATACTTGGTCACTGAGGAACAAGGGACTGACAGGAACCGACACAGTTGGTGGGAATATCCGGCCGCGCTCGCCCCGAAACCGAAAAATCCCGCCCGAGGCCAATGGACCTTTCCATGGTCCGCCCCTCCACCTGTTATGATTCCCATGGTGGGCGGAATGGAAAAATTCACCCCAGTGTGTATCAGAGAGAGTTCAAACCCCAGTTACGATAGACTCTGCTGGAGTTGGGAAGTGCCTTATGGTTTGTAAAGGACTCGGACTGTAGCGGAATGGATTTTGGAACGGACGGGGCCCGCTTTACATTTATTTTAGATTAGCCGAGGCAAGAAATTGCCATTTTCTCTGGCTGTAATAGGCATTGCCTGAACAACACTGATTTGCATGTAGGGTCTTAACCCAATTATTCACAGCTCCGCATCTAAATCTTACTGGCGCAGGAACAATCATGTCTGTCTGTTGTTCTCCTTGTTGTGGTTCTGATTAATATAACGTCCCTTTGAACTAGTGCTGCCTTTCAATGTATAAAAGGAACAATTGATGCGGCAATATTGCCCCCTCCGCAATGCTTCAATTCACCATGCGACCAGAGATGTAGCAGCAACTAGTGCCAGCCTCCTATCGCATTGCCGTTACAGACACGAGGCTGCCTCAGGAGGGGTTTATCACAATAACTCCATTGTAAAACTGTGTTTCCTATCTCCTCCACGTTTCTTTTCTTTTGTTGGAAACATTTCTATTTCTTGTCAACAAACTACCAAAAGCAGGTGTGAAACAGAAGGCCGAAGGATGCAGCAGCAGACCACATTTTTCAAGAGATATTCGGAGACTTTAGTCAACAGCCCTGTTTCCGGTCTTTGAACGTACTGACCAAGTATCAAGAACTCAAATCCTTTCTCACTGCAGAGAGAGCAATGTGAATATATTGTCACCAATTCTATTACATCTGTTCCTCCAGGGCTTTTCTGCTCTGTTTGATTGTAGGGAGCAGTTCACATATATTTCACAAAACCATAGAATTCCTACAGAGTGCAGAAGGAGGCCATTCGGCCCATCGGGTCTGCACCGACTCTCCGAGCATCCCACCTAGACCCTATCCCCCTAACCCCACATATTTACCCCGCTATTCCCCCGACCTACACATCTTGGGACACTAAGGGGCAGTTTAGCACGGCCAATCCACTTAACCTGCACATTTTTGGGCTGTGGGAGGAAACCGGAGCACCTGGAGGAAACACACAGGGAGAACATGCAAATTCCACACAGTCACCCGAGGCCAGAATTGAACCCGGGTCCCTGATGCTGTGAGGCAGCAGTGCTAACCACTGTGCCACCGTGCTGCCCTATGAAAGCTGTCTTTTTCACTTTCTATCATGTTAAGAAATGGTGCTTGTCAACATCCTAAATAGATGCCAATTTTAAGGTAAGCCAGGCCTCTGGGTCTGTGACGCAGCCATGTTAACCACTGTGCCATATGACATTTGATTTTATTTCACTTGTGCCTCATCCAGCCCGCACAGGTTGTGAAAGTAACTGAATATAAGCACACATTGAATAAACATTCCTTCATATCAGCACGTTTCAAAAATTCAGGAGCACTTTAAAACCAATGAGACACTTCTGAGGTGTGGTCAATGCTGTAATGTAGGGAACACAGCAGCCAATCTGTGTTCGGCCAACAACAATGTGGAAATGACTGGATTGTCTGTCCGTCAAGGGTTAAATGTTGGCTGGGACATTGGGAAGAACTTCCTTGCTTTTCTTCAAGACGAGCACTGGGAAATCTTTAACCTCCACCTGAGAGGGCAGACAGAATCTCAACTTAACACCCCATCCACAAAAGGGGATGTCGGCTCATTGTCAACCAGCTCAATCTGGCAAAGAGTGGATTGCCCGCCTATTGTAGAACTCACTCCATTAACCTCAATGGAATGTAAGTCAGGAGCCTATTACCAAAGATGGGCAATCCACTCTGCCAGATTACTAACTCGGCAATATAGGCCATAAGACCACAAGATATAGGAGCAGAATTAGGCCATTCAGCCCATCAAGTCTGCTCCGCCATTCAATCATGGCTGATACGTTTTACCATCCCATTCTCCCACCTTTTCCCCATAACCTTTGATCCCCTTATCAATCAAGAATCTATTTATCTCTGTCTTAAATACACTCAATGACCCAGCCTCCACAGCCTTCTGTGGCAATGAATTCCATAGATTCACCACCCTCTGGCTGAAGAATCATAGAATCTTACAATGCAGAAGGAGGCCATTCGGCCCATCGAGTCTACACCAATCACAATCCTACCCAAGCCCTATCTCCATAACCCCATGCATTTACCCTTGCTAGTCCCCCTAACACTCAGGGGCAATTTAGCATGGCCAATCCACCGAAACTGCAAATCTTTGGAGTGCGGGAGGAAACCGGATGCGGGGAGAGCGTGCAAACTCCACACAGGCAGTGACCCAAGCCGGGAATCGAACTCGAGTCCCTGGCGCTTATGAGGCAGCAGTGCTAACCACTGTGCCACCCCCCACGAATAATCCCCGTTGGTGACTAATACTAATTGGCTGAGAATATGGGTGGGATATTCCGGCCCCGAAACTGGAGAATCCCACCTGAGTTCAATGGACCTTTCCATGGTCCGCCCCTCGCCCACTCCGATTCCAGTGGCGCGGCAGAACGGAAAGATTTGCCCCTGTATCCTTTAACTGAGTTGCTTCGCCATTTTCAAGGTGCCTTTTTAGATAGAAGAATTGGTGAAATTCAAACAGCTCCAACCATAAATCATGAGTTATTATTCAAATAGAGTAAACCTCTGCTGTAAGGTTTACTGGTTCCATAGGAAGCATGTGATGCAGCCTCACACGATGGCCTGAGAACTTGGAGTGG
Source organism: Mustelus asterias (assembly GCF_964213995.1). Lineage (NCBI taxonomy): Eukaryota > Metazoa > Chordata > Chondrichthyes > Carcharhiniformes > Triakidae > Mustelus > Mustelus asterias. The sequence goes on along the minus strand of NC_135823.1, from coordinate 55,031,445 downwards.
CAAATATCTTTAACGCCTCGCAAGTTATCATTGCAACGTTAGTTTAGTTCAAATTGACTTGTACTGCAGGGCATCAATCCACATTAGAAACATAGAAACATAGAAACCCTACAGTGCAGAAGGAGGCCATTCGGCCCATCGAGTCTGCACCGACCACAATCCCACCCAGGACCTACCCCCACATATTTACCCGCTAATACCTCTCACCACACATCTCAGGGACAATTTTTAACCTGGCCAATCAACCTAACCCGCACATCTTTGGACATTCACTGAAGCAACGGCTCACAAAAAGCAATTTTGAAAAGGGGTCGAATTAAAGTTTATTTATTAGTGTTACTTCATTGCAGTGTTAACGTAAGCCTACTTGTAACATGTGGACGTTGCAAATCTGAGTTTCAAGTTTAAGTTTATTTATTAGTGTTACAAGTAGGCTTACGTTAACACTGCAATGAAGTTACTGTGAAAATCCCCTAGTTGTGACACTCCGGCGTCTGTTCGGGTCCACTGAGGGAGAATTTAGCACGGCCAATGCACCCAACCCAGCACGTCTTTCGGACTGTGAGAGGAAGCCGGAGCCCCTGGATAAACCCACGCAGACACGGGGAGAACGTGCACACTCCGCACAGACAGTGACCCAAGCTGGGAATCGAACCTGGGTCCGTGGTGCTGTGAGCCAGCAGTGCTAACCACTGTGCCGCCGTGCTGCCCCAGATCTGATAAACCCGTACACAGCAAGAATGGAGCATGCAGAGCTATCAATGCCAAATAAATCTGCGGTATGCCATTTTTCCGATGTGAGTGCACGCCCTTGTTTGTGCTGCCATGGCAACAGGGTCAGCTGTGGCTCAGTGGGTAACACTTCCAGCTCTGAATCAGAAGGTTGTGGGTTTAAATCCCACTCCAGAGACACAAATCCCAGGCTGACATTCAAGTGCAGCACTAAGAGAGTGTGGTAAAAGGGGTGTGAATGATCTCATGCTCTCTCCTGTATCCTGGCCAATCCCTTAACCATCAGGGGGCTGCACAGTGGTCAGCACTGCTGCCTCACAGCGCCAGGGACCCGGGTTCAATTCCGGCCTCGGGTCACTATCTGTGTGAAGTCTGCACGTTCTCCCTGTGTCTGCGTGGGTTTCCTCCGGGTGCTCCGGTTTCCTTCCACAGTCCAAAGATGCGCGGGTTAGATTAGTTGGCCATGCTAAATTGACCCTTAGTGTTAGTGGGATTAACAAGGTAAATATGTGGGGTTACAGGGATAGGCCTGGGTGGGATTGTGGTCGGTGCAGACTCGATGGGCTAAATAGCCTCCTTCTGCACTACAGGGATTCAATGATTCTATCTACCATTACTGAAAAATGCGCTATGTGGGCATTATCACAGTCCCTGTGAGTTGAAATATACGTAAGGCTCTTTTACGATGTTTGAGAAACATTGCGCTGGATTTTATGAGGTACCCTGTTCCTGCCACATCCCAATTGCATCCTCCCCACCCCCCAAAAACCCGGTGGCCCTGCAGCCATTTTCCCACAGGGTGGGACTTCCACCCCCATTTGGGGAGGAAATACCACGATAGTGTACTGTCAACCCGACTGGCCAACAGCGCTAGGTTTGAGCGGTGGCCAGTGTTGGGACTGCAGCCAGATCCCGAAGAAGAGGAGGTTATGGAGTCTGGGTTGAAAGGAAGTCCAGTGTGTTGGCAAGGCCTGGTTGGCAGGCCTCTGCAAAGGATGGTGGCGGTGGTGGGTGGGTGTTGGCGGTGGGTGAGGGAGGCCTTTGAGAGGCCAGAGGGGAAGTGTTAAAGGGGGTAAGACATTGTGAGGAGCAGGGCACCTCCAATGGGCCTCAGGGATCCCCAAAGTAGGTTTCCCTCTCCTCCATCCACCCTGTGCTAAGCCGAGAACTGGGGATATGTTGGTAGGGGAGTTTGTGTTGGAACAGCATTCTTAGCTGGTAAGGTTAACACAATGTGTTTTGTTAATTGGTAAAAGTTTGTGCTAATTTTCTTACTACGTGTTAACTGTGTTCTTAAATAAACTTTAAGAAGTCTCGCAACACCAGGTTAAAGTCCAAAAGGTTTATTTGGAATCACAAACTTTTGGAGCTCTGCTCCTTCATCAGGTGAGTGTCACCTCACAACTCACCTGATAAAGAAGCAGAGCTCCGAAAGTTCGTGATTCCAAATAAACCTGTTGGTCTTTAAACCTGGTGTTGTGAGACTACTTACTGTGCCCACCCCAGTCCAACGCATCTCCACATCATAAATAAACTTTGTTTGATAAAAGCGCCCTAGTGGGTCACTTGAATCATACCTGGGGTGAAACATCTTATGCTGACCCGTGCCAAAATTCAAAGTGCAAAACTTATGGTTAGGCTGACTTCATAAAACACTTTGGTGTTTCTGACCTGGATTGTAACACCATGCTATCCATAGAAGACTTTCCCTGCTGCAAATGGTGTCCACACTGAAGACAAGACTCCCATCTTTGGTAGGGATGAACATTCTGCATATCTGTCCATACAATAACACTACCGCATTATTGATCTAATATTTCCGTGACCTATTCACGCCATCCCTCCTGATGGGGACAAAGCAGGGCCATTTGCGCAATATCCCCAGTGACAGGGACTAATCTATAATTCAATGCGATCTTTTGTGTGGTTGGCATGAGTGCCTTGCAGTAATGCAGAATGTCATCACAACTCAGCTACCAAGCATTCACTGACCTTCACACTAGTACATTTCTGCTGTCATTACATTTACAAGTAATGGTACAAAATGCAGAAGGCACCAAAATGGCCAATGACAGATCTTAGAATCATAGAATTCCTACAGTGCAGAAGGAGGCCATTCAGCCCATCAAGCTTGCGCCAGCAACAATCCCACCCATGCCCTAGCCCCATAACTCAACGTATTTATTCTGCTAATCCCCCTGACACTAAGGGGCAATTTAACATGACCAATCCACCGAACTTGCACATCTTTAGAGTGTGGAGGGAAACCGGAGCACCCGGAGGAAACCCACGCAGACACAGGGAGAATGGAGCGGCACAGTGGTTAGCACTGCTGCCTCACAGCGCCAGGAACCCGGGTTCAGTTCCAGCCTCGGGTCACTGTCTGTGCGGAGTTTGCACATTCTCCCCTGTGTCTGGGTGGGTTTCCTCCGGGTGCTCCGGTTTCCTCCCACACTCCAAAGCTGTGCGGGTTAGGTTGACTGGCCGTGCTAAATTGACCCTAGTGTCAGGGGGATTGGAGGGCAAATATGTGGGGTTGCAGGAATAGGGAATAGGTGGGATTGTAGTCGGTGCAGGTTTGATGGGCCGAATGGCCTCCTTCTGCACTGTAGGGATTCAATGATTCTATGAATGTGCAAACTCCACACAGTCACCCAAGGCCGGAATTGAACCTGGGTCCCTGGCGCTGTGAGGCAGCAGTGCTAACCACTGTGCCACCATCCTGTGATAAGTGTAAAAATAAGTCACAAGGGAGTAGATTCTAATTACCACTACATATCTCATTAAACCCGATGAGATACAATGAAGATATCATGGTTCAGAGCACTTTCTAACAAGTCTTATAGTCTTCACATGAGGGAGTCTTTTCAAATAGTGCTGCCAGCTATGACCTCAACTTTCTGTTTAATGTTTAGTAAGTTATGACTGCGCCTATGTTAAGAAGCACACCAATATTCCAATCACATCTCAGCTATGAGCGGCACGGTGGCACAGTGATCAGCACTGCTGCCTCACAGCACTTGGGACCCGGGTTCTATTCCCAGCTTGGGTCTCTGCCTGTGTGGAGTCTGCATGTTCTCCCCGTGTCTGCGTGGGTTTCCTCCGGGTGCTCCGGTTTCCTCCACAGTCTGAAAGACATTCTGGTTAGGTGCATTGGCCGTGCTAAATTCTCCCTCAGTGTATCCGAACAGGTGCCAGAGTGTAGTGACTAGGGGATTGTCACAGTAACTTCATTGCAGTGTTAATGTAAGATAGTGTGACACTAATAAATAAACTTTAAACTATCAGGTGGCAACATTGTTCTGTGGATCAGTTTCATTTCTTGAACATTCTGATTACTGGTGTTTTATTTTCATTTTATTGAACATTTACTGAATGTTGTATATCTAGCTGTGCTGCGTTGAGGACTGTGTAGAAACTCAATCCTATAATCATGTCAAAGCAAGTATACTTTAACGTCCTGGTCACTAAGAAGTTAAGCTTAATGTGCTTAAGCGTCTTGAACAAGGTGATCATGAGATTGATTTTGCTAATCCCATGAATTTAGCCCAATCTACCATGTGTACTGTTAGGAAAAGCAAGATAAAAGATCTGTGGTGAGACTGCAACTCTAGTAACTTGTACTTGAACAAATCTATTGGGTGTTACAGAATAATTTAAAATGCAAGGTGGAGCTTCCTCAACAAAGTAACATGGACCAGTTCTTCAAGAAAATTGAACCAACAACTTAAAGTGCCTTTCTCTCTCCCTCCATCAGCTCTCTCTCTCTCCCTCCATCTCTCCCTTCATCAGCTCTCTCTCTCTCTCCATCAGCTCCCTCTCTCTCTCCATCAGCTCTCTCTCTCTCTCTCCATCAGCTCTCTCTCTCCCTCCATCAGCTCTCTCTCTCTCCATCAGCTCTCTCTCCCCATCAGCTCTCTCTCTCTCCATCAGCTCTCTCTCTCTCTCTCTCCATCAGCTCTCTCTCTCTCTCTCTATCCATCAGCTCTCTCTCTCCATCAACTTTCTCTCTCTCTCCATCAGTTCTCTCTCTCTCCATCAGCTCTCTCTCTCCCCATCAGCTCTCTCTCTCCCTCCATCAGCTCTCTCTCTCTCCATCAGCTCTCTCTCCCCATCAGCTCTCTCTCTCTCTCTCCATCAGCTCTCTCTCTCTCTCTCTCCATCAGCTCTCTCTCTCTCTCTCTCTATCCATCAGCTCTCTCTCTCCATCAACTTTCTCTCTCTCTCCATCAGTTCTCTCTCTCTCCATCAGTTCTCTCTCTCTCCATCAGCTCTCTCTCTCCCCATCAGCTCTCTCTCTCCCCATCAGCTCTCTCTCTCTCTCTCCATCAGTTCTCTCTCTCTCTCTCCATCAGCTCTCTCTCTCTCTCCATCAGCTCTCTCTCTCTCTCTCTCCCCATCAGCTCTCTCTCTCTCTCTCTCCCCATCAGCTCTCTCTCCATCAGCTCTCTCTCTCCATCAGCTCTCTCTCTCCATCAGCTCTCTCTCTCCATCAACTTTATCTCTCTCCATCAGCTCAGTGCAGGTGTTTCTCACTTGTTGGTGCAGACTCGATGGGCCAAAGAACCTATCCTGTGCTGTATGATTCCATGATTCTATGACTTCCCAAAGCCTGTACATCATCTACAAGTCAAGAGTGTGATGGACTATTCTACACTTGCCTGTGGGTGAGTGCAACTCCAACAACACTCAAGAATCTTGACACCATCCAGGACAAAGCGACCTGCTTGATTGGTACCTCATCCACCACTATCAACATTCACTCCCTCCACCATTGATGCACATTAGCAGCAGAGAGTACCATCCACATGATGCACTGCAGGAACTCACCAAGACTCCATGTACAGCACCTTGCAAACTCTCAATCTCTACCATCTAGAAGGACAAGTGCAGCAGATGCATGGGAACACCATCACCTGCAAGTTCCCCTCCAAGTCACTCACCATCCTGACTTAGAAATATATTGCCGTTCCTTTACTGTTGAGGGGTCAAAATCCTGGAACTCCCTTTTCTAACAATGGGCAATAAATTATTGTCAAGTTTCATCCCATGAAAGAATTAAACAAAATGACAGCACACTTAAACTAGAAAGAGTGGAGAAAAGATTTACTAGGATGCTACTGGGACTTGATGGTTTGAGTTATAAGGAGAGGCTGGATAGACTGGGACTATTTTCTCTGGAGCGTAGGAGGCTGAGGGTTGATCTTATTGAGGTCTATAAAATAATGAAGGGCATAGATCAGCTAGATAGTCAACATCTTTTCCCAAAGGTAGGGGAGTCTAAAACTAGAGGGCATAGGTTTAAGGTGAGAAGGGAGAGATACAAAAGTATCCAGAGGGGCAGTTTTTTCACACAGAGGGTGGTGAGTGTCTGGAACAAGCTGCCAGAGGTAGTAGTAGAGACGGGTACAATTTTGTCTTTTATAAAGCGTTTAGACAATTACATGGATAAGATGGGTATAGGGGGATACGGGCCAAACACGGGCAATTGGGATTAGTTTGTGGGTTAAAAAAAGGGGTGGCATGGGCAAGTTGGGCCGAAGGGCCTGTTTCCACGCTGTAAAACGTCTATGACTCTATCTACGACTCACACATATGCCCCGAAGAGGTCGCTGGACAATGGGTGAGATCTGGAGTGCAAGTTGCTGGGATCTTCACGATAGTTTAATCCTTCCTGTGAAGGCTGTGTTGACAGACCGATCTGGATCTGAAGCATCTGCAGCACGAATCAGTACTAAAAAAGCACACATTCTGGCCTTGTGTGAAATATTGTCAAGTTACTAGGTAGGGCCTTCTGGTGCAATTAAAACTCACAACCCTAATAAAGTAAAAAAAAAGGCTGGAAATAATTAACAACTAGAGCGGAAAGCTGAGTTAATGTTTCAGTTTGGTGATCAATGTTCCCCCTCATTTCCCTTTGTTGTGTTTAGCGTGGTCCCTTTAAGATTGTTGCATAGCTGTGCACAATCGCATCTTAAAGGGAACACTCTTCCCTCAACCTCTCTGTTTGTTGCACTCCGTGGAATGTTCCAGATTGCTGTACATGCATGTGACCAAACAGCTTTGCGGGAGCATTACGGCACAGTGGCCCAGTAGTTAGCACTGCTACCTCACAGCGCCAGGGACCTGGGTTCAGTTCCTGCCTCGGTTACTGTCTGTGTGAAGTTTGCACATTCTCCCCGTGCCTGCGTGGGTTTCCTCCGGGTGCTTTGCTTTCCTCCCACACTCCAAAGATGTGGGGGTTAGATGCACTGGCCATGATCAATTGACCCTAGTGTCAGGGGGATTAGCAGGGTAAATATGTGGGGTTGCGGGAATTGGGCCTGGGTGGGATTGTGGTCGGTGCAGACTTGATGGGCCGAATGGCCTCCTGCTGTACTGTAGGGATTCAGTGATAATCTTTCAGCCATCTGTCAAAAGGCCTTGTTTTGAAACATTGGGCAGAATTTTCCCATGTCCATGCCAGCGGGTTTGATGGGGGTGGAGGGGGAGGACTTGACGAGAGTCCAGAGGCGGGATTTTCCAGATGTGCTCGCCCCAAAGTCAGAAAATCCCACCCGAGATCAATGGACCTTTGCACGGTCCGTGTCCCGCCCGCTACTTTTCCTGTGGCGGACGGGATGGGAACATTCTGCCCCTTAAATCAGTCGGCGTGAGTGTCCTGCAGAATCTACCGGTGGTGCCCGCCAAAGCGGATCAGGAAACCCGCTGGAAGCCGGGATGAAACCGATTTGGGACGCAAATGAAAGCCTGACCAGAATCATTGCCCCATGCAATGGCGGCACGGTAGCACAGTGGTTAGCACTGCTGCTTCACAGCTCCAGGGTCCCGGGTTCGATTCCCGGCTCGGGTCACTGTCTGTGTGGAGTTTGCACATTCTCCTCGTGTCTGCGTGGGTTTCCTCCGGGTGCTCCAGTTTCCTCCCACAGTCCAAAGATGTGCGGGTTAGGTTGATTGGCCAGGTTAAAAAATTGCCCCTTAGAGTCCAGGGATGTGTAGGTTAGAGGGATTAGCGGGTAAAATATGTGGGGGTAGGGCCTGGGTGGGATTGTGGTCGGTGCAGACTCGATGGCCCGAATGGCCTCCTTCTGCACTGTAGGGTTTCTATGATTCTATGCCTAATTCTCCGTGACGCCAGTGGGAAAACACGCCGATCCAGAACACGTCTGGAAGAATATGGCGTGCAGAAGTCGGGGCTGCCTCTGGAATTCGGGATGGAGGCTGCTATCAACCCTAGCAGACCATCTGAGCATTTCTATCTTCATTATCCCTTTGGAAGAAGTGTTCGGCCAACTTATTTCTGTGTAAGTAAAGGACCACCATCCTACAGAAAAGTGACAACATTTACTTTTTTGGGGCCTTACGGCATGGGTTACAGGGATAGGGCGGAGGGTTTGACCTGGGTAAGATGCTCTTTCGGAGAGTTGGTCCCTGGCACTGTGAGGCAGACTCGATGGGCCGAGAGGCCTCCTTCTGCATTGTCGATTCTACGATTCTATAGTTTGAGGATAAGAGGTAAACCTATTGGTACTGAGGTGAGGAGAAATTTCTTCACCCAGAGGGTGGTGAATGTGTGGAATTCACTGCCACAGAAAGTAGTTGAGGCCAAAACATTGTCTGATTTTAAGAAGAAATTAGATATAGCTCTAGGAGTTAAAGGGATCAAGGGATATGGGGGGGGAAGGGGGGGGGGATCAGGATATTAAATTTGATGATCAGCCATGATCAAAATGAATGGCGTAACAGGCTAAGGACCAAATGGCCTCCTCCTGCTTCTAATTTCAAAGTTTCTACTTTTCTATACAGGGAGAATGTTTTACAGGTCATTAATGGCCATCAAAAGAATCAACTAGGAAGTTCTGAAGAAACTTCTTTACCCAGAGTGTCGCGCCTGTGGTGCTCACTACCACAGGGAGTGGTTGAAGGGAATAGTTTTAAGGGAAGCTAGACCAGTAAATGAGAGAGAAGGGAATAGGAGATTATACTGATGGAATTAGATGAGAATCAAAGGGAGGAGGCTCAATTGGGGCATAAATATCCTCATGGGACTGAATGACCTGGTTCTGTGCTGTATATCCTGTGTAATGTGACCTCAAGAGTCTTTCAAATCTCAATGAAATCTGCTTCTCCTGAGTATCAGAGGCACTCTTCCCGCAGCAACCATTTTCTTGACACTTGAAGGTGTGATACTCATCTGTAGTGTCCATAACCCTGATAGCCGAAACTGGCAGAAATGTTAGTTCAAAGCGAAATTAGTTTTGCAGTGATAAACAGGACTTATCTTCCTCAGAGAGGTGAAGGGCTGATGTGTGTTTTGTCCCTAACTCCCCCCCCACCCCGACTGTGCTGCTTATCATCTTGTACCGTCTGCCAGCAGGGATAGTGAATTAATAGATGATACAAGCTTTGCCATTCATCCAGTCAGTGACAATTCATAGTTATGTGGCATACGTTTCCATTCAACCTTCATTCCCTCTGCTTCCCGCAGACAAAGGCCATTCAGCCCATCCTGGCTGTGCCAGTGCTCACACTCGCAGCAAGATGAATTGGCCAAACCCAATCAAATGAAACAGGCAACCTCTGTTCCCCAGTCGGAGATAAGCTCCTGGGAGTCCTGTGGAACACGGGAGGAGAGTTCTGTCCAGTGACTGTAAAGGCATTGCTATACGATAAGAGAAAATCTCTGAAATTATTATCCAGACAGCAAAGGATAACAACATTGGAAAAAGTTGAGGAAATAAAGAGCCTATGGTTACAAACACCTGAAATCTTAAAGCACAATGCAGAAAATAGAGTATTTTTCAAGTGTAATCACTGTTGTGATGTAGGAAACAATTCACGCACAGCTAGACCCAGACAAGCTTTCCAAAACCTTAGTTAGGCCGCACTTGGAATATAGTGTTCAATTCTGGTCGCCACACTACCAGAAGGATGTGGAGGCTTTGGAGAGGGTACAGAAAAGGTTTACCAGGATGTTGCCTGGTATGGAGGGCATTAGCCAAGAGGAGTGGTTGGAGAAACTTTGTTTGTTCTCACTTAAACGATGGAGGTTGAGGGGTGACCTGATAGAAGTCGACAAGATTATGAGAGGCATGGACAGAGTGGATGGTCAGAAGCTATTTCCCAGGGTGGAAGAGTCAATTTACAAGAGGGCATAGGTTTAAGGTGCGAGGGGTAAGGTTTAAAGGAGATGTACGAGGCAAGTTTTTTTTTACAGAGGGCGGTGGGTGCCTGGAAATCGCTGCTGGGGGAGGTAGTGGAAGCAGATAAAATAGTGACTTTTAAAGGACGTTTTGACAAATACATGAATAGGATGGAAATAGAGGGATATGCTCCCTGGAAGGGTAGGGGGCTTTAATTCAGATGGGCAGCATGGTCGGTGCAGGCTTGGAGGGCTGAAGGGCCTGTTCCAGTGCTGTAATTTTCTTTGTTCTTTGTTCTATCCCACAAGAGGATAATTTTTTCTTTCATCCACAGGATGTGGGCGTTACTGGCTGGGCCAACATTTATTGCCCATCCCTAACTGCCCTTGGAAAGTTGGTGGTGAGCCACTTTTTTGAATCGCTGCAGTCCATGTGGTGTAGGTACACCCACAGTGCTGTTAGGAAGGGAGATCCAGGACGTTGACCCCAGTGACAGTGAAGGAACGGTGATATAGTTCCAAGTCAGGATGGTGAGTGGCTTGAAGGAGAACTTGTACGTGGTGGGGTTCCCATGCATCTGTTGCTCTTGTCCTTCTATAGGGGGAGGCAATGGCATAGTGCCTTTGCTGCTGGCCTAGTAATCAGAGACTCAGGGTAATGCTCTGGGGACCTGGGTTCAAATCCCGCCACAGCAGATGGTGAAACTTGGACACAACAAAAATCTGGAATGAAAAAGTCTAATGGTGACCATGAAATCGTTGTCGATTATTGTAAAAGTGCATCTGGTTCCCTCATGTCCTTTAGGGAAGGAAATCTGCCGTCCTTACCCGGCCTGGCCTACACGTGACTCCAGAGCCACAGCAGTGTGGTTGACTCTTAAATGTTCTCAGGGGTGGGCAATAAATCGTGGCCTTGCCATCAACATCTCCAGTGCATGAACGAATAAAAGAAATGTGGGAGAGATTGTGGCTTTAGGTGGCTCTGTTGAATGAACCTTGGTGATTTGCTGCAGTGCATGTTGTACAGGATACACACTGCGGCCATTGTGTGTCAGTGGGGGAAGAAGTGAACATTGACTGTAGTAGATGGAGTGCCAGTCATTAGCTTGCTCTGTCCTGGATTGCGTCGAGCATCTTGAGTGTTTGTTGCAGCTACTCGTTTGCGATGTCGTTTGAGGGGTAAATATTGCACAAGACACTGCGTTCTTTCAACATGGTGCCATGCAATCAGTTACATCCAGCCAAACAGGCAGGAGAGGCCTTGATCTAACATTTCATCTGAAAGACAGCAGTGTTGCAGTCTCTGAGTATGTGCTGTCAGTCTTAAACATTGTGCTCAAGCCCTGGATCCCTCCTTTAATTCATTGTGTGCCATTGACAGATCACTGCAAAGCCTCCATCCTGGACAACAATTATTCTCCTTAGTTTCTCCTCAGAAAATAATGTGTTTCAGGAATTTTACTCACCACCAGCTTTAAGCTGCTACAACTCTGCTCAAATACAACCCTTATTCTTCTCATATTCCTGGTGCTTTCTTTAGCCCTCTTTATTTCTGTTCTCTATGGTCAATAGAATTACCCAATGTAGGGAGCCTTTGATAGCCTGATTCTGTTTCATTTCTTTAAATTTGTATTTTGCCAATCAATGTCAGGTGACATAGCGCTGGGAAATAAAACATGTTTCTAGCCAGACATCAAACACTCCCAGGACCAGTCAGCACGGGGTTAGATACAAGGTAAAGTTCCCTTTACACTGTCCCCATTAAACACTCCCAGGACAGGTACAGCACGGGGTTAGGTAGAGTATAGCTCCCCCTACACTGTCCCTATTAAAGCTCCCAGAACAGGTACAGCATGGGGTTAGATACAGAGTAAAGTTCCATTTACACTGTCCCCATTAAACGCTCCCAGGACAGGTACAGCACGGGGTTAGATACAGAGTAAAGCTCTTTCTACACTGTCCCCATCAAACTATCCCAGGACAGGTACAGCACGGGATTAGATACAGAGTAAAGCTCTCTCTACACTATCCCCATCAAAAACTCCCAGGACAGGTACAGCACGGGGTTAGATACAGAGTAAAGCTCCCTCTCCACTGTCCCCATCAAACACTCCCAGGACAGGTACAGCACGGGGTTAGATACAGAGTAAAGTTCCCTCTCCACTGTCCCCATCAAACACTCCCAGGACAGGCACAGCACAAGGTTAGATACAGATAAAGCTCCCTCTATACTGTCCCCATCAAACACTCCCAGGACAGGCACAGCACAGGGTTAGATACAGAGTAAAGCTCCCTCTACACCTCACCCCCTTCTTTGAGTGATATGTCCAGTTTAAAGGCAACCAGTGCCAGATAGGAAGATTAGCAATAAGAGAGCCATTTAACCACTCAAGTTCACTCTGCCATTCAATTAGATCCAGCATGGTGGCACAGTGGTTAGCACTGCTGGCCTTACGGTGCCAGGGTTCCAAGCTCGATTCCAGCCTCAAGTTACTTCTGTGTGGAGTTTGCACATTCTCCCAGTATCTGCATGGGTTTCCTCCGGGTGTCCCGGTTTCCTCCCACAGTCCAAAAATGTGCAGGTTAGGTGGATTGGCCATGCTGAATTAACCCTAGTGTCAGGGGGATTAAATATGTGGGTTGCGGGAATAGGGCCTGGGTGGGACTATGGTCGGTGCAGACTCGATGGGCCAAATGGCCTTTTTCTGCACTGTGGGGATTCTATGATTCTTATCTGCTCCTCAGATCCAATTTGCTGCCTTCATTTGAAACCAAGACCTTATTTCTCAGAGACAAGAGCACTTGATCCAAAGGTGACATTACTATTTAGAAGGCAAATTGCGAGGGAGCTAAACAGAGTAAAACACAAGATTCCTGCTGAGTTTGGAACATAATATAGTTATGGTTGCCTACCCTCCAGGACTGACCTGGAGTCTGCAGGGATTAAAGGCACTGCCATGTGCAATGGAGAAAAACCATTGGCTCATTTAAGAAGATTGGGATTTTTTTTTGGGTCATTTCTTTTGAACATTTCTCTTTAACAGATGAGGGGAAGCAATGGCCTGGTGGTATTATCGCTAGACTATTAATCCAGAAACTCAGCCAATGTTCTGGGGGACCCGGGTTCGAACCCCTCCAAGGCAGCTGGTGGAATTTGAATTCAATAAAAAATATCTGGAATTAAGAAGCTACTAATGACCATGAAACCATTGTCAATTGTCAGAAATACCCATCTGGTTCAATGATGTCCTTCAGGGAAGATGAGGGGATTAATACCCATACTAATAATTATGGAAGAAGATAAATCATAACTGTGTCCAGTGACAAATCACAAAAGCCTACACAATGTTTAACTACAGAATAGTAAGCAGCTAGTTTCAGACACTTGACCTTCAGATAAAAAGAGAGAAAGATACAATGCTGGGAGGATTTTAAACCATGCATTGGACAAAGGAGTGATCAATGTTCTAATAACCAGACACAGTTGGAATACCTAAAGATAAGGGAAAATGGGCGGCACGGTGGCACAGTGGTTAGCACTGCTGCCTCACAGCACCACGGACCTGGGTTCGATTCCCGGCTTTTAGTTTATTTATTCCTGGCTTGGGTCACTGTCTGTGCGGAGTCGACACGTTCTCCCCGTGTCTGCGTGGGTTTCTTCGGGTGCTCCGGTTTCCTCCCACAGTCCGCTAGACGTGCTGGTTAGGTGCATTGGCCATGCTAAATTCTCCCTCCGAACAGGCGCTGGAATGTGGCAACTAAAGGATTTTCACAGTAACTTCATTGCAGTGTTAATGTAAGCCTATTTGTGACTAATAAATGAATAAATCAATTGAGGCAAGTAAAAACCTTACGTCAATTGGATATTTTTATTAAGGTGTAAGGTGATTGGTTTTAAAAACTGTACGTTTATATAATGTAATCTTTTAGGATTGGATGGAGATAATTCCGATTCTTTTTATTGGTATGTGCTAATTACTTGTAATTGAAGCTGAGACTTTAATTGTCTATGTCTTTCTGAATTTTTCACTCAGTGGTCTGAATGGCTTAATTCAGAACCCGATAGCTATAGCAAAATTCACCTTCAACCACTCTGTTACTTTGTCTGGCTACTTGAGGGGAATGATAGTTTTAAATAAAACAAGAAAACCATCGTAACAGCCCCTAACAGAAGGAAATCTGTAGACGTTGTCTACATGGACTTCAGTAAGGCCTTTGACAAGGTCCCTCATGGCAGACTGGTGCAGAAGGTGAAGTCGCATGGGATCAGAGGTGAGCTGGCAAGGTGGATACAAAACTGGCTCGGTCAAAGAAGACAGAGGGTAGCAGTGGAAGGGTGCGTTTCTGAATGGAGAGCTTGTGACAAGTGGCGTTCCTCAGGGATCAGTGCTGGGACCTTTGCTGTTTGTAATATATATATATAAATGATTTGGAGGAAAATGTAACTGGATTGATTAGTAAGTTTGTGGACGACACAAAGGTTGGTGGATTTGCGGATAGCGATGAGGACCATCAGAGGATACAGCAGGATATAGATCAGTTGGAGACTTGGGCGGAGAGATGGCAGATGGAGTTTAATCCGGACAAATGTGAGGTAATGCATTCTGGAAGGTCCAACACAGATAGGAAATATACAGTAAATGGCAGAACCCTTAAGAGTATTGATAGGCAAAGGGATCTGGGTGTACAGGTACACAGGTCACTGGAAGTGGCAATGCAGGTGGAGAAGGTAGTCAAGAAGGCATACGGCATGCTTGCCTTCATCGGCCGGGGCACTGAGTTTAAAAATTGGCAAGTCATGTTGCAGCTTCATAGAACCTTAGTTAGTCCGCACTTGGAATATAGTGTTCAATTCTGGTCGCCACACTACCAGAAGGATGTGGAGGCTTTGGCGAGGGTACAGAAAAGATTTACCAGGATGTTGCCTGGTATGGAGGGCATTAGCTATGAGGAGAGGTTGGAGAAACTTGGTTTGTTCTCACTGGAATGATGGAGGTTGAGGGGCGACCTGATAGAAGTCTACAAGATTATGAGAGGCATGGACAGAGTGGACAGTCAGAAGCTTTTTCCCAGGGTGGAAGAGTCAATTACTAGGACGCGTAGGTTTAAGGTGCGAGGGGCAAGGTTTAAAGGAGATGTACGCGGCAGATATTTTACACAGAGAGTAGTGGGTGCCTGGAACTCGTTGCCGGGGGAGGTAGTGGAAGCGAATACGGTAGTGACTTTTAAGGGGCGTCTTGACAAATACATGAATAGGATGGGAATAGAGGGATATGGTCCCCGGAAGGATAGGGGGTTTTAGTTCAGTCGGGCAGCATGATCGGTGCAGGCTTGGAGGGCTGAGGGGCCTGTTCCTGTGCTGTAATTTTCTTTGTTCTTTGTTGTTCTTTGAAATTTGCCATCCTTACCCGGTCTGGCCTACAGGTGACTCCAGAGCCAATGTGGTTGACTCTCAGCTGCCCTTCCAAGGGCAACTAGGGATGGGCAATAAATGCTGGCCCGGCCAGCGACACCTATGTCCCACGAACGAATAAAAAATGAACAATATTGAAAATGGAGGCGTGGGGAGGTTTTTTGGCTGACAATCAAGCATCATCCAATTGGCGAATGAAATATTTGATCTCCAATGGCTGAAGGAAGGCAGTGCCCATCACAAGGATGAATATGTAGGCCGACCAATGGCTGGAACATGCGGGCAAGTCCTTTGACGAAACCGCCAGGCATATATATTTAATCACAGTTGGCAACCCTAATTACACTGATAGAGTCTACTTTCTTCAAAATCCCTGGAATATAAAAGATGATGAAAGATTTGTGGAGCAAAAATATGCTGTTATCACCTTGGCTGGGGAAAGCTCATTAACACCATTGACAGTAGACTCGGTGCATAGAACAAGGAAAAAGACAACAGCGCACTGATAACTCCATGCAAGGCCCAAGCAGGCACTGGAGGTGAAAGAAAATAATTGGCGTTGGTCAACTGAGAATAAATACCCCCGGGCACACACTCGACAGGGCTGGAGATTGAAAGATTGCGGCAAAAGTCGCCGTTTTAGTCGACGTTTAGCCCGTTTTAAATGCGCGCTGACATCCCAGATCGTGGGATGATTTCAAAATACCTACGCAGGAGTCACTGTGGTTCCAATCTAAAATTACTTTTCTGTAATCTTAATGACAATGCGGTGAGCAGAGTGAATGCAGGCGTCAGATAACAGGCTGTCGCTTTGCATTCAGGGCTGGAGGCATGAAAAGGAAAAATAGCATTGATAGGGAAAGAAGTGATGGATTTTCAAAGCGTCTCGCTGCTGCCATTATTTAAACTCAGGGCACCGCAGTGCTCCCTCACCCCTCCACCCCACCTTCATCCCCCACCCCCCTCATTCTCATCCACCCCACCCAGCCTTCAACCCCCCCCCCCCCCCATCCCCCTCCACCCCACCCATGTTTCATCCCCAACCCCCTCATCGTCCTCCCCAGCCCTAACCTGCCTGAGGACGGGAGCAGCTCCCCGAATGTGCAAACAGACAGAGGTGCAAACATTTCCAGAGGGATTCCCACTGAGTCACACAACGTTGCATGCTTGGCAAGGAAACTTTTATTGCTGCCTTTTTTCCACTGCCCCATGGCGATATTAATCATTCACATCCCCACAATACCTGGCAGTGCTGTCTGGGTTTTGGTATGAATGATGATGGAGGGTATGCCAAAAGTCGGCATTTGTTCTTTGCTGAATGTCCTTCATCTGCCCAAAGAAATTGCTGGTCGCCATTTCCTGCAGCTTAAATACCAAGCGGCAAATGTCACAGATTGATTTATCTGTCACAACCTAATTTAACAAACATGATAGAAGAACGATGTATATTTATATCGTGCCTCTCAGAAGCTCAGGACATCCCAACCTGCTTTACAGTCAATTAAGTCCTATTTTGCAGTTTAAAGTTTTGAAGTTTATTTATTAGTGTCGCAAGTAGGCTTACATTAACACTGCAATGAAGTTACTGTGAAAATCCTCTAGTTGCCACACTCCGGCGCCTGTTCAGGTACACCCAGGGAGAATTTATCATGGCTAATGCACCTAACCAGCACGTCTTTCAGACAGTGGAAGGAAGCGGAGCACCCGGAGGAAACCCATGCAGACACGGGGGGAACGTGCAGACTCTGCACAGCCAGTGACCCAAGCCAGGAATCGAACTCGGGTTCTTGGCGCTGTGAGGCTGCAGTGCTAATCATGCCACGTATAGTCACTTTGGAACTGCAGGAGTCAATTCACACACAGCATGCTCCCACAGATAGCAATCTGATAATGACCAGACTGGAGTATTTAATTGACAATAATAAATCAAATCAAATTAAATACTCCAGTCTGGTCATTATCAGATTGCTATCTGTGGGAGCATGCTGTGTGTGAATTGACTCCTGCAGTTCCAAAGTGACTATACATGGCATGATTAGCACTGCAGCCTCACAGCGCCAAGGACCCGAGTTCGATTCCTGGCTTGGGTCACTGGCTGTGCAGAGTCTGCACGTTCCCCCCGTGTCTGCGTGGGTTTCCTCCGGGTGCTCCGGTTCCTTCCACTGTCTGAAAGACGTGCTGGTTAGGTGCATTAGCTATGATAAATTCTCCCTCGGTGTACCTGAACAGGCGCCGGAGTGTGGCAACTGGAGGATTTTCACAGTAACTTCATTGCAGTGTTAATGTAAGCCTACTTGCGACACTAATAAATAAACTTCAAAACTTTAAACTGCAAAATAGGACTTAATTGACTGTAAAGCAGGTTGGGATGTCCTGAGCTTGTGAAAGGCATGATATAAATGTACATCGTTCTTCTATCATGTTGGGATACAGAGAAAAGTATTGTTTCTTGTGCACTATACAGACAAATCATACCATTCATAGAGTATATAAGGGAGAAGGAAAGGAGACGATGCTGAATATAGTGTTGCAGTCATAGCGAGGGTGTAGAGAAAAATCAACTTAATATATGGTAGGTCCATTCAAAAGTCTGATGGCAGCAGGGGAGAAGCTATTCTTGAGTCGGTTTTCTATGTGTCCTCAGACTTTAGTATCTCTTTCCCGACAGAAGAAGGTGGAAGAGAGAATGTCTGGGGTGCATGGGGTCCTTGATTATGCTGGCTGCTTTACCTAGATAGCGGAAACTATAGACGGAGCCAATGGATGGGATGCTGGTTTGTGTGATGGACTGGGCTACGTTCACAACCCTTTGTAGCTGCTTGCGGTCTTGAACAGAGCAGGAGCCATACCAAGCTGTGATACATCCAGAAAGGATGCTTTTCATGGTGCAACTGTAAAAATTGGAGAGAGTCATAGTGGACATGCTGAATTTGCTTAGCTTCCTGAGAAAGTAGAGGCGTTGGTGGGCGGTCTTAATTATAGCATCAGCGTGAGGACCAGGACAGGTTCTTGGTGATCTGGACACCTAGAACTTGAAGCTCTCAACCATTTCCACTTCATTATCATTGATGTGACAGGGCATGTTCTCCATGATGTTCCTGACATTGAGGGAGAGATTCTTGTCGTTGCACCAGCTCACCAGATCCCCAACTCTTTCCTGTACTCTGTCTCATCACTAAAGTATTGGGTTCCAATTACTGCCGACTTAACAACGGTAGATGTTTATTAACAATAACTGAACAACTTTTACATGTGATGTCTCCGCCCACGCTCTCAACACGTGATACCCCCTTTTGTACCTACATCATCCCAACATCCACACGACTACCCGGTCTATACAGATAATCTGTTTTAGTGATGTTGGTCGGTGAGCTAAACTTTGGCCAGGACAGTGGAAAAAAATAGGATCTTGCTCTGTATAAATTGGCTACTATGTTTCCTACATTACAACTGTGACTGCATTTCAAAAGATGTACTTAATTGGCAGTACTTGTGACATCCCGAATTTATGAATGGCTCTTGAGAAATACACCTTCTTTCTGTTGGAGCTTCGTTCTTAATGGGATATTGATTCATTCTTTTTGAAAGACTTATTCAAAACGACAATAACTATTTTTGACGGGAGTCTATTCCCAGGGAAAAGTATTTTACACTCTCGCCTTGCCTGAGGCAATGCCTTGATGCCCCCTGTTTTTCGCAATCACGGTTTAGAAACCTCCTTGGATCTGTGTTAATTGATCCTTACAGCATTTTACAGATGCGACTCATTCCTCATATTAATCTATCACCGCCAGTAAAAATAGCAAGCCAATTCTCAAATCCCTCTTCATAATCCACGATTGTGGGTTTCAGCATCTTTCTTCCATCAATCTTCCTTCTTTGAACATCAGTAGCCTTTAGAATGTGGACTGCCCATGATGGAACAATGAGTCAATACAGAGACTCAGTCCAAATTAACTGATAATCAAATGATCTCAAGATACATTCCTGCACGTGACCAGCCATTATTGAGTCCTACAGCAGGGTTTTCCATACAACCTGTCACATGATTTGCGGCAGTGGGAGACAGCCCGCCATTGTCAACAGGGATCTGTTGAATGCACCCTTGCCACAGGGCGGTGTCATCGATGGGACTGGAAGATCCCGCCAGTGTGAATGGCTGGAAAGACCTTCATTGATCAGTCTTGGAGTAGACGTGCTTTGGGATGGTGCCTAGGGAGGTAGGCATGCTTTGTCCCATAAGGCCAAAAAGATCATAGAACTAGGAACAGGAGAAGGCCATTCAGCCCTTCGAGCCTGCTCTGCCATTCAACAGGATCACGGCTGGCTCTGACATTCCCCACATCTACTTTCCTGCCCTTTCTCTGTAACCTTGATTCCATTATTGATCAAAAATCTATCTATCTCAACCCTAAATATACACAAGGACTCTGCCCCCCCAGCTCTCTGTGGCAAGGAGTTCCAAAAACTCACAACCCTCAGAGAAGAAATTCCTCCTCATCTCAGTCTTAAATTGGCGCCTCTATATTTTGAGATTATGCCATCCGGTCCCAGACTCCCCCTTGAGGGGAAACATCTTCTCAGCATTTACCCAGTCAAGTCCCAGTCAAGAATCCTGTATGTTTCAATGAGATCACCCCTCATTATGAGTAGAGTCCCAACCTGTTTAACCTTTCCTCATAAGATAATTCCTCCATACCAGGGATCATTCTAGTGAACCTTCTCTGAACTTTCTCCAATAAAATAATATTTTCCCTTAAATAAGGGACCCTCCACCCGACGCTCAGTAGCAGCAGTGTGTACCATCTACGAGATGCACTGCAGCAATTCACCAAAGATCCTTAGACAGCACCGTCCAAACCCACGCCCACTTCCATCTTGAGGGACAAGGGCAGCAGATACACGGCAACATCCCCACTTGCAAGTTCCCCTCCAAGCCACTCATCATCCTGACTTGGAAATATATCGCCGTTCCTTCACAGTTGCTGGGGCAAAATCCTGGAATTCCCTCCCTGACGGCATTGTGGGTCAACCCACAGCACGTGGACTGCAGCGATTCAAGAAGGCAGCTCACCACCACCTTCTCAAGGGCAACTAGGGATGGGCAATAAATGCTGGCCCAGCCAGCGACGCCCATGTCCCACGAATGAATAAAAAAAACTACTCACAGTAGTCCAAATGTGGTCTCACCAGTATCTTGAACAGTTGCAGCAAGACTTCCCTACTCTTACATTCCAACCGCCTTGAAATAAGGGTCAACATTCCATTAGCCTTCCTGATTACCTGCTGCTGGCTTCCTGTGTGCGGACTTCCTGTGTTCTATGTACAAATGTCCCCAAGTTCCTTTGTGTTGCAGCTTTCTGCAGTTTTTCTCCATTTAAATAATACTCTGTTCTTTGGTTCTCCCTTCCAAAATGATCAACTTCACATTTTACCACATGATACTCCACTTGCCAACTTTTTGCCCACTGACTTAACCTATCAATATCTCTTTGTAAACTGTCTGTATCCTCTCGCAATTTGCCTTTTCATCTATTTTTGTGTCATCTGCAAATTTTGGCTCCAGTAGTATATTCACTTCCTTCCTCCAAGAAATTAGGTGGATTGGTCATGCTAAATTGCCCCTTAGTGGTGCCAAGATGTGTAGGTTTGGGGGGTAAATATGTGAGGTTACGGGAATCGGGCCTGGGAGTCGGCACAGGCTCGATGGGCTGAATGGCCTCCTTCTGCACTGTTGGGATTCTATGATTAATAGATATTGTAAAAAGTTAAAGTTTATTTATCAGTCACAAGTAGGCTTACATTAACACTGCAATAAGGTTACTGTGAAAATCCCCTAGTCACCATACTCCGGCGCCTGTTCGGGGACACTGAGGGAGAATTAAGCATGGCCAATGCACCTAACCAGCACGTCTTTCAGACAGTGGGAGGAAACCGGAACACCCGGAGGAAACCTATGCAGACATGGGGAGAACGTGCAGACTCCACACAGATTGTGACCCAAGCTGGGAATCAAACCCGGGTCCCTGGCACTGTGAGGCAGCAGTGCTAACCACTGTGCCACCGTGCCGCTCTCCAAAAGTTGCGGTCCCAGCACTGATCCCTGTGGAACCCCACTGGTTACAGGTCGCCAACCTGAAAAAGAACCCCTTATCCCCAGTCGCTGTTTCCTGCCCACATGCTGATATACTATCTCTAACACCATAGGCCCCTATCCAATGACTTACCCTTTTGTGAGGAAGGGTTGACTCTTTGCAAATTGTAAAGAGGGAACTGGACTGGTAATGGTAATGGTATTTATGGCTCACACTTGGTCCATGTGAGTCCTTAAAAAGGTAAAAAAGACTTGCATCCATACAGCACCTTTGAAAACCGCAAGGTGTCCCACAACCCTTTAATGCCGATTAAATATTTATAAAGTGCAGTCAGTCACTGTTGTAATTGGTAACGTCTCCACCACATCCACTGGGTTCAGTGGGAGGGCTGTCACATAAATACTAGTCTCCTTCTTAGACCATAAGACCTTAAGATATAGGAGCAGAATTAGGCCATTTCGCACATCAGGTCTGCTCCGCCATTCGATCATGGCTGATGTTTTCTCAAGTCCATTGTCCTGCCTTCTCCCCGTAACCTTTGATCCCCTTACCAATCAAGAACCTATCTATCTCTGTCTTAAATACACTCAATGACCTGAGCCTTCTGTGGCAATGAATTCCATAGATTTACCACCCTCTGGCTGAAGAAATTCCTCCTCATCCCAGTTCTAAAGGGTCGTCCGCTTACTCTGAGGCCGTGCCCACAGATCCTAGTCTCACCTACTAATGGAGACATCTTCTCTACATCCACTCTATCCAGGCATTTCAGTATTCTGCAAGTCTCCAATGAGCCAGCTTCAGAAACCAGCTCCACAAGTATTCAGACAAAACTCCTGTAAAATCAACTTCAGTGGGCTTTGGGTAGAATTGTCCCATCCCACATGCCATGGGAATCGTAATGGGCAGGGCACGGACCATGCAACGGTCCACTGACCTTGGGTGGGATTTTCTGGCTTTGGGACAAACGTGGCGGAAAATCCCGCCTTCTGTCTTGGATAGCCGACAACCATCTTCTCTACCAGGTCCTGTTTTCTCAACTCTCAAATGGCCAATCATAGAAACCCTACAGTACAGAAAGAGGCCATTCAGCCCATCGAGTCTGCACCAACCACAATCCCATCCACGTCTACCCCGATATCCCTACATATTTACCCACTAATCCCTCTAAACATCTCAGGACTCTAACAGACAATTTTTAGCATTGCCAATCAACCTAACCCGCACATCTTTGGACTGTGGGAGGAAACCGGAGCACCCGGAGAAAACCCACGCAGACATGAGGAGAATGTGCAAACTCCACACAGACAGCGACCCAAGCCAGGAATCGAACCCAGGTCCCTGGAGCTGTGAAGCAGCAGTGCTAACCACTGTGCTACCGTGCCGCCCACAATATTGCGGTCGAACTGTTGGTGCCCAATGTTCCAGGGGAGGATGAAGAAAATGCTTCAAAGATACTCTGAAGTTCTCCTTGAAGTGTAGCAGTATTTGGCATGAATAAACTAACAACCAATGGTTTGAAACTGATGACAACCTGTTCATCAAGCTGCGTCACTCCGAGTGTCACAATGTCTTCATGATAAAAAGAACGACCACTGAGATAAGAAAAAGGAAACAAATTCTGCTCTCCAGATCCCACTACCCCACATGAGACCCTGTCCCAAGAGGCCATAGATATACAGGGCGGCAATTGCTCTGTTTGAAGCCCCATGGTTAAAGCCCGCAACCTTGAGAGGCATCATTCTTGAATCGAAGGACAGCCAACACACTCGAGTGATTTATTGTTGTGGGCTGCTGTCTTTCAAATAATGCACAAACATACGGACAAAGAGTAGGAGTAGGCCATTCAGCCCTTCAAGCCTGCTCCACCATTTAATGAGACCATTTGTGGGCAGCACGGTGGCACAGTGGTTAGCACTGCTGCCTCACAGTGCCAGGGAACCAGGTTCAATTCCCGGCTTGGGTCACTGTCTGTGTGGAGTTTGCACGTTCTCCTCGTGTCTGCGTGGGTTTCCTCCGGGTGCTCCGGTTTCCTCCCACAGTCCAAAGATGTGCGGGTTAGGTTGATTGGCCATGCTAAAATTGCCCCTTAGTGTCCTGGGATGCGTAGATTAGAGGAATTAGCGGGTAAAATATGAAGGGATATGGGGGTAGGGCCTGGGTGGGATTGTGGTCGGTGCAGACTCGATGGGCCGAATGGCCTCTTTCTGTACTGTAGGGTTTCTATGATTCTATGAATTCCTGGCCTGGGTCACTGTCTGTGTGGAGTTTGCACGTTCTCCCCGTGTCTGCGTGGGTTTCCTCCCACAGTCTGAAAGACGTGCTGGTTAGGTGCATTGGCCTTGCTAAGTTCTCCCTGAGTGTACTCGAACAGGTGCTGGAGTGTGGCGACTGGGGGATTTTCACGGCAACTTCATTGCAGTGTTAATGTAAGCCTAGTTGGGATCAATAAATAAATAAACTAAATAATAAAGTAAAGATCATAGCTGATCTGGCAGTAACCTTGAATCTGTATCCCGCCCATCCTGTCACCCCCTTACTTACCAAGAATCTGTCCACCTCTGCCTTACATCTATTAGACGGAGGCCTGCCTGCCTTCTCAGGTAAATATAAGAGATCCCGCTGTGCTATCTGGAAATAAAGAGCAGGGGAATGCTCCCCGTTTCCA
The DNA here is from genome assembly GCF_964213995.1 of Mustelus asterias. NCBI lineage: Eukaryota > Metazoa > Chordata > Chondrichthyes > Carcharhiniformes > Triakidae > Mustelus > Mustelus asterias. Next base: position 55,007,398 of record NC_135823.1, on the reverse strand, counting down.
ATATTTATCTCTCAACCAACACTTAATAAATAGGATATCTGATCATTTATTTCCTTGCTGTTTGTGTGACCATGAGATATAAATGTGCTGCATTACAACAGTGACTACATTTCAGAAGAACTTAATCTACACTAAAGGTCATGGCAGACACTGTAGAAATGTAAATACGTTTTCTGACTCACCTCCCAGACTGAGAGGAATAAATAAGCATCATTTTCCATTCATGACACCAGGTCAGGATATAAAGAATCTGCTGCCAGCATTTACAAAGCGTGCATACAGTATTCAGCATTTCATAACAAAATTCATTGAATCATAGAATCCCTACAGGGTAGAAGGAGGCAATGCGGCCCATCAAGCCTGCATTGACAACAATCCCACCCAGGCCCTATTCCCGTAACCCCCACGTATTTACCCTGCTAATCCCCCTGACCCTAAGGTGCAATTTAGCATGGCCAATCTACCTAACCCACGCATTTTTGGAGGTTGGGAGGAAACCAGAGCACCCAGAGGAAGCTAACACAGACACAGGGAGAATGTGCAGACTCCAGAATCGAACCCAGGTCCCTGACGCTGTGAGGCAGCAGTGCTAACCACTAAGTTTCAATTGTGCCGTAGTATCTAATATTGTCGAGTATTAGAGTGTTTCCTACTGCTGGATATCCAAGTAAAAGCGTTATCTGTATCTATATGTTCCCATTGACTCATTGTGGAGCCCTCATTCATGGAATATGGGCCCATCCCTAATTGCCCTTGAGAAAATTGTGGGAATGCGCTGCTTGGGAGCATGATAGAGGCGGGTTGCCTCACATCTTTTAAAAAGTACCTAGGTGAGCACTTCGTCCGTCATATCATTCAAGGCTATGGGCCAAGTTCTGGTAAATGGGATCAGGTGGGAGTTCAGGTGTTTCTTGTGTGTCAGTGCAGACTCGATGGGCTGAAGGGCCTCTTCTGCACTATATGATTCCATGATTCTATGGTGGTGGGCTGCCTTCTTGAAACATTGAGTGGCTTGCTAGGCTATTTCAGAGGGCAGTTGAGAGTCAACCACATTGCTGTGGACCCGGAGTCCCATAAAGGCCAAACCGGGTAAGGACGGCAGATTTCCTTCCCTGAAGGACATTAGTGAACCAGATAGGTTTTTCTATCAATTGACAATGATTTCATGGTCATCCATAGATTTTTAATTCCAGAATTTCATCTTTATTGAATTCAAATTTGACCATCTGCCGTGGCGGGATTTGAACCCAGAACATTAGCTGAGTTTCTGGATTAACAGTCTGGCGATAATACCATTAGGCTATTGCTTCATAAGAAGCAGAGTGGGAAACTGAGAGGGAAGCAACAGCCATGGAAGAGCTCACACACCACAATAAAGGCTCCGTTTGTCTTTAATCCAGTGCTTCCAAGTGTCATGTCTCTCAATGCACAACGCAAACTGGCGATGAGGACTATGGGCGTGTGTAGAAAGAGGGAAAAGAAAAGGGCTAGTATAAGATCGGCAGACTCTGCTAGGGTTTTTGTTCAATCAATTTAGATGTAGAATTCACTTTATCAATGGGGAACAAGTGTGTTAGTAATTGTGCTGAGGTGTTTTAAATACTTTGTAGTTTTAAAGGTACATGTAACACCTTTAAGTAGCCCATACATATAAATATATCTCCTATGCATCTTTAGAAGTTAAACAAAGAAACTTTGATGCACAGTTACAGAGTGCCCCTTTGATACCAAACATATGTTAGATACATTCCCTTAAAGCACCCAACTGTTGGAATCACAAGGCCATAAAGGAGGCTTAATTGCCTCACCAGACACCTTATCAGAAACAACTGATACAAGAGTGAGTTTTAATGAAGCTGCCTTCACAGTTTCTAATCACAACAGAATCAGAAAGACATCAAAGTCTTAGCTAACGAAAAAGTTATGGGAGGGGACTTAGTGGGAACTGACAAGACTTAATGGTATCATGATGATACCCCTTGAAACTGTAGGTAGTGATAAAAAGCTCAGTCATTGAATTGATAAGCAATATGTACATGTGTTTCATTATGTTGGCAATAAACAAAACTTATCAGGGCTATAATCGGGGAATATCCGAAAGGCAAGTTGAGTTGATCAGATCCCTTAGAGATTCAGTTAACTTCACTGACAAGGCCATAAAATACTAATGGCTTTTTGTAGGCCCCCTTTATCAATTAAAGATGCCCATGTGAGACTGTTTTAGTGAAGATGCTTTGTGAGGCTGCTATCAAAAATAGAGACTTGATGTCTGACTAAGAGACTAGAGGACAGGCTTAGGGATGATATATTGGGGTATCCCACAAGGTATCGTGATCTCATAGATCAGGGTGGTTCAGTATTTTTTCTATTGGATCAATACGTAAAGCATGTCATTTGTAACACTTTTGATTGGATTGTGTCCAACTGACTGTGAGCTGCAGAATTGTATAAACCAGGATGATTTTCTTTATCCGGTGGAGTGGTGTCTCTGACCCATTGCGTTGAGAAACTACCCCCTTGCTAGGAAGTAAAATAAAGACAATCTGTCGGTTCAATATCTTGTGTTAATGTGTGTTTGTGTTAAAGTCAAACTCGGAAGTCGAGATTTCAACACGTGCACTTGCTGAGTCATTTGAAGGAGAAACTTTATGAGGAAAAGTTGGAAAACGAAAACCTTTCGCAAATTCTTGCTGGAGTATCGGAATGCCACGCATTCCACGACCAAGACCTCCCTGCCTTATTCATGGTTAAAAAGGCAGCTATGTTCCATATCTTCTAAAATCTTTAAAAACTAAGGAGATTGTGCAACAGTAACAATAAGCACAGGACTGCACGGTGGCACAGTGGTTAGCACTGCTGCCTCACAGCTCCAGGGACCTGGGTTCAATTCCCATCTTGGGTCACTGTCTGTGTGGAGTTTGCACATTCTCCCCGTGTCTGTGTGGGTTTCCTCCGGGTGCTCTGGTTTCCTCCCACAGTCCAAAGATGTGCAGGTGAGGTTGATTGGCCATGCTAAATTGCCCATTAGTGTCCCGGGATGTGCAGATTAGTGGGGTGGATATGTGGGGTTCCGGGGATAGGGTCTCAGTGGAATTGTTGTTGGGTGCAGATGCGATGGGCCGAATGGCCTCCTTCAGCACTGTGGGATTTCTATGGTTTTGAAGTGGAACGGTGGGAAAACAAGGCAAAACACAGAGTTTTCCCACCAAGGACAAGGAGGCTTGGCTCAGAACCACTCCACAGGGCAGAAATGAATTGCTACGATGGTCCTTGCACAGACTGGACCTGTCACTTACACTGTCCAGACCATAGATGACATTATCTGGAGGAGGCACACAGCCCGGTTACTGGGTGGAAAGAAATGCAGTTAGAGTGGAGGCTATTGGAAATCCAGGTTCAGGCTTACCTTAGTCAGGACCTTCCTACAACCCTAACCCACCAGATATCACCAGAGGAAGGCAGTACCTCACCCTTGGTTCAAACAGGAGGAAGTCTCACAACACCTGGTTAAAGTCCAACAGGTTTATTTGGTATCACGAGCTTTCGGAGCGTTGTTGGACTTTAACTTGGTGTTGTGAGACTTCTTACTGTGTCCACCCCAGTCCAACGTCAGCATCTCCACATCTTGGTTCAGACACAGAGACAACCTCTAGTTCCTACGTCAAAACCAGTTTAACCAACCACTGGCGACACCAATGGGAAGGCGAGAATGCCACAGGTTCAGGCCAGTGGGAAAGTGAAGGCGGTGGCAGAGGTTTGCTCTCAATGTGACAGCCTCCAGACCATCTGACTTATTAACAGTGACTGACTCATTGACGATTGGTCATAGAATCCCTACAGTGCAGGAGGAGGCCATTCGACCCATTAAGCCTGCACTGACAACAATCCCACCCGGGCCCATAACACCACGTATTTACCCTGCTAGTCTCCCTGTTACTAAGGGGTAATTTAGCACGGCTAATCAACCTAACATGCACATGTGGGAGGAAACCAGAGCACCTAGAGGAAACCCCCGCAGACACGGGGAGAATGTGCAAACTCCACCCAGACAGTGACCCGAGGCCAACCCGGGTATTAATGTTGAACCCGTTTTGGGGACGTTTACACCGATGGAGGAGGAAATGTTGTGCATTTGTATTTGTTCCTAGTGGAGTCTGTCATGACTTAATCGAGGCTCGAGGTTGGAGTATGAACTCCCTGATTGAGGTAATAATTTCCTGCCCAATTAGGGAGCTCATTCTCCAAGAGCCCAATCTCGTGGGTCTCGGGGAAGTCATTCCCGAGTCCTGCTGTAGTAATATATGCAAACGGAGGTGATATAGAGCGGGAGACTGAGAGTGAAGCAGCAGCCATGGAAGAGATCGCACTCCACAAATAAAGGCTCCACTCGATATTAACCCAATGCTTCCAAATGTCATGTCTCCAAATGCACAACAAAAAGGGAATTGGGATAGGCTCAGCAAACATCTAACAAACTGTTCCAGTGAGGTATAGATTTCTGGTGGAGGGGTTGGGAGGGTAATGAATAACTCAAACTGCAGCCAAAGCAAAGGATGCATCCTGGCAGTGAATTAAGGAGCACTGAACTCCATTCAATGTCTGCCACGTCTGACTTTGGGACATCTAGACTACCTGACAATAAGATATTCCCTTCCTCACCCTTGCTGCCCATTCCTCATCAGACTCGCAGAGAAAGAAGTTAATTCTGGGTTAACTGATGTTGCAATCTGGAAGGCAGTGACATCAGTCAAGAAAGGAGTATTGGAGGCAGCATCTGATTCGATAGATCTGCTTAATTCACATGGGAATAGGAAGACAGTGCAGAGATGCACGGCAGCACAGTGGTTAGCACTGCTGCCTCACAGCGCTAGGGAGCAGGGTTCGATTCCCGGCTGTGGGTCACTGTCTGTGTGGAGTTTGCATGTTCTCCCTGTGTCTGCGCACAGCGGCACAGTGGTTAGCACTGCTGCCTCACAGCACCAGGGACCCGGGTTCGATTCCTGGCTTGGGTCACTGTCTGTGCAGAATCTGCACGTTCTCCCCGTATCTGTGTGTGTTTCCTCTGGTTTCCTCCCACAGTCTGAAAGACATGCTGGTTAGGTGCATTGGCCATGCTAAATTCTCCCTCAGGTGTACCCGAACAGGTACCGGAGTGTGACAACCAGGGGATTTTCACAGTAAATTCACTGCAGTGCTGACTAATAAAAAAATAAAAAGATTGGAGCAGGAGGGTTCTGTGATGGGCATGGAAGCAATGGACTAATGAGTGGGATCGCCTTTTTTCATTGCAAGCTTTCATATTTGATATATAAATGAACACAAATATCACTGAATGATTGAAGCAGAAAATAATTGGCTAGCAACATAACTTAGCAGAAGCTGAAAGAGTCTTGTATTCGAGCTATCTACTTCAGTGGTAAACATGGGCAGATCAGTCTGCAATCAATGTGACCCTGACATTTTGCTGAAGTCTTTACAGGATGCCATCATTATGTAAGCTTGGACAGGGTTAAACAACACTCACACTTGATACTGACAACAGCAATTAGCACGTTTCCTGCCAACCTCTGAAATGGTTTCGCTTAAAACTCATTCACTCGGAGGCACTTTGTAATGAGAAGTTAGCTAAGTGCAAAAATGCCTTCTTGATGCAAAGTCAATATCAGAATTAATGGTGCAGTAACTCGGAAAGGCTGCTCTTGGGTTTTCCAAAGCTGAAGTGTGATCAAACGGGAAAAGGAATGAAAGTTTGTTTTGCTCGCCTTGTCAAAGCGCTGTCAGGAGGCACCTGGGTGGAATTCTGCAAAGGAGGTGACATAATTGAAGGATCAATTCCGCCAAAGGCAGCGTTGATTCGCTGGAACAAGCAGCCTGGCGCTACCGAGGCTATAGGGGTCTCTTTGATCAGTATCCCCCACTCACCGGCCATTAGGCTATGCATGTGTCAGTTGTGATTCAGCTAGTCACACTCGCACCTCTGCAACTGGGTTCAAGTCTGTAATAAGTCTTCAGAGGCAGAAGTCCCTTCACCAAAATCCCTTTATTTACAAACTCTAACAGCCGTACACAGAGTGCTATCAGTCGGCAGTCTACCTCCGGGGGTGTCAGAGGAACTGACACTCCCAGTTAAGTACAAGGCAAAGACTGCCTGATTGGCCCATCAATTGGGTCCTTGATCAGGGAGTTCATACTCCAATAAGCCAAACTCAATGGCCTGATTGAAGTCATTACAAAGACTCAAGCCAGGACTCGAGCAAAGAAAACAAGGCTGGTTTGCCAGTGCAAAACTGAGCGAATGCCGCTCTGTCGGCGATCCTGGGTGGGATTTTCCACCCCACACCCACAGTGCGTTTTGTTGGAGGCGGCCCGTCATCGGCCGGCAGCAGAATCTTCCAGTCCCGCCGCCCCTCTGCTGGTGTGAGGGCGGAGTTTGCCATTGGCAGGGCCAGGGGATCCCGCTGGCAGGAGGAGTCGGAATACAATGGCACGGTGGCACAGTGGTTAGCACTGCTGCCTCACAGTGCCAAGGACCCAGGTTCGATTCCCGGCTTGGGTCACTATGTGGAGTCTGCACGTTCTCCCCGTGTCTGTGTGGGTTTCCTCCGGGTGCTCCGGGTTCCTCCCACAGCCCAAAGATGTGCGGGTTAGGTTGATTGGCCGTGCTAAATTGACCCTAGTTTCAGGGGGACGAGCAGGGTAAATACGTGGTGTTATGGGAATAGGATGGGATTGCTGTTGGTGCAGGCTTGATGGGCCGAATGGCCTCCTTCTGTACTGTAGGGATTCTATGATCCCGCCCGCTATCTTTTTGATTTGATTTGATTTATTATTGTCACATGCATTACTATACAGTGAAAAGTATTGTTTCTTGTGCGCTATACAGACAAAACATACCGTTCATAGAGAAGGAAAGGAGAGAGTGCAGAATGTAGTGTTACAGTCATAGCTAGGGCGTTGAGAAAGATCAACTTAATGCAAGGTAAGTCCATTCAAAAGTCTGACAGCAGCAGGGTAGAAGCTGTTCTTGAGTCGGTTGGTACGTGACCTCAGACTTTTGTATCTTTTTCCCGACGGAAGATGGTGGAAGAGAGAATGTCCGGGGTGCGTGGGGTCCTTAATTCTGCCGGCTGCTTTTCCGAGGCAGCGGGAAGTGTAGACAGAGTCAATGGATGGGAGGTTGGTGGTATTTTGGTGTGAAACTTTCAATTGAGACTTGTTTGGATGCATGTAGATGATCCCGGGGGAGTTCTTTCTGGTGTCCTGGCCAATATTTATCCCTCATTCAGTATCACAAAAAAAATGACCCGCTCATTATCACATTGCACTGTCTGGGAAATTGCTGTGTGCCTTTTGGCTGCTGCATTTTCTACATTCGAACGGGGACTGCAGGCAAAAGGTTATTAATTGTCTGCAGGTAAATTTCAGATGTCTGGCAATTGTGGAAACAGTGCCATATAAATGCAACTTGACCTTTTCTCTCCACCATCAGTGCACTGTGGGGATGTCGTGTACGATCTCACCCAGGTTTCTCGCCAGCAGCGCCGTCCGAACTCACAGGGTGGGATTTTCCTCCCCGTCTACGCCATGCTCTGCGACGGCGGGAGGCAGCGCACCATTCGCTGGTGGCGGGATCTTACGGTCCCCACGTTTGCCAATGGGCTCGAACGCACCCCTCGCCCCCGGAAACCTGCGGTGGGGGTGCGCCATCGCCAGGATAGTAAGATCCCGGCAACGTAAAGGGCAGCAAGATTTTGGCGCCAATCACCCCCTCTTGGAGGTGTCTCCACTGCCTGATACAGCAGCCAATTTGTGCGCAGTAAGCTCCCACAAACTGTAATATGATCATGACTGGATTATCTGTTTTGTTAGTTGTTGCTGGTTGATGAATAACTTGGCCAGGCCACCAGGAATAACACCCCTGTTCTCCTTCAAAATCGTGCTGTGTGATCTTTTACGCCCTCCTGCAAGTGGTTTAATATTTCACATGAACGACAGCACCTCTGGCAGTGCAACACTCCTATAGTACTGCACCAGAGTCAGTCTTGAGTCCCAGGCTCTAGACATGAATCCACAACCTTGACAGTCAGTTACTGAAGTGTTCCCAACTGGACCACACCAGTTTCCACCAATTAAAGTCTGTTGCACAAACTCACCCACTGAATAAAAATGTTATAAGTCAAAAAAAGGGCGGCACGGTGGCACAGTGGTTAGCACTGCTGCCTCACAGCGCCAGAGACCCAGGGTCGATTCCCAGCTTGGGTCACTGTCTGTGTGGAGTCTGCACATTCCCCCCCGTGTCTGCTTGGGTTTCCTCCAGGTGCTCCGGTTTCTTTCCAAAAGATGTGCTGATTAGGTGCATTGGGCTCTGTTTGTGAACACAACTCCCACTCACCTGATGAAGGGGCAGTGCTCTGAAAGCTTGTGCTACCAAATAAATCTGTTAGACTTTAACCTGGTGTTGTGAGACTTCTTACGATTCAGGGTGGACCATTTAGGACGGAGGTGAGGAGACATTTCTTCACCCAAAGAATGGTGAGCCAATGGAATTCATTACCACAGGAAGTAGTTGATACCAAAACATTGAATGTATTCAAGAGGTGGCTGGATATAGCACTTGGGGCGAACGGGATCAAAGGCTAAGGGAGAAAGCAGGATTAAGCTATTGAGTTGGACAATCAGCCATGATGGTGATGAATGGCGGAGCAGGCTCGAAGGGCTGAATGGCCTCCTCCTGCTCCTTTCTTCTATGTTTCTATGTCTATGTTTCTATAACATTTTCAAAGAGCCTGAACAGACACAAGAAAAAACAAGTGGCCTCCTTCTGTGCTGTATATTCTATAACTCTGCAGTCCTGGCAAATCATTCATTCGTCACAGGGGACAATGAATCACAATCGAGCCTAATCCTGAGATATTTCCAACTCAAATATTTCCGTTTTGCGCTCGTCAAAGGGACGCTTGCCGTGTTGTCAGCCAACGATCCCTCTACCATGGCCCAACAATGTGGCCTGTCCGCAACCATGACCACTCTTGTGCATCAATTTTCCATTCCCCCACACTACCCACTCAGGAGTAGGTTTTGAGTGTGATTTCCAATTTACTGCTGGATTAAGAGCAGTTCCTGGGCCCATACCCTCTCTGAGCAGAATTAGGGCGGCATGGTGTCACAGTGGTTAGCACTGCGGCCTCATAGCGCCAGGGGCCCGGGTTCAATCCCGGCCTCAGATGACTGGGTGGAGTTTTCACGTTCTCCCTGTGCCTGCGTGGGTTTCCTCCGGCTGCTCCGGTTTCCTCCCACAGTACAAAGATGTGTAGGCTAGTTGAATTGGCCATGCTAACTTGCCTCTTAAGGGGGGAGGGGGGAATTTTCCCTTCCCACCCACCACGGGAGTTGTAGCAGGCGGGGAGGGCAGATCATGTAAAGGTCCGCTGAACCAGGCGGGATTATCCGGTTTTGGGCCGGGCGCAGCCGGAAAATCCCGCTCTTAGTGTGTAAAAATGTATAAATTAGGTGGATTGGCCAAACTAAATTGTCCCTTAGTGCCCAAAGATGTATAGGTTAAGTGGATTGGCCATGCTAAATTGTCCCTTAGTGTCCAAAGATGTATGGATTATGTGGATTGGCCATGCTAAATTGTCCCTTAGTGTCCAAAGATGTATAGGTTAGGTGGATTGGCCATGCTAAATTGTCCCTTAGTGTCCAAAGATGTATAGATTATGTGGATTGGCCATGCTAAATTGTCCCTTAGTGCCCAAAGATGTATAGATGATGTGGATTGGCCATGCTAAATTGTCCCTTAGTGTCCAAAGATGTATAGGTTAGGTGGATTGGCCAAGTTAAATTGTCCCTTAGTGCTCAAAGATGTATAGATTATGTGGATTGGCCATGCTAAATTGTCCCTTAGTGTCCAAAGATGTATGGGTTAGGTGGATTGGCCATGCTAAATTGTCCCTTAAGTGTCCAAAGATATATAGATTAGGTGGATTGGCCAAGCTAAATTGTCCCTTAGTGTCCAAGGATATGCAGGTTAGGCGGATCGGCCATGGTAAATGCATGGGGTTGTGTGAGAGAGAGCCTGGGGAAGATACTCTTTTGGAGAGTCAGTGCAGACTCAATGGGCCGAATGGCTTCCTTCGGCACTGCAGGAATCCTATGGATTCTATTCTACAGTTCCAAATGAAGATATCAATTTCAAACTATTGCAAGTGGAGCAATATTGAGTTTTTTGAGAAAGTGACCAAGGAGGTGGATGGGGGCAAGGCAGTGGACGTGGTATATATGGATTTTAGTAAGGCGTTTGATAAGGTTCACCATGGTAGGCTTCTGCAGAAAATGCAGATGTATGGGATTGGGGGTGATCTAGGAAATTGGATCAGGAATTGGCTAGCGGATAGGAAACAGAGGGTGGTGGTTGATAGTAAATATTCATCATGGAGTGCGGTTACAAGTGGTGTACCTCAGGGATCTGTTTTGGGGCCACTGCTGTTTGTAATATTTATTAATGATCTGGATGAGGGTATAGTTGGGTGGATTAGCAAATTTGCTGATGACACCAAAGTCGGTGGTGTGGTAGACAGTGAGGAAGGGTGTCGTAGTTTGCAGGAAGACTTAGACAGGTTGCAAAGTTGGGCCGAGAGGTGGCGGATGGAGTTTAATGCGGAGAAGTGTGAGGTAATTCACTTTGGTAGGAATAACAGATGTGTTGAGTATAGGGCTAACGGGAGGACTTTGAATAGTGTGGAGGAGCAGAGGGATCTAGGTGTATGTGTGCATAGATCCCTGAAAGTTGGGAATCAAGTAGATAAGGTTGTTAAGAAGGCATATGGTGTCTTGGCGTTTATTGGTAGGGGGATTGAATTTAGGAGTCGTAGCGTTATGTTGCAACTGTACACAACTCTGGTGCGGCCGCACTTGGAGTACTGTGTGCAGTTCTGGTCCCCACATTACAGGAAGGATGTGGAGGCTTTGGAGAGGGTGCAGAGGAGGTTTACCAGGATGTTGCCTGGTATGGAGGGGAGATCCTATGAGGAGAGGCTGAGGGATTTGGGATTGTTTTCGCTGGAAAGGCGGCGGCTAAGAGGGGATCTTATTGAAACATATAAGATGATTAGAGGTTTAGATAGGGTGGATAGTGATAGCCTTTTTCCTCTGATGGAGAAATCCAGCACGAGGGGGCATGGCTTTAAATTGAGGGGGGGTAGTTATAGAACCGATGTCAGGGGTAGGTTCTTTACCCAGAGGGTGGTGAGGGATTGGAATGCCCTGCCAGCATCAGTAGTAAATGCGCCTAGTTTGGGGGCGTTTAAGAGATCCGTAGATAGGTTCATGGACGAAAAGAAATTGGTTTAGGTTGGAGGGTCACAGTTTTTTTTTTTAACTGGTCGGTGCAACATCGTGGGCCGAAGGGCCTGTTCTGCGCTGTAATGTTCTATGTTCTATGTTCTATGTTCTATAAGGGGAAATATTAGCGATGTTTACATATGAACCAGGCAACCACCCAAAACACCTTTATCTGCTCTACAAAAAGTTGTTGCTTGTCTTTAAGACAGTTCAAATGGCCTTGAGTTCAGCTAATGTAATTACTTGAGAAAGTACAAGGTGACAGTTATGGGGACACTGAAGGAATCTTCAAATACTCCAGATTCAGGCAAGCAGAACAAAAATCAAAGAAATGGTCTCCCTCGGGAACCACTAAATATTCATCGGCAGCCATCCCGCATGCTTATGAATAAATCTTCTGCATCAACGGATAACATTGTTGCCAATAATTCACCTAGTTTGTCTGTCCTTTGTACAAATATCAGTACACTTTTGGATTGACACCAGATTAAATATTAATAAATAATGTAGAATAAACCAGTCTTAAAGTCCTTCTCATTTTTCCTTCAAAACTGACCCAAGCTCTTCAAAATATCATAATGAACTTCTGATTGGTACTTATTGCCCTGCTTCCAGTTAACCCGTTTTTCTCATCCCTGCAAAGCATATTGCATCTGGGTCGGGAACATCATTTATAACTGCTCCGATCCTAGGAAGGACAGGCAAAAGGGAAAGGAGGTGGGACAGCGCTGTTAATCGGGGACAGAATCAGTACATTAGTGAGGGAGGATCTTCGAACAAAAACAGGAAATGCTGGAAAATCTCATCAGGTCTGGCAGCATCTGTGGAGCGAGAGTAGAGCCAACGTTTTGAGTCTGGATGACCCTTCGTCAGAGATTTCCTGGCATTTTCTGTCTTTGTTTCAGATTCCGGCGTTCCGCACTATTTTGTTTTTATCTTTTTGCTTTTAGCGAGGATCCTGGATCAAAGGATTAAGCTGTAGAATTAGTTTGGGGGGTGATGCACTATCAATCAAGCAAAGACTAGTTTGTATGCAAGAACAAATAGGCTTTTATTCGCAAAAGACTTGGAGCACACCCATGCTGATGAACCAGTCCAGAGACTGAGGCAACGGGATGGGGAGCAGTCACCTTTATACCTGGACCGGGGGGGGGGGGGGGGGGAGGAGTCTCAGGCAGGGGCATGTCCAGGCATGTCACACACACACAGACAATAAGCTTTACAGTGGTTTACCACAGGAGGGGGGGAACCATGAAACAGCAAAGGGCAGCAAAGATCGCTGGGAGTTGTTTATAGGCCGCCAAGCTGTAGTGGTAGCATTGGGCACAGAAAATTAAAAAATCAAGAAATGAGAAATACTTGTTAATTGGGTAACAGTAGTAATGGGAAGTTCAATTTCCATATAGACTGGGTAAGACAAAATTGAACTAATGCTATGGAGGATGAGTTCCTGGAGTGCGTACAAGATGGGTTTCTGGAGAAGTATATTGAATGACCAACTAGGGATTAGGCTATTTTAGATTTAGTATCATGTAATGAGAAGAAGGTAATTAATTATCTTGCTGTAAAGTTTTAACGTTTATTTATTTATGAGTGTCACAAGTCGGCTTACATTAGGAAGGAGGGAGTGCAACTGAGATTCACCAGAATAATCCCTCTGATGGCAGAATTATTTTATGAGGAGAGACTGGGGAAACCGGGGCTGTATTCTCTTAGAGCTTTGAAGTATGAGAGGTGATTTCATTCAAACTTGCAAAATCCTCACAGGGTGTAACAGGGTAGATGTGGGTAGGATTTTCCTCTGGCTGGTGAGTCTAGACCAAGGGGACACAGTCTCTGAATAAGAGGCAGGTTATTGAAGACTGAGTTGAGGAGGAATTTCTTCACTCAAGGGTGGAAAGACTTTGGAATTCTCTCATTCTAGAGGACCGTGGAAGCACAATCATTGAGCATGTTCAAGTTAGAAATGGATAGGTTCCTGGATACAGTGACATTGAGGGATCGCAGGTGAAAGTGGCGTTGAGGTAGGTGGTCAGCCATTGAATGGTGGAGTAGGCTCGATGGGCCAAGTGGCCTACTTCTGCTCCTATGTTCCTAATTGAAGCAGTTGGATTATATTTCAGTCAGTACGGGTGAAGTCACAGCAAATTGGTTATTTGGGGTTCCTGGATAATTATACTGAAATTAAAAGCCCCTTGAAGGTAACAAATAGGTAAGCGAATGCATTTGGCAATTGATTCTTTCCTTGTACTAGTGGAGAGGTGGCCATTTTTCCACCCAGGATAACCCAGATTAACTGATCTAGGCTTATTGGCTCAACATAGTCCAGGGCTGGCTATTACATACAAACATATAAATTAACAGCAGGAGTAGGCCAGTGGGCTCCTCAAGCCTGCTGCACCATTCAATAACATCATGGCTGATCTGCTTGTAACTTCAATCCCACACACCTGCCTGGAGTTCCCCCCGATAACTTTTCACCCCCCCCACCCCCTTGTTAATCAAGATGTTATTTAGCTCTACCTTAAAAATATTCAAAGACTCTGTTTCCGCTGTCTTTTGAGGGTGACTCATGACCTTCTAAGAGAAAAAAGTTCTCCTCATCTGCATCTTAAATGAGCAACCCCTCAGTTTTAAACAGTGATTCCTAGTTCTAGATTCTCTGACAAAAGGAAGAGATATCGGACTTGGGGATAAAGGGATATTGGGGGGGGGGTGGAAGACGGAATCGGGATATTGAATTTGATAATCAGCCATGATCATAATGAAGGGCCGAATGGCCTACTCCTGCTTCTATATCCTATGTTTCTATCCGCTCCGAATCCACCTTGTCAATACACCTCTGGATCATAAGTTAGGACGTAGCCCAAATACTTAGTTCAAATACTATGATGGGTGTTGTTTCTTGAAATCAGTAAGTGTAGGTTCATATTGGAAAAATGTCAGACAAACATAGGATTGTACATCACAGGATGGTGTTGTACACTGCATTGAAATTGTTGCTAGCCTGCTTATTCACTTCAAATCAATACAACAAGGATCATATTGATGAGCTAAGCTTTAGTATTTACAAAAGGAATGCATTAAGTATGTCTGATGCAAAGAAAATCCTGTAGTACACAATATTATCTCTCACTCTCTCATCATGTATGATTAGAGGGAAAATGTGAATATTGATTACTATCCAAGCCCCACAAAAAAGAACCACAGAATCATACAAGGTAGGAGGAAGCCATTCAGCCCATCATCCTCATACTGGCACTTTGGTAGAACTATCCAATTAGTCTTACTCCCCCTGCTCCTTCCCCAGAGCCGTGCAACATTTTCTCCTTCAAATATTTACCCAATTCCCATTTGAAAGTTATGATTGAATCTGTTTGCATTTACCCCCAGTCCCCACCCTACAACCATTTCAGGCTGTGTGTTCCTGATCACCACAATTTACTTATGCAAAAAACATTCCCTCTCGTCTCACCTCTGACTCTTTTGTCAATTAGAAACATAGAAACCCTACAGTGCAGAAGGAGGCCATTCGGCCCATTGGGTCTGCACTGAAAAAAATCCCACTAAGGCCCTATCCCCGTAACCCCACATATTTACCCCGCTAATCCCTCTAACCTACGCATCCTGGGATACTAATGGAGCAATTTAGCATGGCCAATGCACCTAACCCGCACATCTTTGGACTGTGGGAGGAAACCTGAGCACCCGGAGGAAACCCATGCAGACACGGGGTGAACGTGCAAACTCCACACAGACAGTGACCCAAGCCGGGAATCGAACCCAGGTCCCTGGAGCTGTGAGGCAGCAGAACTAACCACTGTGACACAGTGCCGTACTTTCAATCTGTGTATTGTCTGGTTACCGATTCTACCGTCAGTGGAAACAGTTTCTCCCAATTGTCTCCATCAAAGCTCCTCATTTGGTCACTTTTAATTACATCTCCCCTTGACCAATCAATTGGGCCAGTGGGCTGACGAATGGCAGATGGAGTTTAATTTAGACAAATGCGAGGTGATGCATTTTGGTAGATTGAACCAGGGCAGGACTCACTCAGTTCATGGTAGGGCGTTGGGGAGAGTTTCAGAACAAAGAGATCTAGGGGTACATGTTCATAGCTCCTTGAAAGTGGAGTCACAGGTGGACAGAGTGGTGAAGAAGGCATTCGGCATGCTTGGTTTCATCGGTCAGAATATTGAATACAGGAGTTGGAATGTCTTGATAAAGTTGTACAAGGCATTGGTAAGGCCACACTGGAATACTGTGTACAGTTCTGGTCACCTTATTATAGAAAGGATATTATTAAACTAGAAAGAGTGCAGAAAAGATTTACTAGGATGCTACCGGGACTTGATGGATTGAGTTATAAGGAGAGGCTGGATAGACTGGGACTTTTTTCTCTGGAGTGTAGGAGGCTGAGTGGTGACTTATAGAGGTCTATAAAATAATGAGGGGCATAGACAAGGTAGATAGTCAATATCTTTTCTCAAAGGTAGGGGAGTCTAAAACTAGAAGGCATAGGTTTAAGGTGAGAGGGGAGAGATACAAAAGTGTCCAGAGGGGCAATTTCTTCACACAGAGGGTGGTGAGTGTCTGGAACAAGCTGCCAGAGGTCGTAGTAGAGGCAGGTACAATTTTGTCTTTTAAAAGGCATTTAGATAGTTACATGGATACGATGGGTATAGAGGGATATGGGCCAAATGCGGGCAATTGGGATTAGCTTAGGGGTTTTAAAAAAAAGGGCGGCATGGACAAGTTGGGCTGAAGGGCCTGTTTCCATGCTGTAAACCTCTATGACTCTATGACCTTCTCTGCTTTATGAAGAGCAACCCAGCTTCTCTGTCCTCTCCATATGACTGCACGGTGGTACAGTGATTAGCACTGCTGCCTCACAATGCTAGGGCCCGGGTTCAATCCCAGCCTTGGTTGACTGTCTGTGTGGAATTTACACATTCTCCCCGTGTCTGCGTGGGTTTCCTCCGGTTTCCTCCCACAGTTCAAAGCTGTGCAGGTTAGGTGGATTGGCCATGTTAAATTGCTCCTTACTGTCTTAAGATGTGTAGGTTAGGGGAAGTAATGGGGTAAATATGTGGGGTTATGGGGGTAGGGAAGGGGGGGGGAGCGTGCCTGGTTAAGATGCTCTGTCAGAGAGTTGGTGCAGACTCGATGGGCCAAATGGCCTCCTTCTCTACTGTAGGGATTCTATGACAAATTTAAGGTGGAGTCTGGGAGCAGCATTGTTTCTTGTCATGGGCAAGAGTAAGGGCTGAAATTTTCTGGCCCTTCCCACTGGCGGGATTTTCCCCATGGTGACCTCCTGTGGTGTGTTCTCCAGCGGCAGAGGATGCGGGACATGCAAAACCTGTAGGCATTGGTGAAATCAGCCCGCCATCAGCCAATGGCGGGCCACCTCTACCACCTAAAAATACGTCACGGGGAGGGTGGTGAAAAATCCCACCTGATGAAGAATATTATCATTCTAGCAACTTAATCAAAGCTATGGAACTTGTATAAAAAGAGTCTTCAATGAGTGAAAATTAAAGGAATTATTTCTTAGTGACTGGAAGCCAGTGTCCAGTGGCGTACCATAGGGGTCTGTGTTGGGCTCCCTATTATTCATCATTTATATAAATGACATTGATGACTATGTGGGGGGGTAGGATTAGTAAGTTTGCGGATTACACAAAGATTGGCCAGGTGGTTAACAGTGAGGCGGAGTGTCTTGGGCTACAAGAAGATATAGACGGAATGGCCAAATGGGCAGATAAGTGGCAGATGGAATTTAAACCTGAAAAATGTGAGGTGATACACTTTGGAAGGAGTAATTTGACAAGGAATGGTAGGACACTAGGAAGTTCGGTGGAACAAAGGAACCTTGGCGTGTTTGTCCACAGATCTCTGAAGGCGGAAGGGCATGTTAGTAGGGTGGTCCATATGGGATACTTGCCTTTATCAATCGAGGCATAGATTACAAAAGCAGGGAAGTCATGTTGGAGTTGTATAGAACTTTGGTGAGGCCACAGCTAGAGTACTGTGTGTAGTTCTGGTCGCCACATTACCAGAAAGATGTGATTGCACTGGAGGGGGTGTAGAGGAGATTCACCAGGATGCTGCCTGGCATGGAACATTTAAGTTATGAAGAGAAGTTGGATAGCCTTGGGTTGTTTCCATTGGCATCTCCACATCATTGTTTCCATTGGAGCAGAGACGACTGAGGGGCGACCTGATCAAGATATACAAGATTATGAGGGGCATGGACAGAGTGGATAAGAAGCAGCTGTTCCCCTTAGTTGAAGGGTCAGTTGCAAGGAGATATAGGTTCAAGGTGAGGGGCAGGAAGTTTAGAGGGGATGTGAGGAAAAACTTCTCTACCTAGAGGGTGGTGATGGTCTTGAATGCACTGCCTGAGAGAGTGGTGGAGGCGGGTTGCCTCACATCCTTTAAAAAGTATCTGGAGGAGCACTTGACATATCATAACATTCGGGGCTATGGGCCAAGTGTGTTGGTGCAGACTTGATGAGCCAAAGGGCCTCTTCTGCGCTGTATGTTTCTTTGAATCTATTTTCACACCTTTTATTTATTCATTTGTGGGACATGGGCGTCGCTGACTGGCCAGCATTTATTGCCCATCCCTAGTTGCCTGAGGGCAGTTGAGAGTCAACCACATTGTAGTGGCTCTGGAGTCACATGTAGGCTGGACCAGGTAAGGATGGCAGATTTCCTTCCCTAAAAGACATCAGTGAACCAATGGTTTTTTCTGAAAATCAACAATGGTTTCATGGTCATCTGTAGATTCTTAATTCCAGATATTTTTTATTGAATTTAAATTCCACCATCTGTCATGGTGGGATTCGAACCCGGATCCCCAGAACATTAGCTGAATTTCTGGATTAATAGTCTAGCGATAATACCAACAGGCCATTGCCTCCCCTGTTCAGATTCAAAAGAATCGAGGTCCTCACAGCCAAGTCATTGAAGCAAGGGATTACTCAGGTCTACATTTTAAGGGCAGGTCCATCATGGTACCAAAGTGAATCAAGATTGAATGAATCTAAGTGGGCGGGGATGGAAAATCCAGGATTGTACGGTCCCGCTGTAAGTCGACAGACCTTTGACTGGGTCATCGAATCTCCTAGGATGGGTACTGCTACAGTGGGGCTGGAAAATCCTGGCCCAAAAGCAAACACTGTGGGTGAGATTTTCCGGTTACGCTCGCCCCAAGGCCAGAAAATCCTACCAAGGTCAACGGTAAAATTCCGCCCTGGAAATCGGAAAATGTTGGCAACCCTCAGCGAGTCAGCTGGCTGCTGTGGGGAGAGAAATGGAAGATTTCGTATCACCCTCCCTCCCTCCCCACCCTCCCCTTCTCAGGACAACTCGGAAGAGACAATGAATGCCAGCCAGTGATGCCCACATCCCAAAGAATGAGTTAAAAATAAAGATGGCAACTGACAATAATTTTTATTATTCGGCCTTCAGTAACAGGATGTGCGGGAGAGAGGAGAAAGGTGGAATTATTTGGAAAACTCTACCAAAGGGGCAGAACAGGTACAAGGGGTTAAATGGCCTCCTCTGTGACTCCATGCTAAAAGTAACTGGTGAGAACCACAATACCGAAGGAAGTTCTCATTCCATTTTTAGGGGAAATTTAAAAGCCTATATATGTATATATACCCGCTTGTCCCTTTTTACCCCCGACACTCTCCCCAGATGTTGCAAACACGTTCCAAGTAAGCTTCAAATACCAGGAATCAGTTATTTCAGATTAATCAGGGTTTCCAAGTCCACTTATTCACACTGAGGGAGTAGGAAGGAATGTGCTAAATGTGCTAAACCTGGAGGCTTTTCCATTATCGGTTAGCTTTTAGTTTCAATTTAAATGTTTTCAGGAGGAAAGTATCTGTTTCTCGTACGGTACAGACATTTTGTGATATTTCCATTGATAAGTATCAACCAAATTCCAGAATTCTGGATCTATCATAATTTTAGCTCCTTCCTGCACATTCCACCATCTGTAAACTTGCAGTCATCTGAAATTTTGATGTCTGCATACTCATGCCTAAAAGTCTCATTCACCCATCTCCCCTGCACTTCCTGGCCTACACCAGCTCTCGGTGGAGCAACATCACAATTTGAAAATCTTCACCCTTTCTTTAAAAATCCTTCAGTAACCTCGCCCCTTTCTATCTCTGTAATCTCCAACCCAACAACCCTTTGGGTGTTCATCCAATTCTGGCCTCTTGAGCATTCCCTGATGTGAATCGCCCCACCATTGGTGGCCATACCTTCAGCTGTTAAGGTCCTAAGTTCTGGAATTTTCTTCTGAAACCTCCCTCCCTCTTTAAGACACCCCTACCTCTGGACAACCTATCTTTTTGACCAACGTTCTCCGAAAGCTTATGGTATTTGCTACCAAATAAACCTGTTGGACTTTAACCTGGTGTTGTGAGACTTCTTACTGTATTTAGAATCCCTACAGGTCAGAAGAAGGTCATTCAGCCCATCGCATTATACCCAGTCCCAACCCCCGTTCTATCTCCCTAAACTCATGCATTTCCCATGGCTAATTCCCCTAACTTACATATCTTTGGACACCAAGGGGCAATTTAGCATGGCCAATCCACCTAACCAGCACCCTTTGGACTGTAAGAGGAAACCAGAGAACCCAGAGGAAACCCACGCAGACACGGGAAGAACATGCAGACTCCACACAGACAGTGACCCAAGGGCGGAATCGAACCAGGGTCTCTGGCGCTGTGAGACAGCAGTGCTAAGCACTGAGCCACTGTGCTGACTCAAAATGGCAGAGGGTGGGTTAGTGAATGAGTTGGATGGGCACAACCACCACATTAACTGAAGCAGTGACAGGAGGAGGCAGTGGACTAGTAATTCAGAGACCCAGGGAAATGCTCTGAGGTCCAGGAGCCAAATCTCACCATAGCAGATGGTGAAATATGAATTCAATAAAGGTCTGCAATTAAGTGTCTAATGGTGACCATGAAACCATTGTCGATTGTCGTAAAAACCCATCTGGTTCACTAATGTCCTTTAGGGAAGGAAATCTGCCGTCTTTACCTGGTCTGGCCTACATGTCGCTCCAAAGCCACAGCAATGTGGTTGTCTCTTAAATGTCCAAAGGAATGGGTTATAAATGCTGGCCCCACCAGCGACATCCACATCCCATGAATTAATTAAAAAAGGTTGATTTTGCGGGACGCTGACGGAGCTGGGTGCTAAATTTTACCTTATGACAGCACGGTGGCACTGCTGCCTCACAGCGCCAGGGATCTGGGTTCAATTCCTGGGTCAGTGTCTGTGTGGAGTTACACTCTCCCCGTGTCTGTGTGGGTTTCCTCCGGGTGCTCCGGTTTCCCCCCACAGTCCAAAGATATACGGGTTAGGTTGATTGGCCATGCTAAATTGCCCCTTTGTGTTAGGGGAGTGTCAGGGGGATTAGCGGGGTAAATATGTGGAGTTACAGGACAAGGGCCTGAGTTCGATTGTGGTCGGTGCAGACTTGATGGGCCGAATGGCCTCCTTCTGTAGGGATTCTATGATTCTATGACGCTTCTATGAAGCATCTTAGGAGGTTTTGGTACATTAAATGTGCTAAATAAATACAAGCTCTGATTTTGTTACTGTCGTTCTTGCTGAGTAGATTTCCACTTCCAAACCCACAACGCAGAAGACGCAGAGAGAGAGCAGCCGGCCGGAGGGGAACACTGTCACCTCCAAGTTCCCTTCCAAATCACACACCACCCTGACTTGAACATACATAGAAACTAGCAGCAGGAGTAGGCCATTCGGCCCTTCAAGCCTGCTCCGCCATTCATTTTGATCATGGCTGATCATCGAATTCAATATCCTGATCCGCCGCCCTTCCTTCCACATCCCTTGATCCCTTTAGCCCCAAGAGCGCTAATTTCTTCTTGAAATCAGACAACATTTTGGCCCTTAACTACATTCTGTAGTTGTGAATTCCACACATTCACAACTCTCTGGGTGAAGAAATTTCTCCTCACCTCAGTCCTAAAAGGTTTACCCCTTATCCCCAAACTATGACCCCTAGTTCTGGACTCCCCCCACCACTGGGAATAATCTTACATACATTGGCTGATCCTCCAAAATCCTGGAACTCCCTACCTGACAGCATGGTCGGAGCACTTTCAAGTACAGACGGCTCAAGGAAGTGTTCCTCCTTCACCTTCTCAGGGACAGCAAGGGAAAGGCACTAACCTCTAAAACCGGCAACCAGGGAATTCATTAAGTAAAATAACTTGGGTCATAATTCAGCCGGAAAGATCCAGCAGGAAGAACCATTCTCACACACTTGAGGTAAGGACCCGTTCCACAATGCTTCATCCTATTCCATCGCGATTAATTCTGAGCACTTCAATCTGCTTCTGACCGTTAGCTATTCTGAATGATAACTAACGCATTGAGAAATAATTTGTTTCCAGAACTAGCCAGTGTGGAGCTGTAACATCAATCAAGTGTTACCGCAAGGAGAGAAAGCCAGGCTATCAAAAGCCCAGCTCCCTACAATGATTACATTTGTCGTTACGTTACGATATTATGTTTATCATCAGTAATATAGCCAGAGAATGGTTCCCCAGCATGCATTGCACCTGTCCTGGGCAATGCAGAAGAAACTACATTACAAAGATGGAATTTCCCGCATGTAATGATATTAAAGATGTTTGAAGCTATCAGATTTTGATACACTACATTCCTCCCCCCCGCTCAATTTTGATTTTTAAAAGCACTAAATACGCAACATTTCATCACTATCGCTTTCTGCCGTGACGCGCCAATATAATTATAGAGCTTAACGCAGTTACTTTGGCTTTCTCTTCCTACCCGTGCTACAACTCAGAGGCAGCACGTGCCCCCGGATTCACAGTCAACAGATCCTGAGGATGTAATGACGAGTTGACACTACGACGGAGCTGTTTAAACACACTTTCTGATCCCAGCTTGAACCTTCTGTCTCATTCCCCACCGACGGGACAGGTTCTGCTCCTGTCGCTGACACAAAACACTCCTGACATTGACCCACGGGCTCTGAAAACCTGTCAACAAATTCTGTCTGTGCCAGAGGCCCGTCCGTACTTTTGCTGGCAAGAAAGGAAATCGGGCGCAGTGCCCAGTGACCCACTCGCCGCTGGGCTTTGCTGCATCCAACTTTACCAACCGGTGGTCCGCCTGTCACTTTCAAACCTCTGCATGGCTTCAGCATTTGCCATCTCCATAATTTCCTCCAGCCTTTTAATTCTGTAATAGCCTCAACAAGGCCCATGAGGTTGGGGCCTCTCAGAGTATGGGCTCCCTGATTGAGGTCAGAATTGCCTGCCCAGTCAGGGAGCCTCACCTGTATATGAATATGGGAGTGTCAGGTCCATGGGTGCTCTGGATCCTGACTTTGTACCTGAAACACTCTAGGGTCGGAACTCTACCACCTCGTCCGTCACAGAATCAGAGCGGGCGAGGGTCCCGATAACAGAAATCTCCGTTGACCTTGGGCAGGAATTTCCGGTCTCGCTCGAGCGAGGCCATAAAATCCTGCCCATAGAGTGGAATAGAGTTTGTAAATAATGGGAATCTGGTGAAAGGACACTGGCCTCTGAGGAGTTATTTCAAACACCCCCCACTCCGGGATATCTGTACACAACCATTGGCAGCCATGCCTTGGCCCTAAGCACTGGAATTCCCTCCCTGTACCTCTCTGCCCCTGTAAACCTATCTCTTTGACCATATCTCCTCCAGTGAAGCATCTTAGAGTGTTTCACTGTGTTGAAGATGCTATATAGATGCTGAGAATCATAGAATCCCTACAGTGCAGAAAGAGGCCATTTGGCCCATCGAGCCTGCACCAACAACAATCCCACCCAGGCCCTATCCCCATAACCTCACATATTTACTCTAACCAAGGGGCAGTTTTAGCTCGGCCAATCAACCTAACCTGAACCATTTTTGGACTGTGGGAGGAAACCGGAGCAGCCGGAGGAAACCCACGCAGACACGGGGAGAATGTACAAGCTCCACACAGGCAATCAGAGGCCGGAAGCGAACCTGGGTCCCTGGCAGCTGTGCTAACCAGCCAATAGAGGCTGTTGCCAGCTGCAGATTCTAGAAGTGATGCTCATAGTCTCAGGGTAAAGGGTTCAGCCATTTAGAGAACAAAGAAC
Organism: Mustelus asterias; assembly: GCF_964213995.1. NCBI lineage: Eukaryota > Metazoa > Chordata > Chondrichthyes > Carcharhiniformes > Triakidae > Mustelus > Mustelus asterias. The sequence goes on along the minus strand of NC_135823.1, from coordinate 54,983,870 downwards.
AAAGAGAACAAAGAAAAGTACAGCACAGGAACAGGCCCTTCAGCCCTCCAAGCCCGCACCGATCGTCATGCCCTAACTAAACTAAAAAAAAACCTTCTGCCCTTAGTCAGTCCATCTCCCTCTATTCCCTCTCTGTTCATGTACCCATCCAGATACCTCTTAAATGTGCCTGCTTCCACCACCTCCTCTGGCAGCATGTTCCAGGCACCCACCACTCTCTACGTGAAAAACTTTCCCTGCACATTTCCCTTAAACTTTCCCTCTCTCACCTTGAACCTGTGCCCCCTTGTAATTGACACTTCTACCCTGGAAAAAACCTCTATTTTCTTTGTTCCATCTTCCTATAACTACCACGAAAGGCATGCTAATCCCATTTTCCTGCACTTGTCCTATATTCTTGAATGTTACGATATTTCAAGTGCTCATCCAAATATTTTTTAAAGGTCGTAAGGTTTCCGGTCTCCGCTACCATCTCAGGCCGTGCATTCCAGATTCCCACCACCCTCTGAGTGAAAATGTTTTTTCTCAAACCCCCCTCTGAAGCTCCTACTCCTTACTCTAAAAATATTCCTCCTCATGATTGACCCATCCACCAAGGAGAACAGCTGCTCCCTACTCACCCTGTCCATATGGCATTTGTCGAAAATATCAAAATATGAATAAAACAAAAAACAGCCCTCACTATTCACAGCCACCCCACTCCCCCATATACACACACCCCAAGGCCGATCCATGCCAACCCAGTAAACCGATGCTGCTGACCCATGACCCCTACCCACCAGCCATTTCAATTACAGCTTCCGTACAAATTCACCCAGTATCCATGAGTAGATCTTGGGATCCACGCTGATATTTAATGAACTTCCTAGGTCTCTGTTGATGAATTTGCTATTTAAAAAAAAAGTCTCATTGATAAAACCCATTTAACTTTCTTCAAATACTTAATCCCTTATAACAACAAGTGCTTGTATCCATAGTCCCACTTCAAAGCACTTGGAGCTGTTAATCAAATTATGAACCGACAGGCATCCCACTATGATAAGGACAAATTGTGAAATCAGTCATACGGCACTAATCCTATAATGCTATCCCTCAGGTATACAGACAGAATGAAATCACAAGCATCGCTTTTGATTTAAAACCGCAGTTTTTTTTTCTTCAAATTGCTAAAGGCAGGAGATTTAAATTCCTTCACTGCTTGATTATATAAGGTTGGTACTGAAATAAATCCACAGAGGCCAGCTTCCGTTCACCAGATTCCCTTTATTTAGACACTTATCCCCACTCCTAACAGTGCTTCAAGTACACAGTCAGAATCCGACGTGCCAGTAGCCCTGACACTCCTCAATATATACATACATGTGAGACTCCCTGATTGGCCAGGCTATCATTACCAAAATCAGGGAGCTCATATTCCAAGAGGCCAACCTCCTGGGCCTCGCTGAGGTCATTACAGATATTGTCTGCTAACTTGGATCACTCATCATGAAAGGTGCAGCGCCTGCCAAGGAAATTCGGGCCTGATTTAACAAGGGTCGTGGTGTTGTGAACCCACTTAAGTGTGTACGGAGTAACCACAGCATCTTGATTACAATGAAAATCCATCTTCTGTAAGCCCTTGTGTGGCCTGTGAGAATGTTTGGCTGTGAAAGGTGAACCTTTGAGAAGACTAATGAGGCTCGTGTGAAAACATTCCAAATGAAAGGACGCAGACGGATATCATGTGTTGTCATGGACAGTCAAGTGGACAAATTCGTGGGTGCTGGAGATAGCTGGTGTTAAGAGGAACTTGTTTAAGGCAGTGACGTCGAGGAAGCACGCATATTTTGAGCATGAGATGTGAAAAGGAGGGGAATGTTTTGGGGAAAAAACATAATAGAAGGCAGAAAAACCTAGAAAACATGCATAAGGAAGACCCAAGATGGTCCGGTTAGATAAGATCAGAAGGTGAACTGGCCTCTCTATGGGACAGGCAGTGAGGGCAGCAGAGAATAGGAATCAGTGGAGAAACATTGTTGATAATGCGGCCAACCCTCAGAGCAAGATGGGTGAAAGAGAAGACAAGTTGACAGTTTCCTTTGACAATCCCCTTTGCCAATTTCAAAGGACTTGGCAGTTCCAATAACTTTATCCATTTCTAACGCACATTCATGTCTAATTTTAACAATCCCAAAGGGCACCATGCCTCTCCCAAAAAAGTCCAGGCACCAGATCCAAAAAGGTATCCAACCTCTCCAAAAAATTACTCCACCTCTGCAAAAGGCTACCTTACCTCTCCAAATAACTTCACTAACTTCACACCTTCTCCTGCCATGTGTAAAGAACACAGTTTGTGTTTTGCACATCGCACTTGCCAAATCAGATCAAGACAGCTGCAGTTTAGCATGTACATTTACCTCTGAGAATCGTGGATGTGCCATGTGGAACCTGCCCCATTCTCCCCTTGCTAAAATGGTGGGGGTCGAGTTCGGGAGCAGGACCTCCGGATTCAGAGTTCTGCAGGCATTTTTTTGGAAAGATGAAAAATCTCCCCGTCTGCTGAAAAATTCAAGCTTTAGGTTGTGGCCGGAGTTCTTTGGCCTCTCTTCAGCGGGTTTCTTGGCAGCGAGCGGAGGGGTGTCACTTACGAGTGGGGGGATCTTCTGATCCTGCCTCTGTCAATGGGATTTCCCATTGCAGGCATGCTGCTGGGAAACCCGCTGCGGAGGTGCAATGCTGCGGGAACAGAGAATCCGCCACGACTGAATAGCCGGAGAATTGGGGCAGCATGGTGGGGCACAGTGGTTAGCACTGCGGCCTCACAATGCCGGGGACCCAGGTTCGATTCTCAACTTGGGTAACGGCCTGTGTGAAGCCTGCACGTTCTCCCCATGTCTGTGTGGGTTTCCTCCGGTTTCCTCCCACAGTCTGAAAGACGTGCTGGTTAGGTGCATTGGCCATGCTAAATTCTCCCTCGGTGTACCCAAACAGGTGCCAGAGTGTGGCGACTAGGGGATTTTCACAGTAACTTCATTGCAGTGTTAGTGTAAGCCTACTTGTGACACTAATAAATGAACTTGAAACTTTAGCTCAGAGTCCAAAAGTAACACAGAATGAATACATGTGAAAAATTAGGTATTTATTTTCATCTTCTGATGCATCACAAATGTTGCAGATTTTTTGAACATCTCAATCACTCAACGTACAAATCCCCAGTTTGCATCAATTTGCCTTTAGACTGCCAAGTCTCTAACTAACAATTTACTCATAACGTAAAATAACCAAAATACTTCAAATGATCCAAAATATATCTTGTGGGTCAGGTTTTAAAGCAAGTTATCAGAAAAAGTCAAATAGGGAATAAGTGAATTCGAAATGATGAGTAATTCGCAGTAACAGTGCTGGGTTAGTTGGAAATGTTATTTTAAAGGCAGATCATTGGATTTTCCTTTCTCTTCCCATTTCTGAACTGTTCTCCAATTGTCTGAAGAATAGTTGTCAGGTCCCCTAAATATGGCACGGTGACATAGGTTTAAGATGAGAGGGGAAAGATTTAAAAGGGGCAACTTTTTCACACAGAGGGTGGCGTATATGTAGAATGAGCTGCCAGAAGAGGTGGTAGAGGCGGGTACAATTACAACATTTGAAAGACATTTGGACAGGTACACGGATGGGAAACGTTTAGAGGGATATGGGCCAAACGCAGGCAAGTGGGACGTGTTCAGGGTCAGCAATGACAAGTTGGGCCGAAGGGCCTGTTTAATGCAATCATACAGTGCTGAAGGAGGCCATTCGGCCCATTGAGTCTGCACCGATCACAATCCCACCCAGACCCTATCCCCATAACCCCATGCATTTACCCTAGCTAGTCTCCGTGGCACTAAGGGGCAATTTAACATGGCCAACCCACCTAACCCGCGATTCTTTGGACTGTGGGAGGAAACCAGAGCACCCTGAGGAAACCTACGCAGACACGGGGAGAATGTGCAAACTTCACACAGACAGTGACCCAAGCTGGGAATTGAATCCGGGTCCCTGGCGCTGTGAGGCAGCAGTGCTAACCACTGTGCCGCCGTGCTGTATATCTCAATGGCTATGAGAGCCATACGGACTTTGGGTCCGTGTGACCAGCATTAACTCTGTTTTTCTCTCTCTCCACAAGTCCTGTCAGTCCTGTCAAGGTTTTCCAGCTTTCTAAGCTGTAACTACTGTCTGATTCTATGACTCATAAGTTGTGCCCTCTTTTTTTTTAATAGCATCATGTTGTAAATCAGCACACTGAACATGCTCCATGAAATATAACAATGTGCGTTTTATCTACTGAAGGGATAAGTAGCTCAATTATTTATTTCCCTCAGACATTTAATACTTCATCTTAAGGAACGAAGCCTGTTTGGGTTGACCAATTTCTAACATTGTGCTATGGAATAAATAACACCTCAGGATGGGAGAGCCTGATCCAACAAACATGTTTTTTGTTTATTGATTCGTGGGACATGGGCGTCACTGCCCATCCCCTGTTGCCCTTGAGAAGGTGGTGGTGAGCTGCCTTCTTAAAACGTTGCAGTCCGCGTGCTGTGGGTTGACCCACAATGCCGTTAGGGAGGGAATTCCAGGATTTTGACCTAGCGATTGCGAAGGGACGGCAATATATTTCCAAGTCAGGATGGTGAGTGGCTGGGAGGGGAACTTGCAGATGGTGGTGTTCCCATGTATCTGCCGCCCTTGTCCTTCTAGGTGGGCATTCTGCAATCACATTTGCTCGCTTTATTACGTGTTAATGAATTTATTCAGTGTGATTTGGACAGGCTGAGTGTGTGGGCCTATGCATTGCAGTTGCAGTATAATGTGGACATATGGGAGGTTATCCATTTCAGTAGCAAAATTAGGAAGGCAGATGATTATCTGAATGGGTGGATACTCAGCGAGACCTTGGTGTTCTCGTGCATCAGTCACTGACAGTAAACGCGCAGGTACTGCAGGCAGTAAAGAAGGAAAATGGTATGTTGGCCTTCCTAGCGAGAGGATTTGAGTATAGGAATCTTTTAGTGCAATTGTAGAAGTCACACCTGGAGCACTGTGTGCAGTTTTGATGTCCTTATCTGAGGAAGGATGTCCTTGCAATAGAGGGGGTACAGCAAAGGTTTACCAGGCTGATTCCTGAGATGGCAGGTCTGTCATATCAGGATAGATTAAGTTGGTTAGGACTGTATTCATTGGAGTTTAGAAGAGTGAGAGGAGATCTCATAGAAACTCAAACTTCGAAGAGAATTGGACAGAGTAGATTCAGAAAGAATGTTTTTTGATTTGATTTATCACATGGATTAGTTTACAGTGAAAAGTATTGTTTCTTGCGTGTTAGACAGACAAAGCAATCCATACATAGGGAAGAAAAGGGGAGAGTGCAAAATGTAGTGGTGCAGTCATAGCGAGGGTGCAGAGAAAGATCAACTTAATGCAAGGTAAGTCAATTCAAAAGTCAGCAGGGAAGAAGCTGTTCTTGAGTCGGCTGGTACGTCATCTCAGACTTTTGTATCTTTTTCCCGATGGAAGAAGGTGGAAGAGAGAATGTCGGGGTGCGTGGGGTCCTTGATTATGCTGCCTGTTTTTCTGAGGCAGTGGGAAGTATAGACAGTGTCAATGGATGGGAGGTTGATTTGAGTGATGGACTGGGCTTCATTCATGACCCTCTCTAGTTCCTTGCGGCCTTGGACAGAGCAGGAGCCATACCAAGCTGTGATACAACCAGAAAGAATGCTTTCTATGGTGCATCTGTAGAAGTTGGTGAGAGTTGTAGCGGACATGCCAAATTTCCTTAGTCCCCTGAGAATGTAGAGGCGATAGGGGGGAGTCCAGTTAGCGGTCACAGTTTGAGGATAAGGGGTAAATCATTTAGGACTGAGATGAGGAAAAATTTCTTCACCTTCTTCATCTGTGGAATTCACTACCACAGAAAGTAGCTGAGCCCAAAACATTGTGGGATTTCAAGAAGAAATTAGATATAAATCTTGGGCTAAAGGGATCAAGGGATATGAAGGGCAGGGGGCATCAGGATATTGAATTTGATGATTAGCCATGATCAAAATGAATGGTGGAGCAGGCTCAAAGGGCCAAATGGCCTATTCCTGCTTCTAGTTTTTATGCTTAGTCATAATTAATACTCCATAAACACTCCCAATAGCCTTTGCCACTGCTAGTAAACCTTACAGCTAATAAATTACGACTTTTGAAGATAAATGAACAAAATATTTACCAATCAAATCATTGATCTGTTTTCCTGTGATGTTACACTTTAACTTCTGTCAGAATGCAGCCACTCTACTCTGGAGCCACAGATTGGACTGGACTGGAGTGGACCAGACTGGCCAGGACTGGACCAGACTGAACTGGACTGGACTGCTCAGTTCCACTTGGTGGTGGTTACTGCCTCCAGGTCCTGTTTCCTCCCACTCAGTGGCTAGGAAGCGCACTGGGACATCCTGAGGTTGTAAGAAAAGCAAGTCGTTCATTTCTATCTGACTGAATGTTGAACTGTGCCAGGCCGAGCAGGAAGCTCCTTCGCGCTCAATCGTCCAGCCTATGTCAGCTGATGTCAGTCAGACCTTACTGCTGGAGTTCCAGAATTGATCTCAGCAACAGTTGGACAATAAAAGAATATAAGTAAGGAGTATAAAGTACTTAGTAAGACATGTGGGCCTGGTGACATTACCACTAGACCAGAGGCCCCGGCTATTACTCTTGGGATATGGGTTCAAATCCCACTAAGGTAACCAATGGAATTTGAATTCGATTACCAAATCTGGAATATAAAGTTAGTAATAACTGCCTTTGATAGTTGCAACTTAGTTCCGTGTCTCCTACACATCGCAATGCGGTATTAGTCTTGAGACGTCTTGAGGTGGTGAAAGTTGTTAAACACATGGTGGCACAGTGGTTCGCACTGCTGCCTCACAGCGCCAGAGACCCGGGTTCGATTCCCGGCTTGGGTCACTGTCTGTGCAGAGTCTGCTCGTTCTCCCCGTGTCTGCGTGGGTTTCCTCCGGGTGCTCCGGTTTCCTCCCACACTCCAAAACTGTAAAGGTTAGGTGAATTGGCCATGCTAAATTCTCCCTCAGTGGACCCAAACAGGCGCCGGAGTGTGGTGACTAGGGGATTTTCACAGTAACTTCATTGCAGTGTTCAAGTAAGCCTACTTGTGACTAATAAATAAACTTTACTTTAAATAAATTTAGATCTTACTCATGGTAAACAGCAGATTGTCTGGTAAATGGCTCTTATCGTCAGCTTTGTTAAATATGCATATGTAAATATATCATTCAGGTGTGAGAAGGCAGAAGCTAAGCTAATTAAGAAGAATTGCTCTGGACCATTGGCACAACAGGACTAATCTAATTAAAAACAGAACACGTTTAGCATGAAACATCAATCAGCCCATCCAACAAGTGCAAAGGCCAGATTGGAAGGAATGGCTGGAGACCGTCAGAGCTATATAGAGTAATGTGTAGAAATCTAAATGCATAAGGACATCTGACAGTGATTAATGACAATTATTTCCTCCACGCCAGCAACGCTTTGTCTCAATTTATAGAGTGAATCATCAAATAGGTACACAAATACCATAGGAACGGAAGGGGATAAGGTAGGCCGAGGCTTTCCTCCCCCATGCCACAACTTGACCGGTGAACATAGCATAGAAATATGTCAGAACTTTGCTCCGCCACATCTCCTACAGCACAATCCCCCTCTCCACAACTCCCCCCCCACTCCCCAGTCTCCCTTTCTAGAGGCCACACACCTTAGGATACCTTCTTTAGGTATGTCAACCATCCAAAATTGCTGTTGAGTCTCCTGGATGAGAAACAAGAAACTAGAAGGAGTAGGCCATTCGGCCCTTTGAGCTTGCTCTGCCATTCATTTGGATCATGGCTGATCATCAAATTCAATATCCTGATCCCCCTCTTCCTCCTTATCCCTTTAGCCCCGCAAGCTACATCTAATTCCTTCGTTTTGGCCTCAACTACTTTCTGTGGTGGTGAATTCCACACATTCACCACTCTTTGGGTGAAGAAATTTCTCCTCACCTCAGTCCTAAAATATTTACTCCTTATCTTCAAACTATGACCCCCCCAGTTCTGGACTCCCCCCACCATCGGGAACATTCTTTCTGAGTCTACCCTGTTAGGATTGTATAAGTTTTTATGAGATTCCCTCTCACTCTTCTAAACTCCAAAGAACATAATCGTAACCGACTTAGTCTCTCTTCATATGACAGAGCTGCCATCCCAGAAATCAGCCTGGGAAACCTTTGCTGTACTCTTTCTATAGTAAGGGCATCCTTCCTTAGATAAAGACACCAAAACTGCGCACAATAATCAAAGTGTGGCCTCACCAACACCCTGTAGAATTGTAGTAAAATTACAAATTGACCTTTTATCACTGCTGCCAAGAGAAACCCAGGAGAAAAATCATCAAGGCATTCCAAAAATGATTTACAATTTATTTGAACTCTTATTTATTAATTATAAAAATACTAGAGAGAGAGGAAACAATCTGACATACTTTCAAACAGCCAATTGGGAAATAGATTAGGTTCACTTTCCAATTGGTGATGGAAAGGCGGAGCATCGCAATGATTGACAAGATGAGTAACCAATAGCATATTTTGTAGAGCAAGAGGTCACATGATGCAGTCTCCAGGCATTTGTTCAACCAGGGTTGGCAGTCCTACTGTTGATGATGTGGAGATGCCGGCGTTGGACTGGGGTAAACACAGTAAGAAGTTTAACAACACCAGGTTAAAGTCCAACAGGTTTATTTGGTAGCAAAAGCCACACAAGCTTTCGAGGCTCTAAGCCCCTTCTTCAGGTGAGTGGGAATTCTGTTCACAAGCAGAACTTATAAAGACACAGACTCAATTTACATGAATAATGGTTGGAATGCGAATACTTACAACTAATCCAGTCTTTAAGAAACAAAACAATGGGAGTGGAGAGAGCATCAAGACAGGCTAAAAAGATGTGTATTGTCTCCAGACAAGACAGCCAGTGAAACTCTGCAGGTCCACGCAACTGTGGGGGTTACAGATAGTGTGACATGAACCCAATATCCCGGTTGAGGCCGTCCTTGTGTGTGCGGAACTTGGCTATCAGTTCCTGCTCAGCGACTCTGCGCTGTCGTGTGTCGCGAAGGCCGCCTTGGAGAACGCTTACCCGAATATCAGAGGCCGAATGCCCGTGACCGCTGTTAGCAGAACAACATCCTGGGGTTATCATTGACCAGAAACTGAACTGGACTCGCCTTATAAATACTGTGGCTACAAGAGCAGGTCAGAGGGTGGGAATTCTGTGGTGAGTAACTTACTCTTGACGTCCAATGCATGTCCATCTTCCACAAGTCAGGAGTGTGATGGAATACTCTCCACTTGCCTAGATGGGTGCAGCTCCAACAACACTCAAAAAGCTCAACACCACCGAGGACAAAGCAGCCCACTTGATTGGCACCCCAGCCACAAACATTCACTCCCTCCACCACAGTAGCAGCTGTGTGTACCATCTATAAGATGCACCAAAGGAACTTACCAAGGCTCCTTAGACAGCACCTTCCAAACCCATGACTGCTACCATCTAGAAAGACAAGGTCAGCAGACACATGGGAACACCACCACCTGCAATTTCTCCTCTAAGTCAGTTGGACCAGTGGGCTGATGAACGGCAGATGGATTTTAATTTAGATAAATGTGAGTGATGCATTTTGGTTGATCGAACCAGGGCACGACTTACTCAGTTAACGGCAGGGCGTTGGGGGGAGTTATAGAACAAAGAGATGTAGGGGTACAGGTTCATAGCTCCTTGAAAGTGGAGTCACAGTTGGACAGAGTGGCGAAGAAGGCATTCAACATGCTTGGTTTCATTGGTCAGAACATTGAATACAGGAGTTGGGACATCTTGTTGAAGTTCTACAAGACATTGGTAAGACCACACTTGGAGTACCGTGTACAGTTCTGGTCACCCTATTATAGAAAGGATATTATTAAACTAGAAAGAGTGCAGAAAAGATTTACTGGGATGCTACCAGGACTTGATGGTTTGAGTTATAAGGGGAGGCTGGATAGACTGGGACTTTTTTCCCTGGAGCGTAGGAGGCTTAAGGGTGATCTTGTAGAGATTTATAAAATATTGTGGGGCATAGATCAGCTAGATAGTCAACATCTTTTCCCAAATGTATGGGAGTCTAAAACTAGAGGGCATAGATTTAAGGTGAGGGGAGAGATACAAAAGGTTCAGGGGGCAATTTTTTCACACAGAGGGTGTGAGTGTCTGGAACAAGCTGCCAGAGGTAGTAGTGGAGGCGGGTACAATTTTGTCTTTTAAAAAGCATTTAGACAGTTACATGTGTAAGATGGTATAGAGGGATATGGGCCAAATGTGGGCAATTGGGACTAGCTTAGTGATAAATAATGGCCGGCATAGGCCGAAGGGCCTGTTTCCATGCAGCAAACCTCAATGACTAAGTCACTCACCATCCCGGGAATGTGAAAAGGATCCAGAATTGGAGAAACAAGTTGCAAAGTAGACAAACATCTCAATGAATATAAGGAAATGGTCATTAATGACTCAAATAGGGAATTCAGGAGAAACGCTTTACCTGGAATGTGGAACTCACTACCGCAAGGAATGGTCTGATGCAAACAGCATTGATGCAGTGAAGAAGGAGAAGCCAGATAAACACATGAGGAAGAAATGAATTGAAGGATATGCTAATGGACTTCAATGAAGACAAGGCTTGTGTGGAGCATGAACGCCAGCATGTACCAGGTAGGCCAAATGGCCTGTTTCTGTGCTGTATGTTTGGCCTGTTTCTGTACTGTACATTCTATGTAATTCTATGTTTGTGCGTTCAATCTTACAGCACTTAGGCTGTGACAAATGCTTAAACAAATGATAATTCATGGTAATCAAAACACCCAATAATTACTGTAATTAACTGTGTACTCTTCACTCGATGCTCCCTTACCATTAGAGGAGATAATGGAGCTTTCCACTGAATCGACAGACTGGGCTCATTTCTCACAGATGGTTTGATGGGAGCCCAGCCCGATCTTGGACACATGTACATGGCCGATTATGTCTCACTGAAGACTAACTGAAGTGGATAGATAATGGAAAATATTTTTGCAAGATCTCCACAGCGAATTACTTGATTGGGAGCAAATTTTAGAATGCTGCTGATGTTTCCACTGCGTCATGCCATAGTATTTGAGGAACTTCTATGTAATAACCCCCTAATAGATACAGCCCTCTCATGTGACTCAAGGTTTCATCATTGAGTGATCAATGTGGCCATCTGAATGAATAGCAGAAAAGTCCCAGTGTGCAGCATATAATGCTCAAGCTATCCAGCCCTTATCAATGAATTATCAGCCTAAAGATGTGTAGGCTAGGTTGATTGGCCATGCTAAATTGCCCCTTAGTGTCCAATGATGCACAGGTTAGATGGATTCACCGTGCTAAATTGCCCCTTAGTGTCCAAAGATGCGCTGGTTAGGTTGATTGGTGTGGCTAAATTGCCCCTTGGTGTCCATGGATGTGTAGGTGAGGGGGATTAGCCATAGTAAATGTGCAGGATTCCGGAGATAGGGCAGAGTGGAGGGCCTGGTAGGATGTTCTCTCTGAGAGATGGTGCAGACTCAATGGGCCGCATGGCCTCTTTCTGTATGTAGGGATTCTATAGCTTTATGGAATGGGGTAGAGTAGTACAGGAAGGGCCAATGGACACAACAAGTGACATTGGTGCCATTATCTTGGGACAGCAATGATGTAAATCCATGAAAACTGTGGCATTGATCTGGCTGTCCAGGAACATAATTCTAACAGTACATAATTCTAGGGTTGCTAAGTTGCTATTTTCTGTATCTCCTGTTATGATCATGTAAATTACTAAGAAAGCTGTGTTGTGAAAAGGTCACTTACTTCATAGAATCCCTATAGTGCAGAAGAGCCATTTCAGCCCATCGAGTCTGCACTGACTCTCTGGCAGAACATCTTACCCAGGCCCTAACCCCCACCCTATCCCTGTAACATCACACATTTCCCATGGCTAATCCATCTAATCTACACATTTTGGGACACTAAGGGGTAATTTAGCATGGCCTATCCATCTAACCTGCATGTTTTTCAGACTATGGGAGGAAACTGGAGCACCCGGAGGAAACCCATGCAGACACGGGGAGAATGTGCAAACTCCACACAGACAGTGACCCGAGGCCGGAATTGAACCCAGGTTCCTGGCGCTGTGAGACAACAGTGCTAACCACTGTGCCACCGTGCTCTTTCAGAGAGTTTAACTTGAACTTGAAGTCAGAATGATGCTCGGTCCTGTCGTCTGTTGAAGAGTTTTTCTGGCAGCCTCGCTTTACAGAGTGGCCCAGGAACAACTCACCCTTAACCAATCCCATTGCCAAAGTGTAACCACTGACCGTGCAAATGTCCCTTCCAATGGTAACTACATCAACTTATACCTCATCCATGGCCCAATCGGGAGCGAACTGAGATCAGCCAAGCGACATGAAGCATCGCTCAAATAGCATGGGGGATGGGAGGGGAGAAGGTTGGCAGTCAGGTGACCTTGTGTCTCCCAGTTAACCTACCTCCATCCAGCAAAAATGACACTGAGATCCGGTGCTCAGGGCAAGATGTCAAAATTTGCACTCCAAGATTTGTACGAAGATTAGGAACGCTGTCAACTGTGATGAGGATAGCTTTGAACATTAAAAGGACATCGGGCATGTTGGTGGATTGGGCAGACAAGTGGCAGGTGAAGTTCAATGCAGAGAAGCGTGAGGTGACTCACTTGAGCAGGAAGAATGTGGAGAGGCATAAAGGAAGGAACTCTATACGCATAAAGGCGTATATGTAGATTTGTCATTGAAGATGGCAGGGCATGTTGAGAGCAGTTAATAAAGCTTATTGTATCTTACATTTTATTAATAGGGGCATTGAGTGAGGAAGCCATGGCAAACTTTTATAAAACACTAGTTAGGCCTCATTTGGAGTACTGCATCCTGTTCTGGGCACCATACTTGAGGAAGGATGAGAAGGCATGGAGAAAATACAGAGGGTGTTCGCAAGAATGATTCCAGGGTTAAAGAACTGTTGCTATGAGGATAGGCTGGAGAACTTGTGACTGATTTCCATGGAGAAAAGATGGCTGACAGAAGGCTTGATTGAGGTGTTCCAGATCCTGAGGGGTATGGACAGGGTAAATAGTGAGAAACTGTTCCCACTCAAGAGAACTCAATTTCAAAATAATGGGCAGAAGAAGTCAAAGTAATATGAGGGAAAGACTTTTTCACTCAGAGGGTAGTCTGGAATGAACTTCGTGAGAGGGTGGTGGGGGACAGATTCGACTGAGGTATTCAAAAGGGAATTGGATTGCTATCTGAAAACAGAGAATATGCGAGGTTACGGGGGAAAGGCAGGGGAAGGGGACTAGATTGAATGCTCTTTCAGAGAGCTAGTGGAGACTCAATGGGGCGAATGGCCTCCATCTGCATTGTAAAGATTCTGTGATACTGGTTGACTGGCTAAGCTGTAAGAATACCAAACTCCAAAACAGCCCCTTCTAACTCAGGCGGCAGAATTTTTCCGTTCCGTCTGCCATGGGAATCTGGTGGGTGGGGGTACAACATGCAAGCACCGCCGGAAAATCCCACCCAGAGATTTACTTGTTGGGAGCAGCCAAAGCAAAAGCACCAATTAATTGAGGCACAGGTAGGAGTAAATCGTCAAAAACACATCACAGGTTTCGGAACAAATGTGTATTCAATTGTTTTAAAAGAGAAACATGAAACCTTGTTACAACTAATTTGCAAACTGGAGCTTGTGGGAACTGCTCAATGAATTTCTCCTAACTCATTCTATTTAATGAATCTCAGGAAGAAACAAAATCAATTTCAAGTTGGGCCCAGAGACATTGCAAACTTCATCTTGAGAAATGGTTCCTTCTTTAAGTAGATGATATTGATTTGCTCTGTGTTGTGTGCATAGTCTGCACGCTGCCTCTTCACAGCAAACCTTTGTCCATCTTTGGTGTTCAGTTGTCAGTCCTACCGCTCCTTTGATCAGCCCTGTCAAACTTCCGCCTTTTTTATATATTCAGAGTCCATATTAATCAGATCAATGGGTTGAAATCCGATCTCCCCTCAGTAAAACTGACAAGAAAAATCCAGTCATACAATGGATCAATCTTTACATTGGCCTTCCGTATTGTTGGAACATAGGAACATAAGAACTAGGAGCAGGAGTAGGCCATCTGGCCCCTTGAGCCTGCTCCGCCATTCAATGAGATCATGGCTGATCTTTTTGTGGACTCAGCTCCACTTACCTGCCCACTCACCATAACCCTTTATTCCTTTGCTGTTCAAAATTTTATCTATCCTTGTCTTAAAAACATATAATGAGGTAGCCTCGACTGCTTCGCTGGGCAGGGATTTCCACAGATTCACAATCCTTTGGGTGAAGAAGTTCCTCCTCAACTCAGTCCTAAATCTGCTCCCCCTTATTTTGAGGCCTTGCCCCCTACTTCTGGTTTCACCTGCCAGGGGAAACAACCTCCCTCCTTCTATCTGATCTATTCCCTTCATAATCTTATATGTTTCTATAAGTTCTCCCCTCATTCTTCTGAATTCAAATGAGTATAGTCCCAGTCTACTCAGTCTATCCTCATAAGCCAACCCTCTCAACTCTGGAATCAACCTAGTGAATCTACTCTGCACCCCCTCCAGTGCCAGTATATCCATTCTCAAGTAAGAAGACCAAAACTGTACACACTACTCCAGGTGTGGCCTCACCAGCACCTTATACAGCTGCAACATAACCTCCCTGTATTTAAACTAAGCCTCCAAGATTGCCTCTAACAGGATGTTTTGGCAATTCAATGAGGGTAACTCTGACTTTGAGGAATAATATAGCAGGGACTGAGCTGTCCATTACACATCAATCCCGATTTTCATTGCGATTGACTTCAGTCGGGTGAGATGCAGAACCATTGCCTGAATCGATCGCGTCCTCTTTACACTGTCGGCCAAGGTGTAATTTAAGTGTCTTTCCATGTCCCAGGACTATGAAAAGGCCCTTTTGTATACAAGTTTGTTCTGGGCAGGGAGTGGTCCCCAGTGTTATGGTTCATATTAACCCATCGTCAATATGACTAAAATAGATTAGGTCATTATTGTATTGCTGAGGCACAGTTGGTCGTACCTCTACCTCAGAGTTGGAAGGTTGTGGGTTCAAGTCCCACTCCAGAATTCGAGCGCACAAAATGAAGATGGACACTCCAGTGCAGTACTGGGTGAGTGCAGCATTGTCAGAGGGGAGTGGGCCAGAGCTTCCGAGGACTGGCGATCAGAATCGGATTGCCATTTCACTCCGTTACACTTAGCTTAGCCGGGAGCTGCAAGTTTCTCACCCAACGCTGGCCTGCTAAGAAATGGGCTGAGAACTGGAGACCTTTCTAGTCAAGAGTGCAGTCAGGAGAGGTGGGGATGATCAAGGGGTTGGGAGGGTAGTCGGGGGGTAGGTTTGGGGGGGTCTAGTTTTGGTTCAGGCAGATGTAGGGGGGGCGGGGGGGGTGAGGTCCAGTGGGAACTTCCGGGGCATCACTAGTATGGTTACCCAGGGTAATTGCCCATCAGAAGTTTGAACTACCCGAGCAATTCCTATGATTTCCAAAGGGTGGGATTCCCCCCCGCCCCCCCAGTGCTTCCTGGCTACCTCCTGGATACGTCCATCAGAGATCAGAGGTTCTGGGCTGCTGTATTTCAGATAAGATGTTAAACTTGGTTTAGCAATCTCAGGCTCTGCTTATTCACTCAGGTGCTGATAAAAATTTCCGTGGCACTAATTCGAGGAAGAGTCGGAGAATTCTCTGTAATGTCTGCCTGATTTTTATCCCTTGGTGGCACAGTGGGTTAGCACTGCTGCCTCACAGCGCCAGGGAACCAGGTTCGATTCCCGGCTTGGGTCACTGCCTGTGCGGAGTCTGCATGTTCTCCCCATGTCTGCATGGGTTTTCTCCGGGTGCTCTGGATTGCTCCCACAGTCCGAAAGACGTGCTGGTTAGATGCATTGGCCATGCTAAATTCTCCCTCAGTGTAGCCGAACAAGCGCCGGAATGTGGCGACTAAGGGATTTTCACAGCAACTTCATTGCAGTGTTAATGTAAGCCTACTTGTGACACTAATAAATAAACTTTAAACTCAACCAATGTCTTAAAAACAGATTATTTGGTCATTAACACCTTGCTGTTTGTGGGAGCTTGCTGTGCACAAATTGGCTGCAGCGTTTACAATCGGGGCCACACCTCAAAAATACTTTAATGGCTGTGAAGCACTTTGGGACAATGGTGGTGTGGAAAGATGCTACATAAATGCAAAGTCTATCTTTTGTAACCCAAGGTTGGATGCAAACATTAGTGAGGAGGCGATAGCCTAGTGGTTTTATCGCTAGACTATTGATCCAGAAACTCAGCTAATGTTCTGGGGACCCAGGTTCAAATCCCGCCACGGCAGGTTGTGGAATTTGAATTCAACAAAAAAAATCTGGAATTAAGAATCTACTGATGACCATGAATCAATTGTCGGAAAAACACATCTAGTTCACTAATGCTCTTTCGGGAAGGAAATCTGCCGTCCTTACCCGGTCTGGCCTACTTGTGACTCCAGAGGCACAGCAATGTGGTTGACTCTCAATTGCCCTCTGAAATGGCCGAGCAAACCACTTAGCCCAAGGGTGGCTAGGGATGGGCAATAAATTCTGGCCAGCATAAATAAAAGTAATAAACACAGATTTCAAAGATGAAAACTTGCCTTCACTTTCCCTTTGCTGAACACATTCTGCTTTTGTTTCTGTTGCCACAAGACAGCTGAGAAATTAACTTTCTTTCTTATTCTCCCCGTGTCTGCGTGGGTTTCCTCCAGGTGCTCCGGTTTCCTCCCACAGTCCAAAGATGTGCGGGTTCGGTTGATTGGTCATGCTAAATTGACCCTAGTGTGAGGGGGGATTGGCAGGGGAGATATGTGGGGTTACGGGAATAGGGCCTGGGTGGGATGGTGGTCGGTGTGGACTCAATGGACCAAATGGCACTGTAGGGATTCTATGATTTTAAGTTAGCTTGCACCAGTTATAATCAGCACTAAACATGCAAATATAGCTGTTGCCTGATTGAATTTACAAAGGTATAGTGTAAGTGAATGCAATCCAGCATTCAGTCCATGTCCCTGAGCTGATATGTGGAATCAATGTGGCAAGTCATCAGCTGCAAAAATGAATAGAGGGAATGGAATGACAGTTCAAAGGAAAATGATTTGTCCTTACAAGTGAATCGAGTGGGAGTCACGGCCTAGCTTTCTTAACTCCAGTGACTTCCGCGCATGTCCTCGGCTTGACACTTCAGGGCAGCACTGAGGGGATGCCACACTGTCAGAGGTGCCATCTTTATAAGCTTTATAAGACTCTGGTCAGACCACATTTGGAATATTGTGAGCACTTTTGGGTCCCATTTCCATGGACGGATGTGTCGGCTTTGGAGAGGGGCCAGAGGAGGTTCACAAAACTGATCCTGGGAATGAAAGGCTTGACGTATGAGGAGCGTTTGAGAACTCTGGGTCTATACTCGATGGAGATTAGAAGGATGAGGGGGGAATCTCATTGAATCTTACAGAATACTGAAAGGCGTGGATAGAATGGACATGGAAAAGATGTTTCCGTTCATAGGAGAGACTAGGATCCGAGGACACAGCCTCAGAGTAAAGGGACGACCCTTTAGAACCGAGATGAGGAGGAATTTCTTCAGCCAGAGGGTGGCGAATCTATGGAATTCATTGCCACAGAAGGCTGTGGAGGCCAGGCCATTGAGTATATTTAAGACAGATAGGTTCTTGATTGATTGAGGGGATCAAAGGTTACGGGGAAATGGCGGGAGAATGGGGTTGAGAAACATATCAGCCATGATTGAAATGGCGGAGCAGACCCAATGGGCCGAATGGCCTAATTCTGCTCCTATATCTTATGGTCTTATGGTTATGGGCCCAGATGACCATTGGTTGATTTCCCCTTTGTGGGGGAGAGCTGACTGGTGGTGATTTAACCCGACGGTCACCACACCTCAGGCGAGGGTCAAGGGTGGGAAGGCTCAGCTGGTACGGGAATTGAACCCACACTGTTAGCTTCACTGTGCATCACAGATCAGCCGCCCCGCCAACTGAACTAAACTGACTCAAAAGAGGAGTTCTAGCAGCCAATGGCCATTGACTAACATCAGAAAAACAAGTTTACTTGGCCATTTATCTCATTACTATTGGCAGGATATTGTCCGGAATAGATTGGGGAGTATCTTCTTCTAGAATGCACCGTCAACTGCCCTTGAAAGGAGGTCACTGGCTGTAAAAAAATTTTAAATACTTTTCCAATTCAATCAAATCAAATCCAATTCAGAGTCTCAACAAGTTGAGACATTTCAGATCCAGGCTGACAAGACAGGGCGAGCGACCAAACCACCCTGTCCTGGGCCTGATCTACATGAGCCAAGCTGATTGGAGAAGGGGGAGGTTCCTCCTCCAAGACCTGAGCTCATTTGCATCTTAGCCAAAAGGCCGAGGTGCCGCTTTAAAAAATTGCTTCATATGAAACATATGAAGCTTCAGTGTAACCTAATGACCTTGACCAAGTGCGGCCGACCATGGGCTGCCGACCATACCACACCCGATCCTAGCCAAAAGGCACTGGCTGTAAATTACTTTACAATGACCTGAGGTTGGGAAAGGCGCTATATAAATGCAAGGTACGTCTTTTCTTCTGTCTATTCCACAGGCAGACACATTTAACTAGATATCGTAAATACAATTTCAAGATTATTATTTCTGCTTTTCTGAAGATTTGGAACAGGTGAACAATGGCGAATCAGTAACAAGGGAGCTACAGCTGAAAAGCCATCACTGGCTCAATGGGCTAAATGGCCAGCTTCCGTGCAGCAATCTTTGTGGTCCTACATAGAAGATGCCAGCTCTATCTGATGTACAAAATGTTTTTGGATATTTTTGTTTCAGTCCCTGTGGGTGGGAGTTTGGGTGCTGTAATTACTCTTACTGGCCCTGGGCTGGGAATAAATCAGTCAGGGTTCCTGCTGTGGACTGATAATCCATCACTAGGGTCAACAACCTATCAAGATTCTCCTGCAGACTTCAGGAATTAAACATTAATGTCCTTAAAACTGCTGAGAGCAACTCAGGAGAAAAGCTATGGGTCAGGATTAAACAAAATACTGGGCCTGAGATTGCGCGGAGTGGCAATCATTCCGTTCCTCCTTTTTTTTAATTAAAACCTTAAAATTCTTTTGACCCTTCCTCATCCGAACGTCCGACATGGGTTAGACGGGAACTGTGCAGGACAGTGCGTTCCCGGGGGCCTTCTGTCGAGGGCTTCAGAGTCAGGTGCAAGGAAATCTGCCGTCCTTACCTGGTCTGGCCTATGTGTGACTACTAGGGGGAGGTGATGGCCTAGTGGTATTATTGCTAGATTATTAATCCAGAAACTCAGCTAATGCTCTGGGGACCTGGGTTCAAATCCTGCCTTGGCAGAGGGTGGAATTTGAATTCATTAAAAAGAAATCTTTAAAAAAAACAATATTTGGAATTAAGAGTCTACTGATTTTAATGGAAGCGGCTGCCATTGATCTAATGAGCTTAAAGGTCCAATCACTTTCAAGCCAGGGAGTCGGGCATCGGGGAGGGGGAGTGGGTGTGGGGGAGTGGGTCAGGCAGCCATTTTTATTTTTGTTCATTCAGGGGATGTGGGCATCAATAGCCAGCATTTATTTCCCATTCCTAATTGTCCTCAAAGCTTGTTAGGCCATTTCAGAGGGCATTTAAGAGTCAACCACATTGCTGCAGATCTTTTTTTTATTAGTTCGTAGGACATGGACGTCACTGGCTTTCCAGCATTTATTGCCCGTCCCTAGTTGCCTGAGGGCAGTTGAGAGTCAACCACATTCTGATGGATCTGGAGTCACATGTAGACCAGACCAGGTAAGGATGGCAGATTTTCTTCCATAAAGGACATTAGTGAACCAGGTGGGTTTTTCCGACAATCGACAATGGTTTCATGGTCATCAGTAGACTCTTAATTCCAGATATTTGTTATTTATATTAGATATTTTTTATTGAATTCAAATTCCACCATCTGCCACGGTGGGATTCGAACCCGGGTCCCCAGAACATTAGCTGAGTTTCTGGATTAATAGTTTAGGGATAATATCACTCGTCCATCACCTCCCCCGAGTAGTTACATGTAGACCAAACCAGTTAAGGACGGCAGATTTCCTTTTCTAAAGGGCATTCGTGAACCAGATGGGTTTTTCCGACAAGTGACAATGGTTTTGTGGTCATCAATCGACTTTTAACTCAAGATTTTTATTGAATTTAAATTTCAATATCTGCTATGGTGGGTTTTGAACCCTGGTCCCCAGAGCACTGCCCTGTGTCTCTGGATTACTAGTCCAGTGACAATACCCCACAGCCTCCTTCCTGGGGGTCAGGCACTTGGTAGTGGGATGGGTGTGCAAGCAATCAGCTGGGCAGGAAGTTTGGTTCGAGCCTGAAAAGTAGGAGTCAGGGGTTGGGGAGGGAAGAGTCTGGTGTCGGGAAGAGTCCCCTGGAGTTTTGGGGGGTGTCCTGTGGAGGAAATTTTGTGGAGTAGGGAGACTCCCATGTGGGGGGTGGGGTGAAAAGGGCTTGGAGGGTGATTTGATTTGATTTGTCACATGTATTAGTATACAGTGAAAAGTATTGTTTTTTGCGCACTATACAAAGCATACCATTCATAGAGAAGGAAAGGAGACAGTGCAGAATGTAGTGTTACAGTCATAGATGTAGCGAAAGATCAACTTAGTGCGAGGTACGTCCATTCAAAAGTCTGATGGCAGCAGGGAAGAAGCTGTTCTTGAGTCGGTTGGTACGTGTCCTCAGACTTTTGTATCTTTTTCCTGACAGAGGAAGGTGGAAGAGAGAATGTCCGGGGTGCGTGGGGTCCTTGATATTGCTGGCTGCTTTTCAAGGCAGCGGGAAGTGTAGACAGTGTCAGTGGATGGGAGGCTGGTTTGCGTGATGGATTGGGCTTCATTCACGACCCTTGGTAATTTCTTGCAGTCTTGGACAGAGCAGGAGCCATACCAAGCTGTGATACAACCAGGAAGAATGCTTTCTATGGTGCATCTGTAAACTATAGTTACATCTGTAAACTATGGTGCATCTGTATAGATCGGGTGGATTCTCGGAGGCTTTTTCCCAGGGCTGAAATGGCTGATATGAAAGGACACAGGTTTAAGGTGCTGGGGAGAAGGTACAGAGGATATGTCAGGGGTAAGTTTTTCACTCAGAGGGTGGTGGGTGAGTGGAATCGGCTGCCGTCAGTGGTGGTGGAGGCAAACTCGATAGGGTCTTTTAAGAGACTTCTGGATGAGTACATGGGACTTAATAGGATCGAGGGTTATAGGTAAGCCTATATATAAGCCTAGGTAGGTAGGGACATGACCGGCGCAACTTGTGGGCCGAAGGACCTATTTGTGCTGTATTTTTTCTATGTTCTATGTTCCATGTAAACATTGCAGCGATCATGCCAAATTTCCTTCGTCTCCTGAGAAAGCAGAGGCGTTGGTGGGCTTTCTTAGCTACAGCGCCTGCATGGAGGGACCAGGACATGTTGTTGGTGAGCTGGACAGCTAAAAACCTGAAGCTCTCGACCATTTCTACTTCATTCCCATTGATGTGGACAGGGGCATGTTCTCCAATATGCTTCCTGAAGTCGATGAGACTACATTGGTTAAGTTAGTCCTACGGTGCTGTGTGTAGAATCATAGAAACCCTACAGTACAGAAAGAGGCCATTCGACCCATCGAGTCTGCACCGACCACAATCCCACCCAGGCCCTACCCCCATATCCCTACATATTTTACCCGCTAATCCACACATCCCAGGACACTAAGGGGCAATTTTAGCATGGCCAATCAACCTAACCCGCACATCTTTGGACTGTGGGAGGAAACCGGAGCACCCGGAGGAAACCCACGCAGACACGAGGAGAATGTGCAAACTCCACACAGACGGTGACCCAAGCTGGGGAATCGAACCCAGGTCCCTGGAGCTGTGAAGCAGCAGTGCTAACCACTGTGCTACCGTGCCGCCCTTACCGTGTAAGCACGAGGCTATCCAGCAGGCCTATGGTGAGTGTACACAAAGGCTTAATGGTCAAAGGAAATTCAACCTAAGGCATAAAGAAACAAGTCTGATTGGAATTTAAATAAGCAAACACTTCATTTAATCTTCCACTGCCACAGGATAGACACAGAATTGCATCTGGTTGCCATTAAGTGAAGTTATACATGGGTCTGATTAACATATCATGGTAAAGTACCTGCTGCATCACAGCAACTCAGCGGACTAGTAAATTAATTATACCCAAATACCCTTCCCACCTAATTATTATTGCTTTTCCTATTAAAACCGGATTACTGTCGTAACAAGTCAGCGAATGAAACAACTATCCCATATTTAAATGGGGGAAATGCTCGCTTCAACTCCTGAAATTTCTTTCTCTGCTCATTAATCCCAATTAAAAACTTTCACCCCACTTTTTGGAGGTTTGGAAACAGCATCTCTTTGTGTCCCTTACCTAGCTGGCTGGGGCAATGCCTGCAGAGGGGGCTTGGGATATCCGCAATGATCTTGAAGGATCATGGGTTCGATTCCCACTCCAGGGAGAACAGATGGGGAGGGGGAATTTTTCAGTCCAGCCCACCACTGGGATTTTCCAGTCCCGCTGAAAGTCAGTGGACACCTGGCGGGCCTGGCGAATGTCACACGACGAGTCCCACCACAACGGGGGCTGGAGAATCCTGGCCTAGGGCTGAAGTGCATGAAAATAAGGCTGATGCTCCAGTGCAGTACTCAGGGAGTGCTATACTGCAAGATGTGCCGTCTTTTGAATGATATGTTAACCCCCCTTTCCCTGGGCAGAATTCTCCCAAGCCCCTGCCGGTAAGTTCAATGGCAGGCACTGGAAGGGGGAGGGGGAGGGGGGTAGGGGGCAGTTAGTGCGGGAGGTTCAGGAATTGGTTTCACGCCGACGCGAATTTACAGTGGGACTTTCCATCGGAAAACCCACCATAGGCCAAGGTGGACTGCATTCGCACCCGGACATGACGGTGATCTATGCACCATCCACCCGCCTTGGCACTGAATACGACATCAAACACCTGCGTGCATGGCTAACCAGGTCAGGGTCGGAAGATTTGACGTGTTTTCCTGCCCCACCTCGCCACTTCGGCTGGAATTCTCCAGCTGTTCACCAGTGCCAGATTCTCCCGTCCCGGCAGCGTGGGGTGGCTGCAATGGGAAATTCTATTGACAGCGGCGGGACCGGAAGATTCTGCCGTGAGTGAATGGCGCGCCCTCTCCTGCTGCTGAGAAACCCGCTGATGGGAGGCTGGAGAATCCCAGCCATGGAAACCAATATTTCTACCCCCCAATCAACATCCCAAAAGCAGATCATCATGGTCATTATTGTTGATTGTGGGAGCTTGCTGTGTACAAACTGGCTACCTCATTGCCTGCATTACAACAGCAGTGACACTTCAAAGAGTATTTCATTGGCTGTAAAACACTTTGAACTGTCCATTGGTTCTGAAAAATGCAATTTAAATATAAGTCCTTCCTCTCATTCTTTACTGCCAGTGTAAGTTTGTGCTTGGATTCAGAGATGGATCCAGCCAAAGGCCGAGATACATAGGAATAGGAACATAGGAATTAGGAGTAGAAGTAGGCAATTCAGCCCTTCGAGCCTGCTCTGCCATTCAATCAGATCATAGCTGATCTCTCCCTGGTCAAAAATCCATCTCCCCACCTGTTACCTTTAACCCTTTTTTTATTGGAAATATATCTATCTCCTTCTTGAAACCATTCAACAATTCAGACACCACCGCGCTGTGGGGCAGCGAGTTCCACAAATTCATCACCCTCTGCGGGAAGTAGTTCCTCCTCATCTCAGTTTTAAATCTACCGCCTCTCAACCTACACCTGTGACCTCTTGTTTGAGATTGCCCCATAAGAGGAAGCATTTGGTCTACTTTTACTTCTTCAGTCCCTTTTAAAATTTTAATTAGATCCCCTCTCAACCTTCTAAACTCCAGCTAGGATACGCCCAAACTGTTTAATCTCTCCTACATTAATCCTTTCATCCCTGGAATCAATCTGGTGAACCTCCTCTGAACTGCCTCCAATGCCACCACATCCTTCCTCAAATAAGGAGACCAAAACTGGACACAATACTCCAGATGTGGTCTCACCAACACCCTATACAATTGCAACAACACTAGATCACCAAGGAGCTGTGTGGGGTGGCACAGTGGCACAGTGGTTAGCACTGCTGCCTCACAGCACCAGGGACCCGTGTTCGATTCCTGGCTTGGGTCACTGTCTGTGTGGAGTTTGCACCTTCTCCCCGTGTCTGTGTGGGTTTCCTCCGGGTGCTCTCATTTCCTCCCACAGTCCAAAGACATGTTGGTTAGGTGCATTGGCCGTGCTAAATTCTCCCTCAGTGTACCGCAACAGGTGTCAGAGTGTGGTGACTAGGAGATTTTCACAGTAACTTCATTGCAGTGTTAATGTAAGCCTACTTGTGACTAATAAATCAATAAATGTAGAAGGCCAGAGAGCACCCCCATCCCATCAATAATTCAAACGGGGGCTATGGTTCATTTTTTGAGTGTGACAGAGGACTTCATGCAGTCAGGCTGCCTGACTGCCAACTGGGATTGTGTTGATAAGGGGAAACAGTGGGCACTGGTTGAGAGAATCATGTAGGGTTTGACTTCCTTAATTTAAAATAAAGCAAGGTTCTGGCATTGGGCTGATTAAACAGATTGAGATCGGGGGAGTAAGAGGGGAGAGAGGTCTTGTTTGTTCGCTTCCAGCATAGCGAACCATTACTGCGCAGGTATACAGCACAGTGTACAAATCTGGGACAAAATGGGATGAGCTGTACAGGCTGGGAGGAGGCTTTTGTGGATCATAAACAGGAGCACAGAACTATCCAAAAACAAAGTTCTGGAGCTGCTGAAGATCTGAATATTTTTCCAGTTCTGATAAAAGGTTCAATGACATTAAGATGAAGGCAAATTATTGTGGGTGTTGGGACCTGAAACAAAGTACGCCTGAAAATCTCAACAATGCTTATAGCTTCGTTGCTGAGAGAGAACATTTCCATTCTGGGTGATTTTTCGTCAGAGCCGGAAATACGGAGTCCAGCGAGAATCACTACTGGTCTCCGGCAGGTGGGGGGAGGGGGTTGGTTTCAATTCCAGCCTCGGGTGACTGTGTGTGTGGAGTTTGCACATTCTCCCCATGTCTGCGTGGGTTACCTCCAGGTGCCCC
Organism: Mustelus asterias; assembly: GCF_964213995.1. Classification (NCBI taxonomy): domain Eukaryota; kingdom Metazoa; phylum Chordata; class Chondrichthyes; order Carcharhiniformes; family Triakidae; genus Mustelus; species Mustelus asterias. The sequence goes on along the minus strand of NC_135823.1, from coordinate 54,958,411 downwards.
GGTTTCCTCCCACACCCCGAAGATGAGCAGATTAGGTTGATTGGCCACGTTAAGTGTCAGGGAGATGAAAAGGGTAAATAAGTTGGGTAAATAAGTTGGGTAAGTAAGTTAAGGCAAGGATAGATACATTTTTGAACAGTAAAGGAATTAAGGGTGATGGTGAGCGGGCGGGTAAGTGAAGCTGAGTCCACAAAAAGATCAGCCATGACCTTATTGAATGGCGGAGCAGGCTCGAGGGGCCAGATGGCCTACTCCTGCTCCTGGTTCTTATGTTCTTAGTGGGAATAGGGCCTGGGTGGGATTGTTGTCAGTGAGGGCTCGATGGGCCGAATGGCTTCTTTCTGCACTGTAGGGATTTTATGATTAACTTTCTTTCTCACTCCTCAGATACTGTCCAACCTACTGAATGCTAATCGCGCTGTATTTATTTCTGGCCTTGACCCATTAAGATGAAAGGGCTACTTCGATCGTGTAAATGCTCTGCAAAATATATTAGGAAAAGTTAATTGTAATTAGTTTAAAGATAATGGAATTCTTATTTATCCTTTCACTCAATGCTGAAGTAATACCAGACTGATGTACATCCTCTATAGCGTGAACTGCAGTCAGCATCACCCTCTGGCAACCACTTAATGGCTCTCCTCAGTACTTCCTTGACACATTTGTTAGAAGAGAAAGTACTGACTCATATAATAAACCCTCATTCCTCGCTGCTGCATTTATATAGCACCGTTAATGTAGTAAAACCTCATTCCACAGAAGAATTATCAAACAAAATTTTGACACCGAACCACATGAGGAAATATTGGAGAAAATAATCAAAAGATTGGTGCAATAGATTTTAAAGAGCATTTTAGGAGGAGGAAAAGTTTATTTATTATTTTTAAAGTTTATTTACTGGTGTCACAAGTAGGCTTACATTAACACTGCAATTAAGTTACTGTGAAAATCCCCTAGTTGCCACGCTCCAATGGCTGTTCGGGTACATTGAGGGAGAATTTAGCATGGCCAATGCACCTAACCAGCATGTTTTTCAGATTGTGGGAGGATACCAGAGCACCCAGAGGAAACCCACGCAGATACGGGGAGGATGTGCAGACTCCGCATAGATAGTGACCCAACGCCGTGCCATCATGCCACTCCAAGGAGAATCTGGTGAGGATCTGGTTGTAATAGCGCAGCCTTTGCTGTAATGCTTCTGTCTGCAGCCCTGAACACAGAGTCACACTAAACACATTAATCACAAACATGTTCCTCTTTATATTGCACCCACCTTTCTCTAACACCAGCTCGTTTTGAAACATTAGATGCTGAATCAGCTGTAACTTCACTTCACCATCTATTGGGATAGGCAGAATGGTGCTGTTGAGGTCACAATCAGGTGTGGAGGCTTTGGAGAGGGTACAGAAAAGATTTACCAGGATGTTGCCTGGTATGGAGGGCATTAGCTATGAGGAGAGGTTAGAGAAACTTGGTTTGTTCTCACTGGAACGACGGAGGTTGAGGGGCGACCTGATAGAAGTCTACAAGATTGAGGGGCATGGACAGAATGGATAGTTAGAAGCTATTTCCCAGGGTGGAAGAGTCAATTACTAGGAGGCATAGGTTTAAGGTGCGAGGGGCAAGGTTTAAAGGAGATGTATGAGGCAAGATTTTTACCCAGAGGGTGGTGGGTGCCTGGAACCCGCTGCCAGAGAGGTAGTGGAAGCAGATACGATAGTGGCCTTTAAGGGGTGTCTTGACAAATACATGAATAGGATGGGAATAGAGGGATATGGTCCCCAGAAGGGTAGGGGGTTTTAGTTCAGACGGGCAGCATGGTCGGTGCAGGCTTGGAGGGCCGAAGTGCCTGTTCCTGTGCTGTAATTTTCTTTGTTCAGATCAGACCTGGTTAATCTTATTGCATGATGGAGCAAATTCGGTTCAAGCGCACATGGGTTATAAACTGCAACGGCAGCCACTCATTTCAGCATTGCCAGAAACTGGGAGCGCAAGCAGATGTCAGCTCAGTCTGCAAGCATCACACACCGCACTAACTTGAGAAAGCTGATTTCACCTCGCTAACCAGAAAATACTTCTTCTTTGGCACACAGGAGTTTAATAACAAACTTTTATAAACGACACAAACTTTCAGCTTCTCAGCTTTCCAGCACTGTCTAAAAGTGAGTCTGGCATTGGTGTTCTGATTCATTCAGCCCTTGTGTTTAATATGTAATGTTTGGTAGGTGTGCAATGGAAGAGAACCCAATCAGGGTACCAATGTGCTTGCCCTGCTAATCCTATTAGTCTGCTCATTATCTACTCTGAAGCCAAAGCCATTTATCATTTGTTAAGTGCTCTATTTTCAACCAAGCCCTGCCAGGCAGGTCAGTTCAATTTTCTCTGTAACAGCACAAATTAATACTTCAAAGACTCCCTTATAATTTCACCCAATTTCTCACCATGCTAAATTAGAGCAATGTTTAAAAGTTTATTTATTTAGTGTCACAAGTAGGCTTACATTAACACTGCAATGAAGTTACTGTGAAAATCCCCGAGTCGCCACACTCCGGCGCCTGTTTGGGTACACTGAGGGAGAATTTAGTATGGTCAATGCACCTATAACCAGCACGTCTTTCAGAATGTGGGAGAAAACTGGAGCACCCGGAGGAAACCCATGCAGACACGGGGAGAATATGTAAACTCCACTCAGACAATCACCCAGCTGGGAATCGAACCTAGGTCTCTGGCACTGTGAGGTGGCAGTGCTAACCACTGTGCCACCGTGGCACCCTTATTATTTATTGTTCAATGGCTCTTTGTTCTTTGTTCAGATCAGATCTGGTTGGGGCATGATGGGGCAGCCTGAAAGGACCGAATGGCCTACTCTTGCAAGTTCGGCTCAAGCGCACATGAGGCATTGTGTTCCGAACCCCGCTGTTGTTAAATGCGAGGGGTTCCCAACACTTAGAACGGTAAGTTGGAATACTAGTTCTTAGTGGTGTATTTTTTTCCAATTTGATATAATGTGAGGAAAGATATGCAAACCAGTGAGGAATAGTTAGTCTTGTTTAATAAAGAACATTTATCAACTTAAAAGAAAACACACAAGACTATAATACACTACAATACACTTAATTACACTGATGACTGTACACCCACAGTATCCCATGAAGTTACTCCTTATTCCCAACTACCTACGTTACCTGAACTCTGAGAAGTGCTCCTTTCTTCCCAAACAACATCCAATATTGAATAACTGCACAGGCCAAATCCAGCAAATAGTTACCACCTGCACAGGTTATTTCCCAGGTTTGGGAAAGCCATCTTCAGTATCCAGCGTAGAAATTCATCCCTGTTCGAGTTTTGATTTTAAACAGCAGCCTTTTAGCAACAACTTGGTTTTGAGGTAGAGACTGCTTTCTGCAGCTGGGTGTGGCTATGATGGTAGCTGCCTCTCTACCCTTTGCTCCAGTTATCTTGCTATGGATATATCATTTTTTTCTCTTTGATGTTACCCACCTTGTGGACCAAGTGTTTAGCACATAAGTGCTCATTCCTTTATCTCTTCACTTTAAAGTTACCTCTTCTAGCCACCACTGTTTCCCCCTCATCACCTAGGTAAACACTAATTTGCACCTCAAAAGCACCCCTTCAGACTTTGTACTGATCAGTTCTCTTTTCATCCCATTTCTTTATTTTATTTTTATCCCAATTTCTTATTTAACCTTGATTTCCCTCAATTCTTAACAGTTGTTTTTTGTACAACCAAATAGGTAAATCTAGTAACTCACCAGTGGGGCAACAGGGTTTGTTCTCTTTGAGTGTCATGGATTCATGAGTCAGACGATTGGGGGTTGAAGCTCCACATGAAACATGATTATTGCAGTACTAAGGGTGTGATGCTCTGTTGGAGGTGGTGTCTTCCAGATTAAATGTTAAACTGAGGTCACTCCTGACCACTTAGGCTACTGCTCCGAAGGAGAGCAGGGGAATTTTCTCCAGTGTCCTGGCCAACATTCATCTTTCAACCAACATGACTAAACAATGGAGGAGCTGCATCTCATTATTTGATCAGGCACATTACAGCACTCAGGGTGCAATATTAAGTTCTACAATTTTAGACTGTGATTTTCCTCAAATCTCAAGGAAAGGGATCGAGAGAATCGCAAACAAATTGCTGCCAGGCTGCGGAATCAATTTTTAGGCCCGTACGCTACTTTTCCACATTGGAGCGATCCGCGCCAGGCACGGTGAGGTGGGAAAACCGCCCCCTCAGCCTGAGATGTTAAACCAAGGCCCCTATTGCCCTCTCAAGTGGATATCAAAGATCCCATGGTTCAATTTCCACAAAGAGCAGTGGAGTTGGCCTTGGCACCCTGTAATCAACATCATTCCAATAGATTCACTGATTAGTCATCTCATTATTGTATTCTGCTGCTTGCAAAATGACTATTGTACTTGGCTGCGTAAAAACACCAAATAGCTGATTGTGTGTGAAACCCTTTGGGACAAACGTGAGAAATGAGATACGATGAGATTAATGGATATTCTTTCGAGGTGGCATGAGGTTGAATCTATTGGTGATTATTATTCCTTTTTAAATTGTATGCATTGATGAAAATGGGAGAAAGTGACAAGAAAATTCAAATATCGTTCTTCCTAAATGTCAAACATTTATGTGGCCGACCATATCAATTCGGCCAATTTAGTTCACCGGGGCGGCACGGTGGCACAAGTGGTTAGCACTGCTGCCTCACAGCGCCAGGGACCCGGGTTCGATTCTCAGCTTGGGTCACTGTCTGTGTGGAGTCTGCACGTTCTCCCCGTGTCTGCGTAGGTTTCCTCCGGGTGCTCCGGTTTCCCCCCACACTCCAAAGATGTGCAGGTTAGGTGCATTGGCCATGCTAAATTCTCCCTCAATGTACCCGAACAGGCACCAGAGTGTGGCGACTCGGGGATTTTCACAGTAACTTCATTGCAGTGTTAATGTAAGCCTACTTGTGACTGATAAATAAACTTGAACTTTACTTTAACTTTTCCCCTCCATCTTCTTATTTTTTAACTATCCTATACATTTGTTGCCTCAGTGCAAACCCTGCCCCATCCCTTACCCCCCTCCACCCTACACATTCGGCCATATGTCTCTTGCTCTTAAGTTTGTTAAACTTTGTTGCAGTCTCTCCCAGACGCAGCATAATATCCAGCACATTTCCCTCTCTTTAGTTAGTCAGAAAACTTGAAAAAAGTAAAGATTTAAGAATTGGGTAAAATAAAGATGAAAGAAGCTTGGACAAAATAAAGTTTGAAGAATGGGATGAAAGAGGAATTGATAAGAGTTCAGCTGTCTGGCGGGGTTTTGATATGCAAATTAGCTTAGAGGCATGATAAACAGATATTTACTTAAGTAAAGTGGGGAACAATAGGGTATAGAATTTGAGGTGTTCAAACTACGGAAGAGATGAGTTCAAAGTGGAGACATAAGAATAAAGTTCACACATACTTGAGAAGCCAGGCTTTTAGCGCGAGTCATTTAGATGGAAAGAGATATTTTAAAAAGGTGTATCAGTAGCTGGGTGGCTCTGTACTGACAGGAGAGGTGGAGAGGAGAAAGAGAAGCAGGTGGAAAACAGTCACAATCATAATCCCACCGAGAAAGCAGAATTCCAGGAAAAACCACAAATTTGAAAAGCTCAGAGGAAAAACTCTGCTGAACGAAAGAAAGGCTTCCTAAACTTAAAGATAGCTCGTTGGTTGTAACTATTTGCTGAATTTGGCGAATAGGGTTATGTTGTATGGGATGTTGTTTTCAGATAAGCAACGTTTCTCAATTCAGGCACGTAAATGGATGGTACGGGGTTACTTCCACGGGCGGGGGGGGGGATGTGTACGTGTGTGTGTGCGTGTATGTCGACTATCGTAGTTAAGTGCACCTTTATTTTGCATTCTGACTTTTCTTGTACTGTGTTTTTATATGTTAATAAACATTCTTTTACTTGATCAGTTACAACAGGATCTAATCCTTTCCTCACTGGTTTGTATATCTTTCCTCACATTATACCAAACTGAAAAAAAGTACATTCTTAAGAACCTGTGCCAAGGTGCCCCTCTGCATTTTAGGATACCTTTGCATCTAACACCAGTGGGGTTATTGACAAGTTCTGAAGAAGAGTCAAAGGAACTTGAAACATTAATTCTGTTTTCCCTCCCCAGAGATGCAGCTTGACCTGCTGAGGTTTTCCAGCGATCTCTGTTTTTGGTTCATATTCCAGCATCTGCAGTATGTTATGTGGCTAAAACATGTATCATTTATGGCATTGCTCTTCACGGGATCTTGCTGAGTGTAAATTGGTTGTTCTGTTTCCTACACTATACCAGTGATGACATTTCGAAAGTACTTCATCGGCTGCAATGTGTTTTGGGACATTCTGTGGTGTTGAAAGGTCCTCCATGGCGGCAAGTTTTTTCTCTCTAATGTTTGGCGAGCCAGAGGCCGATACCTGGCACTGCCTGGCGGTGGCATGACATGCATTTTTGACTCTTCTGGCAAGTTGGTTCCCTCCCGGTTAAAGGAACTGGCAAGGACTGCAGCTCACGTGGTCGTGTCTCTGTGGGTGTGCTTCTCTGCGTTAACCAAAATAAACTAAATCAGTTGTGGGGTGAATTAAAAGTGCAGTCCCTTAAAGGAAAACTGCATTAAAGTAAACAGGATCTCAAAGTAAATTTAAGACATCAAAACAAAATGTGAATAAAGGGGGTCGATAATGCCCCCCCCCCCCCCGCCGGCCAATCCTGCCACCAGTGCCCACTGGGTCGCTGTGTACACTCATCTCACCAGTCAGCTCATTCTGCAGAATGGGCTCTAATCCGGGCCACAGGGAATTATCGGGCGTGCATGTTGTGAGGAGGAATCCCTTCATTGAGAGTCATAGAGGTTTACAGCATGGAAGTAGGCCCTTCAGCCCAACTTGTCCATGCCACCCTTTTTTTTTTAAACGACTAAGCTAGTCCCAATTGCCTGCATTTGGTCCATATCCCTCTATACCCATCTTACCCATGTAACTGTCTAAATGCTTTTTAAAAGACAAAATTGTACCCGCCTCGACTACTACTCTGGCAGCTTGTTCCAGATACACACCACCTTCTGTGTGAAGAAATTGCCCATCTGGAACCTTTTGTATCTCTCCCCTCTCGCCTTAAACCTATGCCCTCTAGTTTTAGACTCCCCTACCTTTGGGAAAAGATGTCGACTATCTAGCTAATCTATGCCCCTCATTATTTTATAGACCTCTATAAGATCAACCCTAAGTCTCCTACGCTCCAGAGAAAAAAGTCCCAGTCTATCCAGCCTCTCCTTATAACTCAAACCATCAAGTCCCGGTAGCATCCTAGTAAATCTTTTCTGCACTCTTTCTAGTTCAATAATATCCTTTAAGAACCAAAGCTGATTCCTTTACATCTTAATGGGGAACATATGCATTAATTTTGTATATGAGTCACCGTAACAAGTGGCAGCTCCTACACCACCCAGTGCTGCAGTAGTGTCGTGTTTTGGCACATTAACCACAACAACTTGTATTTATAGAGCACCTTCGACATAGCAAAATGTCCCAAAATGCTTCAGGAAAGCAACTTATCAAACCAAATTTCGGTCACAAACAGTGCACCAGGGACAGGTGACCAAAGGCTCATCCAAAAAGGTTATTTTAATGGATCTCGGAGGAAGAGGTGGAAGGCAGGAGTGATTTAGAGAAGGACTAAGAGACAAAGCATCAGACATCTTCCCCAATCCCAATTATAGATTATAAACAAACTAATGGCTTGTTTGACCCAAGCGAGGAAACTTGTGTCGGAAACTTAACGATGGGATGGGGAAGGAAGTGCTTTCTGAAAATAATCCATTGTAAACAAATTAATAATTTCACCTTTGTGTAACTTCAGTGACTCATGTGTGATTTTGTAAATAGATGGAAGCAACGTTGGGAGATGTGCTCCCGCATTGAGGGATTTCGATCAAAACATTTGCTTCCTTGGCACGAACCTTCGGGAAGAAGTCCGACTCCAGGTTCAACCAGAACAGAATCCCAATTCCAGGATTGGAAAAGGATGTCCGCCAGAATGGGGTGAGCCCATTCGTTGACTCTCAATGGACTACTGACCGGGGGCATACTGACTAGCAGAAGGGCGTGGAAGCTTTGGAGAGAGTGTAAAGAAGGTTCACCAGGATGTTGCCGGGTGTTGGCTCTGAGGAGAGGTTGAATAAACTCGTATTGTTTTCACTGGAAAGACGGAGGCTGAGGGGATACCTGATCGAGGTCTATAAAATTATGAGACACATAGACAGGGTGGATAGTCAGAGGCTTTTTCCCCAGGATGGAAGTGTCAATTACAAGGGGGCACAGGTTCAAGGTGAGAGGGGGAAAGTTTAAGGGAGATGTGCGGGGCACGTTTTTCACGCAGAGAGTGGTGGGTGCCTGGAACGCGCTGCCAGAGGAGGTGGTGGAAGCAGGCACATTAGCAACATTTAAGAGGCATCTGGATGGGTACATGAATAGGGAGGGAAAAGAGGGATATGCACCGAGTAAGGGCAGAAGGATTTTTTTTAGTTTAGTTAGGGCATCATGATTGGCACAAGCTTGGAGGGCCAAAGAGCCTGATCCAGTGCTGTACTTTTTTTTCTATGTTCTTTATTCTAACTGTGTCAGCCTGCTAGTAAGACACCAATATAAATGATTGCTTGCCTGTTCTCCACTTGTGGGCAGACAGACACGTATCCATAATGGCATCCGAACAGGCGCACTGCATTAAACAATTGCAAACTGCTTATCCGCCACCCCTTTAGTAGATTTTCCCCAGAATGTGCAAGGTCACACCACATATGCAGAAAGCAGGGCGGCACGGTAGCACAGTGGTTAGCACTGCTGCTTCACAGCTCCAGGGTCCCGGGTTCGATTCTCGGCTCGGGTCACTGTCTGTGTGGAGTTTGCACATTCTCCTCATGTCTGCGTGGGTTTCCTCTGGGTGCTCCGGTTTCCTCCCACAGTCCAAAGATGTGCGGGTTAGGTTGATTGGCCAGGTTAAAAAAAATTGCCCCTTAGAGTCCTGGGATGTGTAGGTTAGAGGGATTAGCGGGTAAATATGTAGGGGTAGGGCCTGGGTGGGATTGTGGTCGGTGCAGACTCGATGGGCCGAATGGCCTCCTTCTGCACTGTAGGGTTTCTATGATTTCTATGAAAGCCATGCTCTGGGACAAAGTGCAAATACTGACCTTGCTTTTTCCCCTCCAAGGTAGCAAAATGTAGGTCTGGGTTTTATGGACTGCCTTGGTCTCCACTGTACTACCACTGGGGGAAGGGGGGAAGGGGGGGGGGGGGGGCGCAAGCCTGCAGCTGCCCCATAGCTGGAAGCATTGTTAATTATTCTAAAGTGTGACTTCCGCGCCTATTTCAGGGAACGATCTGCCCCCTTCCAACCCTACCTGTGGTGTCTTTCTTGGCGGCAGAGGTGGCCTGCCATTGGCCAGCAGTGGGACCATCCGGTTCTACCAATATCTAGGGTTTTTCTGTGCCCTCACACCCTGCACCACCAGGGAAATTGCCATGGGGGTGGGGGGGGGGAAGTCGCCACCGACAGGATTGGAAGATCCCCCAGGCAGGAAGGGCAGGAAAATTTCAGCACCAGTCTTAGAGCACTGCTAGCCAATCATATGGCCAACAGTTCCGCAGTGCCAGGCAAGAGCACTGACCGCTGCTGGAAGTACAGGCAGTCCCACCATGCCAAGGGGCCCAGGTAAATCCAGGGCCAGGGTCTCAGGAACGTGGGTGAAGGGGCTGGCTTCAAGACACTGGGGAGAGGATTCAAGGAAGGAATGACTTGGGAGAATCCCAACAGTGCAGAAGGAGACCATTCGGCCCATTGAGTCTGCACCGACTCTTGCCCATGCTTACCTCGTAAACCCATGTATTTACCCCACTAATCCCCCTAATCTACATATTTTAGGACACCAAGGGCAAATTTATCATGGCCAATCCAACTAACCTGCACATCTTTGGAGTGCGGGAGGAAACCCACGCAGACACGGGCAGGACATGCAAACTCCACACAGACAATGACCCGAGGCCGGAATTGAACCCGGGTCCCTGGCGTTGTGAGGCAGCAGTGCTAACCACTGTGCCACTATTGCCTCCAATGGGCCCAGGTGACAGACAGCGGAGATCCCCCTCCTCCCATCCATGTCTGACACCACCCTGCGTATCCAAAGCTGCCAGCATTCCTGGATGACAGCGGGCTCACTCTCCCATGGGTGAAGTACTGGTTGGGGGGGCGCGGTAAGCTGAGGCCCGTCAGTGGCCGTGAATCGGCCCAAGGGTGGATGGGACACCCCACTTCTCCTCTGCACTCCCCTCTAAAAATTGGAGTGGTGCAAGTAGGCAGTGAGAAGGCCAGCCCCTGGACTTTACGTGCTCCTTCCCACCCCACCGAACCCCACCCACCTTCCAACCCACCAGCAGTGGGGCTTATAATCCGGCCCATACAAAACCAAACTGTTAATGCAGACCAATCTCCATTTGCACTGCCTATTCCAGAATGAATCCCATTTGACGATAGTTTTTATTACCAATGTAAATTTATGGCTGCTCCCTAATCCCGATGGGGTGACTTTATCTGACAGCTGTGGTGAATTCATACACAGATGAACAACTCTGCTATAATTAGTGAGCAACACTGACCTTTCTCCCTCGTATCTGGAAACAAAAGTGGTCTACAATGCATTATCTTTCTGACACCTACAGTGACGCTCCCATGTCATTAGCACCAATTAATTCTTACAGCAACAAGCTTAAATGCTTTGAACATTTGAATAAGAAGAAGTTCTAATTCCCAGTGCAACACAGTTTAATAAAGGACTGAAAATGTCCCTTTACTCCCATCTCTACTCATGTAAGGAAAGATCTTTGTACTCTGCCTTCCATGACGGCTTTAGAAACAACGCAATTTTTGTTTTTGAGGTGTGGTCAGTTTTAATGTGGAAAAGACAGCACCCAATATGCTCACATAAAGCTCCCACAAACAGCAAGATAAATGACCAGATTTTGGGAGATATTGGTTGGAAATTAAATATTGACCAGGACACTGGGAACAACTCCCTGACATTTTTACCCCCCAAAGGAGTGCCATGGGATCTTTGATACCTCCTGGGATTGATGTAAAAGTCTCATTTGAAAGGCTTCGCCCCCGTTCATGCAACGCTCCATCAGTGCTGTGCTGGAGTCTCAGCTTAGATCTTCAGAATGAGACTTGGGGCCACAACCTCCTGACTCAACACAACATGGACGGCACGTTGGCACGGTGGTTAGCACTGCTGCCTCACAGCGCCAGGGACCCCGGGTTCGATTCCCGGCATGGGTCACTGTCTGTGAGGAGTCTGCGTGGGTTTCCTCCGGGTGCTCCGGTTTCCTCCCACAGTTCGAAAGACATGCCGATTAGGTGCATTGGCCATGCTAAATACTCCTTCAGTGTATCCGAACAGGCGCCGCCGGAGTGTGGCAACTAGGGAGTTTTCACAATAACTTCATTGCAGTGTTAATGTAAGCCTATTTGTGACACTAATAAATAAACTTTACACTTCAACAAGAGTGCCCATCATGGAGCCACTGCTGATGATGCCATTTAGTTACCATTTTGGACCACAGACTAATAGGGTACCCAAAGTTGCCCATTAAGGAACCGGAATCGTGGCAGAATACAACATGGATCATCGAATCCTTACAGTGCAGCAGGAGGCCATTCGGCCCATCGAGTCTGCACCGACCACAATCCCACCCCGCAACCCCACATATTTACCCTGCTAATCCTCCTGACACTATGGTCAATTTAGCATGGCCAATCAACCTAACCCGCACATCTTTGGACTGTGGGAGGAAACCGGAGCACCCGGAGGAAACCCACGCAGACACGGGGAGAATGTGCAAACTCCACACAGACAGTGACCCAAGCCAGGAATTGAACCCGGGTCCCTGGCGCTGTGAGGCAGCAGTGTTAACCATTGTGCCACCACGCCAAAAAATTAGCGGGTCGTCATGGGAGAATCCATGTCAAATTTGGATCTAAATGATCCTTCTACAGATCTGCAGATATCCAAAGATGTGCAGGTTAGGTGGATTGGCCATGCTAAAATTGCCCCTTCATGTCCTAAGATCAGTGGATAACTGATCCATGTTAAGTTCCTGATGCAATCACAGAGTCACTTATGACTTACACAATAATCCTGATGCAAATGCTGTAACCCTATTTTTATTCTTATAGAATCCTAGAATCTCTACAGTGCAGAAAGAGGCCATTCGGCCCATCGAGTCTGCACCAACTCTCTGACAGAGTATCTTACCCAGGCCCACTCCCCCACCCTATTCCTGTAACCCCGCACACTTACCATTGCTAACCCATCTAACCTACACATCTTGGACCACTAAGGGGCAATCTTAGCATGGCCAATCCACCTAACCTGCACATTTTTGGATGTCTGCAGATCTGTAGTCGGATCATTTAGATCCGAAACATGGGGAGCGATTCTCCCATTCCGACCCGCTAATTATTAGGCGGGTCAGGCTGGGAGATTCACACGTGCCCCGATTCGCGGGATTCGTGCATGTGTTCCCGACGCACGTGCATCTCCCAGTGACGGATATCTGCGCAGTCGGGACCACGCAGGAAGCCGGCGGGAACACCAGGTAAGTAATTTTAGTCTATTTTTAATGTGAGTTAAATGTAATTATTGGGCCCGGGACTGAATTCTCTGGGCCCGATAGCATCTCCCAACACAAATTCACTCCGTGAGTTAAGAGTAGCTCCCCACTTCCGGGGAACTAGCGGGAGACCTTGTTGGAGTGAAGGGAGGGCAATTGGGGCCCCCCAGAGGGTTGAGCAGTGGAGTTGTGGTGTCCTCTGGGTATGGGCACCCAGCACTGCCCAAGAGGCAAAATGCCCATGCCCAGGGGGCACCTTGGCACTGCCCACCGGGCATTGGGCAGAGTCCAGGGGCAAAGCCTAGGGGGCAGTGCCAAGGGGGCAATGCCAAGGGGGCAGGGACTAGGGGGTAATCAGTGGGGGTCCTGCTGCCACTCTGCAGACAGGATCGGTTGGAGCTGGAGGAAGGCCAGCGATCAGGGAGGGCTGGGGAGGTGGGGGGGTGAGGCCTTCCAAGGGGGTCTGCCTCCCGTGGGGGGAGATCTGACTAGGTGGGTGGGGGGGGGGGGGGTCTGCCTCCCAGGTTGGTCTGCCTCCTGTCGGGGGCGGGGGGGAGGATGTCTGCCAGGGTGGGGGGGATCGTCACTGCTCGGGGGGGGGGGGGGGTCTGGAGATCGGGGTGCTCCGGAATGGAAGGGGGGATCAGGGCTGGCCCGGGAATGGTCGTGGAGGCCGCAATTGGGCCGTCAGGTGAGGTGCGGCGGGGGGGGCGGCGCAGGAGAGGCACCAGTGTGGGGGTCCCGGGCTGGCCAGTGATCGAGCTGGCCAGCAAACCAGAGACTGACTAGATCGGGGCCACTGCGCGTGCGCAGAGTTCCGGAACTGTCAGACTCCGGCGTGAATAGGCCTCGTCCCCCGAGGTTTTAATGATATTCATGATTGTGACCTCTGCAATGCACAGAGTGGGGAGATTCCAGTCTGAACTCCCACTGAAAAAACAATCGCGATTTACACCATTTTCCCCGCGAATTCAGCACTTTTTTGGGAGAACTGCCCCCACTAACTCTGTTATTCTCCATAGATGCTTCCAGACCTGCTGAGTTTATCCGGCATTTTCTGTTTTTTTTATTTCAGGTTTCCAGCACCTGCAGTATTTCACATTGATATTAACCCTATTTTTGTATCTGCCGCTATACATTGCAGTGTGTGGAAGATTGCAGGAGGGGTTCCCCAAACCTCTCTGATATATCCGCACTCAATAGCACAGTCGCTTCGACCCATACATTTTGCGATCCGCTCCTGTTCGCCTCAGTGATTGAGTGGGATGGCTGATTCGACAGGGAAAACAGATTAAATTTAGCGCAGGGGCCGATTAAATCATTACATACAAAGCGCATGATGCGAGTTGCAGGCCATTTTGGACAACCAGCCAGCTAGCTAAGACAGGTGGTGCCCAGGGAGTCAATTTTCCAGCATCCTGGCAGATGTCAGACTTTATCCTCATCTCTGCAAAGAGATGTCTCGATGCATCTACATTTGAGCGACTCTCCGAGTCATCCGGAACAGGGAGATGTCGGCGAGGCTGACGGGTCAGGGCGGTTTCTGAGAAGAGGTGGTCATGGGTTGACAGAGGCGTCTTTCCATATTAGCAACTCACAGGTTCTGCCAAGGGTTCACCGCATGACGGCGGAGACGTGAGAGTGACAAAGATATAATCGAACCCGAATGCCTCGGAAGTTCACCAGCGCAGGACCTGTCAAGGTAACTGAGGTTGAAAGCAATATCTGCAGAAATCTGAGCAAAGGTGGGGTAATCAAGCAAATAGCAGCCCTCATGATAGTCGATGTGACATTGAACCACATAGCACAAGAGAGGTTTTAGTCCTACCAAAACTGCAAACAGTAAAGATGTACTGAATTATCTGAGCAGGCAGTCACCCAGAAGGCACAGTGGTTAGCACTGCCGCCTCACAGCTCCACGGACCTGGGTTCGATTCCTGGCTTGGGTCACTGTCTGTGTGGAGTTTGCACGTTCTCCCTGCGTTTGCGTGGGTTTCCTCTGGGTGCTCCGGTTTCCGCCCACACTCCAAAGATGTGCAGGTTAGGTGCACTGGCCATGCTCAATTGCCCCTTAGTGTTCTGGGATGCATAGGTTGGAGGGATTAGTGGGGTAAATATGAGGGGTTAAGGTGATAAGGCCGAGGTGGGATTGTTCTTGGTGCAGGCTCGATGAGCCGCATGGCCTCCTTCTGCACCGTAGGGTTTCTATGAAGCGATGTTGCAGTGTGACGAATAGCCAATTGCAGACCAGTCTACATGCTCACTGTCCTGATATCAGCAACTGCCAGCAGTGATCTGAATAATGTGAGCTTTTATGAGTTCAATTTAAATCAAAGCACAGCTTGTGGTTATCATTGTAGAAATTTAGTTAGGCGCACTTTCAAATTTCTCTTAATGCGTTTCATTTAGAATGTAACCATACAATCATGAAAATCACACATCTCGCATTAAGAAGTTCAATGTTTGACTTAAGTATATCTATTCTAGAGAGTTTCTGAAGATGGTTCTACATTCTCAGATATTCCATGGACAGCATTCTTTCTGGTTGTATCTTGCTCTGTCCAAGACTGCAAGAAACTACAAAGGGTCATGAACGAAGCCCAGTCCATCACGCAAACCAGCTTCCCATCCGTTGACTCTGTCTGCACTTCCCGCTGCCTCGGAAAAGCAGCCGGCATAATTAAGAACCACACACTTCCCGGACATACTCCCTTCCACCTTCTTCCGTCAGAAAAACGATACTAAAGTCTGAGGTCACGTACCAACCGATTCAAGAACAGCTTCTTCCCTGCTGCTGTCAGACTTTTGAATGGACTTACCTTGCATTAAGTTGATCTTTCTCTACACCCTAGCTATGACTGTAACACTACATTCTGCACTCTCTCCTTTCCTTCTCTATGAACGGTATGCTTTGTATAGCGTGCAAGAAACAATACTTTTCATTGTATGCTAATACATGTGACAATAATAAATCAAATCAAATAATACCTTAAAGGGAATGGTTCAGTGGGGACCAAGTTGGATTAACTACAGTATCTGTCTTATTCCTCTCTGCTCTAACAGGAATGAGGAGTTCTACAAATACCTTCGGTTTCCTATGAATGAGAAGCTGTGGTTAACAAGACCAAGCTACATTTCAAGGAATTTTATTGTAAGCCAAAATAAGTTCTCCCATTTCCAGGTTAAGGAATCCAAACTTCTGCAATCTTTTCCTGTTTTCCGAACCTCTGGCACTAAGGATCAAACTCACTGGGGTAAAACTGAGGTTCGGTGGAGGTGGGAAAGGGTTGCCATGTAAATGCATAGGCTGCTTATCAAGTCCCTGGATAAGGTGGCATGGTGGCACAGTGGTTAGCACTGCTCCCTTGCGGCGCCAGGGACCCGGGTTCGATTCCGGCCTTGGGTCACTGTCTGCGTGGAGTTTGCACGTTCTCCCCGTGTCTGCGTGGGTTTTCTCCGGGTGCTCCGGTTTCCTCCCACAGTCCAAATGATGTGTGGGTTAGGTGGATTGGCCAGGCTCAATTGCCCCTTGGTGTCCCGAGATGCGTAGGTAAGAACGATTAGTGGGGTTAATATGTGGGGTACGGGGATAGGGCCTGGATGGAATTGTCGCTGGTGCTGACTCGATGGGCTGAGTGGCCTCATTTTGACGGGGGTTCTGTAGGGTTCCTACGATTCTATAACTTGAATAATCATACAGTTTAAATGTTCATGCCTCATCATAACAGCCATCCAGTATGTCATTCAATAGCAGTTCATCTTTGCTACCGCAGTCACCAATTTTCAATCACTTTCAGCAGCATTAACCTTGAAAAGCAGCATCAACTACTTTGTGAATGGTGCAGTTTGCTTCTAGCGTGTACATTCAAAATTATTCAAGTTTCAAAGGAATGATATGAACGCAAAGTTTAAAGTTTATTTATTAGTCACAAATAGGCTTACATAAACACTGCAATGAAGTTACTGTGAAAATCTCCTAGTTGCCACACTGCGGTGCCTGTTCGGGTACACTGAGGGAGAATTTAGCATGGCCGATGCACCTAACCAGCACGTCTTTCGGACTGTGGGAGAAAACCGGAGCATCCGGAGGAAACTCCACACAGACACAGGGAGAACGTGCAGACTCCGCCCAGACAGTGACTCAAGCCACAGGGGAAATTTTTTCACACAGAGGGTGGTGAGTGTCTGGAACTAGCTGCCAGAGGTAGTAGTAGAGGCGGGTACAATTTTGTCTTTTAAAAAGCATTTAGACAGCTACATGGGTAAGATGGGTATAGAGGGATATGGGCCAAATGCGTGCAATTGGGACTAGCTTCGGAGCTTAAACAAAAAGGGCAGCATGGACAAGTTGAGCCGAAGGGCGTGTTTCCATGCTATAAACCTCTATGAGGGAGTCGGGAATCGAACCTGGCTCCCTGGTGCTGTGAGGCAGCAGTTCTACCGTGCAACCGTGTCGCCCAATGCTATCCAATTCTGCTTTCTACTCAGTTGAATGGAAAGGCCATATCAAGCACGGTACAAAACAAACTCTTTTTTTTTTTAATCGTTCATGGATCGTGGACATCACTGGTTTGGCCAGCATCTTTTGCCCATCCCTAATTGCCCTTGAGGAGGCAGTTAAGAGTCAACCACATTGCTGTGGATTAGGAGTCGCATGTACGCCAGACCAGGCAAGGATGGCAGATTTCCTTCCCTAAAGGACATTAGTGAACCAGATTTTTTCTTAATGCCAATAGAATCATAGTTGCCAATATTCTAGACTTTCATTGAATTCAAATTTCACTAGCTGCAGTGGTGATTTGATCCTGGGCCCCCAGAGCATTGCCCTGGTTCTCCGGATTACTGGTCCAGCGACAATACCACTACGCCACCACTTCCCCCAAATCCACTATTGTCCATTTTGCATCTCCTTTGATGGTGAATTTTAATGTCCAGCTTCTTTCTGAGCTTCTTGAATACTTCCCTTAGGGCACACATGAATAAAACCAGCAACAACTGTGACACAAGTCAGTAGACTGCTGGAACGAGAAGAAATCAGCATCATATTAAATGCTCAAACCCTAAGAAAATCATTTAGCGCATCTTATTCATTTCTTTTACGGAATATACTGCAAAGAGCCACATCGTGATCGCGTCAATATTTTGCTTCTCATTAATGTAGAGCATAACTTATCACGCAACACAATTCTACACTCAAATATGGTTGAGATCTAGGTAAAGTCGCCACAGTCCCAGATGGCCATAGGCTGCTCTCCCCTTTGAGGGGGAGAGCTGACTGGTGGTGATTTAACCTGGGGCTCATCACACCTCAGGCGAGGGGAAAGGTTTGAGAAGACAGTGCCTTCATGAATAGCCTCAACTGGTATGGGAATTGAACCCACACTGTTGGTGTCTCTCTGCCTCGCGAACCAACCATCCAGCAAACTGAGCGAAACTACTCCCCAGTTGAGATTGACGTACCTTACTTCTCACACACAATACACTGAAGGGTCTTCTCCAAAGGGATTGCTAGTCTGCAGATTCGTACATGCCATTACATTATTTTGTACCGCAGCATTTTGTTGTGTGTGTGTGTTTTTGTTTTAAATTTCTTCGTGTGAGATGGAGTGAGAAAGGGATTTGAAGACTTTGAACAGAAACAGTGACTACAGACGGAGAGATCTACAGTTGAACATGAAGCCATCAGAGGAATACATTAATATTAAATCACAGAGTAAAAGCCTCTCGAGGCTCTCTGACAAATCCACCCCCTTTTATTCCCCCCGCAGATCAATGGAAAATGCACTCTGTGCGGCGGCTCTGATTTCCCCCCTCACTTCTGTTCCATTTAAATTCAGCAAAGTAGAGAAGTTGCAGATAAAAGAAAGCATTGCAACAATAGCCCTTCAATCTGTCTGCTGTTTCAGTGAGCTGTCAAAAGACGTTTCCAACCCGTGAAGGGAAAAGCAGAAGGCATCTTAGCAAAATCTTCCGTTGCTTTATTTTGGACAGTCATACAGCTGCATATTATTGTCAATGTGTTTCTCGCGTGCGCCACTCACAATGGGATGTGTCGATCCGTGTTTCCTGTCATCTGAATCTGAAGACATAGGAGGACATGGGGGTCAACCCTGACTTTGCGAAGCAGTATGAAGCGGGTGACAGCAACTCGACAGCTTGTTCCACGTTCCTTCCTGTATCCACTTCCATTGTCAAGGGCCCTGGGACATTGCGCGATGCTTGAGGGACTATGTAAATGCGTGTTGTTATTGATGTTGTAATAAAATTGGATGACATGTTAAGTTTTAAAGTTTATTTATGAGTGTCACAAGTAAGCTTACATTAACACTGCAAATGAAGTTGCGTTAAATTTTCCATTCTCTCACGTTGACATGAATTATAACAGGTCCCCCACAACCTTCGCCTGGCAATCAGAACACGGCGGAGGTGCACGGGTGAGTACAACCTTCCCCGAGAGCTATGCCCTGGCACTGTGAAAATAGAGTAAGAGTTTTAACAACACCAGGTTAAAGTCCAACAGGTTTATTTGGTAGCAAATGCCATTAGCTTTCGGAGCGCTGCTCCTTCGTCAGATGGAGAGGAAATCTGCTCTCAAACAGGGCATACAGAGACACAAAATCAAGTTACAGAATACTGATTAGAATGCGAATCTCTACAGCCAACCAGGTCTTAAAGATACAGACAATGTGAGTGGAGGGAGCATTAAGCACAGGTTGAAGAGATGTGTATTGTCTCCAGACAGTGCAGACTCTGCACTGACAGTGACCCAAGCGGGAATTGAACCCAGGTCCCTAGCGTTGTAAGGCAGCAGTGCTAACCACCGTGCCACAGGAGCTGCCTGTCGCCACATTTAATCTCAAATTGGGAGAATTCCGCACTCAGCGTCCGGTCCACACATGAAGAAAGGTCATTTGGACCAGATTTTCTGAATCCAGCCTGAATCCCTGGCCTGAACAATCTCCCCCAACAACTCCCAATGTGGGTCCCGACTGGGAGGGTAACATACCTTACCTCACTGGGCCAGTGGGAGGCAGCACCTTCCAGAGAGGAGGTGGGGAATGAGGGAAATCAAGAGGAGTACATCCAGTGAGCCGCCTCTTTCCCTTCCTACAGCTCCGGCTTAATCTCATGACATTCAGCATGAGAAAATGCCCTAAAAACCACCATACATTTCGAAAGGACATTCTCCTCCAAAAATACTTTTCTTTTGTTAAGTTGCGCGTCGCAATTATACCAACGACCATTCAGAGATATTAGGACAGTTAAAACACTCATCTACAATATTAAGTGGAAACAAAGCAGCCAATATAAAGGGGGAAAATTGTACTGCTAGTCACAAAATATAATTCGTCCCTTGACTAACACTGCAGAGGTTCAGTCACATTACTGAATGCATGAACATTGCACGGTACGTTCTGTACATTATTATAGACACCGCTAAAGCACACTATACTTAGAGACATTCAGAATGAGGACACTTGATTTGTTGTGAAGCTTTCAGCAGATGGTCCGATCAGATAGATAGAATGAACGCAAATCATTTTCCCAGGGAAGGGGAATTGGGGCGGCACGGTGGCACAGCGGTTAGCACTGCTGCTTCACAGTGCCAGGGACCTGGATTCAATTCCGGTCCTCGGGTCACTGTCTGTGTGGAGTCATGATGTGGAGATGCCGGCGTTGGACTGGGGTAAACACAGTAAGACGTCTCACAACACCAGGTTAAAGTCCAACACGTTTATTCGGTAGCTAGTGGCTTTTGCTACAAAATAAACCTGATGGACTTTAACCTGGTGTTGTGAGACTTCTTACTGTGTGTGGAGTTGGCCAAAGTTGTGTGGGTTAGGTTGATTGGCCATGCTAAATTGGCCCTAGTGTCAAGGGGATTAGCAGAGTAAATGTGTGGGATTACGGGTATTAGGGCTTGGGTGGGATTGTGGTCGGTGCAGATTCGATGGGCCGACTGGCCTCCTTCTGTACTGTAAGGATTTTATGATTCTAAAACTAGAGGGCATAGGTTTAAGGTGAGAGGGGAAAGATTTAAAAGGGACCTGAAGGGGAACTTCTTCACGCAGTAGGTGGTGCGTCTATGGGATGAGCTGCCAGAGGAGGTGGTTGAGGCGGGTCCAATAACAACATTTAAAAAGCATTTGGATAAGTACATGGATGGGAAACGATTAAAGGGATATGGGCCAAACGTGGAAAATTGGGACTAGCATGGACTGGTTGGGCTGAAGGGCCTGTTTCGGTGTTGTATTACTCTATGTGATGGCTTTATTTCCCCCACTTCCCCAAATTATTTCAGTGTTTGCATCAAGTTAACACCAAAAATGCTGGATACACTCAGCAGGTCTGTAACTGGTTTGATTAGTAAGTTTGCGGACAATACAAAGGTTGGTGGATTTGCGGATAGTGATGAGGACCATCAGAGGATAGAGCAGGACATAGATCGGCTGGAGATTTGGGCGGAGAGATGGCAGATGGAGTTTAATCCGGACAAATGTGAGGTAATGCATTTTGGAAGGTCTAATACAGATAAGAAATATTCAGTAAATGGCAGAACCCTCAAGAGTATTGATAGGCAGAGGGATCTGGGTATACAGGTACACAGGTCACTGAAAGTGGCAACTCATGTGGAGAAGGTAGTCAAGAAGGCTTGCCTTCATCGGCCAGGGCAGTGTGTTTAAAAATTGGCAAGTCATGTTGCAGCTTTATAGAACCTTAGTTCGGTCGCACTTGGAATATAGTGTTCAATTCTGATCACCACACTACCAGAAGGATGTGGAGGCTTTGGAGAGGGTACAGAAAAGATTTACCAGGATGTTGCCTGGTATGGAGGGCATTACCTATGAGGAGAGGTTGGAGAAACTTGGTTTGTTCTCAGTGGAACGACAGAGGTTGAGGGGCGACCTGATAGAAGTCTACAAGATTATGAGGGGCATGGACAGAGTGGATAGTCGGAAGCTTTTTCCCAGGGGGGAAGAGTCAATTACTGGGTGGCACAGGTTTAAGGTGCGAGGGGCAAGGCTTAAAGGGGATGTATAAGGCAAGTTTTTTGCACAGAGTATGATGGGTGCCTGGAACTTGCTGCCGGGGGAGGTAATGGAAGCAGATACGAAAGTGAGTTTTAAGGTACATCTGGACAAATACATGAATAGGAAGGGAATAGAGGAAAGGGTAGAAGGTTTTAGTTCAGTTGGGCAGCATGGTCGGTACAGGCTTGGAGGGCCGAAGGGCCTGTTCCTCTGCTGTAATTTTCTTTGTTCTTTGTTTGTCTGGCAGCATCTCTGAGGGGAGAAACAGAGTTGACGTTTCAAATCGAATATGACAAAGGTTCACTCTGTCTCTCTCTTTCTCTTTCCACAGATGCTGCCAGCCCTGCTGAGTTTATCTGGCAATTCCTGTTTTTATTTCAGATTTCCAGCATCATTGCTTCTATTATCATGGAAAGATTGATCTGGTTCTTATTCCCGGAATTCTATTACTGAACCAATAGCACGCCATCCAGAAACAACTCGGTATGATGCAAAGTGTAACTCATCGCATTTCAATGAGGCATTGCAAGTTCTGATGATTTGAGGTGTCCCTCAGCACCTTTGTTACAATCTCTCAGCTCCAGTCCATTTACCCGAGACCTGCTTTCATCTAGATACGAGTTGCCATCCCCATCTCAATGAGCAACACCCCCATTACTTAATACAGGTCATTGTCAACAGTGCTTTCGACAAAAATACTCTCGAACATTCTCCATGGCAACGCTTCGAGCAATCAGAGAGTCCACATTTCAACCAATCAGCAGTCTCTTCCCATGCAGTGTAAATTAGTGTTTCCTTTACAATTAGATATTCTTGTGAATTCTCCTGATGAGTGCAAGATGAAAAACTTTGACAAGATGTGCCTTTTTCAGCAATACATAAGAATTCAAGAAATAGGAGACCATTTGGCCCATTGAAGCTACTCCGCAATTCAATCAGATTGTGACGGAGTTTCCACCTCAATTCCATCTTTCCCATTCTCATGTTGCTTGACTTCCCTTGATGGGGACCATACGTGATCTGCGCCGGTGAGGACCTTCACCGTGAGGCCGCTAGGGCAAGTGAGCCCGGACGATTGGGTCCCGGGCTCAATAATAATATTTAAATCCACATTTCCTGGGCCCGAGGCTGATCTCGCCGGAAATCTGGGCCCGGTAAGGTCGCGAGAGGCGAGAAATCGGGGAATCCCAATCTCTCACGATCTTACCGGCTCACCCCATCCATCAACCAGCAGGGCGAGAAGGTAAGATCGCCCCCTGTATGTTTTTAAGCAGCAGTTAGATATAGCACTTGGGGCAAAGGGGATCAAAGGATATGGGGGGGGGGGGGGGGGGGGGTGGAGGTGGGACCAGGCTATTGAGTTGAATGAGCAGCCATGATTATAATGAATAGCAGACCAGGCTCAAAGGGCTGAATGGCCTCCTCCTGCTCCTATTTGCTATGTTACTATGAACAATTGGTGAAGCTTTGCTTTTCCACTTTCGTGGTAAGAGTATTATTCCCTAAATATGAAGGTCAAAACTTGGAAGGGAATGATTTTGTTTTGTCTCCAGTTGTTTCTAAAGGGCATGAAGCAGGTTGGAAAGGTCTTCGTAGGTAACACGGGGAGAAGTAGGCTTGAAAATAGTGAACCTTTGATCAGCAATACATAATTTAAGAACATATGATTTAATGTAAAGGGACAGGAGATTTAGAGGGAAAAACCTTTTTCTCCCAGAGGATGGTGGGAATCTGGAACTCGCTGCCTGAAAGGGTGGTGGAGGCGGAAACCTTCAACCTTTAAGGAGCATTTAGATGAGCACTTGAAATGCCATAGCACACAAGGCTATGGACCAAGTGCTGGGAAATGGGATTAGAATAGATAAGTGCTTGACATCTTTAGGGAAGGAAATCTGTTGTCCTTACCTGGTGTGGACATGTGACTCCACACCCACAGCAATGTGGTTGACTCTTAAACTGCCTTCTGCACTGTCCTTAGCAAGCCACTCAGTTCAAGAGCAAGGAGAGATGGGCAATAAATGCTGGCCCAGTCAGCAATCCCCACATCCCATGAACAAATAATAAGAAAGACATGATAGGCCAAGTGGCCTCTTTTGGTACTGTAAAACTATATGACTCTATAGCAGAATGTTCTAGTACAAAGCCGGGGAAATCCAGGTGAACCTAAGGTTAAGGCAGATGTAACCTTACTTGAGCTGTGGATGGAAAGGGCAGTGATCTTTTTTCTATCTTATTATTAGCAACGCCCAGTGTTCCTCCTTACTTTCATCTGGTGAGTCCGTCAGAAAGAAATGAACCACACTGAAGCGACGTGTCATTATGTGAGACGGAATGCTGGCCCAATTTCCACAGGACAAACGCTGAACCCTTTAATCCTATTCTGAGCTTCACGTCCATTCCTCTTGGCAACATCTCTGCGCTGACATGAATCATCATCAGCCATCTCACACAATCCAGCACCTTGCAGTGCTTTCCAGCTACGGCCCAGCGCTCTCTCCTCTGAGTCACCAACTTCTGGGTTCAAGTTCTACTTGAGTGCAAAAATCAAGGTTGGCACTCCAATGCAGTACTGAGGGAAGTGCTGCACTGTTGGAGGTGCGGCGCTTCTTGGATGAGACATTATGCCTGCCCCTTCAGCTGGATAGAAAAATATTGCAAGGCGCTATTTTGAACAGGGTTCTCCTTGGCGCCCCTGCCGATATTTATCCTTGAACTGACATCACAAAACTCACAGCTCCAGAGACCCGGGTTCGATTCCCGGCCTCCGGGTCACTGTCTGTGTGGAGTCTGCACGTTCTACCCGTGTCTGCTTGGGTTTCCTCCGGGTGCTCCGGTTTCCTCCCACAGTCTGAAAGACGTGCAGGTTAGGTGCATTGATAAGTTCTCACTCAGTGTACCCGAACAGGCGCCGGAGTGTGGCAACTAGGGGATTTTCACAGTAACTTCATCGCAGTGTCAATGGAAGCCTACTTGTGACACTAATAAATAGACTTGAAACAAAAACAGATTATTACTTCGCTGTTTGCGAGATCTTGCTGTGCGTGAATTGTCTTCTGTGTTTGCCGCATTGCAACAGTGACTACACTTCAAAGATTCTTCATTGGCTCCAAAGCACTTTCAGATGTGCGGTACATAAATGTACATCTTCCTTCAACAGTTTTCTCTTCCAGGTAAGTCTTTCTTTAACTGCTGCTCTTCTCCAATTTTCCCTTGTGAAGTTATAACACCCAGGAGGTTCTCAACTTTATTAGTGTCACATCACTTCAGCCTTTAACCTTCGTGCTCAATAAGGTAGCAACAAAATGTCTTATTTGCAAAACAAAGGAAGACCATAAGTAATATCTTAACCCTGATTTAATCTATCGATATTAGAATCTTTGGGCTCTGTGCTGGAGTAATATAAGTGAACAGTCATAGAATCTCTGCAGTGCAGAAGGAGGCCATTCGGCCCATCAAGCCTGCACTGACTACAATCCCACCCAGGCCCTATCCCCGTAACTCCACATATTTACCCTGCTAATCCCCTGACACTAGGGTCAATTTAGCATGGCCATTCAACCTAACCCGCACATCTTTGGACTCTGGAAGGAAACCGGAGCACCCGGAGGAAACCCACGCAGACATGGGGAGAACGTGCAAACTCCACACAGACAGTGACCCGAGGCCGGAATTGAACCCGGGTCCCTGGCGCTGTGAGGCAGCAGTGCTAACCACTGTGCCATCCCGGTGAACTAAATTGACTGAATTGATATGGTCGACTACATGAATGTTTGACATTTAGGAAGAACAATATTTGAATTTTCTTGTCACTTTCTCCCATTTTCATCAATGCATACAATTTAAAAAGGAATAATAATCACCAATAGATTCAACCTCATGCCACCTCGAAAGAATATCCATTAATCTCATCGTATCTCATTTCTCACAATTATCCCAAAGGGTTTCACACACAATCAGCTATTTGGTGTTTTTACGCAGCCAAGTACAATAGTCATTTTGCAAGTAGCAGAATACAATAATGAGATGACTAATCAGTGAATCTTCTATTTATTTATTTATGGGATGTGGTTGTCGCTGGCTGGGCCAGCATTTATTGCCCATCCCTAACTGCCCTCCACTTCAGAGGGCATTTGAGAGTCAACCACATTGCTATGAGTCCGGAGTCACACATAGGCCAGGCCCAGTAAGGATGACAGAGTCCCTTCTGTAAAGGACATTTGTGAACTAGATGGGTTTTTCCGACAATCGACAATGGTTTCATGGTCATCATTAGACTTTTAATTCCGGATTTTTATTGAATTCAAATTTCATCATCTGCCGTGGTGAGATTCGAACCTGGGTCCCTAGGGAATTACCCTGGGTCTCTGGTTTACTAGTCCAGTGATAATACCACCACACCACTGCCTCTCCAATCTATTAGGAATGATGTTGATTATAGGGTGCCAGGGCCAACTCCCCTCTTCATTTTACCACATGAGAGGGGCATCGGTTTAACATCTCAGCCTGAGGGAGCGGTTTTCCCACCTCGCCACGCCTAGTACGGATCATGCCGATCTGGAAAAATAGCGTAAGGGCCTAAAAATTGGTTCCGCGCCCGGCGCCAAACGGTTTAAGATTCTCCTGGTCCCTTTCTAATGGTGCGAATCAGATTGGCCTCGCAGCCTTGCTGGGCCCTATTTCCAATTTACATGAGATTGACTGGATTTCATTAGCAAGTTTGGCACACGCTCCTACCCGCACCACCCCGCTCCAGGAATGTTCCCACCTCCCCAGCGAGAGGTCACACCAGCGCGAATCTCCACTAGTGGAGACCTGGCACAATGGTCACGCCAGGGGGGGGGGTTCCAATTGAAGCCCGCGGGCAGTTGGGGGCATGGTCGAGCAGTGCCCATCGGGCAATGACCGCCTGCAACACTGTTGATGCCCACCAAACAACCCTCAGTGTCACCGGACAGCTTGGCGGTGCCCACTGGGCAATGCCGAGGGGGTGGGGCCTGAGTGGGGGGCCAATGACAGAAAGGCTGTGCGAGGGAGTGGTTCTGACGGAGGGGGTCATGCAGGGGTGGATCATGAAGGCAGTCATGGCAGGGAGGAGGGGTGCATGACAGGGGGGCCATGTCAGAGGTCAGGTAGGGGGACCCATCGGGAGGGTCCCGACGCCCCAGTGCCGGCGACCCGGGTTGGGGAGGCAGCGGGGGAACGTGTCGCCGATGAGAACTCTCAACTGTCCAACAAGTGACTGAGTGTGGGAGGATTGCGGTGTAGAGCGCGCCCGAGGGACCGGCCTAGATAGCTCCAATATTCTCGCCGTTATGGCAATTAGTTCTTTCTTTGGGAAAATTCCTCCCTGAATCTTGCACCGGGAGTATCCACCCCTATCAACCGAAGGTGGCACAGTGGGTTAGCACTGCTGCCCCACAGCGCCAGGGTCCCAGGTTCGATACCCGGCTTGGGTCACTATCTTTGTGGAGTTTGCATGTTCTCCCCGTGTCTGCGTGGGTTTCCTCCGGGTGCTCCAGTTTCCTCCCACATTCTGAAAGACGTGCTGGTTTAGATGCATTGACCCGAACAGGCGTCGGAATGTGGTGACTAGGGGAATTTCACAGTGGCTTCATTGCAGTGTTAATGTAAGCCTTACTTGTGAATAATAAATACACTTTAACTAGATCTTATACTCAATATCTGGGATGGGATGCAGACACGTAACTATTTGACTGAGGTGTCAGAGTGCAGCAGACTGAGACACAGCACCTCAGCGACAATGCAAAGGACTGCATAAGCAATGAATTGCATTGAGGCGATTTGCCATTCTGGAAGCAAACAGGGTGGCCCATTTCCACAATCCTATTCTTTTCCCTGAAATTAAAACCGCTGAGGGTTTCAATGATACTCATAAATTCAAGAATCACACATCTTGCGGTTTAACTGCGCATACCTGATACAATTGTCATGTTTTGATTGATTTTAAAAACCGCAGTTGAATTTGGTTCCCAAAGTAACATAACTAACGTCAATCGAAGTGTAGATGGCTGAAGCACTTGGTAACCCTCGAGGGTCGGCAATTGTTGCTTCGGGTGATTTATTTCACGGGAAGACCAGCTGTCAGTGCTGTGCAAACACAAAGGCCTTGCAGTCAGTGTGTGTTAGCTATCAGTCTGATCTCTGTGTACATTGGTGCCACCGTCTCTGATTAGTTACTGCAATTGTCAACATCAGCTGGTTACAGTGACACATGTCTCTGCGTGGAGCGGGGAATGAAATATGGATTTGTTTTAATTAACTCTGTGAGGGTGCTTTTGGCTTTGTCTGCAAGTGTAAAAATGGGGTAACATCTCAGCTTGTCAACCCTCCCCCAGGGATGAAACATCATCATAGAATCATACAGCACAGAAGAGGCCCTTCGGCCCATCGAGCCCACACCGACACATTAGAAACATTAATCCCCAGAACCCTGGACACTGCGAGGAGGAAAATCATTGTCACAGTAAAGAAGTGCTTCCTAATTTTGTTTCAGTGCTTTTCGTTAACTAGTTACATACATATTGGAAACCAAGAGAAAGGGTTGTTTGACTGACAGCAAGAACCATTCAATCAATCAAAGAGTATTTGATTTTCAATTGGCCAAGTGGAGATGGAGTGTCAGATCGTTTGGGAAGTTGGCAACCACGGCAATGGTGTGGGGTTTATTATTCATTCATGGGACATGGGCATTGCTGGCTGGCCAGCATTTATTGCCCATAGGCAGTTGAGGGTCAACCACATTGCTGTCGCTCACGTGTAAGAAGTCTCACAACACCAGGTTAAAGTCCAACAGGTTTATTTGGTAGCACACACGTGTAGGCCAGACCAGTTAAGGACGGCAGATTTCCTTCCCACAAAGATGGGTTTTTCCGACACTTGACACTGGTTTCATGGTCATCAGTAGATTCTTAATTCCAGATACTTAATTGAATTCAAATTCCACCATCTGCCATGGCGGGATTCAAACCCGGCTCCCCGGAACATTAGCTGAGTTTCTGGATTAATAACCTAGCGATAATACCACTGGGCCATTGCCTCCCAAGGTACCTCCAGGTCCAATCGGGGCTGGAGATTCTACCCTAAGAATGTTGAATCAGCCTCCTGCTATACGTGGGGTGAAACACAGGAACCAGAGTATGCCATTCAGCCCATCAAACCTGGTTCAGCATGATGCATTGTACGCTGAGAGTAACTGTCCTTGACTTTGAGGCTGCATTTGACTGAATGTGGCATCAAGGAGCCTTAACAAAACTGAAGACAAAGGGAATCAGGGGGAAAATTCTTCACTGTTTGGAGCCGTACCTCGCATCAAGGAAGATGGTTGTGACTGTTGGAAGTCAATCCTCTCTGCACTAGGACATCACTGCTAGATGTCCTCAGGGTGGTGTCCTGGGCCCAACTCTCTTCAGCTACTTCATCAATGACTTTCCCTCAATCATAAGGTCAGAAGTGCAAAAGTTCCTTGACGATTGCACAACGTTCAGCACCGTTTGTGACTCCTCAGAGACAGAAAGAGTCCATGAACATATGCAGCAAGATCTGAATAATATTCAGGCTTGAGCTGATAAACATGTACCATTCAGGCCACACAAGCAATGACCTTCTCAACACGAGAGAATCTAGCCATTCCCCCTCAACATTCAGTGGCTTTACCACGGCTGAATCCCACCCCATCATTATCCTGATGTTTAGCATTGACCAGAAACTGAACTGGTTACAAGAGCAGGCCATAGGCTACAGCAGGCACCTCATCCCCTGACTCCCCAAAGCCACTCCACCATCTACAAGGCACAAGTCAGGAGTTTAATTGAATAACCTCCACTTGCCTGGATGAGTGCAGCTCCGACAACACTCAAGAAGCTGGACACCATCCAGGAGAAAGCAGCCCTCTTGTTCGGCACCCCATCTGCCGCCACCTTCAACAGTCACTCCCTCCACCACAGACACACAGTGACAGCAGCGTGTGCCATCTGCAAGATGCACTGCAGCAACTCATTTGCCAGCTCCGTCCAAACCCACAATCGCTACCAACAAAAGAAAAAGACAAAAGGTAGCAGACGCATGGGAACGCCGCCACCTGAAAGTTCCCCTCCAAGACACACACCATCCTGGCTTCGAAATATATCGCTGTTCCTTCACTGTCGCTGGGTCAAAATCCTGGAACTCCCTCCCTAACAGCAGTGTGGGTGTACTTACACCACATGGACTGCAGCCGTTCAAGAAAGGCGGTTCACCACCACCTACTCAAGGGCAACTAGAAATGGGCAACAAATGCTGGCTCTGCCGGCGATGCTCACATCCTATGAATGAATGTTAAAAAAAATCAGCCTGAGACAGCTGAGCCCAAGCCTTAAATAAGGGACTTTAGACTTTAATAGACTTTTAAAAAATCATTTGGTTTGCAGAAATGTGATCAATCTTTTCCAAGTTGCCTTATTTGATGATCAGTCCTCCTGACATCAGCTCCTGAAAGCTTTCCTTCTACTGAGGTGAAAAAGAAACTTGCATTTACATCATGCCTTCCGTTACCACAGGACATTTTAAGACACTTTGCAGTCAGCAAGGTACTTACGAAGTGTAGCCACTGCTGTACTGTAGGAAACTCAGCAACCAGCCTTTGCACAGCAAGCTCCCACCAACAGGAGTGTTCAGAAATGTTGGTCGAGGAATAAATATTGGCAAGGAGGCTGGGGAGTGCTCCCCTGCTCTCCCTCAACATAGCGACATGGCATCTTTTAAAGCCCAGTCAGATTGCACGACTATGAGCACGGTGGCATGGGTTTTATTAGCATTGCGTGAGTGTGGTTAGCGCCACTGCTGTTGAGTTGACACTGACGTAACTTTGTATGCATCATGGGACGGCACGGTGGCACAGTGATTAGCACTGCTGCCTCACAGCGCCAGGGACCCGGGTTCAATTCTGCCCTTGGGTCATTGTCTGTGTGGAGTTAGCACGTGTTCTCTCTGTGTCTGCGTAGGTCTCCTCCGAGTGCTCCAGTTTCTTCACACACTCCAAAAATGTGTTGGTTAGATTGATTGGCCAGGTTAAATTGCCCCTTAGTGTCAGGGGGATTAACAAGGTAAATATGTTGGGGGGGGGGGGGACTGGGATAGCAGGCTCAATGGGCTGAATGGTCCCTTTTAGCACTGTAGGGATTCTATGACCTTGGATCTTCAGTGCCAATCTGTATAGAATCATCATAGAATAATAGAAACTCCACAGTGCAGAAGGAGGCCATTTGGCCCATTGAGTCTGCACCGACAACAATCCCACCCAGGCTCTAACCCCGTAACTCACATATTTACCCCATTAATCCCTCTAACCTACGCAACCCAGGACACTAAGGGGCAATTTAGCACGGCCAATCAACCTAACCCGCACATCTTTGGAGTGTGGGAGGAAACCAGGGCACCCGGAGGAAACCCACGCAGACACGGGGAGAACGTGCAGACTCCGCACAGACAGTGACCCAAGCCAGGGAATCGAATTGGATCCCTGGCGCTGTGAGGCAGCAGTGCTAACCACTGTGCCACCGTGCCGCCCAGTATAAACCAGGATTGTCGCCTTCAAGATCAGCAAGTATTTTGAATGCACCAGGGGCTGGCGTTTGCAAATATAGGCCGCAGGCACAGTACAAATAATGGATGCAGGCTCAGTAACCAGAGGGTGCGGACTGAAGCTAACTAATGGGCAAAGAAGCTGGAGGCGCAATGAGAAGAATTTTTATGATGCATTATTCTGTGCTCCAATGGGTGGCTGAAGCAAATTCAGCGACAACTTTCAAAAAGGAACTGGATAAACACTTGAAGGGAAGAGAATGGCGGGGCGATGGGGAAAGAGTGGGTCGAATTGATTGGCTCTTTCAAAAGAGTCAGCATCTGCATACTGGGCTGAACGGCCTCCTTCTGTGCTGTACGGTTTTGTAATTGCTTGAGGAAGACGCAATGCAATGCGCGTTGGAACAAACCCAGAACAAGGTTCAGTGACATACTTGGATGAACCCTCTCTGCAGCTTGAAGGCAGCATTCCCGAAACCAATTCCCGACTGGTGTGATTCGAGAGAAAACACAAGTAGAATTTGTCAGACGAGCATCGATCACATTGTCAACATTGCTGCGAGGTCGCGACAGAATTAGGAGGTGTTTCACTCGCCAATTCAGGGACAGCATTTGATCGGGGATACACATTCCTAGACTTCAGCAAATCCATCCATCAAACTGGATGTGGCTCATTGTTCGCTCCACAAGCCTGCTGGGAATACTGGTGCAGTGACACTTTACACAATGAATAATTACACCGCAAAAAAACATTGACAATGTGGAAATATTTATCACAGTAATGCACTCTGTCCCTTCTCCCAAAGGGGCACAGGTACATTATGAAACAATCAGTTTAGAAAATACTGCACACAAATTCCCAGAATTAATTATAAAGTACTTGAAAGCCTATCAGCTAATGCCTCCTTTTGGACAAGGAATAGCTCCAATTCCTTTAAGGATTACACAGTTTCACCAAGATGGCACCGGGGCGTGGCGAATTCTTCCAAGGAATGCTCAACTTACCCTCTAATTCTGAGCACCAAGACCACAAGAAACTGCAAAGGGTCGTGAATGTAGCCCAGTCCATCACGCAAACCAGCCTCCCATCCATTGACTCCGTCTGCACTTCCCGCTGCCTCGGAAAAGCAGCCAGCAATAATCAAGGACCCCACGCACACGGACATTCTCTCTCCCACTTTCTTCCGTCCATGTGACAATAAATCAAATCAAATATCTTTTACTCTCGATCTATGCTTTTAAAACTGTACTCTAACTCTTTTACATCCTAACTATGTGACTGTAACACTGCAATCTGCATCCTCTCCTTTCCTTCTCTATGAACAGTATGCTTTGTCTGTATAGCGCTCAAGAAACAATACTTTTCACTGCATACTAATACATGTGACAATCATAAATCAAATCAAATCAAATTTAATTCATTACACAGTTTAGAGATCAAATGTTGCGGGGTAGCACAGTGGTTAGCACTGCTGCCTCACAGCTCCAGGGACCCGGGTTCGATTCCCGGCCTTGAGTCACTGTATGTGGAGTTTGCACGTTCTCCCTGTGTCTGCGTGGGTTTCCTCCCGGTGCTCCGGTTTCCTCCCAGTCTGAAAGACATGCTGGTTAGATGCATTGGCCGTGCTAAATTCTCCCTCAGTGTTACCCGAACAGGCACCGAAGTGTGGCGACTAGAGGATTTTCACAGAAACTTCATTGCAGTGCTAATGTAAGCCTACTTGTGACACTAATAAATAAACTTTTCAAATGTTTTCTGCTAAGAATTGAACAGAACGGTATTGTTTATACTATTGAGAATCAGATATGGATATCAATAGAACAATTTATCAATATTTATACATCACAGGAGTAGCTTTACAAATCTGCACTCCTGATGTTTTGGAAGGAGCCACATGCTCCCTTAATGTTTCATCCACAGACAGAGCCAGCGTGCAAAGCCGTGGATGAAACTTGGTTGAGGCAATCAGTGGGAAGTCTCAACCAGCTCCAATTTTGGAAGAAATAGACTAAAAGCAAATATTTGGCCTCATTGTTCTGCGTAGCATTATATTAGAACAGAATATTTTATTCTTTTACAGGTGAACATTCATGATTTTTCTGTTAGTTTATAGAGCAGTGATGTTGTTTGTGGAAAATGTCATGGTGAGCAGGCATTGACAGATAAAGGAAGATGAATCCGTAAGAACAGGCACTTGTACCTACCACGGATAGCATGGTTGGTGCTCAGCTCATTTACAGTGTGGGAAAGAACGGAGGAAGCAAGAGGGGTGCTGGGGAGGGCGGGCAAGAGAGAGAGGGCGGGCGAGAGAGAGAGAGGGTGGGCGAGAGAGTGGGGGTGAGAGAGAGAGAGAGGCGGGCGGGCGAGAGAGAGAGAGAGAGAGGCGGGTGGACGAGAGAGAGAGAGAGAGAGGCGGGCGGGCAAGAGAGAGAGAGGCAGGCGGGCGAGAGAGAGGCGGGCGGGTGAGAGAGAGAGAGAGAGAGAGGCGGGCGACAGAGAGAGAGAGAGGCGGGCGACAGAGAGAGAGAGGCGGGCGACAGAGAGAGAGAGGCGGGCGAGCGAGAGAGAGAGAGAGAGGCATTCTGGCGCGAGGGAGGGCGGGCGCGAGGGAGGGCGGGCGAGAGGGAGGGAGAGAAAGACAGCAAGAGAGAAAGGGAGGGAGGGTGGATGGAAGTGAGGCAGGAAGGAAGGATTTATATTTATATAATGCTTTACACAATCTCAGGGTGTACAAAATGTATTATCGCCAATGAAGTTCTTTTGAAGTGGAAACACAGCAGTCAAATTGCACACAGCAAGATCCCACAAACAGCAACCTGATAATGACCAAATTACCTGTTTTAGCGAAGAAGCCTCGGGCATAATAATAGGCCTGGAAACCTGGGGCGGGGAGTGAGGTTGGGGGGGGGGGGGGGTGGATTCTACAGCCTCACTCATCCCAAAACCATAAAATCCCACCCAAGGTCACTGGACCTTCCCATGATCATGATCCCATGGTCCGCCCCCTCGCCCGCTCCGATTCCCGTGGCGGGCGGTAACGCACTTTGTCTTCAAGTACACAGTTTAAAGAGGTGGAGTTTGCAGCCTGGAACAACAAGTGGAACAATATGGACAAGGGGAAGCTAAATCCTCGACATCTTCCAATGGTAGTCACGCTTGTAGAGAATTGACAGAAAGGAGGAGAATTGGTTAGTCTCAGTGCAGTTATTAACATGAGGCTGTCATGTCCTGCCTGAAGCTATCCTCTGTGGGTTTTAACAGCCTGAAGGGGCATTGTGCTCACAGAGGAGTGTTTCACAGCTGACTGGAAGAGCCTAAATAACTCTTGTATTCTCTTCAGTACAACAGCGTGAAGGTGGAACTCCCAACCAGGTGTTGATGCAAATAGCATAGATGCATTTAGGGGGAAAGCCGGATAAACACAAGCGGGAGGGGGAAGCCAGATAAGCATACCAGGGAGAAAGGATACACAGATGGGGTTAGATGAAGAGGGGTGAGAGAAGATTCCTCTGGAGCATAAAGACCAGCATCAACGGGTGGGGAAGAATGGCTCATTTCTGTACATTCTGGGTAATTCAGTGTAATTTTGCATGCAACTACAAGGATGTGACTTACATAGAAAATAGAAAAGAAGGGACTCGCATTTATATAGTGCCTTTTAGGGCGGCTGAAAGCACTTGAAATCAATGAAGCTCTTCTGAAATATTCTCACTGTCATAATGTAGAAAACAAGGCAACTAATTTGCACAAAGCACATTCCCAGAAACAGGAATGGAATAATAGATCAGAGTTGTTGGTTATAAAATCATACGGTGCAGAAATTTGGCCCATCGAGTCTGCACCGACACACAAGAAACACCTGACCTGCCCACCTAATCCCATTTACCAGCACGTGGTCCATAGCCCTGAATGTTATGACGTGCCAAGTGCTCATCCAGGTACTTTTTAAAGAATGTGAGGCAACCCGCCTCCACCACCCTCCCAGGCAGCGCATTCCAGACCCTCACCACCCTCTGGGTAAAACAATGTTTCCTCACATTCCCCCTAAACCTCCTGCCCCTCACCTTGAATCTATGTCCTCTCGTGACTGACCCTTCAACTAAGGGGAACAGCTGCTCCCTATCCACTCTGTCCATGTCCCTCATAATCTTGTCCATAAGCGGGTTGAGGGATACAGTTGTGTAAGGGCTATTTCATAGAATCACTACAGTGCAGATGGA
This sequence comes from Mustelus asterias, assembly GCF_964213995.1. Lineage (NCBI taxonomy): Eukaryota > Metazoa > Chordata > Chondrichthyes > Carcharhiniformes > Triakidae > Mustelus > Mustelus asterias. The sequence continues at coordinate 54,922,857 of NC_135823.1, read as the reverse complement.
GGCCATTCAGCCCATCGAGCCTGCGCCGACAACAATCCTATCCCGGCTCTATCCCTGTAACCCCATATATTTACCCTGCTAACCCCCTAACACTAAAGGGGCAATTTAGCATGGCCAATCAACCTAACCTGTACATCTTTGGACTGTGGGAGGAAACCGACGCAGAAATGGGGCAAACGCGCAAATTTCACACAGTCACCCGAGACTGGAATTGAACCCGGGTCCCTGGCGCTGTGAGGCAGCAGTGCTAACCACTGTGCCACCCTCAGCTTTGTTCTCAGTGCAGTGTCCCACTATAAATTATCTGTTCAGTTTATACTATCTCTTCCAATCGTGGGCAATATTTTGTTCTCCAACGAATGCAGTTGAGTATTTTCAGATTTCAAAACTTTAATTGGATAAGGCATATTTCAAAGCTTGATGGGTGGAGAGTTACAGATCTGGAGAAGTAAGGTGTTTTTATTTATAGGGTTCCTAATATTAATGTGGTGCCATGCCAAGGAAATTGTTCAATGAGGAAAAAGAAGTCTTTTAAATTTGTTTTTACACGAAGGTTTAAAATCGTCTAGGATTGCATTGTCAGCACAGAAACAAGCCAGACTAACGGATACTGGTGTTAATAGTCTACACGAGCCGTTTCACACTGGCAGCCCACACTCTCGCTCCATCCTCCTTGTATCCGACACATGTGCAAATCCAAAAGGATAACTGCGGAATGCCTTGACATTTGACAGTCTGGAAACCAGGTGGAGAGTCGGAACTCAGGTAAATATGCCCCAAGCTATCATGCTGAATCTTGTTTACAACTGGTCTCTCCGAGCTGGGATAATATTGGTGGTAGTGTCAGAATTAGTCTCTGCCTTCCCAGCACGGTGGCACAGTGGTTAGCACTGCTGCCTCACAGCGCCAGGGACCCAGGTTCAATTCCCGACTTGGGTCAGTGTCTGTGCGGAGTCCGGATGTTCCCCCCCCCCACCCCGTGTCTGCATGGGTTTCCTCCGGGTGCTCCGGCTTCCTCCCACAGTCCAAAGATGTGCGGGTTAGGTGCATTGGCCATGCTAAATTGCCCTCTTAGTGTCCCGGGATGCGTAGGTTAGAGGGATTAGCAGGGTAAATGTGTGAGGTTACAGGGATAGGGCCTGAGTGGGATTGTTGTCGGTGCAGTCTCGATGGGCCGAATGGCCTCCTTCTGCACTGTAGTGATTCTATGATTTTATGTGCAGGTTAGGTGGATTGGCCAACCTAAATTGCCCCTTAGTGTCCCAAGATGTGTAGGTTAGGAGGATCAGCGGGGTGAATATGTGGGGTTGCAGCCTGGGGGGAGAAGCTCTGATGGAGAGTGGATGCTGATGCGATGGACCGAATGGCCTCCTTTTGCACTGTAGGGATTCCATGATTCCCAGGCTGAAGACACTGGAAACTTTGCATTCAATTCAGATTTTCCCCAGAGAGAATGGGGGAAACTTCCCGTCCCACCTGCCACAGGAATGGTAGCGGGGGTTGTGGGGGGGGCATGCACAGTCGGAAAACCCCGCCCCTTGTGTGTAAGCCCGGCTGTGCTTCTGTTTTCAGGGAAGCTGACCTAATAAATTAAAGGACACGGTCGGTGCAACATTGAGGGCCGAAGGGCCTGTACTGCGCCGTTATGTTCTATGTTAATGACACATACTAAAGGAAATCAGACACACATTGCATGCAACTCAAATAGCACCTGCAGTTGATTGTACTGCTGCTTGTAAGATCGAGCAGGGTATAATAGAGAATTATGAATGCCAAGCTCACCATCACTTTATCACATTTCTGTCCTGTTGTAACCTCATTACCTTCCCTGTATTGGTGAGTGACTTGTTCAGGCACTGCGCATGGATCAATACTAAAATTTCATTAACTTCAACTAGGTCTTAAGTGAAAATGATTGCGTCGGACACTCACTGGCTTGAGTGAGAGTGAAAATCATGAATGTCTGAGTGGTTTCGATGGCTGCATGGTCCAGCAAGCTCGGCGCTACCCTGTCTGACCTTCGACACAGGGAAACTAAAATTCCAGTGCTGTAAGAATGAAGCCTGCAAAATCTCCTTTGGTTCACCTCGGTGCAACATAGACTCGGAATCCCGACACTGCAGAAGGAGGCTGTTCGGCCCATTGAATCTGCACCGACTCCAATCCCACCCAGGCCCTATTCCCGTAACCCCACATATTTACCCTCCTAATCCCCTGACACTAGGGTCAACTTAGTATGGCCAATCGACCTAACCCGCGCATCTCTGGGCTGTGGGAGGAAACTGGAGCACCCAGAGGAAACCCACACAGACACGGGGAGAATGTGCAGACAGGGGTTGGAATTGAACCCGGGTCCCTGGTGCTGTGAGGCAGCAGTGCTAATGACTGTGCCACCGTGCCGCCCATTCAAGTCAGTGGCAAGGCCAATATAGAATGACAATCGCTATTTAACCTTGACATGGTAGAGGTGAGCTACCTTCTTGAATTGCTGCAGTCTGTGTGGTGAAGATGGTCTCGCAGTGCTGTTAGATTGAGGCTGAAATGGTTGCCACAAGAGGTCACAGGTTTAGGGTGCTGGGGAGTAGGTACAGAGGAGATGTTAGGAGTAAGTGTTTCACTCAGAGGGTGGTGGGTGCGTGGAATTGGCTGCCGGTAGTGGTAGTGGAGGCGGATTCAATAGGGTCTTTTAAGAGACTTTTGGATAAGTTCATGGAAGTTAGTAAGATAGAGGGTTATAGGTAAGCCTAGTAGGTAGGGACATGTTCGGCACAACTTGTGGGCCGAAGGGCCTGTTTCTGCCATAGCTTTTCTATGTTCTATGTTCTGAAATAACATGCAATCTTCTTTTTGAATGTGGATCCCACATGGAGCAGTTGAGGCAAATAGCACAAGTGCATTCAAGCTAGATGAGGGAGAAAGGAACAGAAGGTTAGGCTGATAGGGTGAGATGAAACAGGAAGTGAGGAGGCTCGTGTGAAGCGTGAACACCAGCACAGACGAGTTGGGCCGAATGTCCTGTTTCTCCATTGTAAACTCTATATAATCGGAACTAATGTTCCATTGCACACAGGGTGATTGCGATTAACATACCACAAATAATGTGGCCCAATTCACTCAGAATCCAACTACTGCCGTTTGGCTCACTCATCTCAGGTTTAGATTAGGGGGTAGCAGCAGTTTACTATACTTCTGACCAATGGTAAGGGGCACCAAAACAATCGTGATCCACATTGTGGTGTTGTGAAGGGGGAGGTTGATCCCCTCTCTGAGAGCCAACACCTACCCACTCAGAGAGGAATACCTCGCTTTATAATCTGTGAAAAGTCTGTGAGAAATAGTACGATCGGCTCTTCAGCAACTTTTAGTGCTTAAATTAAAATAACTATCTGAGACACTCTCTGTAAAATCGACAAATAACACTTTATTTATCTAACAGTGGAACTAACTAACTAACTAAACTATTAACAAACTGAATTAAACACTGTTCTAATAGAATGCTGTTTGGATAAATACAATTCCCACTTATTAACAAAAGAAAATAGAATTTTTTAGTCACTCTCAAAATACAACCATCTTCCGGAATCTTTTATCTTCTTTGCTGATTTCTTCCGTCTGGAACCTCTGGCTTCTTTTTGGTTACTTTTCTATTCAGATGAAACTTTGAATTAAAAGCTATTAGCTGTGGCAGAGAGAGCAGTTGCTGGCTGGCTCTCTGGAGCTGGCTCTTATACCCCTGATGACATATCATCATCCCCACAATAGGATTGGTTCTCAGGTTATCAAATATCAAATTCAAATCTGATAGGCTGCTTTAAATTGATTGGTTAAAAATCAAAGAACAGTCTGTTGTCTTGGCAACACTACTGCCTGGCCTCTCGAAACACTGTTTCAGTCTGTGTACTGCATGCACCTGTACCTCCCTTTTTTTTTTAATTCTTAAGTACAGAAAAAGCAAAACCATCTTTTAAAAGACAATTTTACAAACACCAACTTCCTAACCAAGCTAAAATCATCATCATAAAATCCCTACAGTGCTGAAGAGACCATTTGGCCCATTGAGTCTGCAACTACTCTCTGACAGAGTGTATCACCCAGGCCCTCCCCGAAACCCCACACATTTCCCATGGCTAATCCACATAACCTACGCATCTTGAGACACTAAGGGACAACACGGGGAGAATGTGCAAATTCTGCTCAAGGCCAGAATTGAACCCAGATCCCTGGAGCGGTGAGGCAGCAGTGCTAACCATTGTGCCACCGGGGCCGTCCATGAATGACAACCTATCAAACCGTCGGCAGAATCTGCCACTGAATTGCATCTTTTGGACATTACAGGGCAACGTAAGAGGCCCAATCAATCGTACAGCCTGATAGCAAAGTGCAGCGGAGACACAATGCTGGAAGCTGCCTGTAGCAACAGCTACATCATTAGCAAATATAAACCCTGACTTCAAGCCCAGAGTTCTAAAAACATATTGCTGAGTCAGAATGGTACCTTCAGACTCAGACACTGGAAATTAGATTCTGAATCTATACTTGGAATTCCCTGACGTATGCTGGAGACTGGTGACTTTTGCAAGCAAGGTATAAAATTCAAAATATCTTCTACCCTCTTGTAAGAGAATTTACACCTACATTTTTGAAATATTTTTCATCCCGCCTCTTCTCCATTGCAAAGAGTGGGGAGCATTTTTTAAAAAATTCTTACCATGGGACGTAGATGTCGCTGGCTGGGCCAGCATTCATCGCCCATTCCTAATTGCCTCAGCACTCGGAATGAGAGACCTGCTTGGCCATTTAAGAGTTAACCACATTTCGGTGGGTCTGGAGACATGTGTAGGCCAGACCAGGTAGGGATGGCAGATTTCCTTCCCTACAGGACATTAGTGAACCAGATGGATTTGTACAGCAATTGACAACGGTTTCGTGATCATTGTTAGCCTTTTTATTGAACTCATATTTCGCCATCTACTATGGTGGGATTTTAACCTGGATCCTCAGGGCGGCACGGTCGCACAGTGGTTAGCACTGCTGCCTCACAGCGCCAGGGATCTGGGTTCAATTCCAGCCTTGGGTGACTGTGTGAAGTTTGCATGTTCTCCCCATGTCTGCGTAGGTTTCCTCCAGGTGCTCCGGTTTCCTCCCACAGTCCAAAGATATGCAGGTTAGGTTGCTTGGCCGTGCTAAATTTCCCCTTAGTGTCAGGGGGATTAGCGGGGTAAATACCTGGGATGACAGAGATAGGGCCCTGGGTGGGACTGTTGTTGGTGCAGGCTCGCTGCATTGTAGGGATTCTATGATTACTCCAGATCTCTGGATTACTAGTCCAGTGACTATGCCACTCTCTGAGTGCTTTATCCCCTACCTGAAAAAAAGTTTGCATTTATGTAGCCCCTTTTACAACCTCAGTGTCTCAAAGCACCTTACAGTCAATGAAGTATTCTCTCTATTGGTATGTTGGAAATGCAGCAGCAAACTTTCTCACTTATGACACATGGTGATTGAAACTTCAAACATTAGCATTGCATGGACATCGTTAACAGTATCTAAAGAAAATTAACTCCTAAACTCCCTTTCCGTTCATTGAGTTAAGAAGATACATAGAAATTTACAGCATGGAAATAGGCCCTTCGGACCAACTTGTCCATGCCGCCCTTTTTTTTAAAAACCATTAAGCTAGTCCCATTTGCCCACGTTTGGCCCATATCACTCTATAACCATTTTACCCATGTAACTGTCAAACATTTCTTAAAAGACAAAATTGTACCCGCCTCCACTTCTACCTCTGGCAGCTTGCTCCAGACACTCACCACCCTCTGTGTGAAAAAATTGCCCCTCTGGACCCTTTTGTATCTCTCCCCTCTCACCTTAAAACTATGCCCTCTCGTTTTAGACTCCCCTGCCTTTGGGAAAAGAGATTGACCCTCTGGCTTATCTATGCCCCTCATTATCTTATAGACCTCTATAAGATCACCCCTAAGCCTCCTACACTCCAGGAAAAAAAGTCCCAGTCTATCCAGCCTCTCCTTATAACTCAAACCATCAAGTCCCGGTAGCATCCTAATAACTGACCAGAATCCCAATGCAACTGCGACCATTCGACTCAGAATATAGAGTTGCTGTTGGAAGTTGGATGCCTGACGCCAAGCTACGTTCTTCACATTTGGGCTGTAGATGGAGACAGGAGGGTGTGACAATGAGTGAGGCAGGTATGGGAATCCAGGAGGCAGCAATGGAGGAGGTTCAGGGGGTGATCTTACCAGCTCATCACACCAGTCGATCGGTGTTGAGAGCCGATAAAATCAGGAGAGAGGCGAGAAATCGAGCTCGCGCCGGCAGTCAGCCGAGCTGGCAAACGGGGAGGATGATATCCAGACGGGGCGACGACGTCGGGGGGGTTGGGGGAGAGAGTACAATTGTACACAGTACACTGGGAAATCAGGGCGCCTGCGCAATGGCGCCCCTATAGCTCAGCAGCCAGCTTGCTAAAGTGAATAGGCTCCACCCACTCCCCCTGCTGGCAAGAATCACATCTGGGTTTTTTTTTCTAAGTGCCATATGATTGTGTCTGGGAGCTTGCCCAAAAAATAAAAATGGGGGTGATTCCCTCCCATTTTCATGCTCATTCAGCACTTGGAATTCTTTTTTGGTAAGATCATCCCATCAGCCTTTGCAATTATCCAACGGGATCAATATTCTTGCAGCTGTTGTGGATGGGAGCAGGGACTCGAGGGAGGATGAGCAAACTGACTGTGGTGCAGGGAGGTATTCGAATACAGGAGCAAAAAGTAATGCAGTGTAGCAAAGGATGTATAGTTGCATGGATAGAGTGTTCTCTGCAGTCGTGAGCTCTGAAGGATGTGTTGCCTGCCTGGTGCCAGGGTTAAGGACATCTCATCAGTGCTGGAGAGGAACCTCAAGTTGCAAGGGTAGAATCCAGTCGTGGCGATCTACACAAGTACCAGTGACTGAAGGACTAAGAAAAGAAGTTCTGCTTCGGAATGTGAGAAGCAAGGGACTACATTGAAAAGCAGAATAACAAAAGTAACAAATATCCGGATTATTATCTAAGCCAAGAGCAAATTGGCACAGGGTAAATACGATTAGAGAGGTGAATGCATGGCTTAACGATTGGTATGGGAGCAATGGTTTTCAATTCACGGGGTACCAGCATTAGGAAAAGGGGGAACTATATCATGGCGATAGCCTTCAGCTGAAACATGGTGGGAGCAGAGTACAGGCAAGTCCAAAGATGTGCGGGTTAGGTGCATTGGCCATGCTAAATTGCCCCTTCGTGTCCCGGAATAAGTAGGTTAGAGGGGCGGCACGGTGACACAGTGGTCAGCACTGCTGCCTCACAGTGCCAGGGACCCGGGTTCGATTCCCGGCTTGGGTCACTGTCAGTGTGGAGTTTGCACATTCTCCCTGTGTCTGTGTGGGTTTCCTCCGGGTGCTCTGGTTTCCTCCCACATAAAGATGTGCAGGTTAGGTGGATTGGCCATGCTAAATTGCCCCTTAGTGTCAGGGGGACTAGCTAGGGTAAATGCATGGGGTTATGGGGATAGGGCTTGGGTGGGATTGTGTTTGGTTCAGACACGATGGGCCAAAGGGCCTCCTTCTGCACTGTAGGATTCTATGATTAGTGGGGTGAATATGTGGGGTTTCGGGGACTGTTCTCAGTGCACTCGATGGGCCAAATGGCCTCCTTCTGCACTGTGGGGATTCTATGATTCGACTAGAGGAATTAGTTTAAAGTTTTAAAGTTAAAGTTTGAAGTTTGTTTATTAGTGCCACAGTAGGCTTACATTAACACTGCAATGAAGTTACTACGGAAATCCCCTAGTTGCCACACTCCAGCACCTGTTTGGGTACAACGAGAGAGAGTTTAGCATGGCCAATGCACCCATCCAGCACATCTTTTGGATTGTGGTAGGAAACGGAGCACCCGGAGGAAACCCACGCAGACACGGAGAGAACATGCAGACTCCGCACAGACAGTGACCCAAAGCTGGAATTGAACCCGGGTCCCTACCGCTGTGAAGCAGCAGTGCTAGCTACTGAGCCACCGTGCTGCCCTTCTTAAATTATGATAGGGAACAAGCTGTAAATCTAGCCCCAATTTTAACGTAACCCTCCTGGCGAGAACCTGCCTGTGAGGCAGCAGTGCTAACCATTGTGCCATCATGCCATCTGAAACTTTAGACTCTAGTCTGAGACTAGAGACATAAACTTAAATAAAGGCAATTACAAGGGTATGAAAACAGAGTTGGTTAAAGTGGGTTGGGAAAATGGGCGAGAAGAAAAGATAGTGGAGAACTCACAAGAAATAGAAGCACGAGAAGGTCACCAGGTCCTTCAAGCCTGCCCCACCAATTAATATTATCATGGCTGATCTAGGAGCCGTGGCAGAGATTTAGGAGATATTTTGTAACCCCTGACAAAGATACATAAAAGAAAGACTCTACAAAAAGGATGCAGTATCCACAATGCAAGTTAAGGGTGGTATCAAATTAAATAAAACGATGTACAATGCTGCAAAGATTAATGGTAGGCCAGAAGCTTGGGAACATTTGAGAACCAGCAAGGCATGATGAAAATATAATTAAGAATGAGAACATGGAATATGGGAATAAACTGTAAGAAATACAAGGCAGTAAAAGCTTCAGAAAGTATATAAAAAGGAAAAGTGAGTGCTGGTCCCCTGGTGGGTGAGACTGGGGAAGTAACGGAACACAAGGATACTTTGAACAAGTATCTTTCAACTGTCTTCACTGGAGCAGAATGAAAAACACCCGAGGAACAGATGAAAAGTAGGAAGCAAAACAGAGCGAGGAATTTAAAACAATCATGACTATTAGAGAAAAAGTACTAGGAGAACTGATAGGACTAAAGGTCGAGAAGCCCTTAGGACCTCAGAGCCTCCATCTTAGGGTCTTAAAGGAAGTGGCTCTAGTGATGGATGCGTTGGTTATAAGCTCCCAAAATTCTTGAGATTCCAAAAAGGTCCCAGCAGACTGGAAAACCACAAATGCAACACAGTGGTTAACACTGCTGCCTCACAGCGCCAGGGATCCGGATTCAATTCTGGCCTCGGGTGGCTGTCCGTGTGGAGTCTGCACGTTCTCCCCGTGACTGCGTGGGTTTCCTCCGGGTGCTCCAGTTTCCTCCCAAACTCCAAAGATGTGCAGGTTAAATGAATTGGCCATGCTAAATTGCCGCTTAGTGTCCAAAGATGTGTAGGTTAGGTGGATTGGCCATGCTAAATTGCCCCTTAGTGTTTAAAGATGTGCAGGTTAGGTGGATTGGCCATGCTAAGTTGCCCCTTAGTGTTTAAAGATGTGTAGGTTAGGTGGATTGGCCATGCTAAATTGCCCCTTAGTGTTTAAAGATGTGCGGGTTAGGTGGATTGGCCATGCTAAGTTGCCCCTTAGTGTCAGGGGGATTAGAAGGGTAGTTAGGGGGATAGGACCTGTTGCTGTTGGTGCGGGTTCAATGCGCCAAGTGGCCTCCTTCTGCACTGTGGGGATTCTGTGATTAGTGAGACGACAACTGGAGTATTGCTTGCAGCTTTGATCTCCATACGGAGGAGTGGCACGGTAGCACAGTGGTTAGCACTGCTGCTTCACAGCGCCAGGGACCCAGGTTCGATTCCTGGCTTGGGTCACTGTCTGTGTGGAGTTTGCATGTTTTCCCCGTGTCGGTGTGGGTTTCTTCCAGGTGCTCCAGTTTCCTCCCACATTCTGAAACACCTACTGGTTAGATGCATTGGCCTGAACAGGTGCTGGAGTGTGGCAAGTAGGGGAACTTCACAGTAACTTCATTGCAGTGTTAATATAAGCCTACTTGTGACTAATAAATTAACTTTACAGAGTGATATACTTGCATTGGAAACAGTTCAAAGAAGGTTCACTAGCCTAATTCTGAGGTTGAAGGGATTGTCTTAAGAGGAAAGGTTGAGCAACGTGTCCCTATACTATTGGAGGTGATCTGAATGAAACATATAAGATTCTGAGGGGACTTGTTTGACAATGGTAGCTGCTGAGAGGAGGTTTCCTCTCTTGATGGAATCTGGAACTGGGTGGGTAGTCACAGTTTGAAGGTGGAGATGACTGGGGGAATTTCTTCTCTCAGAGGGTCATTAGACTTTAGAATTACCTTCCTCAGAGAGCAGTAGAGACTGGTCATTGAATATATTCAAGGCTGAATTCGACAGATTTATGACCAACTGAAGGGTCAAGAGGGACAGGCAGGAAAACAGCCACAATCAAATCATGCATGAACTTATTGAATGCTGGGGCAAGCTCGATGAGTCAAATGGTCTACTGTTGCTCTTATTTTTTTATGATCTCAACTGGCTGAGTGTGCCAGCTGCGAGATGTCAGATCATCACATGTGCTTAATGTCCTTGATAGATATGTGACAAGCCATCATACATCAAACATCAACATACCAAAGTTCTGGAACAGACAGCAATCCAGGGCTAATAGAGTCACAAAATACCCTGATTTAATTTGATTTATTATTGGGACATGTGTTGGTTTACAGTGAAAAGCATTGTTTCTTGCGCGCTATACAAACAAAGCAACCTGTTCATAGAGAAGGAAAGGAGAGGGTGCAGAATGTAGTGTTACAGTCATAGCTAGGGTGTAGAGAAAGATCAACTTAATGCAGGGTATGTCTATTCAAATGTCTGATGGCAGCAGGGAAGCTGTTCTTATCCTCCCATACATTGTGCTTTGTCATCTCTTTGACGGCACTCCAGGGCTGGGATTTTAGCAGCTATTCCTGCCCATTGATGGGTGGAGTGAGCCGGTAAAATCGCGGGAGAGCTGATAAATCAGGGTCATGCCTGATTTCTGGGCTCTCGCGATTTAACGCGAGCCGGATTTCTGGTGAGGTCAACTTCTGGCCGGAAATGGGCGTGAGGCTGAATAATTTATTCTAATTTATCTAAATGATTATTTCCATCTGTTCAATGAGCCCAGCGTTCGAGCGTCTGGGCTCGCTTGCCTTTATGGCCTCGCCGGGAAAGGTTCTCTCCGGCGAAGAAAACATCTGCTCTCCATGAACAGGGAACACTCATGTTGCTTCACTGGCCTGGGGAGGCCGAGGGTAAAGTGGGGTGCCCCTTGGGACAATGCCAGCCTGGCATCTTGGCACTGCAAACCTGACACCTGGGCAATGCCCAGCAGGCACTTTGACACTGCCCACTCGGCAGTGCAGAGGGCGGGGCTATGGGGGGGCAGAGCCTGAAGGGTGCGGCCCGATTGGGGAGGGAGGAGGGGGCCGCTGCGCACTCTACAGATGCAATTGGATCGTGGGGAGGGGGTGGCCATTGCGAGTCTGCAGATGCAATTGGATTGAAGGGAGGGAGGCACTCGGGGCAGCACGGGGGTGCGGCAGGACTAGATGTCTGTGGGCTATGGGGCTCACGATTGTCCACGGACCCCCATGATTGCCGGGGAGGGGGGGTGGGGGGGCAGGTGGGTGCAGTGAAAAGTATTGTTTCTTGTGAGCTATACAGACAAAGCATACCGTTCATAGAGTACATAGGGGAGAAGAAAAGGAGGGTGCAGAATGTAGCATTATTGTCACAGCTAGGGTATAGGGAAAGATCAGCTTAATATGTGATAGGGTCTGATGGCAGCAGGGAAGAATCTGCTCGAATCAGTTGGTACGTATTTTCAGACTTTAGTATCTTTTTCCCGACGGAAGAAGATGGAAGAGAGTATGTCTGGGGTGCATGACTGAGGAGAACCTGCCCTGTTTATCACATACAGGAAATCCATGGTGTCTGGGTCTGCCTCTTTGGAACCTATAACACAGGAGTATGTACTTCGAGAAAGAGTTAATTAGGCCAGCCACCTCAGGTTTCTAAAGGGCTCGTCATGTTTGGCCAACGTTTCTACATTCTTTGCAGAGATAACAGGGGAGGGGTAAAGGAAATACTGTGGTTAGTAAAGGACTTTCAGCAGCACATGACAAAGTACAACATAGCTTGTAGTCCTCAAGTTAAGGTGCTAAATTGGGGGAAGGCTAATTACAACAATATTAGGCAGGAACTGGAGAATGTAGATTGGGGGCAGATGTTTGAGGGCAAATCAACATCTGGCATGTGGGAGGCTTTCAAGTGTAAGTTGATAGGGATTCAGGACTGGCACATTCCTGTAAGGATGAAGGATAAGTATGGCAAGTTTTGGAAACCTTGGATAACGAGAGATATTGTGAGCCTAGTCAAAGAGAAAAAGGAAGCATTTGTCAAAGCTAGGAGGCTGAGAACACACGAAGCAAGTTTGGAATACAAGGAAAGTAGAAAGAAACTTGAGTAAGGAGGGCTAAAAGGGGTCACGAAAAAGCACTGGCCAGCAGGATTAAGGAAAATCCCAAGGCTTTTTATACATATGTAAAGAGCAAGAGGGTAGCCAGGGAGAGGGTTGGCCCACTCAAGGACAAGGGAGGGAATCTATGCATGGAGCCAGAGGAAATGTGCGAGGTATTAAATGAGTACTTTGCGTCAGTATTCACCAAAGAGAAGGAATTGGTGGATGATGAGTCTGGGAAAGGATGTGTAGATAGTTTGAGTCATGTTGAGATCAAAAAGGAGGAGGTATTGGGGTTCTTGAGAAACATTAAGGTAGACAAGTCCCTAGGGCCTGATGGGATATACTCCAGAATACTGAGAGAGGCAAGGGAGGAAATTGCTGGGGCCTTGAGAGAAATCTTTGTATCCTCACTGGCTACAGGGGGGGTCATGATATGGAGATGCGGGCGTTGGACTGGGGTAAACACAGTAAGAAGTTTAACAACACCAGGTTAAAGTCCAACAGGTTTATTTGGTAGCAAAAGCCACACAAGCTTTCGGAGCCCTAAGCCCCTGCACCTGAAGAAGGGGCTTGGGCTCCGAAAGCTTGTGTGGCTTTTGCTAACAAATAAACCTGTTGCACTTTAACCTGGTGTTGTTAAACTTCTTACAGGGGAGGTCCCAGAGGATTGGAGAATAGCCAATGTTGTTCCTTTGTTGAAGAAGGGGAGCAAGAATAATCCAGGTAATTACAGGCCGGTGAGCCTTGCATCAGTGGTAGGGAAATTATTGGAGAGGATTCTTTGAGACAGGATTTATTCCCACTTGGAAATAAGTGGACATATTAGTGAGTGGCAACATGGCTTTGTGAAGGGGAGGTCGTGTCTCACAAACTTGATCGAGTTTTTCGAGGAAGTGACAAAGATGATTGATGAGGGTAGGGCAGTGGATGTTGTCTACATGGACTTCAGTAAGGCCTTTGACAAGGTCCCTCATGGCAGACTGGTGCAGAAGGTGAAGTCGCATGGGATCAGAGGTGAGCTGGCAAGGTGGATACAAAACTGGCTCGGTCAAAGAAGACAGAGGGTAGCAGTGGAAGGGTGCGTTTCTGAATGGAGAGCTGTGACAACTGGCATTCCTCAGGGATCAGTGCTGGGACCTTTGCTGTTTGTAATATATATAAGTGATTTGGAGGAAAATGTAACTGGAGTGATTAGTAAGCTTGCGGACAACACAAAGGTTGGTGGATTTGCGGATATCGATGAGGACCATCAGAGGATACAGCAGGATATAGATCAGTTGGAGACTTGGGCGGAGAGATGGCAGATGGAGTTTAATCCGGACAAATGTGAGGTAATGCATTTTGGAAGGTCTAATACAGATAGGAAATACTCAGTAAATGGTAGAACCCTTAAGAGTATTGATAGGCAAAGGGATCTGGGTGTACTGGTACACAGGTCACTGAAAGTGGCAATGCAGGTGGAGAAGGTAGTCAAGAAGGCATACGGCATGCTTGCCTTCATCGGCCGGGGCATTGAGTTTAAAAATTGGCAAGTCATGTTGCAGCTTTATAGAACCTTAGTTATGCCGCACTTGGAATATAGTGTTCAATTCTGGTCGCCACACTACCAGAAGGATGTGGAGGCTTTGGAGAGGGTACAGAAAAGATTTACCAGGATGTTGCCTGGTATGGAGGGCATTAGCTATGAGGAGAGGTTGGAGAAACTTGGTTTGTTCTCACTGGAGCGACGGAGGTTGAGGGGCGACCTGATAGAAGTCTACAAGATTATGAGAGGCATGGACAGAGTGGATAGTCAGAAGCTTTTTCCCAGGGTGGAAGAGTCAATTACTGGGGGGCAGAGGTTTAAGGTGCGAGGGGCAAGGTTTAAAGGAGATATACGAGGCAGATTTTTTACACAGAGTGGTGGGTGCCTGGAGCTCATTGCCGGGGGAGGTAGTGGAAGTGGATACGGTAGTGACTTTTAAGGGGCGTCTTGACAAGTACATGAATAGGAAGGGAATAGAGGGATATGGTCCCTGGAAGGTTAGGAAGTTTTAGTTAAGTCGGGCAGCATGGTCGGTGCAGGCTTGGAGGGCCGAAGGGCCTGTTCCTGTGCTATAATTTTCTTTGTTCTTTGTTCTACAAGAGACTCAGTGAAAAAATTATGGTACGTGAAGCAAAATGGAATATAGTCAAATAGGCGGAGAGATGTTTTGAAGGCAGAAAGCAAAAGGTTAGGGGTGAAGGAAAGTTTCTTAAAACTCTAAAGATGTAGTGAATGATGTTCCATGGGGATTTTCTAGGGGCTACACTTACTCGTTATGGCCTGAGATTCTACAGAGTGTCTCCTGACCCTCTGCCACAAGTCAATATTCATGCTCCATCTTTACTTCAGAACCGAAGGAGCAATGCAGGCATTTATTGATGACATCAAATTTGGAATATGGAAAATTGTGACAAGAACTATGGAAAACTATAAGGAGGATAGTTCAATCTGTTCATTGATGGGGGAGTGGGGGGGGCGGGGAGGATTGGGATTGGGATTAAGGTACATCACTGGGAACAAAGTAGGGGACTTTGTCACACTGTGTCCACCCAATACGACATCTGACCTTGGAGTGGTTGACGGTCGTCAATGGTGGAATTTCTTTTCCGCGGCAGAGGTGGCCTACCATTGGTTGGTGGCAAGATCTTCTGGTTCCCCCATTGTCAACAGGGTTTCCCATTTTAATGCGTTGCTGGGAAACCCACGGCAGGGGTTCACCATCAGCAAGACTGGAAGATCCCAGGAACAGCCGGAAAATTCCAGCCCAAATGTTCCAATTTTAGCCCTGGCACTTCAGTGGCACATGAAGGATGTCACAGCAAGAAAAATAAATCAGAAACATTTATTGACTGCTTTTTAAAATTTATTCTTTCATGGGATGTGGGCAGCGCTGGCAAGGCGAACATTTATTGTCCATTCCTAAGTGCCCCTTGAGAATGTGATAGTGAGCTGCCTTCTTGAATTGCATTTGGATATAGGCACACCCGAAGTACTGTTAGTTTTAAAAAGTTTTAAAGTCTATCTATTAGGTGTCACAAGTCAGCTTACATTAACACTGCAATGAAGTTACTGTGAAATTCCCCTGGTCACCACACTCCGGCATCTGTTCGGGTACACTGAGGGAGAACTTAGCACGGTCAATGCACCTAATCAGCACGTCTTTCAAACTGTGGGAGGAAACCGGAACACCCAGAGGAAACCCACGCAGACACGGGGGGAATGTGCAGACTCCGCACCGACAGTGACCCAAGCCGGGGATCGAACCCGGGTCCCTGGCGCTGTGAGGCAGCAGTGCTAATCACTGTGCCACCATGCTGGGAAGGCAGAGACTAATTCCGGCATTACCACCAACATCACCCCAGCTCGGAGAGGCCAGTTCAATACAGAGCGGGATTCAGTTAGGAAGGGGGTTGCTGGATTTTGACCCAGCAACAGTGAAGGGGCGTTTGTAACAATCCCAAGAAAGGATGGTGTTTAACTCGAGGGAAGGAACTTGCAGGTGGTGGCATTCCCAGTCAGCTGCTGCCCTTGTCCTTCTTGGCGGCAGAGGGTGCGGGTTTGAGAAGTCAATTGAGATGGTCAATTCTTTGAAAGGGATATTCCTCTCCACTCTTGTGAATGACTGGACTACGCACCCTCATTAGCTCATCATCTCTTGATGAATCTAGAAAAGAATGTGATGCAGTAGAGAAGAGCAAAACATTATTTGTAACAGTCCCCTGAGGAATTATTTGAAGGGCAGCCTAACTAATTCACATGGAAGTGTAAAAATAACAGAGGATACCACTGGGTGTATTAATTCATTTCTTTTTTCGATTTGCAATGGGGAGATGTTTCGATTTTCTTTCCCGGCTGTCAATCACAATGGAATCAAACGCAGAGGTGCAAGCTATTATACTGAGCTTCACCACAAGCAGTAAGGTTTTAACGGAATCAAGACATTGGCATATAAAAAGTGCTTCTGCGTTACTGAGACCCACTCATAAAGGTAAAATGGTTTGGTCACAATCCGAACACTTTGTCTCAGCTGGGCATCTCCTCACGTACCGCAGGTATGACAAGGTGGGGGTGCAGATGGCAGAGAGCTGATTGAAGATAGTATTGAACGGGCAAGGAAGGATTCAGTCTAATTTTTCACACTTCTCAAAGCTTGAAGACCAAATGACATGGGAGAGGAAGTAGAACCGTTCAGCCCATCCAGTCTCTTCCATCTTTCAATGAGATCATGGCTGATCCGATGTTCTAATCCTCAACTCCACTCTCCCACCTTATCCTCATAACCCTGGATTCCCTTAATAAGACGTCCATAAGATCTTGGAGAAGATTTGGGCCATTCAGCCCATAGAGTCTGCTCCGCCATTCGATCGTGGCCGTTAAGTTTCTCAACCACATTCGCCTACCTTTTCCCCATAACATTTAATCCTCTTACCAATCAAGATCAGTAGGATCTATGAGCTGATTAGGATACCTTTAGCACAGATAACTGAACATTTTTTCCAAGCATCATCATCAGGCATAATAGCTTTGAGGCATTAGGATAGAACAAAAACAAAGAAAAGTACAGCCTGCGCCGTTCATGATGCCCTAACTAAACTTTTTTTAAAACGTTCTGCTTTTACTCGGTCCATATCCCTCTATTCCCTCCTTATTCATGTACCCATCCAGATGCCTTTTAAATGTTATTAATGTACCTGCCTCCACCACCTCCTCTGGCAGCGCATTCCAGGTACCCACCACTCTCTGCGTGAAAAACATCCCCTGTACATCTCCTTTAAACTTTCCCCCTCTCACCTTGAACCTGTGCCCCCCCCTTGTAATTGACGCTGAGAAAAAGCCTCTGATTACCCACCATGTCTATGTGTCTCATAATTTTGTAGACCTCTATCAGGTTTCCCCTTAGCCTCCATCTTTCCAGTGAACACAATCCTCGCTTATTCAACCTCTCCTCATAGTCAACAGCCTCGAGACCAGGCAACATCCTGGTGAATCTTCTTTGCACTCTAGGGATACTTGCGTACTTTTCCAATCTGTCCAACCACAAAAGGGAAGTTGTTTTTTCTAATACTTAGATTGCAACCATCTATATGAGTTTCAGAATGAGATCACTAATTACGTGCAATTAGGAAAGAAGAACTTACATTTATATAGTGCCTTCCACATCCCCAGCATAAGCCAAAGCACTACAAAACTGAAGTGTAGTCATTGTTGGAATGTAGAAACTGCAACAGCCACATCGTGCACAGCAAGGTGCCACAAACAGGAATGTGATAATGATCAGGTCATCTGTTTCAGTGCTGCTTTACTGAAGGATAAATATTGACCAGGACACTGGGGGGAACTCACGCAAACTGGAGGAACAGCATCTCATCTTCCGGCTCGGCTCATTACAACCTTCCGCTCTCAACCTCAAATTCAACAACTTCAGATGATTCGCTCTACCCCCACCTCATCCCCCTTGTTTTCATTTTATTTAATTTTTAACTGTTCTCTACCTTTTATTTCTTTATTGTCTTTCTTTATTTTTCTCCCCCTCCCTCCTCACTCTCTCCACCTATTTCATCCCCCCTTTCCTTACCTTTTCTACCCTTTTTTCAACTTTACCTCTCTCCCACCCATCTCCCCCCTCCCCCCACATCTTCATCTGCCACAGTTTAGCCCCGGATTTCAGTTTCTCTGCCGTTTGGCCATTCACGCCTTCTAGTCTCTCTATGGACTGCCATTAGCACATCTTAGCCTTTCCCCTTGTTTTTGTGGCTATGACTCATCTTTCATTCCCTCACCCTACAGTATAACTATCTCCCACTTTCTATGCCTTTTAGCTTTGACAAAAGGTCACCTGAACTCGAAACGTCAGCTACTTTCTCCCCTTACAGAGGCTGCCAGACCTCCTGAGACTTTCCAGCACTTTTCCCACTGGGGAGAACTCCCCTGCTCTTCTCCAAAGCAGTGGCCCAGGGATTCTTTTACATCCTCCTGAAAGGGCAGATGGGCCTTCTGTTTGATGTGTCATCCAAAAGCCACCAGCTCCGACAGTGCAACATTCTTTCAGTACGACATTGGGTGCGACAGCCTAGATTAAGTGCCCAAGTCCCCAGAGTTAAGATTTTAGCTGGTTAAAATACCTTCCTGCCGGTTCGAACCCTAACCTAGAGTGTGGTCTGGGAAGGCTGCCCAAATTCTGTTCACGCAGGGCTCTGGCAGCTAGAGGACAGAGCAGACATTCTGTGGTGTTTGTGCTCATCCATCAGTGCTTAAGGATGGTGTCATACCCCACTCAGGCCTTCAGCTCTCTATCATCCTTCGACTTCACTAGCAATTCAGGTGGACGTAGAAGAATCCATGGCCCTATCAAGAGCAGAGGTGGGAGGCTGTGGTGTAGTGGTATTGCCCCTGACCCGTAATCCAAGGATCCCAGAGTAATGCTCTGGGAACCCGGGTTCGAATCCCACCATGGCAGTTGGTGAAGTTTGAATTCAATAATAAACCTGGAATTGAAAGTTTAATGATGGCCATTGTCGATTGTCGTAAAATCCCATCTGGTTCACTAATGTCCTTTAGGTAAGGAGACATTCAAGTTATGAAGAGAGGTTGGGTAAGCTTTGGTTGTTTTCGCTGGAGCAGGGAAGACTGAGGGGCGACCTAGTCGAGGCGTACAAGATTATGAGAGACATGGACAGAGTGGATAGGGAGCAGCTGTTCCCCTTAGTTGAAGGGTCAGTCACGAAGGGACATAGGTTCAAGGTGAGGGGCAGGAGGTTTAGGGGGGATGGGAGGAAAAACCTTTTTACCCAAAGGGTGATGATGGTCTGGAATGCGCTACCTGGTCAGATGGTAGACGCGGGTTGCCTCACATCCTTTAAACAGTATCTGGATGAGCACTTGGCACATCATAACATTCAGGGCTATGGGCCACGTGCTGATAAGTGGAATTAGGTGGGGGTTGAGGATTTTCTCATATGTGGGTGCAGATGGGATGAAGGGCTTCTTCTGCACTGCGTGATTCTATGATTCTATGAAATCTGCCGTCTTTACCCAGTCTGGCCTGCATGTGACTCCGGATCCACAGAAATGAGGTTGACTGCCCTATGAAAATGGCCTCGCAAGCCACTCAGTTCAAGGGCAATTAGGAATGGGCAATAATGAGCAATGTTCACATCCCGTGAAAGAATCAAAAAATGGTCATCTCCTTTAATTGTGGCTAACAATCTCCCCCACCCCACCACCACTCAACACAACCAACAACACTAACAATAGATCCGTGGATCGCTGCTTCGTGCAACTGCTTTTCCTGGAAGCTGGCTGCGTGCAAATTAGTTGCTCCTTTGTCAAAATAAAGCTGCAAGCGCATATCAACAATGAGTCATTAGCTGGGCAGTGGGACAAGGGCAGGAAAATGGGATTAGCGTGCCTTTAGTGGTAGATATTGTCAGCACAGAATTGATGGGCCAAAGGGCCTTTTCTGCACTGTGTGACTCTAAGCATTTGGTGTATGTGAGTGCGTGTGTGCGTGTGCGCGTGTGCGCTCGCGTGTGTGGATGGTAAGGTGGTGGTGGTCTGAAAATTTGTTAAGGCTGTAAATAAATGCAAACATGTATTTTTCTCCTCAAAATAGATTGCAAGAAATTTCAAAATCGCACATTGACTTAGCATAGGGGCGGTACAGTGGTTAGCACTGCTGCCTCACAGCGCCAGGGACCCAGGTTCAATTCTCGGCTTGAGTCACTGTCTGTGTGGAGTTTGCACGTTCTCCCTGTGTCTGTGTGGGTTTCCTCCGGGTGCTCCGGTTTCCCCCCTCAGTCTGAAAGACGTGCTGGTTAGGTGCATTGACCCGAACAGGCACCAGAATGTGGCGACTAGGGGGATTTCACAGTAACTTCATTGCAGCATTAATGTAAGCCTTACTTGTGACAAATAAATAAATATAAATAGACGGAGTAGCAGCAAAGCAACGGTAAAACAGGTTACCGCAAACCAACTGTTGGAGTGACAGATGCTTCAGTTTGTCCAGGTCACCAACAACCTGTCCTGGTCCCCCCATGCCGACTATAGTTAAGAAAGCCCACCAATCCCTCTACTTTCTCAGAAGACTAAGGAAATTTGGCATGTTTGCTACGACTCTCACCAACCTTTACAGATGCACCATAGAAAGCATTCTTTCTGGTTGTATCACAGCTTGGTATGGTTCCTGCTCTGACCAAGACTGCAAGAAACTACAAAGGGTTGTGAACGTAGCCCAGTCCATCACGCAAATTAGCCTCCCATCCAATGACTCTGTCTACACTTCCCGCTGCCTCGGCATAATCAAGGACCCCACGCACCCCAGACATTCTCTCTTCCACCTTTGTCTTTCGGAAAAAAGATACAAAAGTCTGAGGTCACATACCAAACGACTCAAGAACAGCTTCTTCCCCGCTGCTGTCAGACTTTTGAATGGACTTACCTTGCATTAAGTTGATCTTTCTCTACACCCTAGCTATGACTGTAACACTACATTCTGCACTCTCTCGTTTCCTTCTCGATGAACGTTATGTTTTGTCTCTAAAGCGCGCAAGAAACAATACTTTTCACTGTATGTTAATATATGCGACAATAATAAATCAAATCAATAATAAATCAAATCAAACTCTTCATGCAAATTAAAGCCTCAAATGGGATTTTTTTAATGGATGAGTACGATCCGTGTTCACTCCCAGCCAGACCAGCATTTGACAGTTGAAGAGTGAATGACTGCTCTTTCTGGGAAAGC
The DNA here is from genome assembly GCF_964213995.1 of Mustelus asterias. NCBI lineage: Eukaryota > Metazoa > Chordata > Chondrichthyes > Carcharhiniformes > Triakidae > Mustelus > Mustelus asterias. The sequence goes on along the minus strand of NC_135823.1, from coordinate 54,901,763 downwards.
AAAATTGCCACGGAGGTAAAAGCATAACTCTTTGCCATGCGGAATTAATCAATCCCTGCGCAATGCGTGTTGCAGGAGCTGAATACTGAGGAAGGGAAAGGAAGATTAATCTGTTGTCAAATGGCCACAAGCACTGGCCTTTTGAAAAGTTGCCTTTTTGTTTGTTGACAGGCACTGAAGGTGATTCTGTTATAATCAGGTGGTTGATGCATTTTCCTATGGAACAGATGATGCCAACCGCATTCAGAATTTAGTGTGGATTCGCCGACGGCAGAATGAATCATGGAATCATAGAATGCCTACAGTGCAGAAGGAGGCCATTCAGCCCATCGACCGCACTGACCACAATCCCACCCAGACCCTATCCCCACACTCTCATGCTTTTACCCTAGCTAGTCCCCCTGACACTAAGGGGTAATTTAGCATGGCCAATCCACCTCACACGCATATCTTTGGACGGTGGGAGGAAATCATAGAAATCATAGAAACCCTACAGTGCAGAAGGAGGCCATTCGGCCCATCGAGTCTGCACCGACCACAATCCCACCCAGGCCCTACCCCCACATATTTACCCGCTAATCCCGCTAACCTACGCATCTCAGAACTCTAAGGGGCAATTTTTAACCTGGCCAATCAACCTAACCCGCACATCTTTGGACTGTGGGAGGAAACCGGAGCACCCGGAGGAAACCCACGCAGACACGGGGAGAATGTGCAAACTCCATTCCCCAGAAGGGTAGGGGGTTTTAGTTAAGTCGGGCAGCATGGTCGGTGCAGGCTTGGAGGGCCGAAGGGCCTGTTCCTGCGCTGTAATTTTCTTTGTTCTACACAGACAGTGACTCGAGGCCGGTATTGAACCCGGGTTCCTGACGCTGTGAGGCAGCAGTACTAACCACTGTGCCACTGTGAAAAGCAGGCCATTCAACCATAGTGACATGGCAGTAAACCTGAACCTGTCCTCAACCAGAATGCATAGAAATACAGCCCAGAGGGAGGCGAATTGCAGCACTCTTTATTGTAGCTTTTTGGGCCCAGATTGGATATCATAGAATCCCTACAGTGCAGAAGGAGGCCATTTGACCCATCAAGCCTGAACCAACAACAATCCCACCCAGGCCCTATCTCTGTAAACCCACGTATTTACTCTGCTAATCTCCCTGACCCCAAGGGGCAATTTAGCATGGCCAATCAAACTAACCCGTACATCTTTGGAGTGTGGAAGGAAACCGGAGTATCCGGAAGAAACACACGCAGACACGGAGGGAACGTGCAAACTCTACACGGACAGTCATCCGAGGTTGGAATTGAACCCGGATCCCTGGCGCTGCGAGGCAGCAGTGCTAACCACTGTGCCAGGATCGGCATGGAAACTTCTGGTCTGGCTCCGTTTCCAAACTGTCACTGCAAGTGACGACTGTTTTCCTAAAATGGTGGCACAGTGGTTAGCACAGTGGCTGTTTCACAGCGCCAGCGCCAGGGACCCGGGTTCAATTCTGGCCTTGGGTCACTGTCTGTGCGGAGTTTGCACTTTTCCCCCTGTTTATGTGGGTTTCCTCCGGGTGCTCCGGTTTTCTCCCACGGTCCAAAGATGTGCAAGTTAGATGGATTAGCTATGCTAAATAGACAAAGTTACAGGGATGGGGGGGCAGTGGTGGGGGGGGGGGGGGGGGGGTGGGGGGGTGTTGTTCGAAGAGTCAGTGCAGACTTGATGGACCAAATGGCCTCTTTCTGCACTGTAGGGATTCTATGGTTCAATGTTTTTTAAGTTTTTATTTCAGTCTGTGGAGTGTTTAACATGCCAGAATTCAATCAGGCCACTGCCACTCCCTGTTACGATGTGGAGATGCCGGCTGATGTCTGTGTCGATATGCGCGATCTTCTTGGAGATCCTCTCCACTTGGAACCGGCAGTTTGCGGTGTCGATGGTAGTTACACCAGTTACACCTATCTGTTACACCAGTTACACCTGTTACACCAGTTACTCCCTGTTACGCCAGTTGCTTTGCGATGCCAAAAAGTTATAATTCTTATTTGAAAGGTTTAGTATACCCAGTCACTCATCATCCAACACTCCCGCCTCCCCCCACCCCCTCACCCCCCACTTCCACAGTTTCTGTCATTTGTCACAGAGGTGTACAGAAAGTCACATTTCAGTCGCTGTGATATGTCAACTGTTAAAGACTCAAATCAGCAAAAGAAGGAACCAAAATGACTATTTCAGCTCTGCTCTCTTTTCAAAGAAAGCACCAGGGCACAGTGGGTTAGCACTGCTGCCTCACAGCACCAGGGACCCGGGTTCGATTCCCGGCTTGGGTCACTGTCTGTGTGGAGCTTGCATGTTCTCCCCGTGTCTGCGTGGGTTTCCTCCGGGTGCTCCGGTTTCCCCTCAGTCTGAAAGACGTGCTGGTTAGGTGCATTGACCTGAACAGGCGCCGGAGTGTGGCGACTTGGGGATTTTCACAGTAACTTCATTGCAGTGTTAATGTAAGCCTTACTTGTGACAAATAAATAAAAAGTTAATAGACTGAGTAGATCAAAAACAACGGTAAAACGGGTTACCGCAAACCAACTGTTGGAGTGACAGACGCTTCAGTTTGGTTATTTTTATTGATAACTGCATTGCAAAGTAAGTTTTCTTCAGACTTTTTTTTTGTCTCCTTCTCCCGCTCAAAGTAATCTCCATAAAAAGTGCCCGAAGCCTTCACCAGCAGTCATAGGTTGCAGCAACTTGCCTGCCACATTCCCCCTTCTGTTCAGTGCAATTTGATGGAAACGGTTGCCCAGAGATGGGAATGATGCTCGACTGTTGCCATGGAGATGCAGGCATCAGCAAAGCCTGAGCGGCGACAACAGCCGTTTCCCCAAGTGCTCCGCTCGGGTCATGTGACAGACGGGATGCAAAGGCCAAAAAAAAAAATACTGTCTTAAAAATAAAAACCTCCTGCCCTCGACCCCGGATAGGTTCGGACAACCTGCACCTCAGGGAGTCAAATCCTATTTGGGAAATGACACACCTCTGTCACAAAAATTCTACATCCTCCAGCTCCCCTCATGACCTTGTTGATATTAATCTGCGATAAATCAAAGTGCACATAGACAAAGGCAGCAACTTGTAACCCATATAATGTTCATTTTCTAACAGTAACTCTTTCCAACATGGATTTTCAGATTTAAAGTACTTTGCTGCCTCCCTCGAGAAAGCATGGGTTTTCAGTTGGTCAGTCAGGGCTCAGTGGGTCGCTTTCTTGCCCGCGTCTAAAGATATTGTATGTTCCTGTCCCATTCCAGAGACTTGAGCTTAGAATCTCGGCTATCGCTCAGTACTGAGGGAGAGCTACACTGTCAGAGGTGCAGACTTTTCAGATGAGACCCCATCTGTCTTCTGGAACTCATTGCCACAGAGGGTTGTGGAGGCCAGGTCATCGAGTGTCTTTAAGTCTACGAGAGATAGGTTCTTGATCAACAAGGGGATCAGGGGGTTATGGGGAGAAGGCAGGAGAATGGTAATGAGAATCATATCAGCCATGACTAAATAGCGAGCGGACTCGATGGGCCGAATGGCCTAATTTTGCTCCCACATCTTATGGTCCCATGGCACGATTGGGAGTTCACTCGGTACCTCAGCCAATGTCTCTCCTTTAACCATCATCAGCAGATTCACCAGGATGCGGCCAGGTCTCGAGGGCATTGGCTATGGGGAGAGGTTGAATAAACTAGGATTGTTTTCACTGGAAAGATGGAGGCAGAGGGGAGACCTGATAGAGGTCTACACAATTATGAGAGACACAGACAGGGTGGATAGTCAGAGGCTTTTTCCCAGGGTGGAAATGTCAATTACAAGGGGGCACAGGTTCAAGGTGAGAGGGGGAAAGTTTAAGAGAGATGTGCAGGGGAAGTTTTTCACTCAGAGTGGTGGATGTCCGGAACACCAAAGGGCCTGTCCCTGTGCTGTACTATTCTTCGTTATCTTTTTTCCTCGTCACTAAAAGCCTGTCATTATCACTTCGTGCTTATGGGAGCTTTCTGTGAGTAAATTGGCATTCGCATTTCCTTCCATACAACAGACCACACTTCAGTAACACTTGATTGGCTGTGCACTGCTTTGGAAAATCCGGAGGTAATGAAAGAAGTGGTATAAATTCTTCTTTTCCTATGCCAGTTTTATGTAGCCTCCATTCCTTTTAAACTACTCTGTACTATTAAGGTTGCAGACTAAAAACAGAATTTAAAAAATGCTTCTTAATAATTCTGCTTTCTAAAAGCAAGAATTGTATAGATTGCGGTGTGGTTGTATATGAGGTGAGGCAGTGGGGAGCGGGGCAAGGGGGATGCGGTTGGTGAATGGGGTGAGTAGAAATAGTAATATCATTCACTACCTAACGCTCCAACATTCACTGTCCCCAATTCTGGCTGCGTTGTGGTGACGTTCCACAAAGTAATCACTGGAGCCTCAGTCACAGGTCACATTTGCCTGGCATGTGCTCTTAGTGTGAGTCAGGAGCGTTAGCTCGAACCTCCTTGTACTAAATCTATTCATTTCCCCCAGCAGCTGTTAATAGACAGTCCTTTAGCTTCCAGCTAAAGGCAAAATACTGTGGAATCTGAAACAAAGAGAAAATGCGGGAAAAACTCAGCAGGTCTGACAGCATCTGTGGAGAGAGAACAGAGCGAACCTTTCGAGTCAGGGCGAAGGGTCATCCAGACTCGAAGCGCTGGCTCTATTCTCTCTCTCTCCGCAGATGCTGTCAGGCCTGCTGAGTTTCTCCAGCATTTTCTGCTTTTGCCTTAGGATCCAGTATATGAGACAGTATTATTTAGGCCACTGATTAGCTCCTGCCTGAAGGGTGGGAGCTGTAAGTTACCGCGAGCTGTTAAGTGTAAAGTGATGTTAAAGCTGATTAAATATAGCTAAGATTGAGTTCTCATTTAATCTTGGATGTTAATGACCCCAAAACATGCTCCACATAAGAACCGTACAATAGCGACTTCACTACAATCTATGCATCGATTCAGTTCAAATCTAAAAATAACATCCAACTTTCTAGTGATAAAAAATAAATAATTTACAGGGTGGAGGATTATCTGTATCTTGCTCATGATCATGAGTACAGCTTAGTTCAGATTAATCCACTCATAAGATACAAATCCTGCTCCAGAGAATCCCATCCTGCACCTAATTTAAACCCTATAATGTTATTAAATGTGCCAAAAAGACACAGGGCGGTGATGGCCCGGTGATATTATTGCTAAACTATTAATCCAGTAACTCAGCTAATGTTCTGGGGACTCTGGCACCTGTTCGGGTACGCTGATGGTCAATTTAGCATGGCCAATTCACGTAACCAGCCCCTCTTTCGGACTGTGGGAGGAAACCGGAGCACTCGGAGGAAACCCATGCAGACACGGGGAGAATGTGCAGACTCCGCACAGACAGTGACCCAAACTGGGAATCGAACCCGGGTCCCTGGCGCTGTGAGGCAGCAGTGCTAACCACTGTGCCACCGTCATTCCACCACACTCACTCTGTGCCCTCCTGGAGTCCATAATGAATATCCTCACTGTTTACTACACTGTCAAGTTTTGCATCACCTGAAAAGTTTCAAAATTGTGCCCCTACTCACCCAAATCCAAGTTGCTAATGTGGCTCAAAACTTGCAGTGGTCCTACTAGTGAACCCTGGGAAACAGCACCCTATGCCTCTTTCCCATCTGAAAAACACTCATTCGCCACATTTTCGATGTTCTATCCCAATGTTGTATCCACACTGCTATCGTCCTTTTATCCAATGTGCTTCAATTTTGCCAACACATCTATTAAGTGGTTCTGTATCAGATGGGTTTGGGAGTTCATACACACAACATCTACTACATTGCCCTTATTCACCAGCATCAAAAAACTCAAGTCATGTTCGTCAACTGCAATTTGCCCAGACAGAAGTGCCCCTTTCAGTTGAGGTTTTAAACTGAGACCCTTTCAGATGGACACAAAAGATCCTATGGTATAATTCTGAAGCAAAGCAGGAGAGTATTCCCCATGTCTTGATCAATATTTATTCTTCAATCAACATTACAGAAACAGGATATCCAATTGTTTTTGCATTGCTATTTGTGGGAGCTAGCTGAGCACAAACTGGCTGCCGTGTTTCCTACATCAGGGCAGCATGGTGGCACAATGGTTAGCACTGCTGTCTCACAGAGCCAGGAACCCGGGTTCAATTCCGGCCTTGAGTGACTGTGTGGAGTTAGCACGTTCTCCCCGTGTCTGTGTGGGTTTCCTCCGGGTGCTCCAGTTTTCTCCCACAGTCCAAAGATGTGCGGGTTAGGTTGATTGGCCATGCTAAATTGACCCTTGGTGTCAGACGGACTAGCAGGGTAAATGAGCGGGGTTACTGGGGTAGGGCCTGGTGGGATTGTTGTCAGTGCAGGCTTGATGGGCCAAATGGTCTCCTGCTGCAGATTCTACGATTCTATGGGCAGGATTTTACGACCTTGCTCAAGTGAGAACAAAAATTCCCGCCGGTGACATTTCTGTTGTCCACCCCTCACCCGCTCCGATTCCATTGCGGATGTGGTGGTAAAATTCCGGCATATGATTCTTTGTCCTAGTGGTATTATCGCTAGATTTTTAATCCAGAAACTCAGCCAATATTCTGGGGACCCAGGTTCGAATCCCACCACAGCAGATGGTGCAATTTGGATTCAATAAAATATATCGGGAATTCGGAATCTACTGACGGCCATGAAACCATCATCGATTGTCATCAGAAAGACCCATCTGGTTCACTTTAGGGAAGGGAAATCTGTCGTCCTTACCTGGTCTGGTCTACATGTGACTCCAGACCCACAGCTATGTGGTTGACTCTCAACTGCCCTTGGGCAACTAGCAATGGGCAATAAATGCTGGCCAGCCAGCGACACCCATGTCCCATGAATGAATTTTTAAAAACACGTCTTGGTTAAAGGCAAGAGCAAGCACATTATCTCCTAAATGCGCAGGGTTTTGGGGATAGGGCCGGAGTGGGTTATTGTCGATGTAGGCTCGATGGACTGAATGGCTTCTTTCTGCACTATAGGATTCTATGATTACAGCAACGATGACTCTTCAAAAGTGCTTCATTAGCTGTAAAGTGCTTTGGATCCTTTGGTCATGAAAGGCGCTATATAAATGCCAGCCTTCTTTCTGTTTCTCTCTTTCCAATTGAGCACAGGCTATGGTATGAACTCCTCTCATCTGGACAATTTTCTCACACACTTAGCCATTGGGAGCAGGGTGTCTGGAAGTTATAGCATTCCATTTACAAAGGGCCGCGAGGAAATTAAATGCCTCAATGAACGTTTATTGATACTTGGAATTATTTTCGTGTCACCATGTTATTAAAATCAAATGAGGTGATTTCAGAAAAAAAGATTGAATCTTAATGCAAGTCATTAATCTCAATGGCTTTTTGTTTGTGTTCTCCGTGATGAGGTTTCACCATGTTGGACACAAACTTCAGTTTATCATCCCGACAGAAAGACCTGATTCTGGCTCGCTACAGTGGGGTGAGAAATCTCTGACAGAGTTTAACTCGTACAGAGGAATATCAGTGAAGTAAGTGTCAAATAATATCCACAGTAATCTCCACGCTTTCATGTTTTCCTCTCTTACACACTCCGGTTAGAAGTCCTGATGAGCCTCAAATTTGAGAAAACAAACTAATCTTCTTCTGAACATGTTTTCGCAAGGCAATTTTTTTTTGGCTCAAGCTATTTTGCTGGGATGTGATAAGGAACCCAAGGCATCAACAGCGGCGTTGGAACTCAAAGGAGGCTGCTTCAAAGAGAGGCATTGAACACAGTGATCACTGCCATTTCCCCCACGTATTGAATTCCGAGGGCCTTCCTTATTCAATCCTGGGGGTGTGGGCAGCACCCCTCAATTGCTTGGAAAAAGATGGTGGTCAACTTGCTGCCTACCTGAAGACAATTGATTAGCTTGTTCAACCATTTTGAATCATAGAATCCCTACGGTGCAGAAGGAGGCCATTCGACCCATTAAGCCTGCACCGACAGTAATTCCACCCAGGCCCCATCCTCATAACCCCATGTATTTACCCTGATAATCCCCATGACACTAAAGGGCAATTTAGCATGCCCAATCCACCTAACCCGTACATCTTTGGAGGAAATCAGAGCATCCAGAGGAAACCCACGCAGACACGGGAAGAATGTGCAAACTCGACACTGACAGTCACCCGAGGCTGGAATTGAACCTGGGACCCTGGCGCTGTGAGGCAGCAGTGCTAACCACTGTGCCACCGCGCCGCCCTAAAGACAACTGGGAGACAGCTATGTGGATGTGGGTCTGAAGTCACATATCGGTTAGACACGTAAAGGACGACTGATTTCCTCCACGAAGTGCACGAGTGATCCATTGGTGAAAATCCTGTCATATCACGTATTATCATAGAATCATACAGTGCAGAAGAGGCCCTTCAGCCCATCGATTCTGCACCGACACGCAAGAAACACCTGAACTCCCATCGAACCCCATGTATCAGCACTTGGCCCATAGCCTTAAATGTCATAACGTGCCAAGTGGGGATGGGGCTTGGGTGGGATTGTGGTCAAAGAACAAAGACCAATACAGCACAGGGTCAGGCCCCTCAGCCCTCCAAGCCTATGCCAATCATGATGCCTGTCTAAACTAAAACCGTATGCACTTACGGAATCCGTATCCTTCCATTCTCATCCTATTCATGTGTTCATCTAGTTGCCCTTTAAATGCCGCTGTTGTACCTGCTCCCAACACCTCTCCAGGCAGTGCGTTCCAGACATTCACCACCCTGTGTAAAAAACTTGCCTCGCACACCTCCTTTAAACGTTTCCCCACACACCTTAAACCTATGTCCCCTAGTACTTGACTTTTCTACCCTAGGAAAGAGCATCTTCTGACTATCCACTCTATCCATGCCACTCATAATCTTGTAGATCTCTATCAGGTCACCCCTCAACCTCCGTCGTTCGCATGAGAACAAACCAAGCTTATTCAATCTCTCCTCATAACTAATACCCTCCAGACCAGGCAACATCCTAGTAAACCTCTTCTGTACCCTCTCCAAAGCATCCACATCCTATTGATAGTGTGACGACCAGAATTGTACACAATATTCTAAATGAGGCCTAACTAAGGTCTGTACAGCTGCAGCATGACCTGCCAATTTTTATACTCAATGTCCCAACCGATGAAGGCAAGCATGCCGTAAGCTTTCTTGACTACCTTATCCACCTGCGTTGCCGCTTTCAGTGATCGGTGGACAGGTATGCCCAGATCTCTCTGCCTGTCAATACTCCTAATGGTTCTACCATTTACTGTATAATTCCTACATGCATTGGACCTTCCAAAATGCATTATCTCACACTTGTCTGGATTAAGCTCCATCTGCCATTTCTCTGCCCAAGTCTCCAACCGGTCTATATCTTGCTGTATCCTCTGACAATCCTCTTCATTATCCGCAACTCCATCAATTTTTGTGTTGTCTGCGAACTTGCTAATCAGACCAGCTACATTTTCCTCCAAATCATTTATATATACTGCGAACAACAAAGGTCCCAGGACTGACCCCTGTGGAACACTGCTAGTCACAGCCTTCCATTCAGAAAAGCAACCCTCTACTGCTACCCTCTGTCTTCTATGGCCAACACAGTAAGAAGTTTAACAACACCAGGTTAAAGTCCAACTGGTTTATTTGGTAGCAAATGCTACTAGCTTTCGGAGGGCTACCCCTTCGTCAGGTGGAGTGGAGAAATGCTCACAAACAGGGCATACAGAGACACAAACTCAATTTACAGAATCATGATTGGAATGTAGTCTTTACAGATAATCAAGTCTTAAAGGTACAGACAATGTGAGTGGAGAGAGCATTAAGCACAGGTTAAAGAGATGTGTATTATCTCCAGACAGGACAACCAGTGAGATTCTGCAAGTCCAGGCAAGCTGTGGGGGTTACAGATAGTGTGACATGAACCCAAGATCCCGGTTGAGGCCGTCCTCATGTGTGCGGAACGTGGCTATCAGTTTCTGCTCAGCGACTTTGTGCTGTCGTGTATCGTGAAGGCCGCCTTGGAGAACGCTTATGCGAAGATCAGAGGCCGAATGCCCGTGACTGCTGAAGTGCTCCCCAACAGGAAGAGAATAGTCTTGCCTGGTGATTGTCAAGCGGTGTTCATTCATCCGTTGTCATAGCGTCTGCATGGTTTCCCCAATGTACATGCCTTGGGACATCCTTTCCTGCAGCGTATCAGGAAGACAACGTTGGCCGAGTTGCAAGAGTATGTACCGTGCACCTGGTGGTACTTCTATGGCCAAGCCAGTTCTGTATCCATCTTGCCAGCTCTCCTCATGTGGTCAGTGTAGACTCAATGGGCCAAATGGCCTCCTTCTGCACTGTAGGATTCTATGATTCTATAAGTGCTGATCCAGCACCAATACGAGCTTATTAACTCCAGATTTGATTCAACTGAATTTAAATACCACTAGCTACCATGGTGGGATTTGAATTCATGTCAGATTATTTGGCTTACTGGGCCAGTGATATAGCCACTGGGCTACTATAATGCCCTTTATATAGCGGGTGGCATTTATAGTTCTTCCATCATAGAGAGAGGGGTGAATGGCCAAATCACTCAGGTGCTCTTGCATGTCTCTCAGTGCGTGACTGGAGTGCCGTGCCGAGAGAACCCGCCAGCAAAATTGTCAATGCCCTTCCTTGGGCACTGCGGAATGGGAGGAGGAAGGTAACAGGTTGCTGGAGCAAAAGAATCAGATTTTTGTTTGCTCTGGCAAAGAGCTGGAACAGGCACAATGGCCCCGGCGGCCTTCTGCCCAGTTGATCTTACAGGGCAGGCTACATGCAGACGGTTTTCCAGAACTCAAAGAACCAGGAGGAATTTACCCTTTTATTGACTCATTTAACAGGCTCTTTTTGAGGGGAATATGCACAATGGGTATACTTGTGAGCCACAGAAAGCTGCAGCTTTGACGCTGAATGCAATTATCACTTTGGCAGATGAAGACTCTAAATTACTCGGGCATCAGCGTATCTGAGCAGCACTCTCATTATTGTGTCGTTCTCCTGCTAACGTCATGACAAAATTTCACAAAGGACATCTGTTGCACACAGAATAAGGGAGCTAACTAAAAATAGTGCGCGCAGAAAGAATCATTGCAGCCATCGACTTGGGTGAAGTGTTAGGAGTGAGATTAATGAGCAGAGCGTGAAGTGCATCACCAACCCTTTTGCCCGCAAGGAGCTGTAGTGATGTTTAAAATTGGCTTCTATTTGCCAAGTGCCCTTTCTTGGCATGATAGAACGTGAGACAGCTTTCATAGGTCAGCACGGTGGCACAGTGGTTGGCACTGCTGCCTCACAGCGCCAGCGAGCCAGGTTCAATTCTGGCCTCGGGTGACTGTCTGTGTGGAGTTTGCACGTTCTCCTCGTGTCTGCGTGGATTTCCTCCGGGTGCTCCGGTTTCCTCCCACGCTCCAAAGATATGCAGGTTAGGGGGATTGGCCATGGTAAATGTACAGGGGATACAGGGATAGGGCAGAGGGGAGGACCTGATTGGGATGCTCTGTTAAAGAGTTGGTGCAGACTTGATAGGCCAAATGGCTTCTTTCTGCACTATAATGATTCCATGATTCTATGGTATCCCAAAGCTCCTTGCAGCAAATAACTACTTTTGAGTATAGTGGCTATTGTAATGCAGGAAATGTAGCAGCCAATTTATACACAGTAAACTCCCACAGACTGTAAAATGGCAATGGCCGGATAATCTGTTTGATCAATGTTGCTTGAGGGCTAAACGTTGGCCAGGACACTGGGGGCTTTCCTCTTCTTCAAAATAGCACCATGTGATCATTTACATGCATTTGAGAGGGCCACAATTTAACACCTCATCAAAAACATGGCACCTCTATATCCACCCCAGGAATTGGCTGTGAAAGAACCGTGCTTTTATTGCACATATGAAAATAAACAATAACCACAAGCCTGTGGTGAACACAACAGGTGCCAACCGGGATGAAAAGGTTAATGGACACTCTCTGGGTCTTGCTTTATAACATGGTTTGGTATACGAGCTCCACCTGGTTGGCTCATTACCAATCTCCAGGGAGCTCATATTCAATGGGGAGGTCAGTTAATGATTCCCTATGCAGATCATGGGGATTAACACATCCTCCAAATTTACAGCACACTCAGTTCTGCACTGGTTGTGTCACAAGAACAGGGGCAAGATACTAGCTTCTTGAATCTAACGCACCATAGAATGAGATCATGGCTGATCTGCACCATATACCTTTCTTTGTCCCATTATCCTTAAATCCTTTGGTTAACAACAATCTATCAATCTCAATTTTAAAAGTAACAATTGAGCTCACATCAATTGACATTTGCGGAAAAAAGTTCCAAATCCTATCATTTATTGCGTGAATAGATGTTTCCTAATTTCACTCCCGAAAGGTCTGGCCCTGACCTGTAGACAATGGTAAGAGTTTTAACAACACCAGGTTAAAGTCCAACTGGTTTATTTGGTAGCAAAAGCCACTAGCTTTCGGAGCGCTGCTCCTTCGCCAGATGGAGTGGATATCTGCTCCCAAACAAGGCACACAGAGACACAAAATCAATTTACAGAATACTGATTAGAATGCAAATCTTTACAGCTACATTTAAAGATACAGACAATGTGAGTGGAGGGAGCATTAGGCACAGGTTAAAGAAATGTGCATTGTCTCCAGACAGGACAGCCAGTGAGATTCTGCAAGTCCAGGAGGCAAGCTGTGGGGGTTACCGATAGTGTGACATGAACCCAAGATCCTGGTTTAGGCCGTCCTCATGTGTGCGGAACTTGGCTATCAGTTTCTGCTCAGCGACTCTGCGCTGTCGTGTGTCGTGAAGGCCGCCTTGGAGAACGCTTACCCGAAGATCAGAGACTGAATGCCCGTGACCGCTGAAGTGCTCCCCCACAGGAAGAGAACAGTCTTGCATCTCCACATCATGACTGTAGACAATGGCTCAAGCGTAGATCACACCGCACCCCCCCAAACCCAAACACCTCCCACCTTCCCCCCCTCCACTCCAGCTCACTCTCAACAATAAGCAGAAATATAAAAGCAGAACACTGCAGATGCTGGAATCTGAAACAAAAATAGAGAATACTGGAAAATCCTTCAGTCTTCCAAACTCGAAACGTTGGCTCTGCTCTCTCTCCACAGGTGCTGTCAGACCTGCTGAGATTTTCCAGCATTCTCTATTTCTGAATGAGCAAGAATAGTTTCTTTCTATCTACTCTACCTGTTGTCCTTTATACCTTGAAAACTTCCATCACCCTTTAAACTTGCAAACAACCCTTAAACAACCCGAGGTCATTTACTTTCTCCTTGAAGCTTAACCATTGGTGTCGCTCTAATCAATCCATCCTGCACTCCCTCCGAGGCTAAAGCTTCTTAAGATGTAATACTCAAAGCCTTTACAGCTTTTAACAACTTTTACAGATGCACCATAGAAAGCATTCTTTCTGGTTGTATCACAGCTTGGTATGGCTCCTGCTCTGTCCAAGACCGCAAGAAACTACAAAAGGTCGTGAACAAAGCCCAGTCCATCACGCAAACCAGCCTCCCATCCATTGACTCCATTTACACTTCCCGCTGCCTCGGAAAAGTAAAGTAATCAGCATAATCAAAGACCCCACACATCCAGGACATACTCTCTTCCATCTTTTTCCGTTGGAAAAAAGATACAAAAGTGTGAGGTCACGTACCAACCGACTCAAGAACAGCTTCTTCCCTGCTGCCACCAGTCTTTTGAATGAACCTACCTTATATTAAGCTGATCTTTCTCTACACCCTGTAACACTACATTCTGCACCCTCTCCTTTCCTTCTCTATGATTGGTATGCTCTGTCTGTATAGCGTGCAAGAAACAATATTTTTCAATGTATACTAATACATGTGATAATAATGAACCAAATCAAATCAAGTTGCTCTGGGAGTGGTCTAACCAGAGCTTTGCGTAACTGGAGCATGACCTCCGCTTCATTGTATTCCAGCCCTCTCAACATGTAGGCCAGAATTCCAATAATCTTTCTGATTATTCTCTGCATTTGTCCATGGCATTTTAATGATCTATATATCTAGGTCTGAGAGTCTCTTTGGATCTCCCCCATTCAGAAAGAACCTTGTCCCATCAACAAGCCCCCGTCAGCCCACACGGCCCTAATCTCTAGAGTAAGACTTGACCCTACATCCTTCTGCTCCAGAGGCAAAGGGGCTACCAACTAAGGCACTTGCCTTAATAGGGGCAAGCGCACATTTTGAGAGCCACCTCGACACGATTCCTGATCAGAGTCAGGTTGGCTGACGAACAGGTCATGGGCTGGGGTGGAGAGAGGTGGGGAAAATCAGAGGGAAGTCTACTGGTTGGGCCCTCCACGGGAATTCTTAGCTGCAAGTATTCAGCAAAACTACAATAAAGATAAAATTAGCCAAAACTGAAGTGAAAAACATTTGTGTTTTTCAATCCACATGAGATTTGACAGATTTGTGTATCATCCATCAATATTTTTCATTAGTGCGGAACCATAAAACAATAGCTTTCCTATGCAGTATCAGAGTACGTTCCGAAACTTTTCAATATCTGTGCCCGACAGGGAGACTTCACATTCTGACAGGCATTTCAAAAGCTATCAAGCCATAAATAAACTCTTATCTGGGTGTTTAGGTATTATTTTAACATGTGCTGTGATAAACAGAGCGTGAAAACACCCTTCAGAAAAGAAAGGAACATGAAACATTTATCGTCAGATAATGAATAGGTGATTGTCAAGTCAAGAACAGTGATCAAAAGGCAGACCACTACCCCTCTCGCCCCGTTCCCTCCACCCCTCTCGCCCCGTTCCCTCCACCCCTCTCGCCCCGTTCCCTCCACCCCGTTCCCTCCACCCCTTCCCCAATGACTCAACTTGTACACAGTTATGCAGAGCAGGTACATTACAGATTCAACTCCGCAATGGGCATCGAGTGCGTGCTGAACTGGATTCTCCTTGCAGTCAAACAGGCTACTAATGTTATCCAGCACGCAAAAGGTTAAATGGACCATTGTCATGGCATAAACAGCAGGACAGGGGATGGTTTGATTTGATTTATGCATGGATGGATACAAAAACAGAAAATCTCAGCAGGTCTGAAGACATCTGTGGAGAGAGAATAGAGCCAATGTTTCAAAACTAGATAACCCTTCGTCAGAGGATGGATACTTTGCTCAGAGTGGTTCATCTCCTAACCCTCACCCCTGCCCAAATCTCTCCATACGGGGAGAGTGAGGTGATGACCTAGTGGCATTATCGCTAGACTATTAATCCAGAAACTCAGCTAATATTCCCGGGACCAGGGTTCGAATCCCACTGGTGGAATTTGAATTCACTAAAAATAAACCTGAAATTATGAATCTACTGATGATCATGAAATCATTGCTGATTGTTGGAAAAACCCATCTGTTTCACTAATGCCCTTTAGGGAAGGAAATCTGCTGTCCTTACCTGGTCTGGCCTACATGTGACTCCAGAGCCACAGCAATGTGGTTAACTCGCAACTGCTCTCTCAAATGGTCTAGCAAGCAACTCAGTTGTATCAGCACTTCAAGAAGGCAGCTCACCATCACCTTCCCAAGGGCAACTAGGGATGGGCAATAAATGCTGGCCAGCCAGCAACGCCCATGTCCCACAAATGAATAAAGAAAAAATCAACGCAGGAGTGCAATAGGGTAGAGGTGCAACAACATTCAGAAAGCTTGTCAACATTCAGGAAGAGGGTGTCCGATTAGCGCCCTTGTGACAGGATTTGGACATGTCACGTCTCACCAAGTTAACCTTGACAGTACGTCCCAGCTCTCACCAGAGGGTCAGCTCCAAGTCACATGCCACTTCCACTTGCCCATCTATCGCCATTCATTGCCACAGAGTCGAAGCCCAGAAATTTCTTTCCAATATCACGGTGGTGGCACCAAACGACAGGAACTGAGGGATAGTCAAGAGGGTGGTCTTCTTGAAGACCCCCAGGGACCATAAATGTGGCTTTGCATAACCAAAACAAATCAAAACAAAATGCAGATTACACAGGAAAAATTGGACGTTGGGCTTTGGTATACGAGGTGGCGGTCAGCCACTGTGGAACTGGACCAAGAAACACACACACACACAAACGGGGTGGCACAGTGATTAGCACTGCTGCCTCACAACGCCAGGAACCCGGTTTCGATTCCTGGCTGGGGTCATTGTCTGTGTGGAGTTTGTACGTTCTCCCCATGTCTGTGTCGGTTTCCTCCGGTTTCCTCCAACAGTCGGAAAGACAAAACAAACAAACAAAAACAAAGAACAGTACAGCACAGGAACAGGCCCTTCGGCCCTCCAAGCCCGTGCCGCTCCTTGGTCCAACTAGACCAATCATTTGTATCCCTCCATTCCCAGGCTACTCATGTGACTATCCAGGTAAGTCTTAAACGATGTCAGCGTGCCTGCCTCCACCATCCTACTTGGCAGCGCATTCCAGGCCCCCACCACCCTCGGTGTAAAAAACATCCCTCTAATATCTGAGTTATACTTCGCCTCTCTCACCTTGAGCCCGTGACCCCTCGTGAACATCACTTCTGATCTGGGAAAAAGCTTCCCACGTGCTGGTTAGGTACATTGTCCATGCTAAATTCGCCCTCAGTGTTACCCGAACAGGCGCCAGAGTGTGGCGACTGAGGGATTTTCACAGTAACTTCACTGCAGTGTTGATGCAAGCCTACTTCTGACACTAATAAATAAACCTAAACACAGGAGAGAACAGGAAAGACAACAGATGATCGTAAAAGCAGTTTTAAAATAATATTTCATTTAAGCAAAATGGCTTAGCGGTATTGGTGCCAGCCTGCTGCTCAAAGCAGTCATTCTAGCTGCCTTGGGAAAGACTTGTAAACCACACTGGAATCAATGATATACAGTATCTCAATGCCGCAAACTCTTAAAGATAATTACATGTGCAAAAGGGAGATAAATTTTAATCATCTTGGAACCCACTGTATGCACAGCATCTGGTGCAGAATATCAATGCCTAATCTCCAAGTGAGTTGCATGGTTTCAAATGAGCACAATACTCCTCTACCTTTCCCTCCACCAATTTGGGTTAATGCAACTTGAAGAGTGACCAATTAGCCTGAAATGGTACTTGCAGTACAGTCACAAAACCAACATTACAACCAGTTAACTGCGGTGGCTACATAATAGAGCTACACGAGTTTAATGTTTAATGGAATGCAGTTTGAATGCACTAAAGTTGCCGCAGTGGAGAATTTGAAAGTTTTATCTGTGTCGCTCTGCTGACAGGATCTCAATGAAGCATGGCTCCATAGATGCCGGAAGATCTCCTATTACACAAACTCTTCTTTAACCAAAGATGTACAGGTTAGGTGGATTGGTCGTGACAAATTGCTCTGCAGTATCCTAAAATGTGTAGGTTAGGGGGACTGGCCATGGTAAATGCACAGGGTTATAGGGATAGGGCAGGGAGATGTGTAGGCTGGACGGGTTGACGGGGTAAATACGTGGGGTTAGGGTCTGGGTGGGATGCTCTGTTGGAGGGTCAGTGCAGACTCAAATGGGCCGAATGGCCTGCTTCTGCACTGTAGGGATTCTATGAACTCACTTAAGTGCCCAGCTCTCTCAATCAAGCTGAGCCAATGGACTTTTTGCACATGCTAAGTAATGCAGCCAAGTTCAATCATGTCTTGACTCTATGGGTGTGATTTTCTGTGCACCTCGTGGAGGTGACAGTGGCCCGCCACTGTGAAATCGTCCTGTCCCGCCATTGTCACCGGGGTTTCCCACTGAACGTATCCAAATGGCCTCCTTCTGCACTGTAGGGATTCTATGAATCCATCTTAATTAGTTCCCTGCTGCTTCCAGGAGGTAGTCGGACTCTACCTCCTTCAAAGACCACTTGGAGGCAGAAATGTGTCAGGAAGCCAACCCGATGCAAGATTCTGCAGCTCCCGGTCCGGTTTCCAAATCCGGGTGGGATTCTCTGGCCTCTGCGCGGTGTGTTTCTCATGGTGGGAGGCTGCGCACCACTTACCGGTGGCAGGATCTTCTAGTCCCACCGCTGTCAATGGGATCTCTCTTTGATTCCACCCCACGCTGCTGGGAAACTCACGTCGGTGGCGGGACCAGGAGATCCTGCCGGCAGGAACAGCCGGAACGTTCCGGCCCCGGTCTCCACGGGACCATTGTAATTCAGCCCAGCAGGGGAGGAATTCTTTGGTTCCATGTGCATCCCGCGTCTGGTGAACTCACCCTACCCTTTAAATGAATCCGAATAAAACTCACTCAGTAACACATCTTCCCTCAAGACTAATATGATGCAAACCTATATTCTGCATTTGGTCTGGGAGATTCTCGAGATAGGCTCATTTCCGGCAGCAGTCCACATTGGAAAAGCAGTCGAGCCTACAGCAGCAATGACCGGGGTGAACTGTGCTACATATCATTTAACACCGTGTTAACTCTTCCCATGTCCTTTAGGGAAGGAAATCTGCCATCCTTACCCAGTCTGGCTTACATGTGACTCCAGAGCCACAGCAATGTGGTTGACTCTCAACTGCCCTCCAAGGACAACTAGGGATGGGCAATAAATGCTGGCCAGCCAGTGATACCCACGTCCCATTAATTAACATTTTTTTTTAAAAGTGACATTTATACTAATAGACAAAAGCACAGAAATGATCATTTGTCATGTTAGCATATGGATATTTAACACATTTGATACAGCATTCCTCTCTCCCATGTTTTAACGGGAAAAAACCCAGCTCAATGCGAGTATTCATGTACTGGATTGACACTGGCTTCTAGGCTATGTTACGGCCAACAGCACAATAGGAAAAATGAACCAGATAACTCCCAAATGAGTCAAGGTCAACCTGACCAACAAGAGGTGTTAATTTTCCCACGGTGTACACCAGGGCACATTCATTTTTAACTACTTTGTCTCCAACGAGCAAATAATTCACAACTTCTTCCAAAAAAAAGGAAAGCTATCAATTTATCACTGAGGGGGATCCCTGGGGATTTCATGTCTTTTCCACAGGTGCATCTTTTTAGCGTACAAATGGTATTTTTCTGCCATTTCATTCAGTCACCGCCTCAGTAACAACAACTTTTAGGAGAGTTCGACTGGAGGTGATGTCTCAAAGCATGTCAGCTATGACTCTCACCAACTTTTACAGATGCACCATAGAAAGCATTCTTTCTGGCTGCATCACAGCTTGGTATGGCTCCTGCTCTCTCCAAGACCGCAAGGAACTACAAAGAGTTGTGAATGTAGCCCAGTCCATCACGCAAACCAACCTTCCATCCATTGACTCCATCTACACTTCCCCCTGCCTCGGGAAGGCAGCCAGCATAATCAAGGCCCCCACGCACCCCGTACATACCATCTTCTTCCATCAGGAAAAAAATACAAAAGTCTGAGATCATGTACCAACCGACTCAAGAACAGCTTCTTCCCTGCTGCCATCAGACTTTTAAACCTTATATTAAGCTGATCTTTGTCTACACCCCAGCAGTGACTGTTACACTACATTCTACACTCTCTCCTTTCCTTCTCCCCTATGTACTCTATGTATGGTATGTTTTGTCTGTACAGCGCGCAAGAAACAATACTTTTCACTATATCCCAATACATGTGACAATAATAAATCAAATCAAATTGAGATACAGCTGCAATCCTTGTCCAAGTGCGCGTTTGTCTTGTAGCTGTGGCATGGTAGGCTGTCCTCGCCTCCGTGTCAGAAGGTAGTGGGTTCGAGTCCCACCACACGGACATGGCTAAGCTGACACTGCCAGCACAGCACTGAGAGGGTGCTACATTGCTGGAGGTGCTGTGTCCTCACTCAGACATTAAACCAAGTCCCTGTCTACCTCCTCAGAAAGACTCCATATTAACATTCTGAAGAACAGAGGTGGGATTTCTCCCCAGGGGTGGATATTTGGGGGAAGACTTCGGTAATTAAAGTGTTACAAATATATGTTGGCACTTTCCTTTGTAACTGTGGTAACGTAATAGAAATATAACAATAATAGAAATATAACAATAAGGACAGAATGCTATATGTTAAAATGGAACTGAGTTCATTGTCTGGCCTAATTACTCTTCTCATCCACTTTCACTGCAAAAGACACTCAATATTGGCATCAACATTGCAGAGATCTACGTGTTAAATTAAGTTCAATGTGAAAGCTTCGCTTTTTTTGCCACCACCTATACCGAGAAGATATCAGGGAAAGTTATTCAGTAACAACTTATGCCAACTGCAAACTTCAGGAAACAAAAGATTTATCCCTCAACCAACCCCACAAAATCAAAATGATCTAATCATTATCATGTTGCTGTTTGTGGGAGCTTGCTGTGTGCAAAGTGGCTGCCGTAGTCCCTATATTACAAGGGTGAACGTATGTCAAAAGTACTTCATTTGGCTGTAAAGCACTTTGGGCATTCGGAGGCTGTGAAAGGCGTTATAGAAATGCAGGTCTTTCTTGCTGTGCACACTAGCAAGTGCACACACACACACACACACACATTATCACCAAAATCATGTGATCTGATAATCGAGCAGTTCCTATTATGGGAAGACTACCTTTGCATACAAATGGTACACAGCTATCTTACATACTGCGGTACAGTGCTCTGTCTGTTGCCGATAACTCAGGCTCAGTAACAACGCTATTTATTTGGCAGGTGGTTTTGGGAAACGGCTGCAAGGCATCAGTATTGTGTAGCTACAGATTCCGCATTGCAATTACATCAGGTCTGGACAAAACACATTTGGCCAGCCGAGAGAGACCTGACAACACTTCCAAAGCAGTCACTGGGCCGTGTGGTGTTTAATACAAAATGACTTGATTAATTTTGTCCTTGATGGCTCTGCATTATCTGTAACTATGTAAACAAATAGAAACCCATTTTGAGCCTTCTGCCTCCTGAAGTTTGCAATTAGTATTAATTGGGCCCAGTTATAGAGTCATACATTGGAATTCTACCGCCTCGCCCGCCTCAGAAGCAATGGGCGAGGGGAGGACAACGGAAATGTTCATGGACCTCAGGCAAGTGTTTCTGGTCTCACTAGAGCGAGGCCATAAAATCCTGCCCATTGAGTCATAGAGCAGTACAGCACAGAAACAGGCCTTTCGGCCCAACTGGTCCATGCCAAGCATGGTGCCCTCCCAGCTAGTCCCAATTGCCCACGTTTCGCCTGTATCCCTCTAATCCTTTCCCACCCATGTACTTATCCAAATGCTTTTTAAATGTTGCTATTGTGCCTGCCTCAACTACATTCTCTGAGAGCTCATTCCATGTACGCACCATCCTCTACGTGACAAAGTTGCCCCTCAGGTCCCTTTTAAATCTTTCCCTTCTCATCTTAGACCTACGCCCTCTAGTTTTCAATTCCCCTTCCCTAGGAAAAGGACATTGGGGCAGGATTTTTATGTCCTCGCTTGTCCCGTAAACGTAAAATCCTGCCTGAGGTCAATAGACCTTTCCATGGTCTGCACCCCGACCTGCTCGGACTTCCGTGGTGGGTGGGATGGTAAAATTCCAGCCAATGTGCCATAGTTCACCGTATGTATGCTCCGCTTGATTTTATGCACCTTAATAAGGTCAAGCCTCATTCCCCTATGTTAAGTTATTGAATAATTGAAGGGCGTTCTATTTACAAGGGGCAGGGGAGCCACTTCTCTGGTTTTTGGATCTTAGCCTCGGATCACTGTCTGTGCGGAGTTTGCGCATTTTCCCCGTGTCTGCATGGGTTTCCTCCGGGTGCTCCGGTTTCCTCCCACGCTCCAAAGATGTGCAGGTTAGGTTGATTGGCCATGCTAAATTGCCCCGAGTGTCAGGGGGATTAGTAGGGTAAATATGAGGGGTTACGAGGAATAGGGCCTGGGTGGGATTGCGGTCAGTGCAGACTCGATGGGCCGAATGGCCCCAAGATCCAAAAACCAGGAGTATTACTCGGACTCTCATTATCCACACCCCATCCAAGCAAAGGGTGAGGGTTTTCAATATTTTCCAATCGGTCACTCTTCAGGGCCAAGGGGACAGGCCTGAAGCCACCAGCGTGGAAGCCAGTTCATCCCACCTCACCGTGAATAGCAGTGGACCACCACACTGGGACCCTATTGTGAAACAGAAGCAAGACCTCCCAACTTTGGAGTCCCTCCCTCGATCCTGTCCTTCATCTACCCTCGACTATTCGAGGAATAAGCTGCAGACCTCCTTTCACACTAAGGCAGAGACCGACATATCCAAGTCACGGACATCTTCCTTGGGATTCCACAACATAGGAACCTAGGAATTAGGGAATAGTCAATTCAGTCCTTCGAGCCTGCTCCGCCATTTAACATGACCACGGGTTTATCTTATCCTGGTCTCAACTCCACTTTTCTGCCTTCTCCCCATAGCCCTTTATCCCGCTTTTCCTCAGAAACATCTCTTTCTTGAATCTATTGATTGGTTCTGCTTCCACTGCACTCTGGGACAGTGAGTTCCACAGATTCACAACCCCCCTAAAGAGAAGTGGTTTCTCCTCATCTCAGCTTTGAACCTACTGCCTCTCACTCTATATCTATGACCACATTTTAGACCATCCCACAAGGGGGAACATCTGTTCAACGTGCACCGTATCAATCCCCTTTAGCGTCTCATATACTTCAAATCAGATCCCCCCCCTCATTCTTCTGAACTCCAGTGAGTACAAGCCAAAGTTATTCAACCACTCCTCACACAACAGCTCTGTCACCCCTGGAATCAATCCAGTGAACTTCCTCTGAACTGCCTCCACAAGTAAGGATACCAAAACTGGACACAGTACTCAGGTGTGGACTATTGTGTGGGATTCAGAGTCAGAACAGAGCTAGAAATGCTTGGCACCTTGAGTGTAATCCTTTAGTGTAAACACAGCCTTCATATCAGCCCCAAACTCAACAAATCCCATTCAAAGTGACTGCCATCATGAGCCCAACTCCAAGATGCATTGCATCATCTCACTGAGGCTTCTCCAGCGGTGACTCCAAAACCCCAAACATTCAGATGCTACATTTAATCGCTCATACCCTCCACTCTTTCCCAGACCCTGTCTTCTTTCCTCCTAACCCCATTTATTTCCCTGAATCTCTACTTGCTTCTGAACTGTTACATCTCCAACTTCTTCCAGTTCAGGCAGAATCATAGAATCCCTACAGTGCAGAAGGAGGCCATTCGGCCCTTCGAGTCTGCACCGACCACAATCCCACCTCGGACCTATTCCCTGTAACCCCTCATATTTACCTTGCTAATCCCCGACACTAGGGGCAATTTAGCATGGCCAATCAACCTAACCTGCACGTCTTTTGGACTATGGAGGAAACCGGAGAAGCTGGAGGAAACCCACGCAGACACGGGGGGGAACATGCAGACTCCACACAGACAGTGACCCAAGCTGGGAATCGAACCCGAGTCCCCAGACGCTGTGAGGCAGCAGTGCTAACCACTGTGCCACCCACAATGGTGCGTCTTAGAGTGCAACGTATGTTGGGACATCTGCAGGTCACGACAGGTTCTATACAAATGCAGGTTCTCTCTGCATTTCTCACAAATACAAAACCTGGTTTTGTGCAGCAGAATTTGTGCAGTGTGCCTGACATAAACAGAAAGATCGAGCTTCTGCATCAGCCCTTGCTACTATCAATATTGCAGCATATGTTGATGCTAAAATTGAACATTTAAAAGTAGGTGCGGAAATAGTCCTTGCCAGCTTCGGAGCTGTTGAAGCTGATCAGGCTCCCAGCCCTGATGGTATTCACTCCAGGGGGCTTCTATATTTAGTTGCACTTTGAGATCTGGAATTGCTCCCAGTGACTGGGAGAGAAGCGGCCCATCTATGTCTATATTAAAATAAAAAAGGAGGAATAAGTCTAAATCAAGAGTTCTTTTTCCATTCCATTCTTTCATGAGATGTGGCGTCACTGGCATACCTGGCATTTATTGCCCATCCCTAAAGACCCTCGAGTAGGTGGTGGTGAGCCGCCTTCTTAAACTGCCACTGTCCACGTGGCGTTGGTACACCCAAGGTGCTGCCAGGATTTGGACCCAGTGAAGGAATGGCGATCTAGTTCCAAGTTAGAGTGGTGAATGGCTTGGAGGGGAACCTGCAGGTGGTGGTGTTCCAATGTGTCTGCCACCCTTGCCCTTCTCTGTGGTAGAGATTGTGGGTTTGGAAGGTGCTGTCAAAAGAGCCTTGTTGGGTTACTATGGTGCATCTTGTCAATAGCACACATTGCTACCACTGTGCGTTAGTGATTGGAAGAAGTGAAGTTTCAATGTGGTGGATGGGGTGTTGATTAATACCGAGATAGTGTGACGATACTGCGCCTTTAAAATATGCATTTTAGTCATGTTTCTGTGCAGGATATTTTTAAACAGTCTGTTCTAACACCGGTGCCACTAGATCTGTATCTGGCAGCCCTATATTGTTACTGAAGCAGCATAATTGTTCTTAATCGCTAGAATGTTTGTTTTAATCTCGACGAATGCTGTTCTGTTGTTTTGAGTGTTTTCCCCGGCGTTTTGCAGAATAGAACCTGATTAGGCTGACTGACAGAAAAATCAGGTGGCTGGGTGGAGCTAGGCTTACACAGAGAAATCAAGCTCAGTCTACTACTTGGGATCTTTAGAGAGAGGTCATTTTCTCTGTGTCTCTTTCTCTCTCTGGAGTTGGAGACTGGAATCTGCCATGAAATCATAGATTCCCTAGAATCCCTACAGTGCAGAAGGAGGCCATTCGGCCCATTGAGTCTGCATCGACAACAATCCCACCGGGGCCCTATCCCCATAACCCCTAATATTCATCCCATTAATCCCTCTAAACTAAGCATCCTGGGACACTAAGGGGCAATTTAACATGGCCAATCCATCAAACCTGCACATCTTTGGACTGTGGAAGGAAACCGGAGCACCCAGAAGAAACCCACGCAGACACGGGAAGAATGTGCAAACTCCACACGGACAGTGACCCAAGCTATGAATCAAACTCAGGTCCCTGATGCTGTGAGACAGTAGTGCTAACCACTCTCTTTCACTGAGGTTCTGCTGTTTGGGGGTGAATCTTTCTCTGGAGGTGGTTGCATGAGAGTCAGAGACCGGTACCCGTCTAGATCTCTATCCAGAGGTGTTAAAAGACTGGAAATCTAGCATCCATGTGAGCATATCTGTTTTTGCTACTAACTGGTTCTGAAGAAAAAATTTATGTCTATGGGAATACTGCTTACAATTGGAACTATAGAGATTGCTAGTTGTTAAGAATTATACCTGGTCATGTTTAACTATTTCCAATTAGTAAAAGTTATGCTAATTCTTTTTTGTTATGTTTTACTAGTTGTTAAAAATAAAGTTTGTTTTAATAAAAGCTTCCTAGTGGGTCACTTGAATCATACCTGGAGCGAAACACCTTACGCTCACTCAATTGCCAAAATCACAAAAAGGTGGGGTTTAGGTTAACTCTAACTAACCTTGGAGTCTCTGATCTGGTCCCTAACAATAGCATTGAGCTATTTGAATGGTGGAGCTGCATCCATCCTGGCAAACGGGAAATATTCAATCATACTCCTGAATTGTGCCTCGTAGATGCTGGATAGGCTTTGGGGAGTCAGAGGGTGAGTCACTTTCAATGGAATTCCCAGCATCTGACCTCCTCTTGTAGCCAGTTAAGTTTCTGGTCAATGATAATCCCTGGATATTGATAGTGGAGGATTCAGCAATGCTAATACCATGGAATGTCATGGGGAAACGGTTGCACTCCCTCTTGTGGGAGACAGTCATTGACTTGTGTTTTTTTGATGTGAGTGCTCCTGGCTGGGCCAGCATTTATTACCCATCCCTACTGCCCAGAGGGCATTTGAGAGTCAACCACATTGTTGTGTATTGTGGAACGCATGCAGACCAGGCCAGGTAAGGGCAGCAGATTTCCTTCCCTAAAATGACATTAGTGAACCAGATGGGTTTTTATGATAATGGTTCATGGGCAGCACAGTGGTTAGCACTGCTACCTCACAGCGCCAGGGGCCCAGGTTCAATTCCGGCCTCGAGTCACTGTCTGTGCGGACTTTGCACATTCTCCCAGTGTCTGCATGGGTTTCCTCTGGATGCTTCGATTTCTTCAGACAGTCCAAAGATGTGTGGGTTAGGTTGATTGGCTATGCTAAATTGACCCTAATGTCAGGGGGATTAGCACGGTAAATGAGGGTTGTGGGAATAGGGCCTGGGTGGGATTGTGGTCGGTGCAGACTCGATGGGCCAAATGGCCTCCTTCTGCACTGTAGGGATTCTATGATTCATAGTCATCGTTAGGCTTTTAATTGCAGATTTTTATGGGATTTAAATTTCACCATCAGGGGTGGCACAGTGGTTAGCACTGTTGCCTCACAGCACCAGGGACCCGGGTTCAATTCCCGGCTTGGGTCACTGTCTGTGTGGAGTTTGCACATTCTCCCCATGTCTGCTGGGTTTCCTCCCACAGTCCAAAGATGTGTGGATTAGGTAGATTGGCTATGCTAAATTGTCCCTTAGTGTCAGGAGGGGGCTAGCTAGGGTAAATGCATGGGGTTATGGGGGATAGGGCCTGGGTGGGATTGTGATCAGTGCAGACTCGATGGGCCAAATGGCCTCCTTCTGTACTGTAGGATTCTATGATCTGCTGTGGTGGGATTTGAACCCCGGATTCCCAGATCTTGCTCTGGGTCTCTGGATTACTAGTACAGTGACAATACCACTGCGCCACTACCTCCCCACAAATGTTGGCACAGATGCTGTTGCCATTTATCAACTCAAATGTGAATGTTGTCCAGGTCTTGCTGCATGTGGGCACAGACTGTTTCAGTATCTGAGGAGTTGTGAAAGGAATTGAACATGTCCATTAATTTAAATTCCAGAATGTTCTTCTTTCTGCTGACCTCTGGAACAAATAGGCGGTGATTCACTGCAAGCATTCAAAAAGCAGCTGGGTGAATTGCTCCAAATTATAAAAAGGTACATTTGGAACGATAATACTGGCACATTATTGGTTGTTAGGCATTTTCCCTCCTTCAGCCCCACAGAATCATAGAATCCCTATGGTGCAGAAGGAGATCATTCGGCCCATCAAACCTGCATCAACAACAATCCCACCCATGCCCTATCCCTGTGAACCCTCATATTTATCCTGCTAATCCCCCTAACACGGGTGGCAACTAAGGGCCAATCCACCTAACCTGACCATCTTTGGAGTGTGGGAGGAAACCGGAGCAACAGGAGGAAACCCACGCAGACATGGGGAAAATGTGTAGACTCCACACAGACAGTCACCCGAAGCCAGAATTGAACCTTTGTGGGAAATTGGTGCTGTTCGAAGTGCAGAAGGGGCCATTCGGCCCATCTAGTCTGCACCGACTCTCCAACAGAGCATTTTACCCAAGCTCTATTCCCGTGACCCCACTTATTTACCCGGCTAAACCCCTAGCTTACACATCCTGCGACAGTAAGGAGCAATTTAGCATGACCTAACCAGCGCATCTTAGGAGATCCACTCGACCTTTCAGCCACCGTCACCAGCTCCTTGTACCATGTCACTGTGCACCCAAATTTTGTCATCAAACAGAAATTGCCAAATTTCCTGGGTTGAGGCTGATGGACAGAAGTGCAGTTAATCCTTTTTGACAGATGTATTCACTCAGTCTACTGAACACTAGGTAACATCACACTGCACGTCTTTCACATGTTTTTTTTTAAAGCATAGTACTCGCTGGGTGAGATCAGAGTTCTGCCTTCTCTGTATATGGGGAAACTTATTCTGGAAATGCTTCCTTGCTGCCTGGTAATTTCATCAAGCATCATGTTGACTATTGAATTATGAGGATTGTCACAGTAACTTCATTGCCGTGTTCATGTCAGCCTACTTGTGACACTAATAAATAAACTTTAAAACTTTATCTTTGTCCTTCCATCTCTATGTAACTTCCTCTTCTTCCAACCCTACAAACCGCTCCCACCCAATGAATTCCTCATTCCCAGCAGTCTGACCTTGGTGCGTTCTTCACTTTGCTTCCTTTGAAGTGTGCCTTCATCCGCTTACGTCCCAATGTCTCCCTCGAAACCACTCCACCTTTTGCCTTTTAAGACTCAACAAAGCCTCCCTCTTAAACCAAGCATCTGGTCACCTCTTCTTCACTGCCTTAGAATCTTATTTTAAATCACAACGCTCTGAAGCAGCTGGGACCATCACCTACATCAAAAGGTGCTATATAAATGCAAGCTGCAAATAATTTGGAGCGGCACCGTGGCAAGCACTGCTGCCTCACAGCACCAGGGACCCGGGTTCGATTCCCAGCTTGGGCAATTGTGTGGAGTTTGTACGTTCTTCCCGTGTCTGCGTGGGTTTTCTCCAGCTGCTCCTGTTTCCTCCCACAGTCCAAAGATGAGCAGGTTAGGTTGATTGGCCATGATAAATTGCTCCTTAGTGTCAGGGGGATTAGCAGGGTAAATATGTGGGGTTACGGGTATAGGGCCTGGGTGGGATTGTGGTTGGTGCAGACTCGATGGGCCAAATAGCCTCCTTCTGCACTGTAGGGATCTAATAATAACAATGTTGACTCTTTTGGGAGAAGCTGATGGGGGAGGGAGGGAGGGAGGGAGGGAGGGGGCGGCGGGGGGAGCATAGGTGTTTAAATCTCTTTTCTCACAGATTAGTCTGTCAACGTCAAGCACTGAACCAGGAAGAGAACCCCTCCACCCACTCTGAACATCTCAACTTGCAAATCCGCCGTCATTTTTTAAAAATCCTGTTTATTTACTAAGCCAGCTCCCGCACAGACAGCAAACAAAGATCTGTATTTGTATAGCACCTTTCACACCCTCTGGATATCCTGAAGCACTTTACAGAAGATGAAACGCCTCTTTGGAATCGTGGTCACTGTTGCAAAGTAGGAAATGCAGCTGCTAATTTGTGCACAGCAAGCTCCCACAAACAGCCATATGATAACGGCCAGGACAATTGTTTTCTCACTCAGAGGGATAAGCGTTTGCCAGCAATGACAGGGAGAATTTGTCTGCTCTTCTCCGAAATAGTGTCTTGGAAATCTTGACATCCATCTGAGTGGGCGGGCATACAGAGCCTCACTTTAATGTCTCGCTAAACAGATATGGCTGCTCTGACATACAGTGCTCCATCGGTACTGCTCTGTGAATGCCAGCCTGGATTATGTGCTCAAGTCTTTGGGCATGGGACATGAATCCACAATCCACGAGCCAGAGATGAGAGTTGCAGCTGACAAGCGTTACAACAGGCAGGTTTAGCTCAGTTGGCTGGACAGCTGGTTAGTGGTGCCAACAGCATGGGTTCAATTCCCGTACCGGCTGAAGATCCTGCTTTCTCAACCTTGCCCTTTGCCTGAGGTGTGGGGATCCTCAGGTTAAATCACCACCAGTCATAGAATAGAATTCATAGAATCCCATTCCCATTCGGCCCATCAAGTCTGCACTGACCACAATCCCATCCAGGCCCTATCCCCGTAATTCCACTTATTTACCCTGCTAACCCCCAGGCGCTAAAGAGGCAATTTAGCATGGCCAATCAACCGAACCCGCACCTCTTTGGAGCATGGGAGGAAACCAGAGCAGCCGGAGGAAACCCACGCAGACACAGGGAGGAGGTGCAAGCTCCACACAGACAGTGACCCAAGCTGGGAATCGAACCCGGGTCCCCGGCGCTGTGAGGCAACAGTGCTAACCACTGTGCCACCCCTAAGTCACGGCCTATGGTCATCTGAGATTGTGGTGACTTCATATTTCCTATGTTAGATATGTTCAAGAGGGAGCTGGACGTGACCCTTGCGGCTGAAGGGATCAAGGGGTATGGAGAGAAAGCAGGGAGTGGGATACTGAAAGTGCATGATCATAATGAATGGCAGTGCAGGCTCGAAGGGCTGAATGGCCTCCTCCTGCACCTATTTTCTATGACTGAGGCTTAGCTGACACAATCAAGCCCAATTGTTCAACCCACTATCTACAGTGCGTTTTCTTTCTAACCAAACCCATTTATCATCTACTGAAAATGTCAGACCATGCGCCTCGCCACTCTCAAAAATGAATCAAGCAAACCTGACCCCTCTTCATGGGAACATCAAGTTTAATAATATTCCGGGCACTGGTGAGGCCATACAAGGAGTGCTGTCTGCAGCTTTGATCTCCTTAAATAAAAAAAGGGCATGCTTTCTCTAGTGGAAATGTAATAAACGTTCACTAGACTGCTTCATGAAATGACAGGATTTTCCTGCCAGGACAGATTCAATTAACTAGGCCTCTAGTTCCTGGAGATTAGAAGAATGAGAGGTGATCTGATAGAAATGTGAAAAATTCTTGAGCTTGACAGCATTTCAAAAATGTGTTCGTGGGATGCGGGCGTTGCTGGCAAAGTCACCCTTTGTTGCCCATTCAAACTGCCCTTGTGAAGGTAGGGTGGTTATCCGCCTTCTTGAACCACCGCAGTCCAGGTGTTGTAGGTACACCCACAGTGCTGTTAGGGAGGGCAGGTTCTGAGAACTTGTTTCCCCTGGCTGGGCAATCTAGAACATAGGGGCACAGTTTCAGACAAAGGCGGTCGGCTATTTTGGGCTGAGGTGAGGAGAACTGTCTTCACTCAAAGGGTTGCGAATCTACCTTAGAGAGTTGTGAATGCTCAGCCATTGAGTTGATAGAAAACAAAGGTTGATAGATTTTCAACTGCTAAGGGAATCAAAGAGACATGTCACAGAATCCCTACAGTGCAGAATAAGGCCAGTTGGCTCATCGAGCCTGCACCGACAACAATCCCACCCAGGCCCTATCCCCGTAACCCCACGTTTTTACCCTGCTAGTCCCCCTGACATTAAGGGTCAATTTAGCATGGCCAAATCAATCTAACCTGCACATCTTTGGAGATCCAAAGATGATCTAACCTACACATCTTGAGACATTAAGGGGCAATTTTAGCATGGCCAATCCACCTAACCTGCACACCTTTGGACTGTGGGAGGAAACCGGACGAAATCCACACAGACATGGGGAGAGTGTCTGTGTGGAGTTTACACAGTCACCCGAGGCCGGAATTAGAACAAAGAACAATACAGCACAGGAACTGGCCCTTCGGCCCTCCAAGCCCGCGCCGCTCCCTGGTCCAAACTAGACCATTCTTTTGTATCCCTCCATTCCCACTCCGTTCATATGGCTGTCTAGATAAGTCTTAAACGTTCCCAGTGTGTCCACCTCCACCACCTTGCCTGGCAGCGCATTCCAGGCCCCCACCACCCCCTGTGTAAAACATGTCCTTCTGATATCTGTGTTAAACCTCCCCCCCTTCACCTTGAACCTATGACCCCTCATGAAGGTCACCACCGACCTGGGGAAAAGCTTCCCACCGTTCACCCTATCTATGCCTTTCATAATTTTATACACCTGATTGAACCCAATTGAACCCAGGTCCCTGGCTCTGTGAGGTAACAATGCTAACCATTGTGCTACCATGCTGCCCCTTTATAGTGTATTGTGAATAGTGCAGGAAGATAAGGATAAAGTACAAGATTGGCCGTGATCTTATCGAATGGCAGAGCAGACTCAAAAAACCAAAGGGCCTGCTCCAACTACTATCTCTAACGTACTTATGTTTTTATAACAGTGCAATGAGCAAAGCTAAGACAACTGAACAGCGAATTGTTACAATAAAAGCTTCTCTTAATATTCGGAAGGTGGAGAAAGACAGAACATCAACACATGAAAGGCACATCACAAGTGAGGCGAGAAAATGACAGGGAAGGTGGTTCAGTCGGGAAAACATTATAGGTTTTATTGTGGGATGCCATGCGATAAATTATCACCCAAGAGGAAAGCAGAAAGAAAATCAAGCTTATTTTCAATAACAGCAACTTACAAATGGACCTTTAACATGTCAAGGCATTCCATATAGGAGTGGCGACATGGTGGCACAGTGGTTTGCACTGCTGTCTCACAGCACCAGGGATCCGGGTTCGATTCCCGACTTGGGTCACTGTCTGTATGGAGTTTGCACTTTCTCCCCGTGTCTGTGTGGGTTTCCTCCGGGTGCTCCGGTTTCTTCCCACACTCCAAAGGTGTGCGGGTTAGGTGGATTGGCCATGCTAAATTGACCCTTAGTGTCAGGGGGACTAGCAGAGTGAATATACGAGGTTATGGAGATAGGGCCTGGGTGGGATTGTTGTTAGTGCAGGCTTGATGGGCCAAATGGCCTCATTCTGCATTCTGTGGGGATTCTATGACTACGGAACAAGATGTGGCACCCAAGCCACATAAGGAGATAGTAGAACAAGCTTAGTCAAGGAGGTAGATCCCAAGAAGGAGAGAGGGATAGTGAGGCAGGGACGTTTAAAGGTTTTTCGTGAAGTCATGGCTCAGCTGGTAATACCTCACCTCTGACTCAGAAGATTTTGTGTTCAAGCCTCCCTTCAGGGTTTGAGCGCAACAATTTAGGCTGATACTCCAGTATGAGGATAGGCTGAGGGAGCTCGGTCTTTTCTCCTTGGAGAGACGTAGGATGAGAGGAGACCTAATAGAGGTATACAAGATGTTGAGAGGCATAGATCGGGTGGACTCAGAGGCTTTTTCCCAGGGTGGAAATGGCTGCTACGAGAGGACACAGGTTTCAGGTGCTGGGGGGTAGGTACAGGGGAAATGTTAGGGGGAAGTTTTTCACAGAGGGTGGTGGGCGAGTGGAATCTGCTGCCGTCAGTGGTGGTGGAGGCAAACTCAATAGGGTCTTTTAAGAGACTCCTGGATGAGTACATGGGACGTAATAGGATGGAGGGTTATAGGTAGGCCTAGAAGGTAGGGATATGTTCGGCACAACTTGTGGGGCCGAAGGGCCTGTTTTGTGCTGTAGTTTTTCTATGTTTCTATGATACTGAAAGCATCTGCACTGCTAAAACCGTGGCCTTTTATTTTAGAGGACCGAGTAAGGGCAGAAGGTTTTTTTTAGTTCAGTTAAGGCATCATCATAGAAACCTACAATGCAGAAGGAGGCCATTCGACTCATTGAGTCTACACCGACCAGAATCCCACCCAGGCCCTATTCCCATAACCTATCACATTTACCCTGCTAATCCCCCTGACACTAGGGTTAATTTAGCACGGCCAATCAACCTACCCCACACATCTTTGGACTGTGGGAGGAAACCGGAGCAAACCCATGCAGACACAGGGAGAACGTGCAGACTCCACACAGACAGTGACCCAAGGCCGGAATTGAACCCGGGTCCCTGGCGCTGTGAGGCAGCAGTGCTAACCACTATGTCATGGTGCCACCCTTGATCGGCACAGGCATAGGCTTGGAGGGCCAAAGGGCCTGTTCCTGTGCTGTACTTTTCTTTGTATCAGAATTTGGGGCCTAGGCCAGTGAAGGCTTCTCCAGCTGAAGCGGAATTATGCAAATTGGGGTTGTGCAAGAGGCAAGAATTGGGGGTGGAGAGATCTGGGAGGGTTTAGGATGGGAGAGGGTGACAAAGACAAGGAGGAGTGAGGCCCTGGAAGGATGTCACTGAGAGTAAGCATGCAGGTACAGTAGCAGTAAGAAAGGCAAATGGTACATTGGCCTTCATAGCGAGAGGATTGGAGTATAGAACTGGGGATGTTTTGCTGCAATTGTAGCAGGCATAGGTGAGGCCACATCTAGAGTATTGTCTGCAGTTTTGGTGTCCTTATCTGAGGAAGGATGTCCTTGCTATAGAGGGAGTGCAGCGATGGTTTACCAGGCTGATTACTGGGATAGCAGGTCTGTCATTCAGGAGAGATTGATTCGATTTGGATTATGTCCATTCGAGTTTAGAAGAGTGAGAGGGGATCTCATAGAAACTTATTAAATTCTAACTGGATTAGACAGAGTAGATTTGGAAAGAATGTTCCCGGTGGTGGGGGAGTCCAGAACTAGGGGTCATAGTTTGAGGATAAGGGGAAAACCTTGTAAGACTGAGATAAAAAGAAATTTCTTCACCCAGAGGGTGGAATTCACTACCGCCAAAACGGTGTATGATTTCAAGAAGAAATTAGATATTGGGGCTAAAGGGATAAAGGGATATGGGGGGGGGAGAAGAAGAGTCAGGATATTGAATTTGATGATCAGCCATGAACAAAATGAATGGCGGAGCAGGCTCGAAGGGCCGAATGGCCTACTCCTGCTTCTAGCTTCCATGTTTCTGATTTGACACAGTAAGAAGTTTAACAACACCAGGTTAAAGTCCAACAGGTTTATTTGGTAGCAAAAGCCACACAAGCTTTCGGAGCACTGCTCCTTCTTCAGGTGAGTGGGAATTCTGTTCACAAACAGGGCATATAAAGACACAAACTCAATTTACATGAATAATGGTTGGAATGCGAATACTTACAGCTAATCAAGTCTTTAAGATACAAACAATGTGAGTGGAGAGAGCATCAAGATGGGCTAAAGAGATGTGTATTGTCTCCAGACAGGACAACCAGGATGAGAATTTTGTTAAAATCAAGGCCTGACTGGGAGCCAATGTAAGTTAGCGAGCACAGGTTAAAATGACCAAACTTACAAAGAGAATTTTCAAAGTGGGTTTGGAAAGAGCTGCAATGACAGTTTAACCACAAAAAAAAATCAGATAGTGGAAACAAGAGGAGAAATTAAACAGAATGTTTACACCTAATAAACCTGCAGAAGAATTGATCGGGAAGTCCATCGAAACAGGCGGAACGAATGGGATCAGGAAGCAATTAAATATGTTTCATGACAGAGAAATGATAGGGGATTGAGAAGATTGGTGGGCAGATGATGAGCAAAAGTGCAATGAGTCTATTTGCTCCGACAGCCCGCGATAATTTTTCAAACTGCACATGGTTTAATTCCGTTCCTAACTCGGTATCAGTTCACACGTGTTCTCATCCATTCAGGTTTCAAGGCATCAAAAGTCCAAAGATGTGCGAATTAGGTGGATTGGTTGTGACACTTTAGGGTCAAGGGGACGAGCTGGGGCAAGTGCAGACTTGATGGGCCGAATGGCCTCCTTCTGAACTGTAGGATTCTATGAACTCAGCAATTCTGTATCATGTGAAGATGCCAAGAATTAGGCTTTCAACTGGGAGGGAATTCCCGCTATACTAATCATTCAGAAATTTCTGAAGTGAACACCAATATAATCCATTACCACTGCTGCCGCTGATCTTATTACCCACGGCTCACATTTTGGCACTGATTATTCAAAAAAACATGAAGCAATTTAGTGGGAATGCTCCTTGGCACAACACTGATGTTCACGTGCTTCAGTTCCAACGTGGGCGGCACAGTGGTTAGCACTGCTGTCTCACAGCTCCAGGGACCTGGGTTCGATTCCTGGCTTAGGTCACTGTCTGTGTGGAGTTTACACATTCTACCTGTGTCTGCTTGGGTTTCCTCTGGGTGCTCCGGTTTCTTCCCACAGTCCAAAGATGTGCGGATTAGGTTGATTGGCCTTGCTAAATTGCCCCTTAGTGGTACAGGATGCATAGATTAGAGGGATTAGTGGGGTAAATATGTGAGGTTACGGGGATAGGGCCTGGGTGGGATTGTTGTTGGTGCAGACTTGATGGACTAAATGGCCTCCTTCTGCATTGTAGCGATTCTATGATAGTATGATACTAAAGTCTAACTTGCACTGGAAATCTGCTTAACAATTGACAAAAGGCTAGTCCAGCCACTGACATTAGCACATTCAAATTTGGGAGAGTGGTTTCTACTTGTTTTTTTAAAAAACTGTGGTAATGTTCAGCATTTACCCGAATGAGAAATCTCCACAATGCCTTAAGCATTGTTGGCCACCCCATTCTCCTTCACTGCCGTCCTATAACTTTGCACTTCTCTGTCTCCTGATGGAGTTTCTCTTCCTGGGCCTACAGTGATTCCCAGTGTTAGGAATGGGTTAACAGACTTTACAATTAAGTCCTAATTTGATGTCAGTTATGCAATAGAAGTCTCTGATATATAAAGGGGCCACAGGTTGGTTGGTGGAGAATTGTGTGTGGACTTGGATCAAAGAATTAAAGGTATTTTATGAAGAAGTAGAACTTGTGTCTCCTTTACTCAACAGCAACTGAGAGGCTAAACATCCAGTGTCGCCCAGGGTTCCATCTTGATCCTCCTGCTATTTCCTAGAATCCCTACAGTGCAGAAGCAGGCCATTTGGCCCATTGAGCCTGCACCAACAACAATGCCATCCAGGCCCCATCCCTGTAACCCTAAGTATTTACCCTGCTAATCTCCCTGACACCATGGGGGAATTTAACATGGTCAATCCACCCAACCTGCACATCTTTGGACTGTGGGAGGAAACCGGAGGAAACCCATGCAGACACAGGGAGAACGTGCAGACTCCACACAGACAGTGACTTGAGGTCGGAATCGAACCCGGGTCCCTGGCGCTGTGAGGCAACACCGTGCCGCCCATATTTCCCCCTTTATATGCCTTCCCCTGGTCAGCCTCATCTGAATTAACGTAGTCAGCTGACAACCAACTCCATCCTTCCACCAACAGCACTGACTGTGCTTATCCCTGGCCCAACCTACATCCAAAAACCATTCGAACCTGGAAAGTCAGTGACCTGGAACATCAACTCTTTCTCTCTCTGGCTGCTCTGATGCAGTTTCAGCTTCTATTGTCAACAGAACACGTGAACAGGTCATTATGGCAATGCCGTACATGGGGTTTAGCCGTGCATGGAGTGACTGCCAGCCCAGGCACAGTAACATGTTACTTTCCCAGAATACCAATCGAAAAGAGCAGTTTGACAAAGTCCCTCATGGTAGGCTAGTGAAAAAGGTTGGATCTCATGGGATAAAGGGGGAGGTGGCTAGATGGGTGGAGAACTGGCTTGGTCATAGAAGACAGAGGGTGGTAGTGGAAGGGTCTTTTTCCGGCTGGAGGCCTGTGACTAGTGGTGTTCCGCAGGGCTCTGTATTGGGACCTCTGCTGTTTGTGATTTATATAAATGATCTGGAAGAAGGAGTAACTGGGGTGATCAGTAAGTTTGCGGACGACACAAAACTGGCAGGACTTGCAGATAGTGAGGAACATTGTCAGAGGCTACAGAAGGATATAGATAGGCTGGAAATTTGGGCAAGGAAATGGCAGATGGAGTTCAATCCTGATAAATGCGAAGTGATGCATTTTGGTGGGAATAATGTAGGGAGGAGCTACACGATAAATGGAAGAACCATAAAGGGTGTAGAGACGCAGGGGGACCTGGGTGTGCAAGTCCACAGATCTTTGAAGGTGACGTCACAGGTGGAGAAGGTGGTGAAGAAGGCATATGGCATGCTTGCCTTTATAGGACGGGGCATAGAGTATAAGAGTTGGGGTCTGATGTTGCAGATGTATAGAACGTTGGTTCGGCCGCA
The DNA here is from genome assembly GCF_964213995.1 of Mustelus asterias. Taxonomy (NCBI): domain Eukaryota; kingdom Metazoa; phylum Chordata; class Chondrichthyes; order Carcharhiniformes; family Triakidae; genus Mustelus; species Mustelus asterias. The sequence continues at coordinate 54,864,235 of NC_135823.1, read as the reverse complement.
TTTGGAATACTGCGTCCAGTTCTGGTCGCCACACTACCAGAAGGACGTGGAGGCTTTGGAGAGAGTACAGAGGAGGTTTACCAGGATGTTGCCTGGTATGGAGGGGCTTGGTTATGAGGAGAGATTGGGGAAACTGGGGTTGTTCTCCTTGGAAAGACGGAGGATGAGGGGAGACTTAATAGAGGTGTATAAAATTATGAAAGGCATAGATAGGGTGAACGGTGGGAAGCTTTTCCCCAGGTCGGTGGTGACGTTCACGAGGGTTCATAGGTTCAAGGTGAAGGGGGGGAGGTTTAACACAGATATCAGAAGGACATATTTTACACAGAGGGTCGTGGGGGCCTGGAATGTGTTGCCGGGCAAGGTGGTGGAGGCGGACACACTGGGAACGTTTAAGACTTATCTAGACAGCTACATGAACGGAGTGGGAATGGAGGGATACAAAAGAGTGGTCTAGTTTGGACCAGGGAGCGGCGCGGGCTAATTGTTCCTTGTTTCTCGTTTCAAGGCTTCATTCTATGATCATCTTGCTGGTGCCAGTACAGAGCGAGACTGCGGATAGTTGGGAACCTGTCTCGGGGGCAGGGAATTCATATGGTGTTCGTGGAAGTGGAAATGACTAGGGTTGGGAAGCATTTTCCGATCAGGGCCAGTGTGATCTCCTGGACTCGTTTCGATCGCCTCAGGGGGTCGGAGAGGAATTTCCCAGATTTTTTTCCCCCATATTGGCCCTGGGGTTTTTCACTCTGGGTTTTCGCCTCTCCCTGGAGATCACATGGTCTGGAATGGGGGGGTGGGGGTGAGTTACTAGGTTGTGATGAACAAAGCATCGTAGCTGTGAGGGACAGCTCGGTAGATAGGATATTGGTATGTAGATAGGCTGGAAAATTGGGCGGGGATCCTGGATTCAGGATTCAATCCTGGACCGGGGAGCGGCGCGGGCTTGGAGGGCCGAAGGGCCTGTTCCTGTGCTGTATTGTTCTTTGAGCACAACAATGAGGCAGCAGTTAAAGTCAACCTGATGTGACCAATTCTTTTGAAATAAAATAAGGGATGCTTTGACCTTGGGACTGGAAGTGAACAAAGAAAATTACAGCACAGGAACAGGCCCTTCAGCCCTCCAAGCCTGCACTGACCATGCTGCCCGTCTGAACTAAAACCCCCGACCCTTCCGGGGACCATATCCCTCTATTCCCATCCTATTCATGTATTTGCCCAGTCGCTCCTTAAAAGTCACTACCGTATCCACTTCCACTACCTCCCTCAGTGAATTCCAGGCACCCACCACCCTCTGTGTAAAAAAACTTGCCTCATACATCTCCTTTAAACCTTGCCCCTCGCACCTTAAACCTGTGCCCCCTAGTAATTGACTCTTCCACCCTGGGAAAAAGCTTCTGACTATCCACCCTGTCCATGCCCCTCATGTGATGAGCAGCGGCGAGTTAAAGTAACCAAAAATTATAATTTATCTTGTGGAGAGTGACAACCTTATCTTCTCACAAATGTTCAACAAGTGTGTCCCTTTGTCTGGGGACCATGAATTGGATTCAGTTTGAATCTGAATTTGTTTTTGGAGCAAGCAAGTGGATGGGTTTGGAGCTTGCCCTGTCCATTCTGCACATTGACTCTGAGAAAGCAACATTTTTTTCTTTAAAACTTGCAAATTAACAGTCCCATTCAAATCGCTCAGCTGACACTCCCAGATTCCATCTCCCATAGGCTGCCCTCGAAATACTGACCAAAAGGTGGGACAGAATAAGGGACAATCCCTTAAACTATGGGGCAGTTGGCCACTCTGTGTGTGTGTGCTATTCATTCAAAGAAGCGGTAGGCAGGCGGTGGCATGGTGGTATTGTCGCTGGACTAGTAATCTAGAGACACATGCTACTGGTCTGAGACCCAGGTTTGAATCCCACCACAGCAGATGGTGAAAGGTGAATTCAACAAACATCTGGAATTAAAGTCTAACGATGACCATGAAACCATTGTCGATTGTTGTAAAAACCCATCTGGTTCACTAATGTCCTTTAGGGAAGGAAATCTGTCATCCTTACCTGGTCTGAACCATGTGACGCCAGACCCACAGCAATGTGATTGTCTCTTCAATGCCCTCAATGGTGGACAAAACACCACGCCCACATCCCATAAATGAAGTAAAAAAAACATCAACTTTCTCCACTATTTTGTTCTGTTTTTGTTGCATTGTATTGGTTCTAACAGAGCACATCAATAAGGTACTTTTATTCATCGTCAATCCAGCACACAATTTTTATTCACCACCCCCACCCCACCCCCCCACACCATCATAAGGCTAAAGCACAGGAAGCATCTATACTTTCCGCACCATTATAATGCGCCAGGGGTGCTAATAGAGATACGCTGGGCAGAATTTTCCCAAAAGTTCTGACTGAAAACCGACGTGTTTCTCCGCAGAGAAACAGGCAGTATCTCTCAGGTCTTCTGACACTTTGTCAAAAAAAATGTGGCGGGGGTGGGAGAGGGAACCAGCTTTGCACTGTCATCCCTGAAGGGTGGAATCTAAAGACACCAGCAAATCCGGCTACACAGAGATCTTTTTAAAGGGCACCCGGATCTCAAATTGAATTTAAAGAACCCCCCCCGCCCTCCCCACAACCAATCATTGCCAGCATCAGGGCATTAAAGCTCCAATTCCCCTCCAGTGCAGGCATTCCCTAATCACTTCCACAGTGCGGGCAACCACCCCTCCCCCTCACCTCCCCCCTCTCACTCCCACCATCGCCAGTCTCCCCCCACAAACATAATGGGAAGCCCCCAATGGGGTTCCTTTTAGGCCCCGCCTCTGGCAGTGCCAACCTTGCAGTGCCAACCTGGAGGGCTATACAGGGCAAGGGAGTTCATGAAGGGGCGAGGCATGAAGGGGTTGCATGTCGGGGGTCATGAAAAGGGGACCCATTGGGAGGCCCCAATGCCAGTGATTAGTGTCAGGAAGGGGGTAGGGAAATATGCCCCTCCCAGAACCAGCACATAACTCACCCCATCCCAAAAAAAGACTAAGCATGGAACGATTATGGTCCAGTCCATGCTGGGGAGACCAGCCGCAGGTCGCTCCCGTTTTTCTCGCCCAAATCATATTTTTGGGAAAATTCCATCCTGTAAAACCTAAGCGCTATATGTTGCATGTGGATCATTCCAGTAGGAATAGCATCATGCAACTCACAAAGTGTGAGATAGCACCACAGTGAACTGCGGCACAGTGGCACAGTGGTTAGCACTGCTACCTCACACTGCCAGGGACCCGGGTTCAAATCCCAGCTAGGGTCACTGTCTGCGCGGAGTCTGCACATTCTCCCAGTGTCTGCGTGGGTTTCCTCCAGATGCGCTGGTTTCCTCCCACAGTCCAAAAGACGTGCTGGTTAGGTGCATTGGCTGTGCTAAATTCTCCCTCAGTGTACCTGAACAGGCGCCAGAGTGTGGCGACTAGGGGATTTTCACAGTTACTTCATTGCAGTGTTAATGGAAGTCTACTTGTGACACCTGTAAATGGGTGGGTTTGTGGTCGGTGCAGACTCGATGGGCCGAATGGCCTCCTCTGCACTATAGGGATTCTTATTTGAAGGGCTTTTCAGTGCACTCATCACAGGTCACATTTCAAGAAGCCACAAGTGGCAGGTTGGGATTGGAATCAGTTCTTGTCGAAGTGCCAGACTTTGCCAGTAATGAGCATTAATGGATATGCCTCAATAGTGATGCAGTACAGCACAGCTCTGCATTTCAATTAGCCTGGTGGATTGCACCACAATGAAGATTCATAACTGTAATTGGGAAATGGCTAAAGTGTCATAGCTCAGGGCACTGCCAAAGATCAAAAGAGGTAAAGGGATGGTGGAGTATACAAGGCATAGGAGCAGAATTAGGCCATTTGGCCCATCGAGTTTGCTCCACCATTCAATCATGGCTGATATGATTCTCAACCCCATTCTCCTGCCTTCTTCCTGTAACCCTTGATCCCCTTATTGATCAAGAACCTATCTATCTCTCTCTTAAAGACACTCAATGAACTGGCCTCCACAGCCCTCTGTGGCAATGAGTTCCACACATTCACCACCCTCTGGCTGAAGAAATTTCTCCTCATCTCAGCTTTAAAAGCAGCGTCCCTTCACTCTGAGGTTGTGCCCTCGAGTTCTAATCTCTCCCACCAGTGGAAACGTCCTCTCCATGTCCACTCCAACCAGGCCTCTCAGTATTCGGTAAGTTTCAATTTGATCCCCTCCTCATCCTTCTAAACTCCATCGAGTATAGACCTCCTCAACCACTCCTCACATGACAAACCCTTCATGCCTGGGATCATTCTCGTGAACAAGCAGGCGTGATTTAAAACATACTGAGGGTTTTTAAAATCCGCCGTTTGCAGGAGAAATAAAGGCGATAATAAGCGGTGCAGATTTTGGATACAGAAAGGGAAAATAACATGAGGAGACCTGCTCTCAGTATGGTAGGGAGGAAGACCTAGGAGTGTTCTAAAGCAACAAGAAAAATTATTGCATATTGATAACATGGAGACAATTAGGGAAGTTGCAAAGCTGAGAGAGTTTTCAACTCCAACATTTTTCCGGTATCTTGTTTGGGAAATATAAGAGGGGTCAATAACCAGGGGGCATAGATTTGAGGTCAGGGGCAGGAGATTTAGAGGGGATTTGAGAAAAAACCTTTTCACCCAGAGGGTGGCACGATCTGGAACTCACTGCTTGAAAGGGTGGGAGAGGCGGGAACCCTCACAACATTTAAGAAACATTTAGCATTTGAAACACCAAGGTTATGGACCAAGCGCTGGAAAATGGGATTAGACTAGATGGGTGCATTAACTCCAGAAATCAACTGTAAAAAGGAACAGTGCTTTGTTGCCCAAAATAAAGTAAAGCTGAACCACAAGCCTGTGATGAACACATACAGGTCCCAACTGGGACAATACAATAATGGACCCACTCAGGGGCCTGCTTTATAAAAGGATTCAGTATACCAGCTCCACCTGGTAAGGTAATTACCAATCACCAGTGAGCTCGTACTCAATGAGCCCTATGGGGAAGTCAATGATTCCCCATGCAAGTCCTGGGGTTATCACAATAGGTGCTTGATGGCCAGTGCCAACACGATGGGCTGAAGGGCCACTTTCTGTGCAGTAAAGCCCTATGACTTTACGACTAAGGAAACATCTCCCATATAGAGTTAGTACCAAAACCTTGGGTGGTCTTGAGCTTTAAGGAAAATGAAGAGCTGCTGAAACAAGGAGAAATAGCTTGACCCAAAAGAGGGTGGGAAGCTTCTTGAGGCAGCTTTCTGAATTGGAGCCACTTCCCCGAGATCAGCGAAACTAGAGATGAAGACTTGAGATGAACGTGGAACCACGAACCGTAATGGGTGGCCGCCCTTGCTTGAATTACAGGAGGTGTGGGTGAACTGGACTGAAAGCAAGCAATTTCTTATCTCACCAGTGATGGGCTTGAAGGGGTTGAAGTAGTAAGGGACCATTTGCATTATGTGAGGAACAATGGTTGCTTTATCTACAGAAATCTTTACTCAAGTTTATAATTGAGCCTCATTGGAGTTTGACATTGCATCCTTGCTTTGCAGCTTGTAATTCTCAGTGTTGATAAAGGTCAGGCCGAGGGATTATAACTCTTGTTCCAAACTGTCAAATGTGAACCATTTTCCAAGCACTCACCAACTATTCAATGGGAATACTGTATTTATTATTCATGCAATCCACTTGTTATCCACAATATTCAACTGGATTGCATAATCAGATGGCACATCTGTTCGGGTGTGCAATGTTGCGGAATATGCAGTGTAATATTTCTGCATGTCTGACACACAGCGCAGGGATAATATTTTACGTTTTATAAACAGGTCCATCTACTATGGCTGACAGAGCACAGAAAGTAGTGTGAAAAAGTCACTGTCGGTGACAAATACAAGCATACCGGACACTCACTTGTGACACAGAAGACAACTAACAGCCTTAAATGGGTATGGAAGGATTGGTTTAGGAGAGATTGAGGAGGTTGGGCCTGTACTCACTGGAGTTTAGAAGAATGAGAGGCGACCTTATTGAGACATAGTGGGCGGGATTTTACGGCCTTGCTCGTCCCAAAACAGTAAAATCCGCCCGAGGTCAACAGATTTTTCCATGGTCCGCCCCTCGCCCGCTCCGATTCCTGTGGCGGGCAGGGTAGTAAAATTCCAGCCATAGTATTCTCACGGGGCTTGACAGGGTAGATGCCGAGAGGTTGTTTTCTCTTGTTGGAGAGTCGAGGACCAAAGGACATAAATCTCAGAGTAAGGGGTCACCCATTTAAGACAGATGTGGAGGAATTTCTTCTCTCAGGAGGAGAGTGAATCTGTGGAATTCTTTTACCGCAGAGGGTTGTAGAGGCTGGATCATTAAGTCTGTTCAAGGCCAAGATGGACAGATTTTTAATCGATAAGGGAAGCAAGGGTTACGGGGATAAGGTGGGAAAATGGAGTTGAGGATTATCACATCAGATCAGCCATGATCTCATTGAATGGTGCAGCAGACCCGATGGGCTAAATGGCCTACTTCTGCTCCTATCTCTTATGGTCTAACAGCAACAAAATTTGCAGTTGTACAGCACCTTTAACGTAAACAAACATTTCCAGGCTTTTCACGGAAGCGTTATCAAATATAATTTGACACCCAGCCACATAAGGAGATATCAGGGACAACTGATCAAAGCTTGGTCAAAGAAGTCAGGTTCTAAAGGAAATTTTAAAAGTTTATTTATTAGTGTCACAAGTAGGCTTACATTAACACTGCAATGAAGTTACGTGAAAATCCCCTAATCACCACACTCTGGCGCCTGTTCGAGTACACAGAGGGAGAATTTAGCGTGGCCAATTAACCTAACCAGCACGTCTTTCGGACTGTGGGAGGGAACCAGAGCACCCGAAGGAAACCCACACAGACACAGGGAGAACGTGCAAACTCTACACAGTGACCCAAGCCAGGAATCGAACCCGGGTCCCTTGTGCTGTGAGGCAGTCGTGCGAACCAGTGTGCCACCGTGCCTTCCCTGGAGGAGGCGAGAGCTACAGAAGTGGCAGAGGTTTATGGAGGAAATTCCTGAGCTTAGGGCCAAAACTGCTGAAGATGCAGCCACCAATAATGGAGCAATCAAAGTTAGAGTTGCGACGGAGGTGGGGAGGGGGGGGATATCTGGGCAGCAGAGATTTGAATGAAGTCGAGTTTACGGAGCGAGTGAAGGTACCAAACACACTGCCCAATAAAAAGTACAATGGGAAATGAGGTTTCAATCTGGTGAAAGAGAGACCATTCTTAAACTGAAACTCCTGAATTCAAATTTATTCAGTTAATTCTCCACCTTGGGTAAGGGACACGTTATTGGGAACTTGATGAGAGTTTCAAATGAAACAGAGTTGCCTGTGGGGTGAATTCAACCCTGTATTATTTTCACAACCTGTGAAGACATCCAAAATTTTGGAATGCCAATTTAAAAGAAAGATTATTAAGACCATAAGACATAGGAGCAGAATTAGGCCATTCGGCCCATTGAGTCTGTGCCGTCATTCAATCATGGCTGATAAGTTTCTCAACCCCATTCTCCCACCTTTTCCCATAACCTTTGATCCACTTACCAATCAAGAACCTATTATTGGTCTACCACCCACTGCGAGAATTGGGCGGCATGGCAGCACAGTGGTTAGCACTACTGCCTAACAGCGCCAGGGACTCGGGTTCGATTCCTGGCTTGAGTCACTGCAGAGTTTGTACGTTCTCCCCGTGTCTGCATGGGTTTCCTCTGGGTGCTCCAGTTTCCTCCCACAGTCCAAAGATGTGCGGGTTAGCTGGTTTGGCCATGGTAAATTGACCCTCAGTGTCAGGGGAACTAGCTGGGGTAAATGCATGGGATTGTAGGGATAGGACCTGGGTGGAATTGTGGTTGGTGCAGACTAGATGGACCGAATGGCCTCCTTCTGCACTGGAGGATTCTATGATTCCATCCTTCATCAGTCCAGCCAAGCCATTAACCCATTCAGAGCCACAGGAGGTATTTTGGACTGACTGCAAGTTGATATTAGCAGCAACGATTTCCCTATAGCCTCGATGATTATCCATGGTACTAAGTAGCTTTCTCTGAAGCTGATGTAGCCATGGTTGGTATAAACTCTGCATGTCCAAACAAAAGAGGAATAGATGGAGATTATTATAAAACGCTGAAGGCAGGACTCTCTGTGCGATGCAATAGTCAAGTGTGCATTCATGCCAAACAATTCCTAATGTGCTCATTCCAAATTCAGTCTCAGCAGAAGCAACAAGGGCAGGTAATGAGTGGCAAAGAGTGAAATAAATAATTCAGCAGGTGAGAGTCAATACAGATCACTCTTTGAGTTCCTAAATAGAAAGTTGCATTGTTCAAATTCACTTTCGCGTCAGGCGTGGTTCAAGTTAGTAGCACTTCATAGAATCCCGACAGTGCAGAAGGAGGCCATTTAGCCCATCAAGTCTGCAGTGACTCTCCAAGAGCATCCCACTTAGGCCGTCCTCTCTCCACTCTATCCCCATAACCCCACACATTTATCCTGCTAATCCCCCGAACTAACACATTTTGGGACAGTATGGGGCAATTTAGCATGGCCAATCCATCTAAACGGCACATCTTTGGATGGTGGGAGGAAACCGGAGCACCCGGAGAAAACTCATACAATCCATAGAATCCCTCCAGTGCAGAAGGAGGCCATTAGGTCCATCAAGTCTGCAACGACTCTTCGAAAGAGCATTTACCCAGGCCCACCCCCAACCTCATCTTACCCAGCCCCGTAGCTGCAGCCAATCCATCTAACCCACACATCTTTGGGCACTAAGGGGCAATTTACCAAGGTTAATCCACCTAACCCGCGCATCTTTAGAGGGGGAAGAGGGTTATTAAAAAATGAATCCTTTCCCAAATAACCTCAAGCCTTCACTGCGTTAAACTCCAGAATGCTCAATTAACCAAAGCTGCAAATGAGATTTCACTTAATCCCACTAAAAATGTAGCCAAACAACACATTAGTGAAAATTTTGCTTCTGTACTGTACTTCCTTTCCACAAATCCTGCTACAAGCTGTCACAATTCTGGCTCACATCGTTTCCCATTGTAAATTGCCATGTCAACATTCCATGTTCAATTTGGCAATGCTGACTGTCACATGCTAATTGCAAGTTCTGGCCACTAGGTGGTCCCATGGAGCAAGTCCTGAAGTCTCTCCCCCCTACTCCATTACTACCTCAGTCTCAATAGCCCTGGTTACACCACTTTATTGCTACAGACATTTCTGATGCTTAACTCTGACACAAATATCGTTACGGTAACTTGCCTGTGGAAGCACAGGGGATGCATGAGGGAGAACAGTGAAATACAGGGCGGGGGTTTACAGCCTCACTCATCCCACAACCATAAAACCTCACCCGAGGTCAACAGACCTTTCCATCATCCGCCCCTCTCACGCACTGATTTCCATGGCAGGAGGGGCGATAAAATTCCAGCACAGAGTTTATTCCATAAGTAAGGATAAAGTTTATTTATTAGTGTCACAAGTAGGCTTACATTAACACTGCAATGAAGTTACTGTGAAAATCCCCTAGTCGCCACATTCCGACACCTGTTCGGGTACACTGAGGGAGAATTTAGCACTGCCAATGCACCTAACCAGCACGTCTTTTTGGACTGTGGGAGGAAACCAGAGCACCCGGAGGAAACCCACGCAAACATGGGGAGAACGTGCGGAATCCGCATAGGCAGTGACCCAAACCGGGAATCGAACCCGGGTCCCTGGCGCTGTGAGGCAGGAGAACAGAGAAATGCAGAGTTTACTCCACAAGTAGGGATAAGAAAAGACGGAAGGCACTGCCACATATTTTGCTTGCGCAGTGGAAGTTGAGATGATTTAGAAATAAATAATCAATAAAAATATAGATTTTGTCAACTGGCCTGATGATGGGGTCAGACATCTTTCAGTACGGTACTTATCACTGCAGAGCAGGAAGATCCTGTTTTGAGGCCACATTGATAGTCAAGTTAGCTGAAACTCAGTTAAAGCAACACTTCAGTGTCAGGAATGGGTTAACAGATCTTCCAATTAACTCCTAATTTGATGTCAATTATTCAATAGAAGTCATATATAAAAGGGGCTGCAGGTGATACTGGTTGTTGCTGGAGAATGGTGTGTGGAGTTGGATCAAAGAAATAAAGGTATTTTATGAAGAAGCAGAACTTGTGTCTCCTTTACAGCGATAGCGCAGCTCAAACATCCAGGGCTAGGGAGTATGAAAGTAAGGCAAAGATTCAGATCTCTGTATGGAACAGTATGCATGTACAGAGGTAGAGCGTGAGTGAGATGGGGCACCATCGTGATGCTGACCACAGCTGATTAGCAGGCAAACACTCCCTGTCTCTTCTATGAAGAATGGTCACTTGGGAACAAGGTACAGGAGGTTGGTCTGGCACCCATGAACCCACATACTGGTTAGTTCCCACAGGAGGGATTGGGGAGGAGCTGGTAACTGTATTTGGTTTCATTAGAGACTGCAACACAAACTTATTCTCCCCTCTCCAGTTGAATAAATAAGGAATTGTTTCTACTGACAGGAGGGTCGATAACCAGAGGAAACAAACTGAAGATAACTGGCAAAAAGAACCAGAGGGAAGGTGGGGAGAATGTATTTTTACATGACAAGGTTTGGAAGGAACTAGGAACAGTTGGCCATTCAGCCCTTCGAGTCTGTTATGTCATTTAATGAGATCCATGGCTGATCTGTGACCTAACTCCATACACCTGCCTTTGGCCCATATCCCTTAATTCCTTTGCTCAACACAAATTTATCCATCTCAGATTTAAAGATAGCAATTGATCTGGCATCAACTGCTATTTGTGGAAGAGTTCTCCAAACATCTACCACCCTTTGTGCATAGAAATGCTTCCTGACTGGTCTGGCCCTAATTTTTACACTATGCCCCCCTAGTTTTAGAATCTCCAACCAGTGGAAATTGTTTATTTTTACCTACTGTCTTTTCCTGTTAGTATCTTGAAGACTTTGATCAGATCACCCCTGAACCTTCTTAAATTCTGGAGAAAATGGTTCTAATTTATATAATCTCTCCTTATAATTAAACCCCTGAAGTCTAGGGGGTGGAATTTTCCCATCCTGCCTGCCATGGGAATCGTAGCAGGCGGGACATGGACCATGCAAAGGTCCGTTGACCTCGGGTGGGATTTGTGATCTTGCGGGTGAGCGCGGCTGGAAAATCCCACACTTGGTATCTGTCTTGTAAACTGATACTGCACTCCCTCCAAGGCCAATATATCCTTCCTAAGGTGTAATGCCCAGATCTGCTCAGTGACTACAACTGGAGTCTAACCTGGGTTTTTATAGCTACAGCATAATTCCTGTGTCCTTATACTCCAGTCTTCTGGATATAAAGGCCAGCATTCCATTCGCCTTCTGGATTATTTTCTGCACCTGTCCGTGGCATTTTAAAGGCCTGTGCACCTGAATCCCCAAATCTCTTTGGAAACCCACTGTATTTAACTTCATACCATCTAGAAAATACCCTGTCTAACCTTTTTCAGTCCAAAATGAATCTCACATTTGCTTAGACAGGAAACCATCTGCTGCGGTTTTGCCCATTCTCCGTGGACCATGTCTAGGTTTTGTGTCTTAGGCTGCACTCCCTTTATGTTTTCCTCAAAAACCTTTTTTGATGTTTTGTTTGCACTTCAGTCCCACGCTCCTGATCTACGGACACCTGGTGCGGAGAGGGGAGGGTCGCGATGGCGACCTCCTCGTGAACCTGCTCCTGGGCCTGGTGAAATGTGCCATTTACAGGTCCAGGCAGCGGGCGATCGAGGGGGCCGTCCATCCTGACTGTCTGCCCCTCTACCACTGCTACGTTCGCGGCCAGGTGTCCCTGGAGAGGGAGCATATGGTGTCCACGGGCACGGATGACGCCTTCCGTGCCCATTGGGCACCGCAGGGGTGGTGCGTTATTGACCCTGATAATCACATTATGATTTGATGTTTTTAAGTTTCCTTTGTACTTCGATTTCTGTTCGGGCTGTTCCCCCTCCTTTGGGGGAGCTGCCCCTTTTACTTTGTCCTGATTTAATTTGAGTTTGTTTATTTGGTTTGACCTTAAAAGAGGCCAAATCTATCAATATTCCTTTATAATTCTACACTATCCACAATGCCACTTAACTGTGTCATCAGCAAATGTCAATATGAATTTCTATGCCATTGTCCAAGTTGTTAATAAATAATATGAACAATTGAGACAACACAGATTCCACCAATTTGAGTACCTACCCATTATCCCTACTGCCTGTCGCCTACCATTTAACCAATTTCCCCGCCATATTAGTCATTTGCCCTCAATTCCATGGGCTTCTACCTCCATTAACAGTCTCTTATATGGAACTTGATCACAGGCCTTCCGGAAGTCCATGTAAACAACATCCATAGACTTTCCCCCATCCACTGCCTTAGTCACCTCTTCAAAAAATGCAATGAAGTTTGTCAGGCATAAACTGTCAGTCATGAATCCATGCTGGCTTTCTCTGAAAATTTGCAAGGTGTTCAGTTACCCTATCCTTGATTATAGACTCCAACAATTTCCCCACCACAGATGTTGGGCTAACTGGTAATTCTCTGGGCATCCTCTTTCGCCCTTCTTAAAAAGCAGAGTGCCGTGAGCAATTTTCCAATCCAGGGGGATATCTCCTGAATCTAGGGAACTCTGAAAGGTTATAGTTGGGGCACATCTACAATGTGCTTCAATACTTCCTTTAACACCCTCGGATGGAAACCGTCAGGGGGTTTGTCACACTTCAGTCTCATTATCGATGTCTTACTTGTATTGAGTCCCTGTTCCGGATCCAAGACTAATTTTCTTGGGACTTCTGACAAGCGATCCCCCTTTTCTGCTGTAAATACCGAGGCAAAGTAAATATTTAACATATATCTACCATTTTCCCATAGTCATTAAGAATATCCCCACTTGCAGTCTTTAGTGGGCCAACATTGCTCCTGATCTCTCTTTCTCTTTAGTAACTGCAATATAGTCTTCGGGGGCAGAAGTCCCTTCACCAAAATCCCTTTATTTACAATTCCAACAGCAGTACAGAGTGCTAGCAGTCAGTCATCTACCTTTGGGAGTGCCAGAGGAACTGACACTCCCAATTAAACACAAGGAAAAGGTTCCCTGACTGGCCCATCAATTGACTCCTTAATCAGGGAGTTCATATTCCAATAGGCCAACCTCAATGGCCTGATTGAAGTCATTACAGTAACTATAACATTTCTTCTTATTGATCTTGATGTCCCTTTCAAGTCTCCTTCCTAATACCTTTCAGTAGCTCTTATAAGTCGCCTTGTGGACCTTTGCTGGAGTTTGTATCTTCCCCATTTGATAGAGGAGGTGATGGCCGAGTGGTATTATCACGAGACTATTAATCCAGAAAGTCAGCTCATGTTTTGGAGATCTGGGTTCAAATCCCACCATGGAGATGGTGGAATTTGAATTCAATAAGAAATACCTGGAATTAAGAATCTACTGATGACCGTGAAACCATTGTCAGAAAAACCCATCTGGTTCACTAATGTCCTTTAGGGAAGAAAATATGTTGTCCTTACCTGGTTGATAGGACTCCAGATCCACAGCAATGTGGTTGACTCTCAACTGCCCTCCAGCAACTAAGGATGGGCAATAAATGCTGGCCAGCCAGCGATGCCCATGTCCCACAAATGAATTAAAGAAAATGCTGTATTTTTTTGCATTTTTGTCAGCTCTTTCTTTTAGTTTAATGCTGTCCTTTATCTGTTTAGCTGTCCATGGCTGTTTTTTTTCCTGTGGAAGAGTTTTTTCTTCTCGGGTATACACTGCTTCTGTACCGTATTAAAAGTTTCTTTAAATACCTTCCACTGTGCTTCTGTCCAAAAGGTGATGGGAGCAGATTCAATAGCAGCTTTCCAAAGGGAGTTGGACAGATTCTTGGGAAGAAAACAACTGCAGGATTATAGGGAAAGAAGCAGCGGAGTGGGATTAATGGGATAACTCTTCCGAGGGGCTAGCATAGGGACAATGGGCCAAGTAGCCTCCTTCTGTGCTGTGTGGTAATTACCCAGCCCTGATTTTTCTTTTTACCCTGATCAATCTATGAGGCTTGTGCATCTCTGCCACGCAGAAGGAAAGGCTCCAATTTATTGTACACCAGTGCACAGCAAAATAAGCAATCCCAATTCTTTAACACCACACAGCTGGGCAGCAATAATCCATCCATGCGTTCAGTCACTGCTGCTAATGTGCAACTGTTGAATTATACTAGTGTCAGGCTCCATCACCCCAAAGAGGGCTCATCGCATCACCCACTGTACAATCGCGGTGTCATCCATGCAGAGATTTATGATTCTTGTGTATCGTGCAAATAATACATTGCACCAAGTTTCCTAAAGATTAATTTGTATGCATGCATGTCTCACAGTATTGCCACACATTTACCACAGCCAGTTTCTATGTAAAGAAATAACACTCAGTAGGAAAGAATTACATTGGGGACCACTAATTAGTTGAGTTGCACACTCACTGCTGTTACTGTATCTGAAGAATAAATCCCTCAGACGGTGGTGGCTCTCATCCGGGCATTAGTCGCACAGGCAATGGGGCCCCTCCGGTACCTCAATGCAAGGGGTTGTGCATCCTACTAGTGGGCAGCACAGTGGTTAGCACTGCTGCCTCACAGCGCCAGGGACCCGGGTTCGATTCCCGGTTTGGGTCACCGTCTGTGCGGAGTTTGCATATTCTCCCTATATCTGCATGGGTTTCCTCTGGGTACTCCAGTTTCTTCCCATAGTCCAAAGATGTGCAGGTTAAGTAGATTGGCCATGCTAAATTTCAGCTGAGAGTCAGAGGGACTAGCCAGGGTAAATGCACGGGGTTATGGAGATAGGGTCTGGGTGGGATTGTGGTTGGTGCAGACCCGATGGGCCGAATGGCCTCCTTCTGCACTGTAGGATTCTCCGATTCCCGTGTGAGGCAAGACCGAATGTTGGTGGGCTAGGTGTCTCCGCTGAAGGCAGTGCAACCAGGCCTGGAGAATCGTACACGTATACCCACCCCCCAGCAGACATCAATCACGTGCTTGTTCGTCCACTAACTGAGCCCAAGGTAGCTTCCCCACATCAAACCCAACTGAGATCAGCTAATCCAGGCACCAGCCAAGGATGGAATGAAGGCCACTCCGTGGTTGTACACCAGCCAAAACTAGCACACACACCCTGATGTATATGCAAAAATCCAGTAGCTTCTTATTAATGTGGAGCTGATAGAAGTGATGTAAATCTGCACATTTATTTTTATGCGTCGCTCAATGACAGGGAGTGTTTGTCAAAGCAGTGGGTGAAAAATAGTGCCTTTAGCCAAATGGATTCCATGCGCACTGGCAAACATTCAAACCAATAAATAACAAGAAATACTCGCTCCCAAGACAAATGCAAGGTAAATACAAACACTCTTTGGGATGTGTGTGCATATACCTGGGCTGTGGGACTAAATCAAGAGCTCTTTCAAAAGAGCTGGCACCAGCAAGGTGGACTGAATGGCCTCATTCAGCATCACACCACGCTGTGATTCATGTTATGATGATTGTCTTGAGCAGTGCATTTAATCACATTCCGACACCGACCAGCGAGGGAAATATTAAAAATGTAAGAGAATCTCTCACCCTGAAGTCAATTCCCACCGTGGAAATAAAGCTTCCCGCTAAGAAAGCTCCATCCTTAAAACGCACCAGTAAACAGGTTTTCCCCACTCCAGAGTCTCCAACTAACATTACCTAGGATGAAACAATAAAGGCTGTTAGTAAGACAAGCAAGGACCACGCATAAATCAGTGACAGCCGTTTAATGCTTCATTAAAGCCTGCGCCCACTTTTGAGGGATGATCGCCTCAGTAATTCTCAGCTTGAAACCCATCGACTAATCAGAGTACTGAACCAAACCAGATTGTTTGTCTTTCTTTTTAAATTCAGCTTTCTACGAGTGATGTGATGCATCATAGATGAGCCAAATGTTCCTTCCACCTTAGATTTTACAGCACAGAAACAGGCCACTTGGCCCGACTGGTGTACGCTTTGTACTAGCCTTTCCCCCCCCATCCTATTTCATCTGACCCCCATCAACACAGGGTGGAAGAAGTTGCAATATTGGCAGCCAGTTTGTATGGTGATCTGATAATCTTAGCCTGGCATCTACACAGATCTCCCGGGCTGTGCAGTGAGCGAGATTAGTTCACTGCGCAACCCAGGTTAGCACTGCTGCCCTCTCAGCCCCAGGGACCCAGATTCGATTCCAGCCTTGGGTGACTGTGTGGAGTTTGCATGTTCTCCCCATGTCTTTGTGGGTTTCCTCCGGGTGCTCTGGTTTCCTCCCACACTCCAAAGATGTGTAGGTTAGCTGGATTGACCATGTTCTATTGCGCCTTAGTGTCCAAAAATGTGTAGGTTAGGTTTTTAGTTCTATTAGCGTCACAAGTAGACTTACATTAACACTGCAATGAAGTTACTGCAAAAATCCCCTAGTCACCACACTCCGGCACCTGTTCAGGTACACGGAGGGAGAATTTAGCAAGGACAACGCATCTAACCAGCACATTGTTCAGACTGTTGTGGGAAACCAGAGCACCCGGAGGAAACCCACGCAGACATGGGGAGAATGCGCAGACTCTGTACAGACAGTGTCTCAAGCTGGGAATCGAACCCGGGTCCCTGGCGCTGTGAGGTAGCAGTGCTAACCACTGTGCTATCATGCTGCCCTAAGTGGATTGGCCATGGTAAATACATGGGGATACAGGGATAGGGCGGGGAGGGGTGGGCCTAGTTAAAATGTTCTTTCGGAGAGTTGGTGCAGACTCGATGGGCCGAATGGCCTCCTTCTGCACCATAGGGATCATATGGTTCTAAGGATTAAAGCCACCACTGCTTGCCCACTGTCCAGTGAGCCTTACAGGAAAACTCTGTGCATTGAGAGAATGGGTAAGGAGATTGTGTTCAACCGTGATGCCTTAATGTCAAATGTTCAATACTGTCTGGTAGCACAGAAGAAGTGGGGGCACTCAACCCATCTGTCAACTCACAATCAGCTCTGGGCCAAGACATTCCAAACCTAAACCCACTGCCCTGCTGTCTCCCCAGAGCACAGAATTGTTACGGTGCAGAAGGAGGCCATTTGGTCCACCGTGTCTGCACCAGCTTGCCAACTGAGCATCATGAATTATGTCTATGCTTCTCCTATATCTTCCCTTAGATGCTGGTTAACTACTGCAGAGCAATCCAGCAATGAGTAACTCATGAGCTCAGCAGGGGGGGGAAATACATAGTGGCTTGGGGGGGGGGGGTGGAGAATAAAAAACGATTTGGACTGCATAGTTAGATAAACAAGAGCAAAAATGTGCTTATTGATTAATAATTCTCTCTCAGTACAAGTGGGAAATGTAAATATCCAATTTTACGCAGTGATTAAGCTGTAAAGAACAAACCTCCTTGAGTATCTGAGATGATAAAAGTGCCAAGTGCTACTGAGAGATCAAGAGAATGAATGCTGAAAAAAATGTGCCAGGTTTCCCACTCCTGAATTTCTTTGCGTTTGCCTGGTGGGTGGAGGAGGAGCTCAGGCTGAGATATGGCAGTGCCTGCACCCCCTTGCCCCTCCCACACCGTGGTCAAACAGCCTAGTTCCCAGCACTGTGACAACATAGACTGCCGCAACTCAAGACTCACCACCGCCCTTCTCAATGGCAATTAGGGATTGGCACAAAGTGCTGGCCTCGCCAGCGCTGCCCACAGATCATGAATAAACTTTTCCAAAAAAAAAAGGCTGTTGCCTACACTGGCTAATTAGGAAATTTGGACACTTGGTAAATAAAACGTTCCGAGTGGGCCCTTAGTATTCACACTACTGAGTAGCTGCCTTGGCAAATGGTAAATGGGGCAGACAGAAGCTTTAAGGAACAAATCACATTGAAAGAATTCAGGTGATTGATGAGCCAGTCAAAGGGGACTTTTGCAAGTTTGGAAAAGGAGGAACTAGTCTTCTGAAAACTGCTGCACTGATTAAAGGAGCCTACGAAACAGTAATCAGACGAAGTAGCTTCAATTCCGGCAGCTCCTTCCTTTTATCAGTTCCTGGGATCATGCACATCAAAGAGAGTGCACTGACCCACCCATTGGTCCCTTCATAATGATGAACTTTGAACTGTTCATTTTGGAAGGAAGAACAAAAGGACAGAGTTTTATTTAAATTGAGAAAAAACTGCAGAAAGCTGCAACACAAAGGGACTTGGGGACACTTGTACATGAAACACAGGAGCAGCAGATAATCAGGAAGGCTAATAGAATGTTGACCCTGATTTCAAGAGGGTTGGAGTGTAAGAGTAGGGAAGTCTTGCTGCAGCTGTTCAAGGCACTGGTGAGACCACATCAGGGGTACTGTGAGCAGTTTTGGTTCCCTTATTGAAAGAAAGATATTACTTCATTGGAAGCAGTTCAGAGAAGGTTCACTGGGATGATCCCAGGAATGGAGGGATTGCCTTATGAGGGAAGGTTAAACAGGTTGGGACTCCACTCATTGGAATTTAGAAGAATGAGAGGTGATCTCATTCAAAGGTATATAATTCATAGGGGGCTTGACTGGGTAAATGTTGAGAGGATGTTTCACCTCATGGGAGAGTCTAGGACCAGAGGGCATAGTCTCAGAATAATGGAGTGCCAATTTAAGACTGAGATGAGGAGTTACTTCCTCCCTCAGAGGGTCTGTGGAACTCCTTGCCACAGAGAGCTGTGGGGGCAGAGTCCTTGGGCTGGATTTTACGACCTCACTCCTCCCAAAACCGTAAAATCCCACCCGAGGTCAACAGCCTTTCCATTGTCCACCTCTCGCCCGCTCCGATTCCCATGGCGGGCAGGTTGGTAAAATTCCAGCCCTTGTGTATATTTAGGGCTGAGACAGATAGATTTTTGATCAGTAAGGGAATCAAGGTTATGGGGAAAGGGCAGGAAAGTGGATGTGAGGAATGTCAGATCAACCATGATCCTATTGCATGGTGTAGCAGGCTCAAGGGGCTGAATGGCCTTCTCTTGTTCCTATATCTTATGCTCTGATCACCGAAACCCCAAGATCAATGGTCAAGGGACAACTGTCCTGATCTCCCTATTCTCCCATTGGCCCGGGGGCTGATGCCCCTGTTCTCCCATTGGCCTGAAGTTCTGCGGTCCCTCCCTCCTCCTATTGAGAAGAACTTTCCTTGAGTTGGGCACCTCCTCAACCTGCGGAGTTTGGGACCTCTTCCAATCTGGACCCATTCTTCACCACAATATCACATGTCACTGCTTCACTGTGCTGTAAACCATGACATCACTCTTAACAACTCATTCAAAACCTTTCACCACAAGGATGAGTGGGAAGACATGTTTATCATCACACAAGTCATCAGAAGAGTTAAAACTGACCCCAGAGTGATGAGGAAAACTGGACAGAAACACACAGATGTAAAATCCAATGAATAAACTGGGAGCAAAAATTTTCTTCATCTCTTTGAAGAATTTCCCTAGTACTGCATCGCCATGGCATGAGGAACTCATATTTTTACATCAAGAACAATTAAACCAAGATCCCTGGTCAGCAGAGTGGTCAGCACTACTGCCTCACAGTGCCAGAGACCCGGGTTCGATTCCCGGCTTGGGTCACTGTCTGTGTGGCGTCTGCACCTTCTCCCCCGTGTCTGCGTGGGTTTCCTCCGGGTGCTCCAGTTTCCTCCCACATTCTGAAAGACGTGCTGGTTAAGTGCATTGACCCGAACAGGCGCCGGAGTGTGACGACTAGGGGATTTTCACAATAGCTTCATTGCAGCGTTAACGAAAGCCTACTTGTGACACTAATAACTAAACCTCCTCTTCAGAAAATTAGCTACTTAAACTGAAAGGTACAAAGGCAGCCATCAGTTTCAAACTCAGCTATGTTACTGTTTATCCCACCTTAAAAGTGAAGTTAATTTATTAGTCACAAGTAAGGCTTACATTAACACTGCAATGAAGTTACTGTGAAAATCCCCTAGTCGCCACACTCCGGCGCCTGTTCAGGTCAATGCGCCTAATCAGCACATCTTTCAGAATGTGGGAGGAAACCGGAGCACCCGGAGGAAACCAACACGGATACGGGGAGAACGTGCAGACTCCACACAGACAGTGACCCAAACCGGGAATCGAACCCCAGGTCCCTGGTGCTGTGAGGCAGCAGTGCTAACCACTGTGCCACCATACTGCCCATCTCCCACCCACCCCACAACCCTTCCCAGTTATGATATTATTATTTAACCGCACGACCACCTCTCCCCTCCTATGACAGCGTTCATTTAACCCCCTCCCATCCCCCAGTTCTAAGATTAACCCCTCAGGTACTGACACTGTCGCCAGTTTTAAAAAGCGCAGGCTATCAGCATTTCACAATGTGTATATTCTTTGCTTTCAAGAAAAAAATGGGCACTCAGGATAGCGTTTTCTGTTTACCTGGCACTGTGGGCATGGTTTCTGGTAATGGATACCACCAGACAGCGCAAAAAGAAAGTATTTGCTTCTGATAAACTGGGACATTCTGCTTATCTCCTCTTCAACACATTGTCCCTTCGGAGAGTATTAGGTGAACCTTTGTGTGTCACTGCCTGAGATTAGACATAACACAGTACAGCCTCCATTGAGAACACCCGAAAGGATTTGAGCACTGAATTAAGACAGAGTGGGCTGTGGGACAAGCCTGCCCCTCAGACACAGGGGGAGCATTTCAGCCACCTTCCTGAATGGGCCCTCCTTCTCTTTTCCCAAATTAGTAATACTTAACTTATCTTCTCAAAACTAGCATCATTTGGATGAGTCAATCCCAGGCGCCCTTTAACCCAAGTGAAGTCTGGTGTCACATCCAGTGGTTATTACATAACCTACGCTGCTGATCCCTTTTTTATTTACCATGAGTGGGGACTGGCAACAAGGTTCAAAATCCTGGAACAAAAGACACCGAAAAGCAGATGGGGGAGGAAGAACGTAGAGGCAATTTGATAAATGCTTTAAGAATTAAAAGATTGGCCGGGCTCTGGGCAAAAGGGGGAGGGGATGTGCAGTGAGACTAAAATTAGATAGCTGTTCCCCTCACTCCCAAAAGAGCTTGCACAAACGAGAAGGGCCAAATAGCCTCCTGCTATACGCACAAAACAAATGAATTGTGATCTGGCTTGGGTTTAGCAATCATTTTGGGAGAGTGTGTAAGGGGGGTGGGTGGGTGATTATGTGGAGAGTGTGTGTAAGGGGCTGGGGGAGTTGACTGTGTGTGGAGACCTGCTGCTTTGGACAAGTCCTGGAACGCTTCATCCAGCCCAGCCAGGAACACAAAAACCAATAAATAACAACAACTCATGCGAGGAATAAACAGTGGGGCCGAGTGGCCTGCTGCCGTGCGTGGTAAAAATAGCAACTGTCCCTTTTGACAAAATATGTTTTTGCATCTCTGGCAATGCGGAGTGATAAATAAATACCTGCTGGCCACTTTCTGAATCCTGACTTGGGGGAAGACTTTAGTTAAAAATACGGGAAAAAAAACATAAATACAATAGAGGGAGGAAGGGGGGGTTAAAAATAAAAAATAACCCCCCCTCCCACCAACAATATCTAGTCCATTGGCCACATTAAAGTCAGCCAACCCCCGAGAGAACCAACCTTAAAAGCTATATCATAGAACTCGCTGCTGTTGCTCAGAGAGGGTCTGCTGGGCAGGGTCACCCCGTTAATGGGGAGGTGGACCCCGGAGCTGCTTTTGCTCGCTGTCTCCTGCTCTTTCCCTTTGCCTGCTGTCAGGGTGTTGCTGGGCGACGTGTGACTTTTACCCTTCAGTGTCTTTTTCCTTGACATCTCGAAACCAGGTCTTGCAGGTCCTTTAAAACAACAATTGGGAGGAGTTTTTCCTTTTTTCCCCCCCCCTCTCTATGTGTTGCTGCTATTGCTGGTTGCGATCTGGGCAGCAACTTTAAGCTGTTCGCTGTTCACCTGGCGGTGGGGATCATTGTGTCCGCTGTCAGAACCGGGAAGCGCATCTCTCTCATCCCTCTCGCCAGCCACTTTGCTCCGCTCTGAGCTGCCAGCTGTAGCTAGCCAGCCCGGATTGCTGCTGCTTCCTGCACGCTTTTACCCTGCCCCACAGGAGGGGAGGGGAGTGCAGGCACACCCACCTCAGCCCTGATTGACACCCCAGGCAGCCAGTGGGCAGAGCCCCAGTCCCTTCTCCCCTCCAATGGAAGCAGAGAGAAGGAGAAAGGGGGCTGGGATCCGAGGAAGAAACGGACTGTAAACACCTTTCGGCTGTTTAACCCATTGTGGGTCTATCATAAATCACCGGCAGCACCTCCTGGTATTAGGGTGGCACAGTGGTTAGCACTGCTGCCTCTCATCGCCAGGGACCCGGATTCAATTCCCAACTTGGGTCACTGTCTGTATGGAGTTTGCACATTCTCCCCGTGTCTGCGTGGGTTTCCTCCGGGTGCTCCGGTTTCCTCCCACAGTCTGAAAGATGTGCTGGTTAGCTGCATTGGCCATGCTAAATTCCCCCTCGGTGTACCCGAACAGGCGCCAGAGTGTGGTGACTCGGGGATTTTCACTGTAACTTCATTGCAGTGTTAATGTAAGCCTACTTGTGACTAATAAATAAACGTTTATGTCTCTGCAACCCCTTCTCCTTCAACTACCATTGTCTGTTTAACCCATTGTGGGCCTGTCACAGTTCACCAGCAACATCTCCTGGTATCTCGCCAGTTTGATTTGATTTATTATTGTCACATGTATTAGTATACAATGAAGAGTATTGTTTCTTGTGCGCTATACAGGCAAAGCATACCATTCATACAGTACATAGGGGAGAAGGAAAGGAGAGGGTGCAGGATGCAGTGTTACAGTCATAGTTTGAAATTTATTTATTAGCATCACAAGTAGGCTTACATTAATACTGCAATGAAGTTACAGTGAAAATCCCCGAGTCACCACACTCCAGCACCTGTTTGTGTACACTGAGGGAGAATTTAGCATAGCCAGTGCACGTCTTTCAGACTGTGGGAAGAAACTGGAGCACCCGGAGGAAACCAACATAGGCACAGGGAGAACATGCAAACTCCGCACAGACAGCAGCCCAAGCCAGGAATCGAACCTGTGTCCTTAGCACTGAGAGGCTGCAGTGCGAAACTTCGTACCACTGGGGCGCAACATGTACTGGGATGCAGTGAAAAGTATTGTTTCTTGCGCTATACAAACAAAGCATACCGTTCATAAAGTACATAGAGGAGAAGGAAAGGAGAGGGTGCAGAATATAGTGTTACAGTCATAGCCAGGGTGTTAATATAAG
Organism: Mustelus asterias; assembly: GCF_964213995.1. Lineage (NCBI taxonomy): Eukaryota > Metazoa > Chordata > Chondrichthyes > Carcharhiniformes > Triakidae > Mustelus > Mustelus asterias. Next base: position 54,840,756 of record NC_135823.1, on the reverse strand, counting down.
GTATAAATTCAATGAGGTAATTTATTCAAAAGTCTGACGGCAACAGGGAAGAAGCTGTTCTTGAGTCGGTTGGTATGTGATCTCAGACTTTTGTGTCTTTTTCTGACAGAAGAAGGTGGAAGTGAGAATGTCCGGGGTGCGTGGGATCCTTGATTATGCTGGCTGCTTTCCCAAGTCAGCGAAAAGTCTGGACAGAGTTAATGGGCATCTGGCGAACCAGAGAGCTTAATGAAAGCTGCCATAGCAACCATTACAGAGAGTAACTTCACAATTCCAGATTTAGTTTAAAGTTTTTTAAAAGTTTATTTATTAGTGTCACAAGTGGGCTTCCATTAACACTGCAATGAAGTTACTGTGAAAATCCCCTAGTCATCACACTCCGGTGCCTGTTAGGGTACACTGAGGGAGAATTTAGCACGGCCAATGCACCTAACCAGCACATCTTTCAGATTGGGGGAGGAAACCGGAGCACTTGGAGGAAAGCCACACAGACATGGGGAGAAGGTACAGACTCCGCACAGACAGTGACGCAAGCTGAGAATCAAGCCCAGGTCCCTGACGCTGTGAAGCAGCGGTGCTAACCACTGTGCCACCGTGCTAATTGAATTTAAATTCTTTCAGCTAGGGTTTGAACCCATGTCATCAGAGAATTAGCTTGAGTCACTGGACTAACCATGCAACCATCTTCCTCATATCCCCATGGTTTCCAGTGGTGCATAACAGCCAGAGACTGTTCTGGGTGTAAGAATCCAACATTCATTCTTGTCCACACCTGAAACCTCACACACTCCAGGCAGTGATTTTCTGATGAACGTCTTTATTTGAAACGTGCAGTTATCATTAAAACAAAGAAGGTGGTGGAGAGTGAGATGCTATGTACACAAAGTCAATCAAAGTTCAGATCAAAAAGTTTTATTTGGAAACGCCACAGAGGCTATTATTAAATATTAATCCAACTGAAATACGTAACCCTCCATTGCAAATAGTTTTGTTTTAAATAAATCAGATGTTTTCACTCCATAGCACAGGAAGAAGCCATTCGGCCCACCTTGCCCGTGCTGGTGTTTATGCTCCATATAGGACGGGGATTTTGCGGCCTTGATCATTCTGAAACCGTAAAATCCTGCCTGAGGTCAACGGACCTTCCCATTGTCTGCCTTTCACCCGCTCCCATTCCCGTGGTGCGTGGGGCAGTAAAGTTCCGGCCTTAGAGTTTATGCTGCTGAGGTAGACAGATTTTTAATCAGTAAGGGAATCGGGGATTATGGGGATAAGGTAGGAAAGTGGAATTAGATCAGATCAACCATGATCTCTTTGAATGGTGGAGTTGACTCGATGGGCCAAATGGCCTGCTTCTCTTCCTATGTTTTATGGTCTTTTCTGAGCCTCTTTCTCCCCCTCTTCATCTCATCTTGGCAATAAAATGTTCTCCTTGTTTCTCCCTCATGCATTTATCCAGCATGTCCTTAAATGCATCTAGATTCCTGTTTAACAATAACGGTTATGGGGATAGTGTGGGTAAAAGACATTGAAGTGTTCCATCAGCCATGTTCATATTGAATGGCAGAGCAGTATCAATGGGCTGAATGGACTACTCCTGTTCCTATGTACATATGTAGCGAGTTTCACATTCAGTTTTTGCATCAACTACATGACCTAAAAAAGCCAAAAGTGATGTGATTCTGAACATTTTTAATTAGATTGAAAACCGGTGGCTTTGCTTTTTTTAAAATTATCAACGTTAAGATCTCTTACTGGGCAGACACTGGGTGTGTGGTGGTCCATTTAGGCAACTTTGGTTGCCATTAAATGAAGTTTCCACACTTGCATCACGATAATGTAAAGGCAAAATACTGAGGAGGCTGGAATCTGAAACAAAAACAGAAAATTGCTGGAGAATCTCAGCAGGTCTGACAGCCTCAGTGGGGAGAGAATAGGCATGATGTGGAGATGCCGGCGTTGGACTGGGGTAAACACAGTAAGAGTTTTAACAACACCAGGTTAAAGTCCAACAGGTTTATTTGGTAGCAAATACCATTAGCTTTCGGAGCGCTGCTCCTTCGTCAGATGGAGTGGAAATCTGCTCTCAAACACGGCACAGAGACACAAAATCAAGTTACAGAATACTGATTAGAATGCGAATCTCTACAGCCAACCAGGTCTTAAAGATACAGACAATGTGAGTGGAGGGAGCATTAAGCACAGGTTAAAGAGATGTGTATTGTCCCCAGACAGGACAGCCAGCAAGTCCAGGAGGCAAGCTGTGGGGTTACTGATAGCGTGACATAAACCCAACATCCCGGTTTAGGCCATCCTCATGTGTGCGGAACTTGGCTATCAGTTTCTGCTCAGTGACTCTGCGCTGTCATGAAGGCCGCCTTGGAGAACGCTTACCCGAAGATCAGAGGCTGAATGTCCGTGACCGCTGAAGTGTTCCCCCACAGGAAGAGAACAGTCTTGCCTGGTGATTGTCGAGCGGTGTTCATTCATCCATTGTCGTAGCGTCTGCATGGTTTCCCCATGCCTCGGGACATCCTTTCCTGCAGCGTATCAGGTAGACAACGTTGGCCGAGTTGCAAGAGTATGTACCGTGTACCTGGTAGATGGTGTTCTCACGTGAGATGATGGCATCCGTGTCGATGATCCGGCACGTCTTGCAGAGGTTGTGTGGTGTCGTGGTCACTGTTCTCCTGAAGGCTGGGTAGTTTGCTGTGGACAATGGCGTTCGACTCATCGATCGACAGTTCCGACGCGCCACAGCGAAAAACCACACCGACCTCCTCAGAAGACAAACACGGGACACGGTGGACAGAGTACCCTTCGTCGTCTAGTACTTCCCCGGAGCGGAGAAGCTATGGCATCTCCTCCGGAGCCTTCAACGTGTCATTGATGAAGACGAACATCTCGCCAAGGCCATCCCCACAGCCCCACTTCTTGCCTTCAAACAACCGCACAACCTCAAACAGACCATTGTCCGCAGCAAACTGCTGTCACACTTGCATCTCAATGTCTTTCTCTCACAATCCCACATCAACAGTGGCTGCACTTTGAAAGGTCATTCGGGGTGCAGAGTGATGCACCATCAATCAAGCAAAGACTAGTTTGTATGCAAGAACAAATAGGCTTTTATTTGCAAAAGACTTGGAGCACACCCATGTCGATGAACTGGTCCAGACTGAGGCAGGGGGATGGGGAGCAGTCGCCTTTATGCCTGGACCGGGGTGGGGGAGGAGTCCCGGGCAGGGCCGGCAGGGATGTGTCTAGACATGTCACACACACAGGCAATAAGCTAACAGTGGTTTACCACACAGAGCCAACTCTGAATGTTTTGATGTGATAAGCAGTTGTATAATTGCAAATGTTATTATCCTGCATCCATAGAACAGGATATTGCAGCAGCAGCCCCAGCCAGCCAGGGACCCTGGGCTGGCATAAGTGTAAAAGCATTATTGTGAGTGGCATGCCGTAAACTTCCACACATATACCCCGAATAATCTCAACGCCGCAAGCACACTTCATGGCACATCTGCCGGTTGCGAGTTAATGACGTTGCATCCTCCCTGTTTATGATGTTTAAGTTGCTTGATTAGGTTGCTGCTTTTGCAATCACTCCCAGTTGTCCATTTTTACTGGATAAGGGACACAGGCAGTAGAGCTTCCTGGCAATCAAATGAGGATGGCTGACAGATGTGCAGCAACAGCCTTGGGATTATTAACCCTTCAGTGGCTGCATCAGTGCATGTCAGCAATATGGGAGGTACTGATAATTGGATTTGCATTCACAATCTTCACTAGTTTCGAAATGGACTGAAGAAAACAGCAAGCACAGTGTGATTTCAATGCTCATTACAATCTAATGTTACATTATAATATTAGATAATAATATTTCACATGGTCGATGTGAAGCCTAAGCTTTATGTTGGTAGCTTCTGGTGCTGCCTACATTCCTCAAGGTAGGTGTCAGAGCAGTACTGAGGGAGTGCTGCACCGCCGGAGGTAAGTTAAGTTAACTTATTAGTCGCAAGTAGGCTTACATTAACACTGCAATGAAGTTACTGCGAAAATCCCCTAGTCGCCACACTTCGGTTTCACCGAGGGAGAATTTAGCACGGCCAATGCACCTAACCAGCACGTCTTTTGGACTCTGGGAGGAAACTGGAGCACCCGGAGGAAACCCACACTGACACGGGGAGAACGTGCTGACTCTACACAGACAGTGACCCAAGCAGGAAATCGAACCCAGGTCCGTGGCACTGTGAGGAAAGGAAAGTTTATTTATTAGTCACAAGTAGATTTACATCAACACTGCAATGAAGTTACTGTGAAAATCCCCTTGTGGCCACACTCTGGTGCCTGTGTGGGTACACTGAGGGAGAATTTAGCATTGCCGATGCACCTAACCCGCACATGTTTTTGGACTGTGGGAGGAAACCAGAGCACTCAGAAGAAACCCATGCAGACACGGGGAGAATGTGCAGACTCCGCACAGTCAGTGACCCGAGCCGGGAATCGAACCCGGGTCCCTGGCGCTGTGAGGCAGCAGTGCTAACTACTGTGCCACCATACCACCATGTCACCCCCTGCTATCTTTCAGGTGAAACCAAGACTACTTGTTCTCTCAAATGGACATATAAAACACCATATAGCAGATTTCGAAGAACAGGTTACAGGTCAGGCTACTACTTACCCCCTGACCAAATTCACTTAGCAGATTATTTAGTCACCATCACATTTCTGTTTGCCCTGCACAAATTGGCTGTCCTGTTTCCTACAATGCAATAGATACTTTGGGATGTCATGAGAGTTGTGAAAGGTATTTTGTAAATGTAAGTTCTCTCTATCAGTAGTGATTGATGGGGAGGCAGTGGCCTAGTGGTAGTATCGTGAGACTATTAATCCAGAAACTCAGCTAATGTTCTGGGGACCCAGGTTCGAATCCCGCCACGGCAGATGGTGGAATTTAAATTCAATTTTAAAAATCTGGAATTAAGAATCTACTGATGACGATGAAACTATTGTCGATTGTCAGAAAACCCCATCTGGTTCACTAATGTCCTTTATGGAAGGAAATCTGCCGTCCTTACCTGGTTTGGTCTACATGTGACTCCAGAGCCACAGCAATGTGGTTGACTCTCAACTGCCCTCTGAACAAGAGCAACTAGGGATGGGCAATAAATGCTGACCAACCAGCGGCACCCATGAATGAATAAAAAAAAGCTGACAGTCAGTTTACAGACGGGAAGTACATTGAGATTTGATTAGGAAAGAACTACAATTAGCATTTATGCAAATTTTCAATCTGCAAAGCAAAACAGTCAAGTTGTTCTGCCAACACATGAGGGGGGAGTGGTAGAAACATAGAAACTAGAAGCAGGAGTAGGCCATTCGGCCCTTCGAGCCTGCTCCGCCATTCATTATGATCAAGGCTGATCAACAAGTTCAGTATCCTGATCCGTCTTCCCCCCAGATCAAGAGATATTTAGGAGGGACAACCAATAACTTGATCAAAGATCTAAGTTCCAAGTAGGGTCCGAAATGGTGAGAAGTGGGATGGGGGAGGGGGTTGCTTATTCAGGAGAGCGTCAGGCCCAGGCAGCTAAAGGCACCAGCAGTCACTGGTTTGTGAAAGGGATGGGGGCTTGGGTATGCACAAGAGGCAACAATAAGTGGAAGAGGCCACTGGGGAGAGGGTGAGCTGTTGCAATGGAGAAGGTTACAGGAATTGGTGGGGCAAGACTATGGAGGCATTGCCTGCAGCAACAATAAGTCTGGAATTGATCCCGGAACACTGCTGTGTTAGCTAATCACACGTGGGATAACTGCCGGATGCTATAACTGGCTTTAAACTGAGATTCCTGTTCCGATAGCTATCCAGTGGCCCCTTGCTGCGATATGCCCATGTTTGAACTTGAGCCATCAGATGGGGAGGAAATTAAAAAGACAGATTCTATTTCACAGCACCAGAAATTGGTATTTACCATTTTCATTTGTGTGTGTTTTGGTGGTGCAGTGGCAATTTTAGATTTGAGCGTTTCATGTCCAAAATTGATTCTCTAGGACAAGACTCAGTTATTCTAAACAGGTTAAAATCTCTATTAAAAATAACAGAGTCAAATAAGTTTGTCCACTTATATCAACAACACTGACAACTTGATTGGAAAATAAATCAGTAATTTTGAAATACATAAATAATTCAATAATGACTGCTAAATGATCTTAATGATCTTCATCAGAAGTTAAGGTTGATTTGGAAATTCTCATCTTTCTTTTCAAACCCTTCCCTGGTCTTCTGATGGAATACTCCCCACTTGTCTGGATGAGTGCAACTCCAACAACACTCAAGTAGCTTGACACCATCCAGGACAAAGCAGCCCCATTTGACTGGTACCACATCCACTCCCTCCAGCACCGACGCTCAGTAGCAGCAGTGTGTACTATCTACAAGATGCACCGCAGCAATTCACCAAAGATCCTTAGACAGCACCTTCCAAACCCACACAATTTCCATCTAGAAGGACAAGGGCAGCAGATAAATGGGAACACCACCACCTGCAAGTTCCCCTCCAAGCCACTCACCATCCTGACCTGGAAATATATCGCTGTTCCTTCACAGTCGCTGGGTCAAAATCCTGGAAATCCCTCCCTAACGGCATTGTGGGTCAACCCACAGCACGTGGACTGCAGCGATTCAAGAAGGCAGCTCACCACCACCTTCTCAAGGGCAACTAGGGATGGGCAATAAATGCTGGCCAGCCAGCGACACTTATGACCCACGAATGAAGAATAGAAAATCACCCTCTCTTTTTCTCCGTAACCTCCTCCAGCTCCACAAACCTCCATCTTTGTGCTTCTCTCATCCTGGCATCTTACAGATGCCCAATTTTTATCAATCCACCATTGTCTGCCATGCTTTTAACAGTTTAGGCCCAGGGCTCTGGAATTCATTAGAGCACAGGGATCATATAAAAATAAGGGGGTCACTCATTTAAGATGGAAATTGGGAGAATTGTTTTCTCCCAAAGGGTCGTAAATCTCCCTCCAGACACAGTGGAAGCAGAGTCTATGAATAATATTAATGCAGAGCGAGATAGATTCTAGATTAACAAGGAGGTTGAATGGTTATCAGGGGTAGGCAGGAATGTGGAGTTGAGGTTATAACCTGATCGGCCATGATCTTGCATTAAGTTGATCTTTCTCTGCACCCGAGCTATGACTGTAACATTACATTCTGCACCCTCTTGTTTCCTTCTCTATGAACTGCATGCTTTGTCTGTATAGCGCGCAAGAAACAATACTTTTCACTGTATGCTAATACAGGTGACAATAATAAATCAAATCAAATCAAATCTTACTGACCGGTGGGGCAAGTTTGAGGGGTCGAGTTGACTACTCCTACTTATCGTCATAGAATCCCTACAGTGCTGAATGAGGCCACTCGGCCCATCGAGCCAACACCGACAACGATCCCACCCAGGCCCTATTCCCGTCACCCCACTTATTTTGGGCCATTTAGGAAGTCCAATCCACCTAATCTTCATATCTTTGAATGTTCGTATGTATATTTGTATTCGAAATAGGAGCAGGAATAGATCAATTAGACTCTTTGGCTTACTGTGCCATTAATTAACTATAAGATCATGGCTGATTCTGTACCTCAATTCCATTGTTCAGTCTTGCTCCCATATCCATTGATTCCCTCTTGACGCCTCCCATCCTTCCTCTCCCCTCCTTTAGAACAAAGAAAATTACAGCGCAGGAACAGGCCCTTCGGCCCTCCAAGCCTGCATCAACCATGCTGCCCGACTTAACTAAAACCCACTATCCTTCCGGGGACCATATCCCTCTATTCCCACCCTATTCATGTATTTGTCAAGACGCTCCTTAAAAGTCACTACCATATCCACTTCCACTACCTCTCCCGGCAACGAGTTCCAGGCACCCACTACTCTGTGTAAAAAATCGCCTTGTATATCTCCTTTAAATCTTGCCCCTCGCACCTTAAATCTATGCCCCCTAGTAATTGACTCTTGTACCCTGGTACAGGGTGGAGGAAACAGTCATTAAAAACAGTCATTAAAGCCTGCCTCCTCAACCTCCTAATGTCCTCTGATGTGGATCAGTGACCAATTTCGTTTGATAACACTGACGTAAAGTGACTATGCAAAAAATGCTACGTAAATGCAGATTGTTGTTGCAATTGATCCAAATGCAATGGAATGATATCAGAGTTGGGATGGATCCATATTCTGCCCAAGTGTAAATTCAACTACTTCGCAACCCCAGGGATTTCTGGATCTCCCCTCCCCCCCCCCACAATCAGTCTGAACAAAGTATATCTGTACATGTCTATGGAATCTATGTTGATGGGGACTGAGTTTATTTAAGTTTTATTTATAATATTCTTCAAAAATAAAAAACATTGCATTCAATAGCGCCACCTTACCACGGGTTGTTGGTGTATGTTAGGTGAAGTTCACTGTAGGAGGTCAAGTGTACTTTATCCATAGATCTGAGAAAACACCCAAAAGCCCCACTTCTTTTGGAACCTCATTGACTTTTAATGCGGGAAGTCAAGTTGTTTGTACTTGTGTATTTTGTGGCGAACATAGAATCATAGAATCCTACAGTGCAGAAGGTGGCCATTTGGTCCATGGAGTCTGCCCCAACTCTCCGAAAGAGCATCTTACCCAGGCCCACCCCCCCACTCTATCCTCATAATGCTCACACATTTCCCAAGGCTAACCTATCTAACCTACACATCTTGGGACACTAAGGGGCAATTTAGCATGGCTAGTCCCCCTAAACTGCACATCTTTGCACTGTGGAAAGAAACTGGAGCACCCGGAGGAAACCCACGCAGACAACGTGCAAACTTCACACAGTCACCCAAGGCCGGAATTGAACCCGGATCCCTGAGGCTGTGAGGCAGCAGTGTTAACCACTCTGCCGCCTACCTTAAAAAGAGACATATTACGGGTACCCTGTATTTAATAATCAGTGATACATTTCACTTTTCTAGCCATTCTATTACTTCAGACTACAGCCAGCCTAGCCTTAGCTTACTGGTATCCAAACACTGAAACTTTCTGAAATCCAAAATGCAATCGGTCTTTCAGATAAAGGATACTCGACCTATATAGAGGTTAGGACTGAAAGAACAAAGAGAACAAAGAACAGTACAGCACAGGAACAGGCCCTTCGGCCCTCCAAGCCTGCGCGATCATGATGCCTGCCTAAACTAAAACTGTATGCACTTACAGAGTCCGTATCCTTCCATTCCCATCCTATCCATGTATTCGTCTAAAGAAAAAGTTAAGCAGAAGTTCTGGTAACACACACAAGTAAGAAAGGATTTTCCTGCTTTGATTTAATTCTGGAGAATACCCTTTCCTTTGTGCTATTTATGAATGACCAATGATCTTGAACATTTTTAAAGACATTAATACCGGGTTAAATGGTTCACATACCTTGAAATACCTAATGTCACAATATCGGGCAGAATCGATTGCCCATTGCTTATTTTTGGAAGTAAGGGCCATTCCCAGGTTCCCCCCCCCCCACTCCCTTCTCCTCCCACACACGGGTCTACAGTGTGCCCTCAAACACCATCTTCAGCCTGCTATTCGACCTTGACACCTGCCATTGACAGAGAGCCCAAAGCTTTGGAAGGCCAAGGACCCCAGTCCAAGCAAAAAGAAGAGCAGGAGGGGGCTTCAAAATGGTCGCACCGACGGAAGTGTTCAAATTTCAAAAATAAAGAGGCCCAAAACTGGTAGACCTCCTGAAAATGGGGGGGGGGGGGGAGAGATTGGAATCCCCTTGGCTTGAGCTGCAGTTCCCAGTATGTTCATAAATATACATATACAGTCATTATATAATCTGCATCCCATCATATACGCTCAACATACAGTACAGATGCAATGTCACTCTGTAGTCCAGGCCTGCAACATAAACATAATTGTTTAGAATATAGACCCCTATGTGTTTATATTGTACATATAATACCAACACTGGAATAAATGTTGTCATTATATAGGACAGACTCCACTAACTATACTGTGCTGATAGGACAGGCCCCATCATATGCAACCCATGTCCACATGCAGTAAGACCTCAACAACATCCAGACAACAAGTAGCAAATAACATTAACACCATACAACTGCCAGGCAATGATCATCTCCAACAGGAGAGAACCTGACCTTGTCCCCTTGACATTCAATGGCATTATTCTGACCAAATGCCCCACCATCAACAGCCCTCGTTCAGGATGTGGATGAGGCTTCTCCAACCCTCACCTCTGTCATTGGTTTATGGAGTCTTCGAGCTCCGATGGCCACCTGGTCTGACGCCAGGACGCAGTCTTAGAATCATAGAATCAACAGTGTAGAAGGAGGCAATTCGGCCCATCGAGTCTGCACCGACCACAATCCCACCCAAGCCCTATCCCCATAATCCCATGAATTTTACCCTAGCTAGTCCCCCTGACACTAAGGGGCAATTTTAAGCATGGCCAATCCACCTAACCCACACATCTTTGGACTGTGGGAGGAAACCAGAGCACCCGGAGGAAACCCACGCAGACACGGGGAGAATGTGCAAACTCCGCACAGACAGTGACCCAAGCCGGGAATCGAACCCAGGTCCCTGGTGCTGTGAGGCAGCAGTGTTAACCACTGTCTTCACGGAGCAGCCGGGCCCGGCACTCAGCGGAGTTCACTCCATTGCCGGGAAGATCCCAGAGGAGGGGAACAGAGCCACCCCGTTCACCCCCAGACCCATCCCCTCATTAGGCTCTCAGTTGATCGCTGCTGGTTCCTCACTCCTGCCGGCCTAGTAGCTCCCTCAGTTTGTTTCATTTATTTTAACTGGTTAATTGGGTTTTGACCCAAAATAGGCCAGGCCGGTGGCCACTGCTAATGTTCACCTGCCTCCGGCAAGAGAACGGGGGCAGGAACGAATCATGTTACCGACACAACGCCCTTATTTCTGGAGAAGGGTCATACAGACTCGAAGTGTTAACTCTGTTTCTCTCTCCACAGATGCTGCCAGACCCACTGAGTTGTTCCAGCACTTTCTGTTTTTATTTCAGATTTTCAGCATCCGCGGTGTTGTGCTTTTATTGGCCCTCATCTCGGATCTTGCTTCCTGTCTTCGAGTGTGTCTCCAAGGGTCTGCGAAGATTCCGCCCGCCACATCTCAGAATGACAGTCGGGTGATCGATTGACCTGCATTTCAAGGGATTGCCCCTTCTCCTTACTTCAGCTGCTGGTTTTTGTCCTTTACCTCCAGGGCAGCCTGCTGGAAACTTCTGACAAAAGATCACCTGGACCTGAATCGTTAACTCTGTTTCTTCCTCCACAGATGCTGCCTGACCCGCTGAGTATTTCCAGCATTGTGTTGCTTGTTTATATTTCTGATTTCCAGGCTCCTCTTGTCCTTTGCCTCTTTGTTTCCATGTGGGCCCACGTGCTGGCCACCAGGGGGAGGTATCACCACCTTCCCGCCACCCATCCCCCTCCATCCACACCCCTTCCCTACTCTTATAACAACCAGCACCCCTCCACATATTTTGTTTCATAAGGACTTGGTCACCTGGCCATTCCATAGCTTAGAATAGAACCCTAGAAACTCCACAGTGTAGAAAGAGGCCATTTGGCCCATCGAGTTGGCATAGTGGCACAGTGGTTAGCACTGCTGCCTCACAGTGTCAGGGACCCGGGTTCAATTCTGGCTTCGGGTGACCGTCTGTGGGGGTTTGCATGTTCTTTGTGGGTTTCCTTCAGGTGCTCCTGTTTCCTCCCATACTCCAACGGTGTGTGGTTAAGTTGATTGGCCATGCTAAATTGCCACTTAGTGTCAGGGGGACTAGCAGGGTAACTATGTGGGTTTATGGGATAGGGCCTGTGTGGGATTATGGTCGGTACAGCCTGGATGGGTCGAATGGGATTCCATGAGTCTGCATCAACTGTCTGAAACAGCATCTCATCCAGGCCCCCCACTCTGTCCTATCCCCATAACCCCGCACATTTACCATGGCTAATCCACCTAACATGCACATCTTTGGACACTAAGGGGTAATTTAGCATGGCCAACCCTACTAACCTGCGTATCTTTGGAGTGTGGGAGGAAACCGGAGCACCTGGAGGAAACCCACGCAGACAAGAGGGAGAACGTGCAAACTCCACACAGACAGTGACCCAAGGCCAGAATTGAACCCGGGTCCCTGGCGCTGAGGGCAGCAGTGCTAACCACTGTGCCGCTGTGATGCTCCGGGCTACCGTTCAAGTCAGTAGTTGTTGGCTTTGTTACTGTTAACAAGTTGTTCCAAGCAACAATTAAAACATGCTCCTACTTACCAGGGAACAGAAATAGATTTTCCAGTTGTCCTGCTCTGGATGATTCAGGTTCATTGAGGCTCCCAATGGAGGTTGATTGTTGAACTGCATTAGGATAGTGCCCTCTACAGGCTGTGTAACAACATCGCAGGGACAGAAATACAATTAAACCAGCGGAAAATTAAATTCAATTGTCAAATCAAATCACATCATAATGAGCGACACAGAGCCCATTACCACATACCACAATCAGATCAGCCATAATCTTATCAGATGGCGGAAAGGGCTCAAAGGGCCGAATGGCCTATCCCTGCTCTTAACTCCCAAGTTTGTATATTCCCATCTCGTGCAGACCTCAATGAATGCTCAATAGGCTTGAGCTGCAGATCTCAGTATGTACATAAATATGCATATACAGTCATCATATAGTCTACATCCCACCATATACGCTCAGCCTACAGTACAGATGCTGCCAGATGCAATGTCACTCTGTAGTCCAGGCCTGCAACATAAACACAATTGTTTAGAGTATAGCGCCCTCTATAAATATTGTATATATAGCAAGTCTGGAATAAATGTTGTCATCATATAGAACAGACTCCACTAACTATACTGTGCTGATAGGACGGACCCCATCATATGCAACCCATGTCCACATGCAGTAAGACCTCAACAACACCCAGACAATAACATTCACACCATACAAGCGCCAGGCTATGACCATCTCCAACAGGAGAGAATCTAACCTTGTTCCTTTGACATTCAACGGCATTATTTTCACCAAATGCCCCATCACCAACATCCTGGTGGTAACCATTAACCAGAAACTGAACTGGATCAGCCAAATAATTACTGTGGCTACAAGAACATGGCCAGAACCTGGGTATTCTGTGGCGAGTAACTCACCTCCTGATTCTGCAAGGCCTGTCCAACATAGAGATATAAGCACAGAAACAGGCCCTTCGGCCCAACATGCCCATTCTGACCAGGTTTCCTAAACTGAACTAGTCCCATTTGCCTTCGATTGGCCCATATCCTTCTAGACCTGTTCAAATGTCTTTTAAGTGTTGTAATTGTATCCACCTCTACCACCTCCTCTGGCAGCTCATCTATATACACCCTCTATGTGAAACATCTACAAGTCAGGAGTGTGAAGGAATACTCTCTACTCTCAATACTCTCCCAGGAACTCTCACAACTTTTAAGATGCATTTAAGTGAGCATTGATAGGCCATAGTATACAAGGCTATGGGCCAAGCACTGGAAAATGGGATTAGAATTGTTAGGTGCTTGATGGCTGGTGCAGACATAATGGGCCAAAGGGCCTCTTTCTGTGTTGTAAAGCTCTACGACTATGACTCTATGCCATTGGCCTTATGAGTGCAGCTCCAACAATGTTCAAGAAGTTGACACCATCCAGGACAAAGAAATCCAGACCAGCATCTTAAACATTCACTGCCTCCACTACTGATACACAGTGGCAATAGTGTGTATCATCTACAAGATGCACTGCAGTAACTTGCCGACCCTTCTTTGACCGCACCTTCCAAACCCATGATCTTTACTACCTCAGAGAGCGGGGGGGGGGGGGGGGGGGGGGTAACAGGCACATGGCACCACCACCAGCTAAAAGATTTCCTTCATGTCACATACTATTGTAACTTAGAAATATGTCACAGTTTCTTCATTATCATCACTGGATCAAAATCCTGGAACTCCCTCCCTAATAACAAACTAGTTGTGACTACACCACGTGGACTGCCGCAGTTCAAGAAGAGGGTTCATCACCATATTCTCAAGGACAATTAGGGATGGACAATAAATGCTGGTTTCACAATGATGACCACCTCCCATAAATGAATTTTAAAATATTGTTAATGTATAGATATAATACAGACTCCGCCATGTATATTGTGATAAGAACAGTCTCCATCATTTCCATTAAGATAAAAGCAAATTACTGGGGATGCTAGAATCTGAAACAAGAACAGAAAATGGTGGAAAATCTCTGCAGGCCTGACAGTATCAGTAGAGAGAGAATAGAACTAAAGTTTCAAGTCTGGATGATCTTTCATCAGAGCTACTCTGATGAAAGGGGTGGCACAGTGGCACAGTGGTTAACACTGCTGCCTCACAGCACCAGGGACCCGGGCTCGATTCCAGCCTCAGGTGACTGTCTGGGTGGAGTTTGCACGTTCTCCCTGTGTCTATGTTTGTTTCTTCAAGGTGCTCCGGTTTCCTTCCACAGTCCAAAGATGTGCAGGTTAGGTGGATTGACCATGCTAAATTGTCCCTTAGTGGCCAAAGATGTGTAGGTCAGATGGATAAGCCATGGTAAATGTGTGGGGTTGCGGGGAGGTGGGCCTGGGTGAGATGCTATGTCAGTACAGGCTCGATGGGCCGAATGGGATTCCATGGTTCTATTCTATAGTTTTAATAACTTTGGAATGCATGATAAAAGCAGTCTAATACAGATTGGAAATATACATTAATGGCAGAACCCTTAAGAGTATTGATAGGCAGAGGGATCTGGGTGTACAGTTACACAGGTCAGTGAAAGTGGCAATGCAGGTGGAGAAGGTAGTCAAGAAGACCGGGGCACTGAGCTTAAAAATTGGCAAGTCATGTTGCAGCTTCATAGAACCTTAGTTAGGTCGCACTTGGAATATAGCATTCAATTCTGCTCACCACACTACCAGAAGGATGTGGAGGCTTTGGAGACGGTACAGAAAAGATTTACCAGGATGTTGCCTGGTATGGAGGGCATTAGCTATGAGGAGAGGTTGGGGAAACTTGGTTTGTTCTCACTGGAATGATGGAGGTTGAAGGGCGACCTGATAGAAGTCTACAAGATTATGAGGGGAATAGAACATAGAACATTACAGTGCAGTACAGGCCCTTCGGCCCTCGATGTTGCGCCAACCTGTGAAACCAATCTAAAGCCCATCTAACCTACACTATTCCAATATCATCCATATGTTTATCCAATGACCATTTAAATGCCCTTAATGTTAGCAAGTCCACTGCTGTTGCAGGCAGGGCATTCCACGTCCTTACTAGTCTCTGAGTAAAGAACCTACCTCTGACATCTATCTTATACCTATCACCCCTCAATTTAAAGCTATGTCCCCTCGTGCTAGCCATCACCATCCGAGGAAAAAGGCTCTCACTGTCCACCCTATCTAATCCTCTGTTCATCTTGTATGCCTCTATTAAGTCACCTCTTAACCTTCTTCTCTCTAACGAAAACTGCCTCAAGTCCCTCAGCCTTTCCTCATAAGACCTTCCCACCACACCAGGTAACATCCTGGTAAATCTCCTCTGCATCCTTTCCAATGCTTCCACATCCTTCCTATATTGCGGCAACCAGAACTGTACGCAATACTCCAAGTGCGGCCGCACCAGAGTTTTGTACAGCTGCAACATGACCTCATGGCTCTGAAACTCAATCCCTCTACCAATAAAAGCTAACACTCCGTACACCTTCTTAACAACCCTATCAGCCTGGGTGCCAACTTTCAGGGATCTATGCACATGGACACCGAGATCTCTCTGCTCATCTTACCATTAGCCCAGTACTCTGTATTCCTGTTACTCCTTCCAAAGTGAATCACCTCACACTTTTACACATTAAACTCCATTTGCCACCTCTCAGCCCAGCTCTGCAGCTTATCTATGTCCCTCTGTAACCTGCAACGTCCTTCCGCACTGTCCACAACTCCACCGACTTTAGTGTCATCCGCCAATTTACTAACCCATCCTTCTACGCCCTCATCCAGGTCATTTATAAAAATGATAAACAGCAGTGGCCCCAAAACAGATCCTTGCGGTACACCACTAGTAACTGACTCCAGGATGAACATTTCCCATCAACCACCACCCTCTGTCTTCTTACAGCTAGCCAATTTCTGATCCAAACCACTAAATCACCCTCAATCCCATGCCTCCGTATCTTCTGCAATAGTTTACCGTGGGGAACATTATCAAACGCTTTACTGAAATCCATATACACCACACCAACTGCTTTACCCTTATCCACCTCTTTGGTCACCTTCTCAAATAACTCAATAAGGTTTGTGAGGCACGACCTACCCTTCACAAAACTGTGTTGACTATCCCTAATCAAATTATTCTTTTCTAGATGATTATAAATCCTATCTTTTAAATTCCTTTCCAAAACTTTGCACACAACAGAAATAAGGCTCACTGGTCTATAATTACCAGGGTTGTCTCTACTCCCTTTCTTGAACAAGGGGACAACATTTGCAATCCTCCAGTCTTCTGGCACTATTCCTGTAGACAATGATGACATAAAGATCAAAGCCAAAGGTTCTGCAATCTCCTCCCTAGCCTCCCAGAGAATCCTAGGATAAATCCCATCCGGCCCAGGGGACTTATCTATTTTCACACTTTCCAGAATTGCTAACACCTCCTCCTTATGAACCTCAATCCCGTCTAGTCCAATAGCCTGTATCTCAGTATTCTCGACAACATTGCCTTTTTCCTGAGTGAATACTGATGAAAAATGTTCATTTACCGCCTCTCCTATCTCTTCGGACTCCACGCACAACTTCCCACTACTGTCCTTGACTGGCCCTAATCTTACCCTAGTCATTCTTTTATTCCTGACATACCTATAGAAAGCTTTAGGGTTTTCCTTGATCCTACCTGCCAAAGACTTCTCATGTCCCCTCCTGGCTCTTCTTAACTATCTCTTTAGGTCCTTCCTGGCTAACTTGTAACTCTCAAGCGCCCTAACTGAGCCTTCACGTCTCGTCTTTACATAAGTCTCCTTCTTCCTCTTCACAAGAGATTCAACTTCTTTAGTAAACCACACTTCCCTCGCTCGACCACTTCCTCCCTGCCTGACAGGTACATACTTATCAAGGACACGCAGTAGCTGTTCCTTGAACAAGCTCCACATTTCAATTGTGCCCATCCCCTGCAGTTTCCTTCCCCATCCTATGCATCCTAAATCTCGCCTAATCGCATCATAATTTCCTTTCCCCCAGCTATAACTCTTGCCCTGCAGTATATACCTATCCTTTTCCATCGCTAAAGTAAACGTAACCGAATTGTGGTCACTATCACCAAAGTGTTCACCTACTTCCAAATCTAACACCTGGTCTGGTTCATTGCCCAGTACCAAATCCAATGTGGCCTCGCCTCTTGTTGGCCTATCTACATACTGTGTCAGGAAACCCTCCTGCACACATTGGACAAAAACTGACTCATCTAAAGTACTCGAACTATAGCTTTTCCAGTCAATATTTGTAAAGTTAAAGTCCCCCATAACAACTACCCTGTTACTTTCGCTCCTATCCAGAATCATCTTTGAAATCCTTTCCTCTACATCTCTGGAACTTTTCGGAGGCCTATAGAAAACTTCCAACAGTGTGACCTCTCCTTTCCTGTTTCTAACCTCAGCCCATACTACCTCAGTAGACGAGTCCTCATCAAACGTCCTTTCTGCCAACGTAATACTGTCCTTAACTAACAATGCCACACCTCCCCCTCTTTTACCACCTTCCCTGATCTTACTGAAACATCTAAACCCCGGAACCTGCAACAACCATTCCTGTCCCTGCTCTATCCATGTCTCTGAAATGGCCACAACATCGAAGTCCCAGGTACCAACCCATGCTGCAAGTTCACCCACCTTATTCCGGATGTCCTGGCGTTGAAGTAGACACACTTCAAACCACCTTCCTACCTGCCGGTACACTCCTGCGACCTTGAAACCTTATTCATGACCTCACTACTCTCAACCTCCTGTACACTGGAGCTACAATTCAGGTTCCCATCCCCCTGCTGAATTAGTTTAAACCCTCCCGAAGAGCATTAGCAAATTTCCCCCCCAGGATGGACAGTGGATTGTCAGAAGCTTTTTCCCAGGGTGGAAGAGTCAATTACTAGGGGGCATAGGTTTAAGGGGCAAGGTTTAAAGGCGATGTACGAGGCAAGTTCTTTACACAGAGGGTGGTGGATGCCTGAAACTTGCCGGTGGAGGTAGTGGAAGCAGATATGATAGTGACTTTTAAGGAGCGTCTTGACAAATACATGGATAGGATGGGAATAGAGGGATATGGTCCCTGGAAGGGTAGGGGGTTTTAGTTCAGTCGGGCAGCATGGTCGGTGCAGGCTTGGAGGGCGGAAGAGCCTGTTCCTGTGCTGTAATTTTCTTTGTTCTTTAGTGGGCAACACAATCGAGCATAATTCACTGAGTTTTAAATGATGTTATTAAAGCTACATTTTTTTCACTTTACTTCAGATGTTGAAACTGATTGTAAAAGACAATATCAGAAAAAGGATGAAGTGTGTGTTATGGCTAGCAGAACTGAAGTCTCTAACAGTATTAACAACAATCAAGGCTGACCTTCTACATCAACCAGGCTTTCTCACCCTATCCCCACAATCACTGAATCTCAGAGCTGGATTATAACTTGGGGAACTGATGATAGGAAGAATATTCGGAGACCCCTCACAGCTCATGTACAAAAGCTCCCACCCAGCCTCTTCTCTCCCTTCCACCCCCATCCCATTGATTCATTAAAACACAAACATTGTTACAAATGTTGAACTTTACAACATAGTTATGTTTTAAAATGTGAATGAAGCCCAGTCCATCACGCAAACCAGCCTCCCATCCATTGACTCCGTCTATATTTCCCGCTGCCTCAGCAAAGCAGCCAGCATAATCAAGGACCCCACGTATCGCGGACATTCTCTCTTCCACCTTCTTCCATCAGGTAAAAGATACAACAGTCTGAGATCATGTACCAACTGACTCAAGAATAGCCTCTTCCCTGCTGCCATCAGACTTTTGAATGGATCTATCTTATAGTAAGTTGATCTTTCTCTACACCCTAGCTATGGCTGTAACACTACATTCTGCACTCCCTCCTTTCCTTCTCTATGAACGGTATGCTTTGTCTGTACGGCGTGCAAGAAACAATATTTTTTACTATATCTCAATATATGTGACAATAATAAATCAAATCAAACTTAAGGTGAAACAGAATGTTTTGGATAGGCAGATGTTGGTCATACTAAACCTCTGCCCAGAGACAGGCCCATGTGATCTGGTTATAATGGGGAAAGAAACCAAATCGAAACCCACTGAAAGCCAAGCGATAGTTTTCACACCTTGACAAAGAAAGGAGACAGTTGCTTTTTGGATTCAGACAAAGGGACATGGAGTGGGAGAGAAAAGAACATCAATTTCTGTGAAGGGCAGGAAAAGACTGCTTCTGTGTTAGCTACCAAGCAGGATGCTGGTGAGTGCTGGTTTTCGGTTCAAAAAAGAAGAGAACTGAACAGCCAGGACCTTTGGAAATTTAAGGAGCAAGTCGTCCCCAATGTGGGCCTTGTTGATGAATGAGTTACAGACAAAGAACAAAGAACAGTACAGCACAGGAACAGACCCTTCAGCCCACCAAGTCTGTGCCAACACAGAGCCTCCCGAATCGAATATTTTCTTGTGTCTACGTGTTCCATATCCCTCTATTCCCTGCCTATTCATGTATCTATCCAGATGCCTCTTCAACTTTGTAATAGAATCTGCTTCCACCACTTCCGCCAGCAGTGTGTTCCAGGCATTCGTAGTGCCAGGGCCCCAGGCTAGATTTGGCCTCGGGTGATTGTCTGTGTGGAGGTTGCACGTTCTCCCCATGTCTGTGTGGGTTTCCGCTGGATGCTCCAGTTTTCTCCCACAATCCAAAGATGTGCAGGTTAGGTGGATTAGCCATGCTAAATTGCACCTTAGTGTCCAAAGATGTGTAGTTTAGAAGGATAAGCAATGTGTTGCATTACAGGGAGGTGGTCCTGGATGAGATGCTAAATCAGTGCAGACTCAATGGGCTGAATGGCCTCCTTCTGCTCTGTTGGGATTCTATGGTTCTATTCTACAGTTTTAATAACTTTGGAATGCACGATAAAAGCAAACAGTGGGCAACTCAATCAAGCATAATTTCATTAAGTTTGAAATGATAATGTTATTAAAGTTACATATTTTTCATTTTACTTTAGATGTTGAAGCTGATTGAAAAAGGCAATATCAGAAAAAATGATGAAGTGTGTTATGGCTAGCAGAACTGAAGTCTCGAACAATATTAACAACAATCAGGGCTGACCTTCTACATCAACCTTGCATTCACCACCCTCCACGCATACACACACCCCACCCAAACACACATACACACCCTGGACAGCTGGTGTGGCCCAGCCACTCTCCGCGGCCACACTGTTGGTAACTACAACCCAATTGGGGAATGGAGTGTGTCAAATGGCAGGCAAATGGAAAGTCCTGGAATTAGACTCAACAAAGGCCGCAGGACCCCCTCACCTTGGGCTGAATGAATAAAGTAAAGCACGTGGGTCGAAAAGCAACCACAACAGCGAGGACACGGATTCTGCATGCCGGGGGAGAAAGGACTTCCGTTCTCAATATAAGCGCTGGGAATCTGAAATACAAACAGAAAATCCTCCATAAACTCAGCAGAGCTCTGAAAACAGGCCAATGGACTTGGCAAGTTAACTCTGTTTCTTTCGCCACAGATGCTGCCAGACCTGCTGAGATTATCCAGCATTTTCTGTTTATATTTTAGATTTCCACGGGGCGGCACGGTGGCACAGTGGTTAGCACTGCTGCCTCACAGCGCCAGGGGCCCGGGTTCAATTCCGGCCTTGGGTCACTCTCTATGTGGAGTTTCTCCCCGTGTCTGCATGGGTTTCCTCCAGGTGCTTCGATTTCCTCCCACAGTCCATCGATGTGTGGATTAGGTGGATTAACAGGGTAAATACGCGGAGTTCCGGGGGTGGGCCTGGGTAAAGATGCTCTGTCAAAGAGTCAGTGCAAACTGAACTGTAGGGATTCTATAATTCATAGAAACGAAGAAAATAGAAGCAGGAATAGGCCATTCAGCCCTTTGAGCCTGCTCCACCATTCATTTTGATCATGGCTGATCACCAAATTCAATATCCGGATCATTGAGTCATAGAGGGTTACAACATGGAAACTTATTCATGTCGTCCTTTTTTTTAACCACTAAGCTAGTCCCAATTGCCCGGGTTTGGCCCATATCCCTCTATACCCATCTTACCCATGTAACTGTCTAAACGCTTTTTAAAAGACAAATTTGTATCCATCTCTGCTACTCCCTCTGGCAGCTTGTTCCAGACACTCACCGCCCTCTGTGTGAAAAAAAAATTACCCTCTGCACCCTTTTGTGTCCCTCCCCTCTCATCTTAAACCTTTGCCCTCTAGTTTTAGACTCCCCTACCTTTGGGAAAAGATGTTGACTATCTAGCTGATCTATGCCCCTCATTATTTTATAGACCTCTATAAGATCGCCCCTAAGTCTCCTAAAGTCCAGGGAAAAAAGTCCCAGTCTATCCAGCCTCTCCTTATAACTCAAACCATCAAGTCCCGGTAGCATCCTAGTAAACCTTTCTGTACTCTTTCCCTCCATATCCCTTGATCCCTTTAGCCCCAAGAGCTAAATCTAATTTCTTCTTGATAGTGCATGTATTAGCATTAATAATTCATCCACTGCTGTTTAGCAGGGTCCTAAAGAAAGGCATGTGTGTTGGTGGAAGAATCAAGATTTCAAATAAAAAAACAAATTGAAATGTTACTGGAAGATTGGGAACCCCTTTATCCAAGGCTACTTGTAAGCTAAATCTTCTAGAATGTTCTGTCCTTCTGTGTGATCACTTGGCTGGATAGGAAGAGGTGAAGCATTTCCAAGCAATGCAGAATTCCTGGTTCATGTTCACTGAGAATGATCCCATTCACAAACTCTCACATCTAAGACAGGCATTGAAATATATCAGGACTAAAGCAGCCTGTCCGTACCGGTAAAATGACATGTTCATCATTTCACTGATTGCTATTACTGAGACTTGAATAAATAATTTCATCCTGCCCATTCGGGGAAGTGAAATATTAAATTCTTGCTGTGTTCCTGGTCTCAGACGAACATATCAGGCTGTGTGCACTGAATAATCCTCAGTCACACAAGTTAGCTGAATTAATCAAATAAAGATTATCGTCAACTGTAATCAACTCTCGCTGTTAAAATATACATGACAATGGTTGTAAATGTTTCACTTTAGTTTCCGTTGTTCTGCAAATAAATGTTTGAACAAAAAGAACAAAAAACAAAGAAAATTACAGCACAGGAACAGGCCCTACAGCTCTCCAAGCCTGCACAGACCATGCTGCCCGACTTAACTAAAACCCCCTACCCTTCCCAGGACCGTATCCCTCTATTTCCATCCTATTCTTGTATTTGTCAAGACGTCCCTTAAAAGTCACTATCGAATCTGCCTCCACTACCTCCCCCGGCAGCACATTCCAGGCACCTATCACCCTCTGTGTAAAAAACTTGCCTTGTACATCTCCTTTAAACCTTGCCCCTTGCACCTTATACATATGCCGTCTTGTAATTGACTCTTCCACCCTGGGAAAAAGCTTCTGACTATCCACTCTGTCCATGCCCCTCATAATCCTGTAGATTTCTTTCAGGTCGCCCCTCAGCCTCCGTTGTTCCAGTGAGAACAAACCAAGTTTCTCCAACCCCTCCTCATAGCTAACACCCTCCATACCAGGCAACATCCTGGCAAACCTTTTCTGTAGCCTCTCCAAAGCCTCCACATCCTTCTGGTAGTGTGGCGACCAGAATTGAACACTTTTTTCCTAGTGCGGCCTAACAAAGGTTCTATAAAGCTGCAACATGACTTACCTTAAATGTTTATTGATATTTGTCCATTTTGACAGACCCAAGTCTTTTTGAAGCAATGAGTTATTTTTGTCTCTCTCCCTCTTCTTCACGTCTGCTGGTTACAGAATAATTGGGAGACTAATTGTGTCGCGTCCAACACTGAACCCACCAGCAAACTTGCTCGCTTATAAAAATCAAAACCCATTCCTGCAATATCTCAGTGTGTCAGAGGTGAAGGGTATCTTTCGTTCCAATTGATGAAAGTTGTTTTTTTTTGGAAATTGAAGGACATTGTGGATTGTTTTGTTTTTGTTTGTTTCCATCATGGGTTATGTTCATTCACTCAACTCCAGAAACAGGAGCAAAATGCTGGAGTTACACTCACCCAGCACACAACACTCTCACATACACCCATACATTCACAGACACTGATACATAAACAACATCCCCCCTCCCCACAACACACCCATACACTCACAGATACCTATACACATACCATCTCCTCCCTCACCACAGCACACACCCATACATTCACAGATACCTATACACATACCATCTCCTCCCTCACCACAACACACACCCATACACTCACAGATACCTATACACATACCATCTCCTCCCTCACCACAACACACACCCATACATTCACAGATACCTATACACACACAACCTCCCATCCCCACAACACACACACAAACATTCACAGCCCTCCCCCACATACGCGCAAACATTTGCAGACCCCTACACACTCAGCCCCCTCCCCCAACACACATACACACACAGATACACCCCTACAATCACAGCCCTTACATAAACAGACCCTTACACACACAGGGCCGACACACACAGATCCCTAAATTCACAGACCTCTAGACACACATGCACATAAACAGAGGTGCCTACAATAGAGACGTGCCGACACACATAGACCCCTATACACATGCAGAGACCCCTGTACACACACAAACCTCTATATACAAAGACCTTTAGATGTACACAGACCCCTACACATACAGACCTCCCCTCCCACACACACACACACTACCATACAGAATCCTGCACACACACAGACCGCTACACATAGACCCTAGACACACACAAACTCCAAATGCACACGGATCCCTACATGCACAGATCTCTCTACACAAATGAACCTCTCCCCCCGGCCCTGCAAACATAATCCATATACACAGACTCCCGAACACATTTAGACCCCTTTACATAAACATACCCCCATATGTACAGGCTTCAATACACACAGAGCTCCATGCATACGGATCCCTTTACACAAACAGAGGCTCACAGATACAAACACCTATACACACAAACAGACCCTTGTACATAAAGACCCCGATACACATGACCAGACCTCTCATACATACAGACACCTATATACACAAACAGATCCCCCACATGTACAGACTCAAATATGCAAACAGATCCCCATATATACAGACTCCTATACACAAGTAGACCATAAGACTATAAGACATAGGAACAGAATTAAGTCACTTGGCCCATCAAGTCTGCTCCGCCATTCAATCACGGCTGATATTTTTCTCATCCCCATTCCCCTGCCTTTTCCCCATAACCCCTGCTTCCCTTATTAACAAAGAATCTATCTATCTCTGTCTTAAAGACACTCAATGACCTGGCCTCCACAGCCTTCTGCAGCAATGAGTTCCACAGATTCACCACTCCCGGGCTGAAGAAATTCCTCCTCATCTCTGTTTTAAAGGATCATGATGTGGAGATGCCGGCGTTGGACTGGGGTAAACACAGTAAGAAGTTTAACAACACCAGGTTAAAGTCCAACAGGTTTATTTGGTAGCAAAAGCCACACAGGCTTTCGGAGCTCCAAGCCCCTTCTTCAGGTGAGTGGGAATTCTGTTCACAAACAGGGCATATAAAGACACAAACTCAATTTACATGAATAATGGTTGGGATGCGAATACTTACAACTAATCAAGTCTTTAAGAAACAAAACAACGTGAGTGGAGAGAGCATCAAGACAGGCTAAAAAGATGTGTATTGTCTCCAGACAAGACAGCCAGTGAAACTGGCAAACCTGCATCCCTTTAGCCTCCATACAGAGACCCCCATATATATGGACCCCTATGCACTCACAGACCCCCCCATTCACATAGACTCCGATACACATACACAAACCATCCATATATATGGACCCTATACACACACACATGCACACTTCCTTAAAGCTGTTGCGTTATTTCTGCAATTTCTCTAACAGTCCTTTCTGCGACCACTTCACATTTTTCCTCTTCGGAAAGTTGGCAGGTATATTTTATGCAGACATCCAATATTCCATGATCTGGTATTCATTTATTCCTGGGATAAGGCTGTGTATCATTTCTTCAAACGCTGGCTTGTGGAAATGTTTTGGAATTGATGGGATGGGTGGTGATCAATGTGTGCATGAGTGTCTCACAGTTCCTCTCGCCCTTTCTGTCCCAAAGGCCTTTTCACGGAGCTGAAGGTTGGTCTGTGGTTGAGAATGTGGACGGACTTCAGTTTCTCTACAGATGCTACATGACCTGTTGAATATTTTCAGGTTACTCCCAGCCCTTGTTTTTATTATCAGGTTTCATAGTGGTATTTATTAATGGTGTTTTTCACACAGTAACCCTCATTGGTCCTGTCGTTTCCTTCACTTTTAATCATTTAATCTCCACAACTACTTCAAATCTCACTTTGGTGCCTGAGTCAGTTTGTTAATTTCACCTTAGTGGAAATTTACAAGATAACTATTTGTGTCTGATTAAGCCACTATGAATTGCATTGGGGTGTTCCTAGTCACCTAAAGACAGTACATAAAGGCAAGGTTTACCAGGTTGATTCCGGGGATGGTGGGACTTCTGTATGAGGAGAGATTGACTAGGTTAGGATTGTTTTCGCTGGAGTTCAGGTGAATGAGGGGGGGGATCTCATAGAGACTTATAAAATTCTAACAGAACTAGACAGGGTAGATGCAGGGAGGATGTTCCCAATGGTGGGAGAGTCCAGAACCAGGGGTCATATTCTGAGGGTACAGGGTAGACCGATTGGGACGGAGATGAGACATTTCTTCAACCAAAGAGTGGTGAGCCTGTGGAATTCATTACCACAGAAAGCAGTTGATGCTAAAACATTGAATGTATTCAAGAGGTGGCTGGATATAGCACTTGGGGCGAATGGGGTCAAAGGTTATGGGGAGAAAGCAGGATTAGGCCATTGAGTTGGACGATCAGCCATGATCGTGATGAATGGCGGAGCAGGCTCGAAGGGCTGAATGGCCTCCTCCTGCTCCTATCTTCTATATTTCTATGTTTATAACTATAATCTGGCTAGGCACAGTCTTAATTTACAGAACTGGTGACATTTATGTTATATTTGAATAAAAATTA
Organism: Mustelus asterias; assembly: GCF_964213995.1. Taxonomy (NCBI): domain Eukaryota; kingdom Metazoa; phylum Chordata; class Chondrichthyes; order Carcharhiniformes; family Triakidae; genus Mustelus; species Mustelus asterias. The sequence goes on along the minus strand of NC_135823.1, from coordinate 54,814,291 downwards.
TATCTTTTATAGTCTTACTTCAGCTCAGATGTCCCAAAGGCCTTACAACCAATGAAGTATTTCTGAAGTGTGCTAGTTATTGTAATATAAAAAACATTTGAGCAAAGCAAACTCCATCAAACAGTCATATGATAATAACTATTTCTTTTAGGATGTTAGTTGAGGGATAAACATTGGCCGGGACATTGGGAAGCAATTCCCCTCCTCCTTCAAAATAGTATCAAGGGATATTTTAAACTTGGATAGACCATAATGTCTCAGTTTAACATTTCATCTACAGGGCAGGCACACCCCTCAGTACTGCAGTGGAACAGTAGCCTAGACCTTTCTCCTCTGGAGCAGAACTTGAATCTACCACCTCATAATCATAGAATCCCCATAGGGCAGAAAGAGGCCATTCTGCCCATCAAGCCTGCACAATGACAATCCCACCCAGGCCCTAGCCCCATAACCCCACGTATTTACCCTGTTAACCCCCCTGACACTGCGGGACAATTTAGCATGGCCAATCAACACAACCCACATGCCTTTCAGACTGTGGGAGGAAACGGAAGCACCCGGAGGAAACCCACGCAGACACGGGGAGAATGTGCAAACTCCACACAGTCACCGGTGGCTGGAATTGAATCTGGATCCCCGGCGCTGTGAGGCAGCAATGCTATCCACTGTGTCATTAATAGTATCACCGAGAGTGTTTGAGCAAAACATTTAAATATTCAATTTGTATTTCTCTCAACACTGGGATTAGAATGAATGGGATGTCTGTAGCACAGAAGGAGGCCATTCAGTCCATTGAGTTGATACCCGTTCTCTGCAAGACCAACCCAGCGAGTCCCACTCCCCCTTTCTTTCCTCCAAATATTACAAACCATTTTTTTCAGTTCTTTTTGCAAAAATATTCATAAAGTATCTGAAACAAAGTAATAAAACATTTGAAAATGACCATTACAGAAAGTGCAATAATATTCAAGTTTTCTCCATAGATCATGTTGCATTGTGAGGTGCTTCAATACAATCGAAGGAAAATACAGTCATTTCATAATGGTCATTACAGAAAGTACAGCGGTATTTAAGTTATCTACAGACATCATATTGCACCGAAATATAATTGTGATATATATATAATATTCACTGCATGCATTCAATGGGGGCAATATAGCCTGAGGGATTCTACACAATTCCCAGCCCCTCAGTGCACTATAGGTGAAAGGTCTTAGTCAACGACCTTTCCCCATTGCACCTCTGAGGTGGCTGCCCCAAGCTTCAATGCGTCCCTCAGCACGTAGTCCTGGGCCCTGGAATGTGCCAGTCTGCACATTAGGGACAACTGAAAGACCAACAAGTTTCGGGCAGACCAAAGAGCCTCTTCCATCAAGTCAATGGTCCAATTCTCTTTTGAAAGTTGCGATTGAATCCACCTCCACACCCACACTCTCCGTCAGTATGTCCCAGATTCTGCTTCAGAACGATTGTCCTCATGTCACCTCTGCACCTTTGGCTAATCAACTTTAAGTTTGGGTCACCTGGTTCTCCACCCTGCTGCCAATAGAGGCAGTTTCTCTCTATCGACACTGTCCAGATCCCTCACGATTCTGAATACCTCTGTCAAACCTCCTCTCCACCTTCTCTAGAGACAGAAACCATGGATTCTCCTATCTACCCACATGGCTGAAGTCTCTCGTCAACATCCACTTGCCATTTGACATGGAGATCTAAAGTGCGTTAGATAAATATAGGTCTGAAAATAAATATAACATTCGAACTAGATACTTACAAATTGTAAACACTGACCACACAATAAATCCCCTGTGGCCTCTAGATATACTATATTCCTTAGACGCTTACTATACTCCTTATATAATTATGACTGCATGGCCAACTTCTGCTCCAACTCCATTTTTAAGTTTGCTGATGACACCACTGTAGTGGATCGGATCTCAAACCATGACGAGACGGAGTACAGGAAGGAGATAGAGAATCTGGTGAAATGGTGCGATGACAATAATCTCTCCCTCAATGTCAGTAAAACGAAGGAGATAGTCATCGACTTCAGGAAATGTGGTGGAGGACATGCCCCTGTCTACTGCAATGGTGATGAAGTGGAGATGATCGCGAGCTTCAAGTTTCTAGTTGTTCAGATCACCAACAATCAGTCCTGGTCCCTCCACGTCGACGCTATAGTAACAAAACCCACCAATGCCTCTACTTTCTCAGAAGATTTGAAAATACAGCCCAATCCATCACACAAACCAGCCTCCCATCCATTGACTCCATATATACTTCCATTGCCTCAGAAAAGCAGCCAGCATAATTAAGGACCCCATGCACCCAGCCATACTGTCTTCCACCTTCTTCTGTCAGGAAAAAAATACACTGAATACACTGATTCAAGAACAGCTTCTTCTCTGCTGACGCTTGAATGGACCTACGTTATATTAAGCTGGATAAAAGCAAATTTCTGTGGATGCTGGAATCTGAAACCAAAAGAGAAAAGGCTGGAAAATCTCGGCAGGTCTGGCAGTATCTGTAAGGAGAGAAAAAAGCTTACGTTTCGAGTCCAGATGACCCTGTGTCAAAGCTGATCTTTCTCTACACACTAGCTATGACTGTAACACTACATTCTTAAGGTTTATTTATTAGTGTCACAAGTAGGCTTACATTAACACTGCAATGAAATTACTGTGAAAATCCCCCAGTCACCACACTCTCTCGCCTGTTCAGGCACACTGAGGGAGAATTTAGTATGGCCAATGCACCTAACCAGCACATCCTTTGGACTGTGGGAGGAAACCAGAGCACCCAGAGGAAACCCAGGCAGACAAAGTGCAAACTCCACCCAGACATTGACCCAAGTCAGGAATCGAACCCGAATTCCTAGCACTGTGAGGCAGCAGTGCTGGCCACTGTGCCACTGTGTCGCCCATTCTACACCCTCTCCCTTCCTTCTCCCCTATGTACTCTATGAACGGTATGTTTTGTCTGTATACTTTTCACTGTATCCCAATTCAATAATAAATCAATCCAATTCAATATTTAACCACCTTTTCTAACCCTCCCCCTCCAAACGGCAAGATGTGCTGTTGGTTTTTTTTTTCCTGCAATATGCTGGCAAGTACTGCAAAATAACACTAGCTACAAAATACCCATTTCCTCCCCAGGATAACCTGGTGTTGGGAGACTTCTTACTCTCCTCGGGATTATAAGACAAGTCAGTTAGCTTCCCCTGTGTCGGGGGACCCGAACTCTTTCTTTGACATCCACAGTTTTACTGGTCAGCACACCCTAGTGTCTGGACACCGTATCGCCTTCTTAAACAACAGAGAGGGGAAGAAGGAAAGAAAGAAACGGGAATCTGTGCGAGAGAAGGAAGTTCACACGCAATAGGAGATCGGTGGAGGAGGAAGAAGTTAAGGGACGTTCCCCTGGGGGGGGGGGGGGGGAGCGGGGGGCAGGAGGAGGGAGTTGAGCGCTCTGCTCTGTCTGAGCTGTTAACATTTTAGGGGGTGGGTTGGGGTGGGGGGAGGGAGAGGGGGGCATTATTTGGAAGGAGAGCTGTGTGTGTGTGCATGAGAGAGAGAGAGAGGGGTGTGTGTGTGGATGGGGGGGTGAGGGTTTGTTGCCGGCCAGGACAGAGTGTCAGGGAGATCCGGCGGCGATGTAATGCCGGAGAGCTATGCCTTATAGCAATGGTCTTACAGCAGCACAGAAACATGGCGCCGCAGCCCCCAAGAAGTTTGGAGTTTGTAGCCCGGTCTGTCTGTGCCTCCTCTCCCTCCTCCTGGGCCTGGAAGCGGCGGCAGGGCAGCCGGATTGCTCACCCTGTCCCCCGAACTGTCGCTGCCCGCGGTGGGATCCCTCCTCCTGTACAGTTAACTGCTCCAAAGCTGGACTACAGCAGCCACCAGGAACGATGGAGCTGCCTCCCAACACTACTGTACTGTGAGTAACTGTGCATTCTTATCGGAGATGGATGGTGTGCATGTCTTTTATTGTGTCATCTGCAATGCAACGTTCATTTTCTCTCAAAAGCACACCTTATTCACAAAAGTGCATGCCATTACAGTTGGAAACTGACATGACAATAACAACCGTTCAATTTCTTTCATCTACGTTACACTCTTGGGCGTCTTGCTGTGTTTATAATTACAGACTTATGTTTAATATATATATTCAGAGTCAAACGTATAGCCCCCCTGGGTGGGGAGTGCGGTACCCAAACCCCAAGCCCCTCTTGTTGCATTTATAATTACTTATGTTTACAATTTATATTTAGGGTCAAACATGCAGCCCCCCTGGGAAGGGGGAGGGTGGTGTACCCAGGTTCCCAAGCCCCTCTGTTTACAGTGGCCGGATTTAAAAATACATGAGTTCTTTTAAATTAACCCCAATCATTAAACTTACTCCTGCGAGGGATGCAACTATTGAAAAGTAGCCTAACCCAGACACCATGTGGAGATGGGTTTGTCCTGAATTCCCCCCTCAGCGCGGAGAACCTTAATATCTTAAAGTTTAATATCTTAAAAGTTCGAAAAGTCAGCTCTTTTCTCTCCTTACAGATGCTGCCAGATCTGCTGAGGTTTTTCCAGCATTTTCTCTTTTGGTTTAAGATTCCAGCATCCGCAGTATTTTGATTTGATTTGATTTATTTATTTGCTTTTTATCCAGTGTTTTAACTTTAATATCTTTTCCGGGAGAGAAATAAGGATATTTGGAACAAGCACCCGACTCCCAAAGATGGGCAGCAATGTTAACAGTTGCTAATGGCTTTCCAGTTGTTTAAGCGAACCAGGAGTGTGGTTCAACTCTGCGAGCGGTTGAAGAATGTGCAATGTGTGACGCTTGCCAAAGCTGTGTGTAGTTAGTTGGTGATTTTTACAGTTGTTAACCGGCCGCCCGAAACTCCAGCAACTGTTTTTCAGGGAGGGAATTAGGGGGACAGCACTTAAATTTCAAGAAAGATATTTTCCCCCTTTCTTTCTCTCTTAAAAGGTGTGTGCGTGTGTGTGGTTGGCGGGGGGAGACTTCATCCAGGCACAACCAATTTGGGAAAATAAGTGTCATATTCCGCTTTCCTGTGTTGGAACTGGAATGTCTAAACGTAATGTGGAAGGAACTCGGAACTGTCAAAAACAGATTTAAATGTCTTACAGGCAAGCCTCCGTCCTAACCCAGATCCCAACTCCTCAATTGTCTTTGATTGGAACCCTGTGCTGTCCTGGTAGTGCGGTTTGTCGCCTGTATATTCTCCACTTGGGCAGAAATCTTGCACTAGAACATCCCAGCTCAGTCAATCATTTTTATTTTGTAAATTATTACCTCGTGTTGTGGCTGCTGTTTGGGATAAGATTTGCATAATATTTCAATGATTAGATGATTCCTCATAGCCTGATCTGCTTAATTTCATTACTTCCTGTGAGGAATCTTTGAAGAAATTAAAACATCTGCATTATTATTGGCAAAATCTCGAGGGGGGGGGGGAATTGGGCTGAGCAACAAAATTGTTTAACAAGTTTTTAAAAATGTCATGCAAGCAGTAGGATTTCAGTGTACTCTTGGCAAGGTGAAGCTCTGGAATGTGTCCTCCAAGTAATAGATTCTCTCCTTTTCCAAACTTGGGTTGCGGCTAGCGAGCTGTATTTGGGCAGTAGAACCTTGGGAAAAAGTATTGGTTACAAGTCTGATACTGGCAATGATTGGCAGGGGTGCAATTTGAGGTGCTTTATTAAGTGATGCATTGCCTGGCATTGAAGTGGTTTGGCTCAAAAATGACTTTGCCTCATTTTCCTGTTTTCCAAATACATGAAATTAGATAGAGTGGCAACAGTGGCAGAATTATCATAGAATCATAGAAGTGCTCTGGTTTCCTCCCACAGTTCAAAGATGTGCAGATTAGGTGCATTGGCCATGCTAAATTCTCCCTCTGTGTACCCGAACAGGCGCTGGAGTGTGGCAACGAGGGGATTTTCACAGTAACTTCATTGCAGTGTGAATGTAAGCCTGCTAGCGACTAATAAATAAACTTTAAAAAAATCCCTAGTGTAAAGGAGGCCATTCAACACATTGAGTCTGCACTGACTCAATGATCTCACCTAGACCCTATCCCCATAACTCCACATATTTACTCTGCTAGGCCCCCTGACTCTGAGGGGCAACTTAGAACAGCGGCACAGTGTTTAGCCCTGCTGCCTCACAGCGCCTGTGACCAAGGTTCGACTCCCAGCTTGGGTCACTGTCTGTGCAGAGTCTACACATTCTCCCCATGTTTGCGTGGGTTTCCTCTGGGTGCTCTATTTCCTCCCACAGTCCGAAAGATGTGCATTGTCCATACTAAATTCTCCCTCAGTGTACCGGAACAGGCGCTGGAGTATGGCAGCTGGGGGATTTTCACAATAACTTCGTTGCAGTATTAATGTAAGCCTACTTGTGATACTAATAAATAAAAAATGAAATAAATAACATACACATCTTTGGACTGTGGGAGAAAACTGGACACGGGGAGAATGTGCAAATTCCACACAAACAGGCACCCAAGGCTGGAATTGAACCTGGGTCCCTGGCGCTCTGACGCAGCAGTGCTAACCACTGTGCCACCATGCCGCCCAAAATGTTTACTTTTTTCAAAATTGAGAATTGCCAAGGATTTATTCTATTCCACACAATACATTTCCTCCAGTTGTTAATGGAAAAGCTCACTACGAAAAAATACAAATATTACTTTGAAGATTTTAGATTGATATTGTACAACAACAAATCGACTGAATGTGCGAAGGTCACTAGAGCCTCAGGTAATATTAAAGTTTATTTAATCTACATGGTTAATGTTTGTACTCCTTCTTGTCCCCAATTTCCTGCACTCCATCACTGGTAACTGCACCTTCAGCCACCAAGAAACTAAGCTCATGAATCCCTTCTGTTAACCTTTCTGACTCACCATCCCACTTTCCGCCTTTAAGTCAGTCCTTAAAACCTACCCCTTTGACTGATTTTGGGTGACCTTAATTCAGTTTGATTCATTATTGTCACATGTATTGGGATACAGTGGAAAGTATTGTTTCTTGCACGCTAAACAGACAAAACATACCGTTCACAGTGTACATGGGGGAGAAGGAAAGGAGAGGGGACAGAATATAGTGCTGCAGTTACAGGTAGGGTGAAAAAAAAGATCAACTTAATACCTGATAGGTCCATTCAAAAGTCTGATGGCAGCAGGGAAGAAGCTGTTCTTGAGTCGGTTGTTACGCGACCTCAGACTTTTGTATCTTTTTCGCGACAGAAGAAGGTGAAAGAGAGAATGTCTGGGGTGCGTGGGGTCCTGGATTATGTCGGCTGCTTTTCCGAGGCAGCGGGAAGTGTAGAAGGCGTCAACGGATGGGAGGTTGGTTTGCGTGAAGGACTAGGCTTCGTTCACAACCTTTTGTAGTTTCTTGATCAGAGTAGGAGCCATACCAAGCTGTGACATAACCAGAAAGAATGCTTTCTGTAAAAGTTAGTGAGAGTCGTAATGGACATGCCGAATTTCCTTAGCCTTCTGAGAAAGTAGAGATGTTGGTGGGCTTTCTTAACTATAGCTTTGGCATGGAGAGACCAGGACAGGTTGTTGCTGATCTGAACACCTAGAAACCTGAAGCTCTCAACCATCTCCACTTCATCACCGTTGATGTAGACAGGGGCATGTCCTCCACTACGTTTCCTGAAGTTGATGACTATCTCCTTTCTTTTACTGACATTGAGGGAGAGATTATTGCCGTCGCACCAGTTCACCAGATTCTTTGTCTCATTCCTGTACTCTGTCTCGTCATTGTTTGAGATTCGACCCACTACGGTCATCAGCAAACTTAAAGATGGAGTTGGAGCGGAAGTTGGCCACGCAGTCATAATTGTATAAGGATTATAGTAAGTGTATAAGGAGTACATTATATCTAGAGGCCACAGAGGATTTATTTTGTAGTGGTCAGTGTTTTCAATTTGTAAGTATCTGGTTCGAATGTTATATTTATTTTCAGACCTACATTTATCTATCTCCTTTGTTTTACTGACATTGAGGGAGAGGTTATTGTCATCGCACCATTTCACTAGGTTCTATGTTCTATGGGCGGCACGGTAGCACAGTGGTTAGCACTGCTGCTTCACAGCTCCAGGGTCCCGGGTTCGATTCCCGGCTCGGGTCACTGTCTGTGTGGAGTTTGCACATTCTCCTCGTGTCTGCGTGGGTTTCCTCCGGGTGCTCTGGTTTCCTCCCACAGTCCAAAGATGTGCGGGTTAGGTTGATTGGCCAGGTTAAAAATTGCCCCTTAGAGTCCTGAGATGCGTAGGTTAGAGGGATTAGCGGGTAAAATATGTGGGGGTAGGGCCTGGGTGGGATTGTGGTCGGTGCAGACTCGATGGGCCGAATGGCCTCCTTCTGCACTGTTGGGATTCTATGGGCGGCACGGTAGCACAGTGGTTAGCACTGCTGCTTCACAGCTCCAGGGACCTGGGTTCGATTCCCGGCTTGGGTCACTGTCTGTGTGGAGTTTGCACATTCTCCTCATGTCTGCGTGGGTTTCCTCCCACGGTCCAAAGATGTGTGGGTTAGGTTGATTGGCCATGCTAAAATTGCCCCTTAGTGTCCTGGGATGCGTGGATTAGTGGGTAAAATATGTAGGGATATGGGGGTAGGGCCTGGGTGGGATTGTGGTCGGTGCATACTCGATGGGCTGAATGGCCTCTTTCTGTACTGTAGGGTTTCTATGATTTCTTTCTATGATTTCTATATCTCCTTATGTGACTCAGTGTCAGTTTATATACAGTACAATATAAATGCAAGATATTGTGTTGCTCCCATCCTGTTGAGATCACTTTAGCTTTGGATAAAATGCCTCACCATCGCAATTGTTCTGATGGCTGGAACAGTCGTTGGGCCATATGGCAGGATGAGGGGTATGGAAGGACGATGGAAGCCCTCACACCAACCATGGTCCATGAGAAGAACAGAGGGCAATGCAGGGGGTAAATCCCCTGTGGTTATGAATTTGTGAAAGGACCCAGCTACTGCGCAATACAATTTGGCATTTTGCAAACACGCAAGTATTTAGAATACTGAAAGAGTTAAAAATATATTCTTCAATTCACACAGGTGAGGGGGAAGAATAATAGTATCTGGGTGCATTGATGAAGTTTTCAATTGCTTTGTTCTTGAACGCAACCAAGAGGGGAGTTGAGGAGAAACTTTTTCAGCCAGAGGGTGGTGGAAGTCTGGAACTCACTGCCTGAAAGGGTGGCTTAGTGAGAAACTCTTGTAACATTTAAGAAGTATATAGATATGCACTTTCACTGCCATAACTTCCAGGGCTATGGGCCTATGCAGGAAAATGGGATTTGTGTAGTCAGATCTTTGTTGACTGACATGGCCATGATGGGCCGAATGGCCTCACTCTGCACTGTAAAGAATTATGAATCTGTGAAAAACTGTGATGACACACACAGATCTCAGCGCAATGAGGGACCCTTGTATAGAGTGAAAGTTCACCACAAGTCTCCACACAATCTCAATTCAAATTGCTCTGTTTTGTTCTGTCAACCAGTGGTTAAATCACAAAAGTGTGTTAATCTCGAACAATAGAACAAAGTGCTGGCAGCAACATCAAAATAGATGTTTGAGGAGGGAGGTGCAAATTATGGCAAACTGAAGTCTTGATGAAAACTTTCTTTTGAACCGTAGCTTGTAGGTGCTGTGACTTGGAGCGACCCATGAAATTCGCATTGTTGACTCCTCAATGCTGTGGCTGGCTTAAGTGCATACATGTGCAAGCAGTCATAGACAGATAGCTGCTCAGTGGTACCCAACAACACATATCACTGAGCCACCAAATACAGGGGAAACCTCATGGGCTTTGATGTGTTATGATAATGAATCACACCAGACATTATATAACTTGTAGACCTGAGAAGACAGAATGCCCTCTTATAATCATTGATTATGTGTTTTGTAATGGCTATTTCTAAAAACTGTATTATTTACACAGAGAATAACAGATAGAAACAATGTTGTAGATTCCAATAGATTCTCAGCAACCTTCAGTGTTATTTGGTTATTGGCAAGCTTTGCTTTTCAGGGCCATTTGTAATAATCAGAAGATGGACATGCAATGGAAAATGGCTAATTGGTTCATTAAGTTAATTCCGTCTTCCAGAGTCTATATATAATCTACATTATAGTGTCTCTAATCCATCCATTTAGTCTTCTGCAGTAGTGTTTAGTGTAATACTCCATGATCTCGGATGTGAAATAAGCATTGTCAGAACAGAAACTAAAGCAAGACTGGTCACTGCTCCTGTCCTCCCAGAAAGCTTATTTATTTATTAGTGTCACAAGTAGGCTTCCATTAACACTGCAATGAAGTTACTGTGAAAATCTCCTTGTTGCCGCACTCCGGGTAGACTGAGGGAGAATTTAGCATGGCCCAATGCACCTAACCAGCACGTATTTCGGACTGTGGGAGGAAACTGGAGCACTCGGAGAAAACCCACGCAGACACGGGGAGAATGTGCAGACTCCGCACAGCCAGTGACCCAAGCCGGCAATCGAACCCGGGTCCTTGGCACTGTGAGGTAGCAGTGGGCGGCATGGTAGCACAGTGGTTAGCACTGCTGCCTCACAGCGCCAGGGACCCGTGTTCGATTCCCGACTTGGGTCACTGTCTGCGTGGAGTTTGCACGTTCTCCCCGTGTCTACGTGGATTTCCTCCGGGTGCTCCGGTTTCCTCCCACAGTCTGAAAGACATGCTGGTTAGGTACATTGACCCGAACAGGCGCCGGAGTGTGGCAACTAGGGGAATTTCACAGTAACTTCATTGCAGCATTAATGTAAGCCTTACTTGTGACTAATAAATAAACTTTAAGAACTTTAACCAGTGTGAGCCTACTTATATACATCTCTAGTTTGTATTACCTACCTGGTTCAATCCAGCCAATTTGCTATTCATTTTTGAAAGTCTCACATATGGAACTTTACCAAAAACCTTCCAAAAATGAAATATGTTAGATATGTTATGTTGAATATGTTATGTTCTCCTGAATGTTCTGCCAGTAATTGATTTACCATCTGAAAGAAGTCCAGTAGTTTATGTGTCCAGATCCAATGCTTCAAAATTGGTTGATGTCCTATTACAGTAATGCTCTAAACAAGATCAGGACAATTACAAAGCTCCAAGGAGCTACTGAGCTCCAAAGATTATAATGGAGGGATGAATAAAATGCATTAATTGAGTTAATTTCTTTCTTTGAACTCTTAGAGAGAAATGTGTGTTCTTTTAAGTGAGGTACACTAGAAATGCCCACTGGGCTCGGAGGGGTTAGATACAAAGTTTTCCCTCTTCTGATACCTGACCAGTGACCTTCTGGAACCATACCATGGCATTTTTGAAATAAATCATTCCTCGATGTGAGTGTTGCTGGCAGGACAGGCATTTATGTTTCATGTCTAATTGCTTTTGAGAAGGTGGTGGTGAGTCGCCTTTTTGAACTGCTGCAGTCCATGTTGTGCAGATACACCCACTGTGCTGCCACGGGGGGGAATTCCAGGTTTTTGACTCAGCGACAGTGAAGGAATGTTGGTACAGTTCCAAGTCAGGATGATGTGTGACTTGGAGAACAACTTGAGGTGGTGCTCCAAAGCAACTATTGTTGTTCGAGGTTGCAGAGATTGCAGGTTTGGAAGGTGGCATTGAAGGAGCCTCGGTGAATTGCTACAGAGCATCTTGTAGATGGTACACAATACAGACATTGAGCATCAGTGGTGGAGGGGGTGAATGTTTAAGGTGACTGATGGGGTGCCCATTGAGTGGGCTGCTGTGTCCTGAATGCTGTTGAGCTGTTGAAGGTGCAGTCATCCAGGCAAGTGATGAGTCTTCAACCACACTCTTGTCTATGGTGGACAAGCTCTGGAGAATCAGGGGCTTCAAGGCAGGAGGGGAAATAATTTTATTTTTTGTCACTAACGGCACTCCTCCCACCCTACCCAGTTTGAAATATCTTTGCCAGTTTGCATTATTACACCGCATTTTTTTGACTCAGAGGCAAGTTTAACCCTGGCATTGTTCCACTCCAATCAGACACCCGGTGATACACAGATAGTGAGCAATGAGTTACTCAACCAATTTGTCTCTGTTTCTCACATAAGCCAAGTATACAGTCAGAGAGATATGTATGTTAACCTGCTGTATTGAAGAAACTGGACATAAGGTAATGTAACCCTAATATTCTTTTAAAAATATGTTTGCGGCAAGTATAGAAATACAGCACATTGGCAGTTACTCAGAGGCAATCCTCACCCTCTAGTCAAGGGGAGATCAGAGAGTGAATCATTCAAATTGGAATAAAGGAAAGGTGTCTTTGAATTTTACGAAAGGTTTGGCATTGATGTGGATGTTGTCAATTAACACAATTTTGAGATACTGTTACATCAGTCCAAGTGTTCCGAGCACGGTAGCACAGTGGGCGGCACGGTAGCACAGTGGTTAGCACTGCTGCTTCACAGCTCCAGGGACCTGGGTTCGAATCCCGGCTCGGGTCGCTGTCTGTGTGGAGTTTGCACATTCTCCACGTGTCTGCGTGGGTTTCCTCCGGGTGCTCCGGTTTCCTCCCACAGTCCAAAGATGTGCGGGCTAGGTTGATTGGCCATTCTAAATTGCCCCTTAGTGTCCCGGGATGCATAGGTTAGAGGGGTTAGTGGGTAAATATGTAGGGATATGTGGATAGGGCCTGGGTGGGATTGTGGTTGGTGCAGACTTGATGGGCCGAATGGCCTATTTCTGCACTGGAGGATTCTATGATTCACATTGACAGTACTGATGGTGTTGTTGCAGTTATACCCTTGTAGAGGTCTAAGTATCCCATCGTCCTCTGGATGGATGGACTTTGGAATGGAGGAGGATAATACAACCATACGTTATAGGAGCAAAAATAGACCATACGTCCCTCGATCTTGTTCTGCCATTCATTAGGATCGTGGCTGATCTGCTTGTGTTTCTAATTCCACAATCCCACCCACCCCCTGATAATCTTTGATCCTCTTGCCTAACAAGAATCTATCTACCTCTGCTTTAAAAATATTCAATGACTCCACCTCCACCGCCTTCTGAGGCAGAGAATTCCAAAGTCGGACAACCCTATGAGAGAAAAGAAAATCTCATCTCTGAAAGGTCCTAAAAGGGTGACCCCTAACTTTAAAATGGTGCCCCCTAGTTCTGGAGTCACCCTCAAGAGGAAACATCATTTCCACATTCATTTTGTCAAGACTATATTTCTTACCAAGCTCCCCCTCACTCTTCTAAACTCCAGCTGGTCCAACCTTTCCTCATATGACAACCCACTCATTCCAGGTATCAAGCCAGTAAACTGTCTCTGAACTGCCTTCAATGCATTGACATCCTTCGTTAAATAAGAAGACCAAAACTGCACACAGTATTCAAAACGTGGTCTCATCAATGCCCTGTATAAATGAAGCAGAATATTCTTACTTTTATGTTTAATTCCTCTCGTAATAAAGGATAACATTCTGTTAGCCTTCTGAATTGCTTGTGCCTGCTTACTGACCCTTTGTGACCCATGCACTAGAAGACCTAGATCCCTCTGCACCTTGGCATTCTGCACTCATTCTCTGTGTAAGTAACACTCTGCTTTTCTTTTCTTCCTGCCAACGTGAACAACTTCACATTTTCCCACATTATACTCCATCTGCCAGAGTTTTGCCCACTCACTCAACCCATCTATATCCACCTACAAACTCCTCATGTCCTCCTCACAACATATTTTCCTACCTATCTTTGTGTTATCTGCAAATGTAGCTACCATACTTTCACACCCCTTATTTAAGTCATTGATATAAATTGTAAAAAGTTGAGACCCTGTAGGACTCAAGGAAAGGACCATTTTATGCATACTCTCTGTCTTCTGCCAGTTAATCTTCTATCCATGCTGATATCTTATCCCCTACACTGTGAGCTTATATTTTTCGCCATAACCTTTGATGTGGCTCCTTGTCAGATGCCTTCTGGAAATCCAAGTATGGTATGTTTACAGGCTCCCCTCTATCTACAGCACACATTACTCAATGGGACGGCATGGTGGCACAATGGCTAGCACTGCAGCTTCACAGTGTCAGGGACCTGGGTTCGATTCCCGGCTTGGGTCACTGTCTGTGTGGAGTTTGTATATTCTCCCTGCCTCTCCGGGTGCTCGGGTTTCCTCCCACAGTCCAAAGATGGGCAGGTTAGGTTGATTGGCCGTGCTAAATTGACCTTAGTTTCGGGGGGATTAGCAGGGTAAATACGTGGGAAGACGGGGATAATGCCTGGGTGGAATTGTTGTCGGTGCAAGCTTGATGGCCTCTTTCTGTACTATAGGGATTCTATGATTCCTTCAAAGAACTCCAATAAATTAGTTAATGATTAACAAAATCATGCTGATTCTTTGCGATTATCTTGAGTTTTTCCAAGTGCCCAGCTATAACCTCCTTAATGATTGGGTCTGAAACGTTCCCCATGACAGTGGTCAAGTTCAAGAGCCTAGAGTTTCCCGTTTTCTGTCTCTCTTCCTTCTTGAATGAAGGGGAAACATTTGCTACTTCCCAGCCTGATGGAACCTTTCCAGAATTGAACAAATTTTGGAAAATTAACAGCAACTCATTGAATACTTCATCAGCCACCTCTTCGATGACCGTAGGATGAAGTATCAGGATGTGAAGACTTGTCAGCCCACACACAGCTCCATCAGTTTGCTAAGTAAGTCTTCCTTAGTGATTGTAATTTCACCAGGTTCATTTCTCCTTTCCACCTCCTGATTTGCAGGTATTGCTGGAATGTTTGTGTGTCTTCTATAATGAATACAGAAGCAAAATATTTCTGCCATTTCCTTATTATTAACTATTAATTCCCCATTGTCACTCTCTAGAGGACTAACATTTACATTAACATAGAAACATAGAAGGAGAGGTGGCCATTTGGCCCTTCCAGCCTGCTCTGCCATTCATTAGGATCGTGGTTGGTCGTCCACTCAATAGCCTAATCCTGTTTTTCCCCATAACCTTTGATCCCATTCACCTCAAGTGCTAAATCCAGCCGCCTTTTGAATACATTCAATGTTTTGGCATCAACTACTTCCTGTGGTAATGAATTCCACAGACTCACCACTCTTTGGGTGAAGAAATGTTTCCTCACCTTCATCCTAAATTTACTTTACTCTTTCTTTTTTAAATACCTTGCTCTAAGTTATTCGAGCTAGCTTCCTCTCATATTCTAATTTCTTTCTCCTGATTAACCTTTTAGTCATTCTCCACTGGTCTTTATATTCTTAATCGTCTGATCTGCCACTCATTAGAACCATAGAACCATAGAAAATTACAACTCAGAAACAGGCCTTTTGGCCCTTCTTGTCTGTGCCGAACCATTTTATGCCTAGTCCCACTGACCTTCATTCTTGTGCAGTTATATGTTTTTTCCTTAAGATTGATGTTTTCCTTAATTTCTGTGGTTAACTGTGGATAGTGGGTCGTCTCCTTTGAATTTTTCTTCATAGCAGGAATATATTATTCTCAATTTTCTGAAATATCCCATTAAATGTCTGCCACTGCCCCTCTGTTGATCTATCCTCTAGCCTAGTATCCCAGTTCACTTCTGTAGCTTAGCTTCCATGCATGTGTAGTTGCTCTTATTTAAGTTTAAAATACTAGTCTTAGACCCACTATTCTCCTTTTCAGACTGTATGTAAAATTCAATCGTATCGTGGTCACTGCTACCTAGGGGGTGCCTTTACTCTGAGGTCATTAATTAATCATTTTCACCAAACTGCTCAACAGGAACTGAATGTTTAGGACACAGCAACTTAAGCACGACCACAAGAGAGAAATGTGACTGCCACTGAATCATGACGTTCCAACTGGAACCACATACTTCATTTTATATTTCGTTAAATAATTAATCCGCCTTACTGTTTACATTTCAGAATGAGGTGAATCTGCCATAAAGTGACTGTGGAATGTACTTTATTTCAATGATTCAATCTTCAGCAAATCATGGTTCAACTCCACCCACCCTTCCCCCCTCCTCCCACCCAACACCTCCTGCCCAGCAGATGTGCACACGTATCTCTGAGTGTTAAATGGTGAATTACTGTCTGACACTTGCTTTTCACTCAAGGTAATTTTATATTTCCCGACTGAAATGCTTGCAATTTTTACAACCTCAGGATGCCCCAAAGCAGCTAACAGCCAATTAAATAGTTTTTGAATTGTAGACACTGTTGTCCTGTCCAGGTTTTGGCAGACAATTTACGCACAGCAAGCTCTGACAAACACCAGTATGATAACGGCCACATAACTTCTTTTATCAGTGTATATTGAAGGAGAAATATTGTTCAGGGCATCAGGGAGAACTCTTTTACTCTTCTTTGACTAGTACCTTGGATCTTTTATGCCCATTTGTGATGGGACCTCGATTGAACACGTCAGCTGAAAGGAGTGTAGCGGGTTACGTACACACTGGTCTTTCCGTGTCACTTATACCTTACCGTGCACAGAATCCCAGATTCCAGGAATCATGGTGGTATCCCCAGGAAAACGTGGCACTGTCCTTGTGATGCTGCTTCTCAGCCTTTTGGCTAAGAATAAGCATAGGATCAAGCATAAGATCAGGCGTAAAGCCTGCTGTTGTCAACTTGGATCTTGCGCGTCTTTTTTGTGGAGACCATGAATTGGATTCAATTTGAATTTGAATTGATTTTTGGAGCGAGCAAGGAGATGGATTAAGTGCTTTCCCTGTCCACTCTGCGCAATGGCTTTGTAACTTTGGGAAAGAAATACACTTAAAACAAAACAAAGTGACTTTAGCTCTGTAAATGTGGGGATCTTGTAAGCAGAATGGCATTACTTCAGTAATTCAGCTTACATTTTCTGTGAAGCATTTGTTGGAGTTGGGAACGCTCCCAGTTCTGGCCATTTTGTCTGTCCCCAGCTGTCTTCAGCTCTGGAATTCCTTCCCCAAACCGCTCCACTTTCCTTTCCTCCATAAAGACGCTGCTAAGGACTTATTTCTTTGACCAACATTTTTGATCGCTTGCCTGGATGTTTTTTTCGCCAGTTGGGTGTCAATACTTTTCATATTACCTTCCTGTAAAGTGTCTATGTTGAAGGCGCTGTAATTAATGGAAGCTTTTGTCTTCAACTTGGATTCCAGGCTGTGGTAAGCGCAAAGAAATGCTTTTCGCAAATACTTAAGAATGTGAGATAGAATATAATGGGAAACATTTGGAGTACTCAAAATCCCGATGAATATGAAGAGGAAATAGCAAGGACACGGACGCCAAAAACTGTGGTTGAGCAGACTAAAATGAAGCGAGGATTATACAGGGTCTGATCTTGGAACATGACGTAATGTCTACAGACTGGATAATGAATGTACCTTATGGCACAACTCAGAAGCTCAAAAACAGAAAAAGAGAAAGATAGAGTTTAACTTGTGCTTGGGATTGTCTGCCTGGTTACATCTGGCTTGTTCAGCAGGCAGACAGCATTTCAATCCCACACGAGGGGCTGTGTTTCCACTCCTTATCCACTGACTCACTGGAGATGGGTTTCATCCACAGTTCAAGACAAAACATGTTCGGTGATGGGACACATTGTTCAATGCACTCAACCGGAACAAGACTTCGCTGTTCCAACACCCAGCGGACATCTTTCATGTTGAGACTGTCCACGACGAATGAGCACAATAATGGCAACTCAACCACATTCCTGTGTTGAAACGATGTGGTGGTAAAAGTTTAACTGAGAGAACCATAGAATTCCTATGGTGCAGAAAGAGGCCGTTCGGCCCATTGAGTTTGCACCGACTCTCCAAAAGAGCATCCAACACAGGTCCTCCCCACTGCCCTATCCCCATAGCCCCCTAACCTACACATCTTTGGACACCAAGGGGCAATTCAGCATGGCCAACCAACCTAACCTGCATATCTTTGGACTGTGGGAGGAAACCGGAGCACCCGGACAAAACCCACGCAAACACGGGGAGAATGTGCAGACTCCACACAGACAGTCACCCAAGCAGGGAATTGAATCCAGATCCCTGGCACTATGAGGCAGCAATGCTAACCACTGTGCCTGCCAGATCATTTTGATTTGATTTGATTTATTATTGTCATGTGTTAATATACAGTGAAAAATATTGCTTCTTGAGTGCTATACAAACAGAGCATACCATACAGAGGGAAGGAAAGGAGAGAGTGCAGAATATAGTGTTACAGTCATAGCTAGGGTGTAATAAAGTTTTAGAAGCATAGAACAAGAGTAAAAGATAGAATTAGAAGGTATGCTGGGCACAGCTTGCAAGGAAGTCGTTTCGCTCCAGCGCCATAGACAGGAGTCTATTTTAAAAATGTTTATTTTTAAACTCACTTCAAAACATTTGGAGAACTTACTTTCTTAGCAGGTACTTTAGCACGCTGGATTATTAATCTAGTGGGTTGCTCTAATGATCTGGAGACACAAGTTCGAATCCCATCGTGGCAACTGGGGAATTTAAATTCAGTAATTAAATAAAGCTGAAATAAAAGGAAAATAGTATCAGTAATGGAGAGCAAGATACTACCAGCATCCACAGCTTATATTTAGTGTTTTAAATTGACCCAAACTGCTTCACAGGAGTGCTATGAAGAAAAATTAGTCACCAAACCACATGGAGTGATATGAGAACAAATGTTCCAAAGTCTGGTCCAAGCGTTAGGTTTTAGGGAATGTCTGAAAAAGGAAAGTGAGTTAGAGAGCCTGAGAGGTTGATGGGCAGCATTCTAGACTTTAGAGCCCAGGCAACTGATGGTATTTCCAGTGATGGAGCAAGGCACAGTGGTTAGCATTGCTGCCTCACATTCGATTCCTGGCTTGGGTCAAACCAATTTAATGGAATTTTACAGCCTTGTACGATAAATCAGAAAGAAATGGGATGCGCTGACTGTTTGTTGAAGAACTTAGGCTTTATTTTGTGCTTTGGCACCTACTTTTCAGGGTGGTTTAAATGAAAGAGTCTTACAGCACGGAAGGTGGCCGTTCAGCCCTGGGCGGCACAGTGGCAAGCACCGCTACCTCACAGCGCGAGAGACCTGGGTTCGATTCCCGGCTTGGGTCACTGTCTGTGCAGAGTCTGCACGTTCTTCCTGTGTCTGCGTGAGCTTCCTCCAGATGCTCTGGTTTCCTTCCACAGTCCGAAAGATGTGCTGGTTAGGTGCATTGGCCATGCTAAATTCTCCCTCGGTGTACCCGAACAGGCGCCGGAGTGTGGCAACGAGGGGAGTTCCACAGTAACTTCATTGCTGTATTAATGTAAGCCTACTTGTGACAACAATAAATAAACTTTAAAAACTGAATTAGATGAGTACAGATATTCCAGAGGGTCCTGAGACTGGATTGCCATAAAACCTATCAGGTTCACTCATGGTCCTTTGGGGAAGGAAATCTGCCATCCTCACCTGGCCTACATCTGAGTCCAGAGCAATGTATTTGACCCTTAACTGCCTTCTTAAATGGCCCTAGCAAGCCACATCATTGGACCAAACCAGCAGTTTAAATGGGCATCTTGCCACCACCTTCTCAAGGGCAATAGATGTTAGCCTTGACAGCAACAACCACATATAACTCTTGGAGCTGAAGGGATCAAGGGATAATGGGGAAAGGCAGGATCAGGATATTGGATTCGATGATCAGCCATGATCAAAATGAATGGTGGGGCAGGCTTGAAGGGCCGAATGGCCTACTCCTGCTTCTAGTTTCTATGTTTCTATCCCTAGAATTATTAAAATAAAATCTTACTGAATGTTTTAATTGTGTAAACGGCGTTATATTCTGCTCTAAGGGCTAAAATTCATCCTCATTGTGCATTTGCTATGGTCACTGTAGCCTTAACTGTCGCTAATCAGTAAGCTCTTGTTCAATGTGAATCTGAATTAGTCAATGACTCAGCTCAAGGTCTACTGGATAAATGATGTTAGTGCAGACTGGGCATAAAAAGAAAAATGAAGCTGAATTCAATGATTTGCTGAATTGTAAATATAGGAATGCAACACATTACATACATGGTGTGGTAATCACTTACTTACTGTGAAGGAAGCATGTTGAGTTACATGCATGGTATTGTAGTTCCATATACACTGTGAAAAGATTATGTAATTTTCACATGGACTCTGATAGTGCACACTATTGGAAAGATATTTGTACTGTAATCCCCACCAAAGAAAGAGGAAAAAAGCCTTGCATTCCTATAGCACCTTATTTCCCAAGGGGCATTCCAACCAATTAAGTACCTTTTTGAAATGTGGTAATGTTAAAATGGCAGTCAAATTGCACATAGCAAAGCCCAACAACCAGCACCAAGGTGAATGGCCAGCATATCTGTTTTGGTGATGTTGGTTGAGGGATGAATATTGGCGAGGGCACCAGACAGAAGTCCCCTTGCTCTCGTTCAAAATAGTGCCTCATCTCGGAGAGGGAACACTGATCCTCGATTTCTAATCTCTTCCCAAAGGCCACACCTCCAGAACATGCAGCACAGCATCAGGACCGGGGCAGTCAACCTAGATTATGTCCTTACGTCTGTCAAGTACAACCTGAACCCAAGCCCTTCTAGCAAGAGGCTACTACTGAGCCACAACTGACACCATGTCCTTTGGGGAAGGAAATCTGCCGTCTGCCATCTGCCCTTTAGAGGGGACGATGGCCCAGTGGTATTATCTCTGTACTATTAATCTACAAATTCAGCTAATGTTCTGGGGACCTGGGTTCGAATCCCGCCACAGCAGCTGGTGGAATTTGAAATCAATAAAAAAAATCTGGAATTAAGAATCTACTGATGACCGTGAACCCATTGTCAATTGTTGGAAAAACCCATCTGGTTCACTAATGTCCTTTAGGGAAGGAAATCTGCTGTCCTTACCTGCTCTGGCCGACATGTGACTCCAGAGCCACAGCAATGTGGTTGACTCTCAGCTGCCCTCGGGCAACTAGGGATGGGCAATAAATGCTGGCCCAGCCAGTGACGCCCATGTCCCATGAATGAAAAAAAAGATATGCCGTAATTCCATTGTGCTGTAAGACGGGTGGCACCTTGACATAGTGGTTAGCACTGCTGCCTCACAGTGCCAGGGACCCGGGTTCAATTCCAGCCTCAGGTCACGGTGTAACCAAGAAATATATTTCAGAGTGTAGCTAACAGAAGTTAACAATAATTTAATAATTTAAATAACACAGAGAGAAAGAGAGAGAGAGCTGTGAAGTTCTGCTTCCAAAACTCTTCTGATGAATCATTCAGCAGAGAAGATGGAGGAATCTTTGGTTTGCTTGAATTCTAAGTTACCTGAGTAGCTATTTAAAGCCACTAAATGTCCACCCCCAGAAGCATTGATTCCTAGTGGGGTATGCTTTCTTGCGCCCTCTTGCCCACGTACTGTTATTTATTTGTGAGCCATGCGGGTCAGACATTGAAAGGAAGCCCCCTGAGGTGGACAGTAAAAAAGCCCACGACACTATTTCAAAGGGGAGCTCACCCCAATATCCTGGCCAATATTTGTTCCTCGACCAAACCCATCAGAAAAAACAGATTTTGCTTTCATGATCACATTGCTGTGAACTTGCTGTGTACCGATTTCCTACCACATTTCCTACATAGCGCTATAGGATGGGCTGCGATCTTGAATAGTGTTAGAAAAATCAGACATCTTTTCAAAACAAAAATTCTTTCAAGCTATTCAACCACAGGGACCATCACAGCCAAACGTATACTCATGCCCTCATCTGAATTTACACCTGTGTAGCTTTCTTCATCTTATCAGCATAATCTTCTAGTCCTCCCTCCCTCCTGTGTTTATTTAACTTGCTCTTAAATGAGACTTGCTATAACTACTCCATGTAGTTCCACATTCACACCACTTGTTTGTCATCCATATCAATGATCTGGATGATAATGTGGTAAATTGGATCAGCAAGTTTGTTGATGATACAAAGATTGGAGGTGTAGTGGACAGTGAGGAAGGTTTTCAAAGCTTGCAGAGGGATTTGGACCAACCAGAAAAATGGGCTGAAAAATGGCAAATGGAATTTAGCGCAGACAAGTGTGAGATATTGCACTTTGGAAGGAAAAACCATAGTAGAACGTACAGGGTAAATGGTAGGACTCTGAAGAGTGCAGTTGAACAGAGGGATCTGGGAATACAGGTACAGAATTCCCTAAAAGTGACGTCACAGGTGGATAGGGTCGTAAAGAGTGCCTTTGGTACATTGGCCTTTATAAATCGGAGTATCGAGTATAAAAGTTGGAGTGTTATGGTAAGGTTATATAATAAGAAGTTTAACAACACCAGGTTAAAGTCCAACAGGTTTATTTGGTAGCAAAAGCCACACAAGCTTTCGAGGCTCTGAGCCCCTTCTTCAGGTGAACTCACCTGAAGAAGGGGCTCAGAGCCTCGAAAGCTTGTGTGGCTTTTGCTACCAAATAAACCTGTTGGACTTTAACCTGGTGTTGTTAAACTTCTTACTGTGTTTACCCCAGTCCAACGCCGGCATCTCCACATCAAGGTTATATAAGGCATTGGTGAGGCCGAATTTGGAGTATTGTGTACAGTTTTGGTCACCTAGTTACAGGAAGGATGTAAATAAGGTTGAAAGAGTGCAGAGAAGGTTCACAAGGATGTTGCCGGGACTTGAGAAGCTGAGTTACAGAGAGAGATTGAATAGGTTGGGACTTTATTCCCTGGAGCGTAGAAGATTGAGGGGAGATTTGATAGAGGTGTATAAGATTTTGATGGGTATAGATAGAGTGAATGCAAGCAGGCTTTTTCCGCTGAGGCTAGGGGAGAAAAAAAACCAGAGGGCACGGGTTAAGGGTGAAAGGAGAAAAGTTTAAAGGGAATATTAGGGGGGGCTTCTTCACGCAGAGAGTGGTGGGAGTATGGAATGAGCTGGCGGATAAAGTGGTAAATGCGGGGTCACTTTTAACATTTAAGAAAAACTTGGACAGGTTCATGGATGAGAGGGGTGTGGAGGGATATGGTCCAAGTGCAGGTCAGTGGGACTAGGCAAAAAATGGTTCGGCACAGACAAGAAGGGCCAAAAGGCCTGTTTCTGAGCTGTAATTTTCTATGGTTCTATGGTTCACTCTTTGGGTAAATTGGTTTCTCCTGAATTCCATATTGGATTTATTAGCGATGGATAGTCTCTAGTTTTGGCCTGCCACACAAGTGAAAACATAGAAACTAGAAACAGGAGTAGGCCATTTGGCCCTTCAAGCTTGCTCTGCCATTCATTTTGATCATGGCTGATCATCAAATTTAATATACTGAACCTGTCTTTTCCCCATATCCCTTGATCCTTTTAGCCCCAAGAGCTATATCTAATTTCTTATTGAAATCCGACAACGTTTTAGCCTCAACTACTTTCTGTGATAGTGAATTCCATACGTTCACCACTCTCTGGGTAAAAAAATTTTTCCTCACCTCAGTCCTAAAAGGTTTACCCCTTATCCTCAAACATCTCCCTTATAGCTAATTTATCAACCTCTTTCATCACCAGCACAGACTATTTGGACCAAATGGTCTGTTTCTGTGCTTTTTAATCCATTTAATCATATTATAGGCCTTCATTGTGTCACCCTTCGGCCTTCTCTTTCCGAGGGAAGAGAGCTCGAGGCTGTTGCTACTCTTTCCCCATCGATCTAGCCTTTCAACTCCTGTATCATTCTTGCTAACCAGTTTTGCATCTTCACCAGTGTCTCCAAATCCTTCCACTCTAGAGACCATGGTTGGGACTTTCCGGCCTCGCCCGCGACTGGGATTCTCCAGTCCCACCGCTTTGAATGGAGATTTGACTGAGCGCCTAATTCCCCGATCTCGCCTGGCAGTGGTAGCAGGACGTGCAAGACCGGAGAATTCCGGCCCATAACTGTGCAGTGGAGGGACTAGTTAACTCAGGTGGTCAGCATGTGGTTCAGACTGATGCCAAAAGCGAAGGCTGAATTCTCATTCCGGCTGAGGTAGGCTTAGGGCCTACCCCCAAGAGTGGAAGGCAGTGGAAAACAACCACTGACTAAAACACCTCAGGATGAAGCATCAGGCAATGTGCCAAGGACTTGGCCTCTCTGTAGAACACAAATGACAAGGTAGAAATGCTATTGGCAGCATTGCTGTAAGGTGAAGTCTTTATTTAGCTCTTATCTGGGTTCAGACAGGGAAAACAGTGTGCGCGTTAGTTGTATGCAGTGTACATTGATATATTGCCTTGCTCTGATAGCTGTGGCCTTTCCTTGGGTGATGGTATGTGTGGCCTGTTTGCCTGCCCACCAGTCTCAGCTTGGCCCAGCTTAGTATACTCTTTTCTCAGTCAGGTGGCTTGTGGATTCAAGTCCCAATCTTGGGATTATATCCACATTTTCAATGCAGTAGCTCCATTGTCAAGGCTGCTGCCTTTTATGTTGAATGGAAGCCCAATCTGCCTGCTCTGGTGGATGTTGAAGATCATGCGTCACTATCCAAAGAAGGTCATGGAGTCTTTAGGATGGCTGGTTCGTGATGCAGAGCAATGCCAACAGCGTGGGTTCAGTTCCCGTACCAGCTGAGGTTATTCATGAAGACCCTGCCTTCTCGACCTTGCCCCAGGCCTGAGGTGTGGTGACCCTCAGGTTAAATCACCAAACCAGTCAGTTCTCCCCTCAAAGGGGAGACCAGCCTATGGTCATCTGGGACTATGTCAACTTTACCTTTACCGCCTCGGCAAACATTTTTCCCTTAACCAACCGCACCAGAAGCTGATCAGTTGTTTTATTGGCGGTCCGCTAACTGTCTGCTGCAAGGTTCCGGGCTGATGTCTCATGTCAGGGTTTTGAGCACAAAAGATTAAGGCTGACCTGAGTGCAATAAAAAGAGGGAGCGCTGGAAAGACACAGCAGGACTGGCAGCATCTGTAGAGAGAGAAACAGAGTTAACGGACGGGATTCTACAGCCTCGCTCGCCCCAAAATCGTCAAATCCCGTCCGAGGTCAACGGACCTTCCCATGGTCCGCCGCTCGCCTGCTCCGATTTCCGTGGTGGGCGGAGCGATACAATCCCGGCCAACATTTCAAGTCCAATGCTAGCTTTTGGATTAGACGCTAAATTAAGGCCCCATCTCACGGCGGCACAGTGGTTAGCACTGCTGCCTCACAGTGCCAGGGATCCGAATACGATTCCCGGCTGGGTCACTGTCTGTGTGGAGTCTGCACGTTCTCCCCGTGTCTACGTGGGTTTCCTCCGGGTGCTCCGGTTTCCTCCCGCAGTCCGAAAGATGTGCTGGTTAGGTGCATTGGCCATGCTAAATTCTCCCTCAGTGTACCCAAACAGGCGCCGGAGTGTGGCGACTAGGGGATTTTCACAGTAACTGCATTGCAGTGTTAATGTGAGCCTACGTGTGACACTGATAAATAAACTTTACTATCTGCCTTTTTGGGTGCGTGTAAAAGACAGGGCGGCACTGTGTTGAAGGAGAATAGGGGAGTTCTCCCCGGTGTCCTGGGGCCAATATTTAGCACTCAATCAACGTCAACCAAAAGCAGATTATCTGCTGTTTGAGAGTCTTTGCTGTGTGTATATTGGCCGCCACACCTCCTACATTACAACATTGACTAAACTTCCAAAAGCTATTGCATTGGCTGTAAGACGCTGTGAAACATCCAGTCGTTGTGAAAAAAACGCTATATATAAACACAAGGGCAGAATTTGATGGCCTCGACCACCGGGAGGATTTTCCGTTCCCGCTGAAGTCAATGGAGTTTAGAACGACTCGCTGCATTTTACAGCCCCACCCCCTCTGCGACGGGGCTGTAAAATTCCACCCCGAGTTTTTCTTTTTTGCAATAATACTGGATTGCGCTTCGAAAGTAATTAATTCTGAAGCACTTTAGGATGTTCTAAGAAGGTGCCACACAAATGCAAGTTCCCCATTGGAATCAAAATCCCTACAGTGCAGAAGAGGCCGTTCGGCCCATCGACCTGCACCGACTCTCTCTGATCGTGTATCTTACACAGGCCCTATTCCCATATCCCGCCACATTAACCATGGCTTATCCATCTAATCTGCACATCCTGGGACACTCGAGGGGCATCTCAGCACAGCCAATCAACCTAACCTGCACATCTTTGGACTGTGCTAGGGAACCGGAGCACCCGGAGGAAACCCACACAGACACCGGGAGAACGTGCAAACTCCACACAGACAGCCACCCGAGGCTGGAATTGAACCCGGGTCCTTGGTGTTGTGAGGTAACAGTGCTAACACTGTGCCACCGTGCTGCCCACACTTTTCTACCTTACCTGTTCACTTAACAACACGAGCTGGCGATTATAGCGGAGCAAGAAGTCTCACAACACCAGGTTAAAGTCCAACAGGTTTATTTGGTAGCAAAAGTCACTAGCTTTCGGAGCGCTGCTCCTTCATCAGGTGAGTGCACTGGACTAACCTGAGTGCACTCACCTGATGAAGGAGCAGCGCTCCGAAAGCTAGTGGCTTGTGCTACCAAATAAACCTGTTGGACTTTAACCTGGTGTTGTGAGACCTCTTACTGTGTTTACCCCAGTCCAACACCAGCATCTCCACACCATGATTATAGCGGATGCAGCTGTATCAATAGAGGATTAGAAGTCAGCTGCCCTGTCGGTATGTGTAAGATAGAATCATAGAATCATGGACTCCCTACAGTGCAGAAAGAGGCCATTTGGCCCATCAAGCCTGCACCAACAACAATCCCTACCCAAGCCCTATCCCCGTAACCCCATGTATTTACCCTGCTAATCTCCCTTACACTAAGAGGCAATTTAGCATGGCCAATCAACCTAACCCACACATCTTTGAAGTGTGGGAGGAAACCGGAGCACCTGGAGGAAACCCACGCAGACATGGGGAGAGCGTGCAAACTCCACACAGACAGTGACCCAAGCTCGGAATGGAAGCCCCTGGCGTTGTGAGAAAGCAGTGCTAACCATTGTGCCACTGTGCCGCCCACTAGTAGTTTGGGTCTCTGGATTATTAGTGCGGTGAAAGAACCACTATGCCATCATTTCCCCCTCACCATAATGACATGGAGTAAGGTTGTAAGATGCGATCAAGTATTGTTGGGTGAATTTGATTCCAATTGTTTGCGTGGGGTTTTTGGGTTCCATATCTGAGCACCACAATTTCAATTCTCGTTGGGTCATGCGATATTGTTTACCTGACATGGTTTCAAATCACATGGGTGACCACTACCTAGTTTAAAAGCCCTGACGTTTCCCACCCATGTTCAAACGGCAAGTCACAGGCAAGCTCTGGGTTCATTCTAATTGGGAAATCGAAGCCATGTTTGGATCCGCGCTAAATCTACGAGCTCGCTGCTGAAATTGTCACCCTTCTGTCACGTACAGCGCTGTTGTGGAAAGACTATAGTTTATAGTTTACTTATTAGTGTCACAGGTAGGCTTGCATTTACACTGCAATGACATTACTGTGAAAACCCCCTAGTCGCCACACTCCGGCACCTGTTTGGGTACACTGAGGGAGAATTTAACAATGCACCTAACCAGCACATCTTTGGGAGGAAACCGGAACACCCGGAGAAAACCTGCGCGGACACTAGGGGGAACGTGCAGACTCCACACAGATAGTGACCCAAGCCGGGAATCGAACCCGGGTCCCTGGCGCTGTGAGGCAGCAGTGCTAACCACCGTGCCACCATGACTACATTGGTCCTGAGAGAAGTGGGTGAGGGAAGTACATTGCCATGTGCTGTTTGTTGAATCTGGCAATTAATCATTTTTATTTGCTGAACTTGGCTGAAGATTGATTTGAGGTAAGTCATAGTGAACAACAGCTTACACTTTTAAAGGATCTTCAATGCAAATGGATATTTCAAAGTGCTATCAGAGGCACATTTTCTTTGCCTCATCAGTGGTTGCCATGCCGCCAGTTGCCTAGGCCCTAAACTCCAGAATCCCTTTGCCAAACCTCTCTGCCCCCACGCTTTTCTCTCTCCTCCTTTTAAGACGATCCTTGCCTCCTACCTTTTCGATCGAGCTGTTGCTCAGCTGTCCTCACATGACTCAGTGCTCCGCTGAGCTAAAGGCGCCATTTTGATGCAAGTTGTTCCCAGACAGTAATCAGAGATGGAGTGAAGGGCTGGCGGAGGCAACGCGGGGAATAAAACTTCAGACAGCAGGGAAAAGGGAAGCCAAAAAAACAAAAAGGAAAAATACCACAATTATCTTCAGGAGGGGAATAAAAGAATTTGGCAGATCTTGCTTTGGTTGGCCACGGGGGTATTATGCGGTAATGGTGATGCGTTCCGCAGACGATGTGAAATACAAGTGAGGCGGCAACATCATCCATATTATTCTGTCATTTATTATAAGAGTTTTATTTCGTGGCCAGATCTCTCCTTCATAAACTGCAACTCAGTCACAACGACCTTGCTTCGTGATAAATAGGAGTTTGAGGAGATGCAAAGCAAATGTCAAAATTCCAAAAGATTTATCGGAACTATTTCTGGAGGCTGGGTATGTGGAAATGTCTGTTTTATAACACGGTGGCTAATTTACCACCAGGGAGCCGCCGCCATTCCCTTTCTCCCTCTCAGCCCGCACTGTTTTAGGATGACCTCATCGTAGCCAGCTTGTACGCTGTAGATGTTGTCAGACTTTCCACAGAAAGTTGGCTCGTACCTTTTTTCTGAGGGAAGGGAGAGAGAGAGAGAGGGAAAAAAAACCCCGTTTGCTTTGCTTAGGAGACCAAACGAAACCTCAGGAATGTTTGACAATGTGGGCAGACACTGCATGGTGGCTCCAATGATATCACCTTTCCCAGAATGCACCATAAACCGACCCCTCCCTTCCCTCAGCAATGAAGAAGTGCGCCAAAAGAAACCGGGACCACTCAAACAGGTAGTTCAGCTTCTGAACAAGTTTCCCACAGTACGAAATTGGGTGAAATCATTTCAAAGAACCAGTTTCATGAATAGGTCTTCCGACGCTTCCATTGCTCGGCCCTCTGTATTTCGTTTGAGAAGGAGCAGCGCTCCGAAAGCTAGTGGCTTGTGCTACCAAATAAACCCGTTGGACTTTAACCTGGTGTTGGGAGACTTCTTATTTTGTTTGATTGCCAGCAGCGAGTCAGTTGGTAGCGCTCTCTCTTAGAAGTCAGAAGGTTGTGGGTTTAATAAATAAGAACGTAAGATCTAGTAGCAGGAGTAGACCATCTGGCCCCTTGAGCCTGCTCCGCCATTCAATAAGATCGTGGTTGATCTTTTCGTGGACTTAGCTCCACTTACCCGCCCGCTCACCATAACCCTTGATTGCTTTACCGTTCAAAAATTTATCTATCCTTGCCTTAAAAACATTCAATGAGGTAGCCTCAACTGCTTCACTGGGCAGGGAATTCCACAGATTCACAATCCCTTGGTTCCTCCTCAACTCAGTCCTAAATCTGCTCCCCCTTGTTCTAAGGCCATGCTCCCTAGTTCAAGTTTCACCTGCCAGTGGAAACAACCTCCCTACTTCTATCTTACCTATTCCCTTCACAACCTTATATGTTTCTATAAGATCTCCCCTCATTCTTCTGAATTCCAATGAGTGTAGCCCCAATCTACTCAGTCTTAAATCCCACGCCACGACTTGGGCACAGACATCAAGGCCGACACCATCCCAGTGCAGTGCTGGGGAAGTGCTGCATTACCAGCAGTGCTGAATCAGACAGGGACCCTGGCCGGAATTCTCCGACTGCTCACACCGGCGGGATCTTCCGGTCCTGCTGATGGTACACCCCCACTGTAGGTTTTCTGTGCAGTCGAGGGTGCAGTCAATGGGAAACCCCATGCCACCTCCCGCTGGGATGCCCCTCACCCCACCTTCCCGGCTCATCCCACAACATTACTTCAAAAAGAGAGCAGGTGCCCTGTTCAATATCTCTTCTTCAGTCGAAATCGCATAAATAGATTGTTTGGTTCCTCTCTTCCACCTTCTGTTGGGAAAAAGATGCAAAAGGCTGCATCAACTGAGCAACTGACTCAAGGACACTTCTTCCCTGCTGCCATCAGACTCTTGAATGGATCTGCATTTTATCAAGTTGATCTTTCTCTATACCCCAGCTATGACTTTAACATGGTATTCTGCACCCTCTCCTTTCCTTCTCCCCCATGTACTCTATGAACGGTATGCCTTGTTTGTATAGCGCGCAAGAAACAATGGCGGGAATTTTACTGTCCCGCCCACTACGGGAATCGGAGCGGGTGGGGGGCGAACAATGGAAAGGTCCATCGACCTCAGGCGGGACTTTACAGCTTCAGGACGAGCAAGGCCGTAAAATCCCGCCCAATACTTTTGACTGTATCCCAATACATGTAACAATAATAAATCAAATCAAATGACATTGCTGTTTATGAGACCTTCCTGTGCACATATTCGTTGCCATCTTTCCGACATTACAACAGTGACTACGCTTTTAAAGAGCTTAATTCGCTGTAAAGGGCTGCCGAATGTCCTGAGGATACAAGAGGTGCTACAGAAATGGAGCACCTTGGGTGGCACGGTGGCACAGTTGTTAGCATTGCTGCTTCGCAGCGCCAGGGACACGGGTTCGATTCCCAGCTTGGAACACTGTGTGGAAACTGCACGTTCTCTGCGTGGGTTTCCTCCGGGTGCTCCGGTTTCCTCTCACAGTCCGAAAGACGTGAATTGGCCGTGCTAAATTCTCCCTCAGGCCCCGGTGCGTGGCGACTAGCGGATTTTCACAGTAACTTCATTGCAGCGTTAATATAAGCCTACTTCTGACACTAATAAATAAACTTTAAAGTTAGAACATTCTTTCGCTGTGCAGTTATGGCCATTCACCTCGGCATTTGTTAATGATTAAGGCAAGGTTGAAAAGCAAGAACTTGCGTTTCTATAGTACCGATCGCAACCTCAGGATGTCCCAGGACAGCCAGTAAAGTGCCTTTGAACTGTAGTGACTCATGCAACATAGGAAATTGATCTATTGGAGCAGGTTATGACACAGAATCTGGTATTTTTAGTGGGCTCCAGGGAGTCAAGTGTGTGCCACATCTGCCACACAGCCTTCTTGGAACCATTAAAACATAAATACATAGTAAAATGCATGGAGAACCAGGCCCGTAGAATGTCTCCAGTCTGCATTAATAAAAAAGCAAACCTGATCATGATATATTATGCTTAAATGCAACTGATTATACACATGGGACGTCTGGCTTGGGCCCCTGATTGAAAAGCCCATGCATTACTCTGCCCCTAGTAATGAATCAAGCTGTCTTTGCTTGCTAGGAAACTCTCATCGAAACGCCAAGAGCAAATCCGTAGAGTCGCATCGAATAATACAACAAGCCATTCGGCCCAACTGACCAATGCCAACCTTTCTGCTGCACATGAGCCTCTTCCCACAGTGCTTGAATTAACTCAATCTCCGATTCCTTTCCCCCTCATAATATTATCCCGCTTCCCCTTAATTAGCTCCTTTGCTGGAAATCTGAGATTAAATTGAAGCACACTGGAGGTCCGGTGACCGCTGCTTAGAGAGGGGGAAGTTTCGGGTCGCACCCGAATGAGATTTCGTCAGAGTCGGAAGATGCAACAGGTGAGAAGCTGAGAAGAAACGATTCTTTCCTCTCCCTCCAACCAGCCCAGGGACGGCACGGTGGCTCAGTGTTTGGCTGCCTCACAGTGTCAGGTTCAATTCCGCCCTCGGGTCACTGTGTGGAGTCTGCACGTTGTCCAAGTGGGTTTCCTACAGGTGCTCCGGTTTCCTCCCATATGCCAAAGATTCATTGAATAGAGTAGAATCTCTACAGTGCAGAAGGAGGCCATTCGACCCATCGAGTCTGCACTGACAACAACCTCATCTAGGCCCTATCCCTGTAACCCCATGGATTTACCCTACTAATCCCCCTGACAATAAAGGGGCAATTTAGCACGGCCAATCAACCTAACCTACACACCTTTGGATTGTGGGAGGAAACCGGAGCACTCGGAGGAAACCCACGAAGACATGGGGAGAACATACAAACTCCACACAGACAGCTACCCGAAGCCAGAATTGAACTCAGGTCCCTGGAACTGTGAGACAGCAATGCTAATCATTGTGCCATCGTGCTGTACCACTGTGCGGGTTAGATTAATTGGCCATGCTAAATTGCCACTTCGTATCGGCGGATTAGCTAGGGTAAATACATGGGGTTACGGGGATAAGGCCTGGATGGGGTTGTTGTCAGTACAGGTTTGATGGGCCGAATGGCCTCCTTCTGCACTGTAGGGGTTATATGATTTCCTGCCCCGCCGTTGCATAAACCTGCGACACCTTTAACTTCTTCTAGTTGCGAACAAAGCTCTTCACCCTAAAACACTGCTCTCCCCAAAGTTGCTCATTGTTTCCCAGCACTTGCCAGCTTCGTTTCGGATTTTCAGCATCTGCAGCATTTTGCTTTGAAGGGCAAGAGTCAGGGGTCAGCGGACAGGAAGAGAAGCAAGTGATCAGATCCACAAGGAAAAGAATGAGACTTTCTGTAAAGCGGAGAACCGAGGATGATGAATGACAAGATACAAAAGTTTCTTAAAAAGTTTATTTATTAGTGTCACAAGTAGGTTTACATTAACACTGCAATGAAGTTACTATGAAAATCCCCTAGTCGCCACACTCCGGCACCTGTTCAGGTACACTGAGGGAGAATCTCTCAGTGCAGAAAGAGGCCATTTGGCTCATCAAGCCTGCAACGTCAACAATCCCACCTATCCCCGTAACCCCATGTATTTACCCTGCTAATCCCCCTGACACTAAGGGGCAATTTAGCAAGGCCAATCAACCTAACCTGCACACCTTTGGACTGTGAGAGGAAACCGGAGCACCCGGAGGAAACCCACGCAGACACGGGGAGAACGTGCCGACTCCGCACAGTCACCCGAGGCCAGAATCGATCCCGGGTCCCCGGCACTGTGAGGCAGCAGTGTTCACCAGTGTGCCACCGTGCTTTCTTCAAAGTGTGTAAAAAGTGTAAAGAGCGTAAGAAGAAAGAGAGCGATAAGATATGTGTACACACAAGACCCAGAGGATGTGCAAACGCCCCATGCAGAGTAGCAGACAGGAGGGAAGCACGGAAAAGCTGACAGAGTGGAGTTCGTTCCAGGGGGTCGAAAATGTGGCAAGGAACAGACTTCAATTCATTGTGCGTGTGGAGATCACTCAGGAAGGCTGGGTTGCTGTGGCAACGTGCAATGTTCCACGCATGTAGTTGTCTGGAGCTACAGATAGTGATGGTTGAGGTTCCAATTTTCTTTCCATCACATGACTGACCAGGAATCTCTCCCACTCTTACCACCAATCATTGGCATGTGTTGGAAAGATTTGCAGATTGATATTCTATCTGTTTGGCCGCGTTATGAACGCACCTTCCTTGCCCGTCAAGTCCTGGGGTGGGACTCGAACCTGGAGCTTCTGGTTCAGAGGCCAGGATGCTACCCATTGCGGCACAAGACCTCCAGCCGAGTGAATGCAACATGGTTAATGCAACCTGTCCTCATTACTTAACCCTCAAAGGCCCAGTAGCCACTGTGGTGGGAGGGAAAGGGGGGCAGACCACTCCGCTGGGTTCCACGTACCAACAGGGAATCACAACCCTCCCAGTGCTGACTGTCAATCTCTGCCATC